>NC_072025.1:19373441-20053441 GCF_027791375.1 Indicator indicator
CTGCTCTTTCAGTTGCCATAGCAAAGCTACACTTTAGAGTGCTGCAGGCTACAGTCATAGATGTATTAAATCCTTGCAACTTCTCACCCTACATGAGTGCAAAACCCCTGCCACAACCCTTCAAGACAAAGGCAGAGCTTCAAAAATATGGTCAAAAGAGGAAAGGTTGGTTAAGGTTCATGGTTCATCACCCAGCCAGGCAAAAATTTAGGCTGAATATGAGGGACCAACTTTGTACCTCGTTGAAGTTCTTATTTTTCAGTGAGTCTGTTGCAGAAGGCAGCAGACTAAAAGCCTCTCCCCTTCTTCCCAGGCTTTGTATGCTCAGCACTTCGATTTAGGGCTGGGAAATGGTTTTGATAAACATAATTTATTGCATCTTTTTTAATACATATTAAAAAAAAAAAGAGCTTTTCCCAAGAAAAGGATTGGGTTTGATTCATTTCATGGTGCAAAGTATTTCAGAAGACCTTTTGCACATGAGGGTGGATTTTTGTTTTTGGTTTTTGTTTTTTTTTTTTTGGAGTTTGGGTTTGTCTTTCACTTAGTTTTGTTTGTTTGTTCTTTTTTTTGCACAGCCCCAGTTCTCCTTTGTTAGCTAGCAAGTTAGGAAAGGTAGAAAACAAATCACATTTGTGCCTAAAAAAGGAAGTTTCAGACTATTGCAACAAAATTTTTGCATTATCTAAGCCAGACTTTCTGTTTTGTTTTTCTCAAGAAACATACTGAGACATGATTTTACCTCTAAAAATGTTGAGACAGAAACACATTCCAAAGGCTTGAGTCGTTTTATGGGACAAACCCCTATTTTTATAGTTGTGCTTCAAAAGCCCTGCAAAGCAGAAGAGGACAACAGAGCTCTGCCTTTCACTTCTATAGTAGCAGCACAAACAGCAGAAAGGGATAAATAAGATTTTATTTTCCTGCTAAGAAGTGGTTATGCTAATTTGGATGGAATAAATGTCAACAAAAGATCAAAGATAATAACACATCCAAAGAGAGTAAAACAATAAAAATTCTTAAATGAAGTTCAGAGGCTATTTTTTTTTTTTTTGGTTGGTACAAAGAGTTTAGCAAGCAATGACAAGATCTAGTGGCAAGCAATCACAGATAAAAATAATTTAATTTTTTTTATTGGCTATATATATAAAAAAAGAGAGAAAATATCTCAGCCAGGAGCCTTTATAGGGTAGAAAATTATGTAAAGCTTTCATTTTAGTAGATCTATTATTCCCTATTTCTTTAGCAACAGCTTCAGCTGCATGAGATGACCTCTCTAGACAAACTTATGGATAGATTTAAAGATGGTATTTACAGGGAAAGGAAAAAAAAGTATTGGGAAAATCCTGTTCTTGTCTTTATTTTTAGAGATAGAGGTTTTGGTTTGGCTTGGTTTGGTTTGCCCTAAAAAACAAACCAAGATCAACCAGATGAGAAATCGTAAAGAAAGAGAAAAGAGGAAGAAAGATGCTAAATAATAAGGCCCCAATGTTGGAAAAGGGCAGATGAATTCTTGGTCACCTTAAGTGCTCAGAAACTGGGGGGAGGGGAGGGGGAAATAAAATCATAACACTACTGGGTATTGAAATTACAGCTTCCAGCTGCCTTTCTCTTCGTTGTTGGTTTGTGGTGTTGGGACAGAGATGATTGGCTTAGGTGATTAAGTCTTTTTTTAAACAAGGCAAGACCAAGACAGTGGTGGGGGAGAAGAAATAAGGTGGAGGAAAGAATAAAAGAAGAAAAGAGATAAGGTAGGGGAAATTAACAAGAAAAGGCAAAACAAAAAAAGGCAGAGGAAAGAACAAACCCAGCTACCTACAGATTGCCAGCAGTTTAGCAGAGCCATTGGAGACAACACTCTTGCTTGCAGCTTGCTCTAGAGTTCACTGCAGTGAATTTGTTCTCCCTGAGCAAGACGGTAAAGACCAGACTTGTCACAGTGTCATCTGTGCTTCTCTTCTCTTCTAACATCACTTAAAAGATCCTCAAGGATGGAGACAAAAGATAGCCTCAACCATTCAACACATGAAGGCATCCAGAGGATGAAGAACAACTGGGAACGAAACAGATATTTTCTGTCTCCCAGGAGAATTCCCTGCCCATTGGGATACACCAGAAACTCTTCAAGTCCAGGATATCCTCCTCATGTCTGCAGCTCTGAAAAAGGCAAATGAGCCATGGCCAAGAGAGAAGAGGCTTTCTTGTTCTACCTTCCATTGTGGCTTCTCATTCAGCTGATGAAATAATCTGATCAGGTGAGCTGGGAATTAGCAAGACTCACACAGTGTCCCTCTTTCTACAGGCAAAGGCAGAGATTGATGGCAAACTGTGGAGCTCATGCTGAGAGCCCAGTTCCCATGTTCCCAATTTAAATTCTGAAATCGAAAGATCTGAAACTGCTTCTTGCTCTTTTGAAAACTCTGCTTGTGTGAGAGCCCTTTTTAATCCAGCATGATTCTACCAGACCTACCCCAACACACACAGTTGTCTTTCCTTCCTCTCCCTTCAGCATCATACAGCTTGACTATGAAGTTCTTCAGTACAAAGGTTGTGGCTGCCACCTCCCTGGGGGCATTCAAGGCCAGGCTGGATGAGGCCTTGAGCAGCTGAGTGTGGTTGAGAAGTGTCCCTGCCCATGGTGGGGAGGTTGGAGGAGATATCTCTGAGGTACCTTCCACCCTGAGCCATTCTAGGATGTTTACTACTAATAAAGACAGAGATTTTTATCACAGACTAGGAGACCCTTCAGAGAGGTTCCCAGCATAGTGTGATGTCCAGAAAAACACTGCAAGGGAAGCTGCTTCTGCTACCAGGGGAAGAAATCCCTGATGCAGACACACACACAGAGTGCATTAGCAGGGCTCACCAGGTGACACATTAAGCTCCACAGAACCCAGCAGAATACATCTACAGTTATGAATGCCAGAATGGACAGAAAGTGGGACAGACAGCTCAGTCTCTTACATCTTCATTCAAATACAAAGTCTTTCTGGCCTCAGTTCCGTGCAACTGTGTTTCTCAGCATCCTTTGTGCACCATATATCTTCAAAGCATGTGATGGTTAAGATGTTGAAGGAAGAGCTGGATCAGACCTTGCATGTTTGTCATGCATGATCTACCTGCACAGATTGTGCCATAGATAGGACTGAGCTTTGTGTATGCTCACAGAATCATAGACTGGTTAGGGTTGGAAGAGACTTCCAAAGGTCATCTACTCCAACTCCCCTGCAAGGGACATCCTCCACTAGATCAGGTTGCTCAGAGCCTTGTCAAGCCTGGCCTTGAATAATTCTCCTAGGAATTATCATTGCCTATGATTTGTGTACCTTGGAAGAGACTCAGGGAGTGAGAAGAGGAGCACAGGGATGGGAGGCTCTATTCTTCAGCTCAACCACAGCAGTCAATTTCCAACATTGTAATTAAAAAGGAAAATAAAGGAACAGTAACATGGCACTGAATGCTCATTACCTGGCTGGAGAGGGGACTCCAGCTGCTGCTTTGCTACAGAAACTGCCTCATCCAAATCAAGAGCTTAACACTTCTGGCTGGGTGGGGAAATTTATTAGGTAGTGCTGACTTGATCATGAACAGTGTAAACCATATAAATATTGATTAAATCATCACAAGCTCTAGGAACAATTTTTCCCCTTTACATCCCCTTTTAAATCAAGGGAAGATGGCTGATGCAGGTTTAAAGCAAAGCATCTATTTTCAAGGGAGATGTTTATTTGTGTTGTTCAGTCTTAAACAGGAAGAAATAATAATACCAGAAACATCATCAGAAGGACACAGAGCTGTTGGAGAGAGAAAAAAGAAGGCCACAAAGAAGATCCAAGGGCTGGAGCACCTCTGCTATGAGGACAGGCTGAGGCAGCTGGGGGTGTTCAGCCTGGAGAAGACTCCAGGGTGACCTCAGAGCTGCCTTCCAATAGCTGAAGGGATCCTACAGGAAAGCTGCAGAGGGACTTTTCATGAGACAGGACAAGGGGGAATGGTTTGAAGCTGAGGGAGAGCAGGGTGAGACTGGATCTGAGGAAGAAGTTCTTCAGTAGGAGGGTGGTGAGACTCTGGAACAGGCTACCCAGGGAGGCTGTGGCTGCCTCCTGCCTGGGGGTGTTGAAGGCCAGGCTGGATGAGTCCTTGAGCAGCTGAGTCTAGCTGAGAGTTGTCCCTGCCCATGGTGGGGAGATTGGAGCAGATGATCTCTGAGGTGCCTTCCAACCTGAACCATTCTGTGGGACTTGAATGGAGGCAGGTGTCAGAGCAAGCAGAGGCAACCAGAAAGCATTCTGACTAAAGCTTTGTGCAGTGAGCAGCCAGCAGAACAACAGCAGCAGAGCTGTGTTTGTGATGAAAGGTGGTTACTGGGCCAGCGACTCCTACTCCCCACTGACACTGAAGAGGAACCACACATTGGTCCTGGCTTTATGGAAAAGCTGCTCTGCCATTTACTCTTTTCTAGCTTCTGCTTGCACAAAAATTTGGTGTCTCTGAATATTTCTCACAGGATGGAAAATTTTCTTGAACCACACAGCTCCAAGCATGAGAGGGACTTTCTGTAATCATTGTGGTAGGAAAAATACAAGAAAGAAGGAATTCATTGAAAGTGCGTTAAATCTTGCTATTGACTGAAGGGTTTCAGCTGGCTTTTGGAAAACAAGTTGAAGAATGAATTGAATGAATTTCACCTTCCTATTTTTTATTTTTCTTTATGGCTGGATTTTGCTTCATTGCATCTCTTCACTGTTGTCTGTTTGGGTAAGACAGATGAAGATTCCTTACTTCCCAGCACAAAATGGGATCAGGACATTTCTGACTGCTGTACCAGATTTTCATGAGCTGGCATTCAAACAACACTGCTTTCAGCTCTAGTTGAACCTTACTGGCAAGTAAAACTCAGAATTGGTGGAAAACATAAGAAATGAATGATGGGGACTTGTTTGAAAACTGGAATAAATATTCATCAGGGAAAACAAAACAAAACAAAAAAAAACCCAACACAAAAAAAAAAAAAAAAAAGGCTGTGCTGCTTTCATCGAGCTGCTGTTAATTTACTGATATCTTGATTAAAATAAAAGTGGGAAAATAATTCCCAGCAGGTCCTTCTTCTCTTGCTATGTTAATAGCAGGGATGCCATTACACTGGAAATTATACAATTGATGCTAAAAGCTGGAAATGCTTTCACTTTTTCCAGTTCATTCACTCAGTGAGGCTCAGTGATGTTCCACTTGGCTAGGACAATCGTCCTGCATTTGTTAGGTTGAAAGAGAAGGGCAGAAAGAGCAACTCTTCATTATGTGATCTAACAACTGCCTGCTAACAGCTCAGGAGTCTGAGGCTGTGGAATGAACCTGCAAGGGCAACACAACAGCAATGCAACATTGCTACTGCTCAGCCACTGTGATCTACAGAGTGGGAGCAGAGAGTGAGAGTGACTAGGGAGAGACTGAGCAACCTGGGAGGGAGTCCAGAGGAGGCCATAAAGATGATCCAAGTTCTGGAACATCTCTGCTACAAGGATAGGCTGAGGGAGCTGGGCTTGTTCAGCCTGGAGAAGAGAAGACTCCAGGTGGACCTTAGAGCTGCCTTCCCACAGCCGGAGGGATCCTACAGAGGGATTTTTTCATCAGGGTGTCTAGAAACAGGACAAGGGAGAATGGTTTGAAGCTGAGGGAGGGCAGGGTTAGACTGGATCTGAAGAAGTTCTTCAGTACCAAGGTTGTGAGACTCTGGAATAAGCTGCCCAGGGAGGTTGTGGCTGCCTCCTCCCTGGGGATGTTCAAGGCCAGGCTGGATGAGGCCTTGAGCAGCTGAGTCTGGTTGAGAGGTGTCCCGGCCCCTGGTGGAGAGGTTGGAGGAGATGATCTCTGGGGTCCCTGCTAACCTAAACCATTCTATGATACTTTGATCTCCAACTTCAGAAAAACAAGGAGGCCATCAGAAGCAAAAGAGGCATAATCAAAGCAGAGGAAAGCTCACGTGTTGAAATATATTCTCTACAATAAACTCAGTTCAGGCAAAGGCAGAGGCTGTGGGAGGTGTTCCTGGGCACATGAGGCTCAGCAGTGATTCTTATTGCTTTCAGTATCATCTCTCCAAGATGTTTTTGCTGCAGAGGAGAGCTTTTTGCCTCTCTCTGGTGCTTACCGACTCATATTGACATTGATAACAGCAATTGAAGATCCTCTAATATTGTGGCCCTCAGCAAAGACCTGATGATATTTATTGATTATACTGTGAAGCAAGTTAGTGAAGATGAAGTCAAGCAGTCCTTTCACAGGGAGCTCAAGACCTTGTGGGAAAGCTCAGGAGGTTGAAAGGGAAAGATCCAGCTGCAAAAAATCCTGTCCAAAATGCCTTCAAACACCTGTAGCCTGGCATTCAGCTAATGGTTTCAAAAGGTCAAAGGTCCTGGATATATCCACCAGTCTTTGCAACCCTTGGGCACCTCAAATGCCAGATATCTGGGTTTTTGTTTCAAAATGTCAGTGGTTTTCTGTCAGTTATGTAAAGGGAATTTTTGCTTTCAAGAGGAAAATTTAATTCTTGAGCCAAGAAACCTGAAGACATAGAATCTGATGAGGTACAGCTGAACTGTGCAAAAGTTTTGCACAGCTGCACAGCCCAACTGGGTTAACACCAGTCAGCAAAGCCTTGGCTGTTCTATATCAAATAATGATCCTTTCTGGGCTGCCAGAACGACATGAAGTTGATAGACAAGTCCTGCTTGTTACACACCACTGCTAAGTGCTGCCCACACACTCTGGAAGTACCTAAGGGGGGAAAAAAAATAAAGGGCTTTACAACTGAGTTAAAGTACAGATCCTTACAGTGCAAGATAGCAACCAGCATGTGCAGTTCTGAATCAGCTGCCTTTGGAGAGCTGAATGCATCTGAAAAGGCCACTGCTACCAGCTGTGCTTCTCTAAGATGAATTTTGCATTTAGCACATAATTAATTTCTCCCGTGCACAACTGAAAGGCAAGTTGGATTCCTAAGGAACAAGCATCCCTGAGAGCTTGCCCTCTGGGCAGGAGATGTTCCTTATCAGAGATTCTGGGTCAGGCTGGGGCAGGGAGAGTGTATTTCATTTCAAATATTAACTGGAATAAGCACTTTTTTTTTTTTTTTTTCCTTTTTTGGTTGGATTCCAGAAACTCCTCTGGGAGAAAGTCCTAGTTGCAGGGAATGTGCAAGCAGTGAAATTCTCCCCTTTCAGGGTCAGGTGTCCTTGTGATTTGCATCCCTGTGCTGCTGTGCCTCTAAAAATCTATGCAACATTAAGCAGTCCAAAGCCATCGTAAGGCTCAGTCTGTCTAGTTGGATACATAATGCACTTGAGCTTATGGTCAGGTCTGCTGCTCTGTTGCAAATAACCAGAACCAAATAAAGGTTTGGCTTGCAGAAGAATGTGGCCTGAGGCATCTGTGTGCAAATTGGATGTAGGGGCAGTGGCTGGGCATAAGCCCTGTGTACCTCACAGTGTCTCAACTTCCCAGCCAGAGAACAGATTTGGTAGGTCCAGGCAAGTGGGGTGTGACTAGGACAAGAGGAAATGGTTCGAAATTAGAGAAGAGTAGATTTAAATTGGATGTAGGAAACAAGTTCTGTACCATGAGGGTAGTGGAACACTGGAACAGGTTGCCCAGGGAGGTAGTTGAGGCCCCCTGGAGATCTTCAAGGTTAGGCTCAACAAGGTTCTGGGCAACCTGATGTAGTGGAGGATGTCCCTGCTGACTGTGGGGGGTAGGACTAGATGGCTTTTGGAGATCCCTTCCAACCCAACCCATTCTATGAGTCTATGATCAGTAGCAGAGCACCAACTAACACTACAGGACATAATGATACAGACACAGACCACAAGGCTGTAGAATAGCAGGGCAAGACACAGCAGTGTGTCTTAACTCACATGTGCATTGTAAATTGAAAAACTGATCCCATCCCTGCTAGGACTGAAGAAGAAACCATCCCCCAGGAATGAAGCAAAAGAGCAACAAAAATAGCACTGTCAGTGTGGTTCCAAGGTACCCTTGGACTGGGAAGTTACCTCAGGAAGTACCATGTTTGTACTCCCCACTCTAAAAAGTGAAGAAGATGAATGGTATCTGAAGGGACACCCAAAGAGGGAAGAGATGATAATTAAATATAGTCTTTAAGCCACATGCCAGTTCTGTCAAAACTGTGAGGGTTCAGATCCACTGCAAAATGGTTGCTTGGATCCCTTAGGGAAGTGACTGAACATCCAGCTCCTGCCAAACAGCCTTGGCCTGCCCTGCCCATAGTTGTTCTTTCTTACTTTGCAGGACAACAGAAGGCTGATCTGAGGCTACTGTTCGTGACTTTCTATGGTAAAAGGCAGCAGATGGAAGTATACATGGAAACTGCCATGTGTGTTCCAACCAGGCTGAGGACACCTTGGAACTCCAGATGTCAACCTATGCCTCTGATATGCATGAAAAATGCACAAATAAAACCCTGAAGGAAACAAAAAATAGAAGAAAGCCTGCTTCTTCTGGAAAGGCCCTTGAAATGACTCTCCTTTAAGTCCTCTGTGCATAGAGCCAGCAGAGTTGATAAAATGATGGATTATTGGATCAAGCCTAGTGAACCTAACACCCCTGACCTGGAAGACATGCTCTGCCACATGCTAGAATACCAGCCATGATTACATCCAGATCTGCTGGGTTGGGCCACTGCTTTCCCCCCCACAAAAGAGCTGAGGAGGAGCTGTATGAAACAGTTGCACTTTGCAAGGGGAGCTCCAAGAGCAGGAGCCGAGGGAGGGAGGCAGCTTGTTTGCCTGAATGCAGAGCTCAAAGGCAAGCTCCAGCTCCAAAGAGCAGCAAAATCTGCAGCTTGCTGCAAACAGGTGAGCTGGGTTTCTTTAATTCTTTTGTTTTGTGTTGACTTTTTTTTATCCTGATCATGTCACAGTTTCCTAAGGAGGAAGAAGCAGGGGAGCTCAGCCTTATTTGCATGAGGTTCACATCCCTCTCCTTGGCTGAGAACACACTGTGCTACTCGATGGACAGCTCCTTTCTGATTCACTGCTCTAATTATGTTTTACAGCCAGAATATGGTACTTATGTCAGACCTGATGGGGAGAATTCTACTGAGAAGCAACAACACTTTGTAGCATTCTCCTGTTCTTCATTTCCATGGCTTCCCTTCATTTTTTTTCTTCACCACCCCCCACCCCCCCCCCAAGGCTCATTTTTCATGCACTAGTCATCCTGGAGAGAGATGTTCTCACCTTTTTGATGCTTTCTTTTGATTAACAGACATCTTTTATTTACCTTCCCCCCCCCCCCATTTGCTTATTTATTGTACATTTGCAGGCATATGGTGACAGAAAGTAAGTAAAATAGGCTTGTGATTTGTCTGAAGTATCTACTAAAGAGCTGTATTATCTATCTTCAGGTAGATTTCCACAGTGACAATAATCCTTTTCCACAGGAAAATAGGGCCATGCAAGTTTACAGATATGCATGCATATTTCCAAGAGTAATTCAGGCCTCTGTGCAACATCAAACTGCCTCTGGTATGCTCTGCTGTTCCCACATGCAGAACCTCTCTTGGACCACATGTCAAGGGAGAAGAGTCAGCAGTTGGCTTCATCCCAGACAAAAGCCTCCAGCAAGGGCTAGGCAGTTATCTCTGAATTCCAACCATCACCAGAGGGACTATCCCAAATTCAGGGCATCTACTCACTCCATTTGGGCTTCTTTTCTTTTCCTGAGAGGTTCAAAGAAGCCATCCCTCAAATCTGGTCTAATCATTCCTTATGCAACCAACTCACAGCACCATGCAGCCCATCCTGAGGGAGAAGGACTGGTGCAATTCACCCCCACCTCATGGAAGAGAGGAAGAACTAGATGATCCTTGTGGTCCCTTCCAACCCTGACTGGTTCTATGATTCTAAGAAGCTATTTCAGAGGAGATGTAGGCATAGGCACTATAGGACTCCAGACCACCAGTTGGGCTGTTTGGCTTATCTTCAGGTCATTTTCCTTGTCTCCATTATTTTTTTTTCAGCTAAGCCAATGCTGGAGCTGTTCCTGAGGCTCAATTACCCCCTGGCTAGTTCATGCTGTAAACTACAGCAGGACTCCTCACCACCACATACAACCAGACAAATCTCCTCTCCCTGTGCGTGTTTGGCAGGTACAGAGAGGAAAGGGAGGGAAGAATATTCACTGCAGCAGCAGTAGCAGGCTCACAGCTTGGGTAGCAAGGGAAAAACCCAACCAACAACATGATCTCTCATTTAACTGTGCTAAATGACAAATTGCTTACAGGCAAGGCTGCCCACTGGGGACACCAACACGAAAGTGATTGTTTCTCATTTCCTAGAGACTGCTGACCAAAGGAGGAAGGGGAAGAAGCTGAATTCAAAATGCTGGTCAGGTGCTTTGCAGTGCTCAACCACAGCTATTTTCTCCCATTTTCACAAGTGCATTTGGTATAACATTATTCTTAGTCCCTGGCAGCATTCAAACACAAAGGAAAAGCTCAGGTGACTGTTGCAAGGATAATTTTGTTTCATTGCTTAACTCCAACTACTGCTTCAGCAGAGCTTGGGCTACAGATGGCTTCCTTTTATTTTTCTTCTTCTTTTTTTTTTTTCTTTTTTTCTAAACATAAACCTGCCAAACTTAGGGTTCAGAGATCTGTGTTTTCACACTGCACCTGTTGATGGTCCAAGCACCTACACTGTGCTGGAACAGTACTTTAGCAGCACCCCTTCCTTGCTAAAACACACCTTCTTTTGTTGCTAAGGAAATCTTGTACTCAGATCTTGGAGAGGGAAATGAAATGCTTAATTTAAAAGACATAAAAGAATTAACTTTTGTTTTCTGTGTTATATTTGTTTGCCTTACCATCCAGTGCCTAATCGTAAAACAGAAGTTTCATTGGCTTGGAATTATGGAATAGCTTAGGTTGGAAGGGACCTCTGGAGGTCACCCAGTACTACTGCCTGCAGAGCTCACTTCAAAGCAAGATCAGGCTGCTGAAGGTCTTTTGTAGTCAAGCCTCCAAAGCCCCAAGGCTGGAGAGCCACACCTCTCTGGGCCCATCTTTCACTACTTCAAAAAAACTCACAATTTTTTTCCCTCCTCATATACAGTCAAAAATTCCTTTGCTGCACCTCCTGGCTCTTGTCCACTTATTGTACACCTCTGAGAAGAGTTCTGCTCTGTCTTTTGTATAACCACAGTTCCAAAGGTCCAGTCACTCAGTGGTCACCCTGAAGAAGCAAGAATCTCCCAGCTTCACATGTGTGGGTCTGCTCTGTTCTCCCTTCCTCCCCCACTTCATTCTGTTCACGTTTTCTGCCCAGTTTCTCCCTTTGCCTTCTCACACATCCCAGTACAAGCAGGCTGAGCAAGCCCATCACACAGAGGATGAGAAGGAAAGATACATGAAGTAGATCTGAACAAAACCTCAACACAGGTGTCCAGACAATGGAAACAGTCCCCATGGTTCCCCTGCATCCATCTGAACACTCACTTAGGACCAGCTGACTGCTGATTATTTTGCAAGCATTGAGAACACTCACATTTTCCCCAGTTTACTGGCTCAGCTTTGTTCCACTTCATAGACACATACTTCATCAAAATCCAGACATGCAAGTCCAATAAGAAGTCCAAATTCTGCAACAACCTAACCTATTCCTCTTCAGTGCAAGGGAACTCTTGCTAGAATTAACATGCACTAATTAATAGTGCCAGAAAAGGTCTTTGATAAGTTGTGATTATATTTTTTATGCTTGATCTTTAACATTGCAGTTCCAGGATGCATCATGTTGTGTTTTTATTCTTTTCCTCTAACTCTTTCTGATCAATACATTTCTCAGTTCTGGCATGAATCATCAGGAGTATTTGCCACAGCTCTAAGCAGGCCAAAGCCTCGCTGCTTGACAACTGAAAACCACACTGAACTTTCTGGGATTGCACAATGACAGACATGTTAACAGCTTGGACTCTATTCTGCAGCCAGATTGCAGATAACCTTTAAATAATCTCATGAAGGGATTTCTCCAGAGACTCTCAGGCCAGATTTGTACATAGAGATCATTTTGTTCCCTGAATAAACCAAGGTTACCAAGAGGTGACATTTCAACAATGGCAACTGCACTTGTTTCTTCAGTAATACATTTGGATAGAGTCTGGTCTGGGCTGTTCCAATGCAGATACACCAAGAGCTAGTAACAGCAACTGATACTGAGATGGACTAAAGCTGACTTCATGGCTCAAGTTCTGGAAAGAGCTCTAGAGTCTTTAGTCTTACACCGTCGTCACACTATTGGATTTCACAGAATCACAGAGTGTTAAGGGTTGGAAGGGACCTCAAAAGCTCATCCAATCCAACACCCCTGCCAGAGCAGGATCACCTAGAGCAGGTCTCAGAGAAACACATCCAGGCAGGTTTTGAATGTCTCCAGTGGAGACTCCACAACCTCTTCAGTCAGTCTATTCCAGGACTTTGCCACCCTCACAGTGAAAAAGCTTTTGCTTGTGTTCACATGGAACCTTCTGTGCTCCAATTTGCACCTGGTGCTTCTTGTCCTATCATTGGGTGCCTCTGAGCAGAGCCTGGCTCCATCCTCCTGACACTGCCCTGCACATCTTTATAAACATGAATGAGGACAACGTGTTTGGGTTTGTATGCAATTGAGTGTCAAGAAGAGGAGAGAAAAAAAAACACCAAAGGAAGAGTCTGTTGCTCACTGTCAAAAATGGTTTCAAATGGTTCATTAAATAAAATAAATTGTTTTCTCATTACTATTCAAATGAGTAAATAATGCATTTCTGAAGAACACTTTATTAATTAAAAATGTTTATGTCTTCACTAATTCATTCTGGTATCAAAGATGGGATGATTTCTTTGAGGTTGGCATTTACCTAATAAATTATCACTAAACAAACCAAAGCATTAAATATTTACCTCTAGAATCAAGCCTTAGCCTATAGAACTGTGCTAAGACCAAATCTCCATGCCTCCTCTCATCCAGGCTACTGACTCCCTTGAAGGAGCAAGGCTGATAGCCTGAATGAATTGCACCTTGTGCCTTGAAGCAAAATACCAGCATGAAAAGAGAAAATACCACAAGAACCAGGGAGATGAGCTTGTCTAGAAAGCATCCTGGCTTGTGCATGCACCTGAGAAGGGTCCTGCCTCAACTTCAAAACAAACTGCAAAAACAGCTTTTGAGCTTGCCTGTGTGAACTTAGAAAACTGATATTGATTGTCACTGCTTTCACCAGGCTGGACTGGAGACATGGTCAGGATATTTCTGAACAAGATGACTGTGAGACCAGCTGGAAGGCTAGGCTGCAATCTCAGAGTCACACAATCACCAGGGTTGGAAGGGACCTCAAGGATCATCTAGTTCCAAGCCCCCTGCCATGAGCAGGGACACCTCACACTACATCAGGTTGCTCAAAGCCACATCCAGCCTGGCCTTAAAAACTCCCAGGGATGAGGCTTCCACCACCTCTTTGAGCAACTTGTTCCAGTGTTTCACTACCCTTACGGCAAAAACCTTCTTCCTAATGTCTAATCTAAATCTCCCCTCTAACTCAGATGCATTGCCCCCAATCCTATCACTCCCTGACAGCCTAAAAAGTCCCTCCCCAGCTTTCTTGTAGCCCCCTTCAGATACTGGGAGGCCACAATAAGGTCTCCTTGGAGCCTTCTCTTCTTCCCCAACTCTCTCAGCCTGTCTTCTCACCTGAAAGGACTTTGGTTTTCACCTCCTCCACACGATCCTAATATTTGCTATGCAAAGCCACATGGCAGTGCTGTGACAAGATGGAGGAACAGGATGTGTCTGGCATTGATGGAAATTACTTTGGGGACAGAGCCAACAATTATGACCTTTACTCCTAATGAATTGCTCTTCAGAAAAGTATTTGTCACATTTCCAGTAGCAATTGGAAATTTCTCACTTGCCTCACACAGAACACAATCCTTGCCTCCCCTTGTGACATTTAGGCCAAAGGCTGCAGGAGTTCTTACATCAAAATAAAGGTAGAGCACTACTCTGTCAGAGAGATGAGAAAGACATCATTCTTGATGTCCTTTCCTTGTCTCATGGCCCAACACTGCAAAAAAAATTAAACCCAAGCCCTGACTGCTGAAGCAAACAGCCATCTCTTCCCCTCACAGGAGATGCTTAGCATTCCTGACTCAAATGTTGAGAAATAAATTAACTTTTATTAAGGGAACTACTGGTTTATGAGTGTGTGTTTACTGTTCTTAATCCAACATTCCAGTAATGTTTTTTGTCTACCCACAGTTCATAAATTCCTTCCTTCTCCTAGCAGGACCCCACATGGGTTTTTGCCTGACAGATCTGATGTCCTATTTCTCTAAAGGTTCTGAAGTGTCATGAATGCCATCATTTGTGCTTAGCACAGTTATAATACAGGATTCAAAACAGCTCCAGCTGAGGTATAAGGCCCTCTCTCCCTGGCAGCACCACATCAAGCAGTGTTCCACAGCTAGGCTGCACCTGCCCTAGTGTCTCTCATTACAAGCTAGTTTCAATGGCTGGGTAGGATGATAGGACTTTCTGATGCATGTCTACACAGTCCTCTGACACCCCCCTTGATACTTTTATCAAAGAAAAAGAAGATATGAGTGATACAGTTTGGTACCTGTGCAGGAACCAGTCCAGTGTTTGCCTTGGAGACGTCTGGAGTTGGTATTTCAGTCATTCATAAATGCCCTGTGGCAGAAGGTGCCTGATGTGAATCATAGAATGGGTTGGGTTGGAAGGGACCCCCAAAGGTTATCTTGTCCTCTGCAGTGAGCAGGAACATTCTCCAGTAGATCAGGTTGCTCAGAGCCTTGTTGAGTCTGATCTTGAATATCACCAGGGATGGGGCCTCAGTTGCCTGCCTGGGCAACCTGTTGCATGGTAAAAGAACTTGTTCCTGACATCCAATCTAAATCTCCTCTTCTGTAACTCCAAACCATTGTTTCTCATCCTATCACTGCAGGCCTTTGCAAACAGTCCCTCTATAGCCTTCTTGTAGCCCCCTTCAGGTACTGGAAGGCCACTATTAAGTCTCCCCAGAGCCTTCTCCAGTCTGAACAATCCCAGATCCCTCAGCCTGTCTAACCCCCTGATCGTTTTTGTGGCCTCCTCTGGACCTGCTCCATCAGGTCCATGTCCTTCCAGTGTTGAGGGCACCAGAGCTGGATGCAGCACTCCAGGTCAGGTTCCACCAGAGCACAGTGGCAGAATCACCTCTCTCCACTTGCTGGCCCAGCACAGCTCACAGACGTTGTTTCACATTAAAGAAATACTCTGTTCTGTCAGTGTCTGAAGGGTGCTGCTGAGCCTGGGTTTTGTTGCAGACAAGATCCAGGAATGTGACATACAAAAATGGGATGTCATTGCTGCTCCTGGGAGGAGCTGGAAGTTGGGAGCACCTCCTAGACCATGCTACACCTGAGCTCCTTGGGGTCTTCAATCACTGCTCCTCTTCAAGCAACAGTTTGAAATGCCCCATCTCAAAACACAATATAGAAAATGGATTCCCCCTCTTCCTTCTTACTGCTGTGCCATACAATGATCCTTTTTAGAGGTGGATATTCAATAGAGCAACAGAGAGATTAAGACGTGAGGTAACAACTACATCCCTAAGGATGACAAAAATGCAGTCTTAAAATTTCACAGCCTGGTCTTTTATACCTCTCTCCAAAGTGAGCAAAGAGATACATTCAAAATAATTAGAATTTTGGAGCTCCCACTTGACTATTCCCATTGAAATAAACGTGTAGGGTAAGCATGGGAGGCAGTGTCATTAAATAGGGGGGGCGGGGGAGGAAAGGGAACAAGGTAACAGAGTTACTCTGAAGTTACAGGACTTTGGTTGCTCTGCACTGATTGCTTGAATGCTGCTTCTTTTTTTGTGTGTGAAAAGCTTTTTTGTAAGGCATAGCTTCATTTCCAAAATGTTAACAAAGCCTAAGCCCCAGGAGCAGGCAAGAAAATTAGAAATGTTCACACATTTGAAAGCATACAAAAAAAAAAAAACAAAACCAAAAACCTTTCCATTTTCAGAGATGCAGTGAAGCTGTGGCAGAGTGCAAAACCCTGCTGAGGGTACCTGGGGCTTTGTGGATGGGGAAAAAGGGCAAAACCAGCCCAAGCCACATATGGGCAAGGAGTATCTCATTAGCAATGTGTTGTTATTCTGACAATCATTGACTTCAGATTAACAGCAAGCAGTAAATCTTGCTGATCAGCTGGAGCCCTAGGAGGAGAAAGCTACTCTTCTTTCTGAGGTTTGGGCCTGTTCTAGTCCCACACCCCTCAGTCTGTATGGGACATCACAAATTCACCTCAGTTACACCATGTTCTTCCAGCCTGGACTAGCCAGAAGGTCTCTGGAAACGTTTGAGTGCAAGTCACTTCCCAGCTGGAGTCCCTCAGTACCATCAGAGTAAAGAGGTAAGGAAGGCAGTGGGAAGGACATGAAGCTGGAGGCTGTTTTGCTTTCCTGGCTGGGCAGTTATCAAAAAGGACCCAGGGAAACCAGTGACAGCCTTGCACAAAGGATCAGCAGTACAATGAGCCCAACCACCTCAGCATGAACATCTCAAACTTCTGCATGGTCTTGTTTCAGGTGTTTCACAGGCTTCTGCTTCGTGATGGCTGGAGAAGAGGAGGCTCAGGGGTGACCTCATTGCTCTCTACAACTACCTGAAAGGAAGTTGTAGCCAGGTGGGGGTTGGTCTCTTCTCCCAGGCAACCAGCACCAGAACAAGAGGACACAGTCTCAAGTTGTGCCAGGGGAAGTTTAGGCTGGAGGTGAGGAGAAAGTTCTTCACAGAAAGAGGAATTGACTATGGAATGTGCTGCCCAGGGAGGTGGTGGAGTCACCATCCCTGGAGATGTTCAAAAAAGGATTGGAAGTGGCTCTTGAAGCCATGGTTTAGTCAGTCATGAGGTGCTGGGTGATAGGTTGGACTTGATGATCTCTGAGGTCTTTTCCGACCTTGTGGATTCTATGATTCTATGCCCCACAGGGACTAGTATGCCTCTCTTAGAAAAGATGCAGGATGATATGAATGGATCAGTGGCAAGGGTCTGAGAGAGGTGACCTGCTGAGGAAGGCATGGAAGGATTCAGAAGCAGAAGGAGCTGAGAGAAACAGATTCAGGGAAAATAAGGCAGCAAGGGGTCACCAGGACCTGCTGGGGATGTGATTGAGAGGGAAGAGGAGGTGGAGGTGGCTGATTAAAATAATGCTGGCTCTTGAATGTGTCTAATACTTGGATGAGACAGAGTCTCTAGTCAGTATTCAAAGAAATAACTGCCCAGGTTGGTTTCCTTCAACAAATGGAGAAGAGCTTTGCCCTCAATATAAAGGCAAAACTCTGAATTGATTCTGGGGAGGAGTGCTTTTAGATTTTTTTAATTACCAAGTAAGTTAAGAAGCTTAAAAGCAAGCAAGAGTCTAACCACCTCAGCTGCTGAACCTCACTTAACACAATCCCACCTTTTGTGCATCTCCCATTAAAAAAAAAAAAAAAAGACTAAGTGAACAGGAAAAAATCAGTGAGTTAAAGCAAATCCAGCCTAGACTGCAGGAGAAGGAAAATTCACTCGAAGCACACATTTCAGTCTTTGTTCCAGTTATTTATTCCTTTTGTCTTTGAACACCCAGCAATCAAAGGAATTTAAAGGATTAAAAAGCAGGCACACAAGAAGTGATGGCTTAATACATTAAAGCAGGTGTGAGGATGAGTGGAGTAGGAGCCAAGGAAAGAAATAGCTTCAGATTAGAGCTAGAAAGCCTACAGGTGGAATGGGCATAACATAACCCATGGATCCCCATAAATCACAGAATGTTAGGGACCTTGAGAGATCATCCAGTCCAACCCCCCTGCCAAAGCAGGATCACCTAGAGTAGATCACACTGGAATGCATCCAGGTAGGTTTTGAATATCTCCAGAGAGGGAGATTCCACACCCACCCTGGGCAGCCTGTTGCAATGTTCCATCACCCTCAAAAGGAAAAAAAAAAAACAAAAAACATTTCCTCAAGTTTCCATGGAACTTCCTATGCCTCAACTTCCACTATTGCTGACATTGTTTCCACCTTGTGCTGGCATTGGGCATCACTGAGTAGAGCCTGGCTCCCATCCTCTTGGCACTCACCCTTTACATCTTTAATGAGGTCACCCCTTAGTCTCCTCCTCTTCAAGCTAAAGAGCCCTCAGCTCCCTCAGTCTCTCCTCATAAGGAAGATGTTCTACTCCCTTAATCATCTTTGTGGTGTGTGCTGGATTCTTTCAAGCAGTTCCCTGCCCTTCTTAAACTGATGGTCCCAGAACTGGACACAACATTCCAGATGTGGCCTCACGAGGGCAGAGTAGAGGGGAAGGAGAACCTCTCCTAACCTACTGACCACAGCCCTCCTAATCCACCCCAAGATGCCACTGACCACCTTGGCCCCAACGTCACATTGCTGGCTCACGGCCATCCTTCCATCCACCAGGACACTTTCCCCTTCACTGCTCTCCAACAAGTCAGTCCCCAGCTTATACTGCAATTCAAAATGCAGCCTGGGAGAAACCCAGAGCAAAATGCACTTGTCAGCAATGCAGTGGTGCTGTGCCCTGTGCCACTTGGCTTAGAGATCACCAAAGCACAGCTGCTTGCCCAGTAACATACAAGGTAGGACTTTGCTGTGCCCTGTGCCACTTGGCTTAGAGATCACCAAAGCACAACTGCTTGCCCAGTAACATATTAGGTTGGACTCTGCTGCTGGAAACACAGGAAGGTTTAAGTGTGTCTGCTCACCTCTCAGGTATTGTCACATACTCTTCCAAAACGACCTGGTTTTCTTCACAGTGTTATTCCTTCCTATCCCAGCTGTGGTTAATGACAGAGAGGCTAACCTGCAGTGACAGGAGCGTCTCAGCACAAGGTTCCCAGACAGATTTAGCCTAATTAAAATGTCCACTGAAGTAACATTAAAATGTAGATATCCCATGCAGCTGTAAATTGAGTACTTTCTCACACTTGCAGGAAACATTGCTGGCTTGTCATGTGCTCCAAAATGATCTACAACTACCCCCTAAAGGGTTGCAAATGAGAATAAATTAATGGAGGGTTCTGATTACCCACACTGCTGCATATGGAGGTGGGGAAAGAGGTTCAGGATGCTGCCAATCCCATTTCCAACTGTATCAGTGTGGCAAAAACGCTGTGTGTTGGATACAACTAACAGCCTGGCTGAATCAGGACAGCCAGGGAGTTGCTTCCAGCACAATCAGCATGTCCCTGCAGATCACAAATGATTGTCAGTAGCTGAAGCTGACTTCTTCCACACCCCCACCTCCCTCTGACTGAAATGTTGCAGCAGATTGTGCAGCCACTCCTCAGTGCTTCCAGGGCAGAGTCAGCCTGCCCGCTCCCAGCCCCTACCCTTGGGATACATCGATGCTGTGTCACACAACATCGTGTGGCTGCAGTTGGCAGTCTGAGTGGAACGCAATTCCCTGAGATTTGTACCAAGAACACACTTCTCATTGCACACTGGGGCAAGGCAAAGAGAATCAGAGAATGGCTTAGGCTGGAAGTGACCTCAGAGATCATCTATTCCAACATTCCCAACATAAGCAGGGATGCCTCCCAACTAGACTCAGCTGCTCAAGGTCTCACCCAACCTGGCCATGAACACCCCCAGGGAGGAGACATCCACAGCCTCCCTGGGCAGCCTGTATCAGAGTCTCATCACCCTCCTACTGAAGAACTTCTTCCAAGACCCAGACTAAACCTCCTCTCCCTCAGCTCCAAACCATTCCCTTCCCTTATCCTGTCTCTAGACACCCTCATGCAAAGTCCCTTTCTAGCTTTCCTGTAGGATCCTTTCAGGTAGCGGAAGGCATCTGTAAGGTACCCCTGGAGTGTTCTGTTCTGCAGGCTGAACAACTCCAGCTCCCTCAGCCTATCCTCACAGCAGAGAGAGTACACACTTGTGCCTCCCAGCGACACAGTGCTCAGCTGCTTCACCAGATCAGGCCTTCAGTGTAGACAGGATCAATAAAGTTCATTGTTATGAACCACAATATAGAATTTCAATGCCCTGACTCAAGCACCTTCTGGTCACCTGGGACACAGCAGCTGCTGATGCTGTTGCAATGGAACATCTTGTGGTTACTCAACAACATCAACACACTGCAATGCAGTGTACAAGGCAGACCATTTGGCTACTTACAGACAGCAGCTGGTTTTCTGCCAGTAAACCTGACAGTTCTCCTCCCAGTGACCATCACCAGTGCCTCCCATCAATACTGGCCAGCCCTGTTACACAGTGAGAGCACAGGAGCAATGTGTTTGCCAGACATAATAAATCTAAGCAAAATGAATACTACATTTGGTGCCTAGAGACATGAAAATTTTATCTTCCCTCCATTGCCATATTGGAAATCCAAACTAGTAAGGGGGGTAAGAAGCATCAGAGATGCTGGGGCTGGATGACATGCTGTTCAGCCTGTCATAATGGCTGAGAGCAGCCAGCCAGGTTTCCAATTAACTCCCTCTGTCTGATGGAGTCAGATAGCCCTCCTGTTAGAAGTACTTCAAAAAGGCCAAACAGCAACACTTGTCTCCTTGAACTCCCACAACTTCTCAAAGAGGTTTGCAACTTCAAACAAGCCCTGAGTCCAAACTGAATCTTGATTACAAAGCTATTAGGACATTAAAAAGAGTGCAAGTTGAGCAGAAGTTACAGTTGAAGGTACAGCTCTAGCTTTCTAAGGAGACAAGAAAGGGAATTCATTTCTCATTGGTGAGTGGGTGAAGGCAATTTTCTGGTCTGCAAATGAGAGCTGTCTCTGTTAGCAGTGCAAGTGAAGTGCAGGGCTGCACATGGCTAAATAGGAGTCATTTGAAGATCTTCTCAGTAGATGTCTGCAAGGAAAGGTTGGGAATTATAGGAGGTGAAATTTAGATAAGCCTCGGAGGGAACTGAGCTGGTGATGAAAAGTCTTTTTTTCTCACTGGGTTCTTCCAAGGGAGAGTTAAAAGGGGAGTATCTCTGGTGTTTTGGGTGCCCAAAGTGACATTGAACAATGTCCTTCAGACATCTTTAATAGTAGAAACCTTTTTACTGCTTACCATCAGCAGTGCAGTTGAGTTTGGAAAGAGTACTCCAGTGGCTCAGCATCCTACATCTCTGCTGGCCTTGAGAAGGCCAATCAGGATTGTCCCTCATATGCAATCCTAGCTCAGCTCTGATGTCTTCCCTCCATATTTCTTTTCCATGTCACTTGTGTGAGGCAAGGAAAAGCCTGTGCCAGTCCTGTGTGTGTGCTGACAGCCATCTAGATGGATGCAGGACAGGTAATGATCATGTTTAGCAGAAACCATGTAAATCTCACTCCACCTATTTTACCCAAAGGAACAGAATTTCTTCTGTCCAGAATAGCTGAAATTGGTCAGATACTTCTAAAACCATTAGAGGAAGACTGAGGGACTGACAGACCAAAGGTGACAGAGATGATGATTAGTAATTCTTAGCTTCTTGGGAAACCAGACTAAAGATAGCAGTAGACTGAGAAAGCACCAGACTATGAGCTGCCCTGAATTATGCCCTGAAGGAGTCTGTCTGCAGCATCACTGAAGCAAAGGTGGGTGGGGAATTCCTTCTGAAAAACTGCTCTGCAAGGAAGTTCATCAGGGGAAAGTGAGTGCTTGCTATTATCTAGCTATTCCCTGGCCTCAGGAAGGACCTAATTGCATTTCATTTTAACAGTAAGAAGAGGGTGACCCACTCCCTCTCTTTGATCACCTAGCATGCTTTACCAGGGAGATCCCCCTACAGAGTGATCCATATCAGAGGCTAATGAGCCTGCTGATGAGGATTATACACCTGCCAGTCAATCTCCAGCTCCAGAGAGACATCTTGCAGACCAAAGTGTGCAAAATTCAAGGGAGAACCAGCAGAGGAGGACAACACAGGGACAGCCTAGGGTCATGTTGGATGCAGCCACACAGGGTGACTGAAGGAATCCTCTGCTGATAAAAATTGAACTGCTTCACTGCAAAACTCTGATTTGTTTCTTCCCTCATGTCACAAGTCAAGGGAAGGAATATGTTCTTCCTTTCCCCCCCCCCCCAGCAACATTCATTTGGATGCAAGTAGGAATTTCTTTTGGTGCTGTTCCTGGCTCTTCTCTTTGACAGACAAGAGAATGCTTATTAGAACAGATGCACAGAGCAGAAGAGAAGCCTGGTCACATTCCCAGTGTCACTCAGAGAAAACTGAACTAAAGATCTGTCCACCCTGCAGCGAAGCCTTTGCCAGTCTTCCCAGGCTGTTCAAGAACAGCTGAAGCTCAAACAGTGCTTTGGGTGACGCTTGCACTGGGTACTGCCAGTCTCCATCAGTCTGATGAATGGCAGATTTAAGAACTGCCTCTTCCACCCCAAACTCCCCAGAATCCTTCAGATTAAATGCTGTCGAAGGCCAGAGTTTCCTACGTCCTCCTTTAGGATATGGGAGCAGACTAGGTAGAGTAGCCCAGCAGCTCAGCAGATGAAGTTTCAAGATCAGAGCAGATCAACATGACAGAATCAGGTCCCTGTCTTGCCCTGCAGATATTGCACAGTCCTACACCTCCCCAGTGCTTAACAAAAAAGAAGTCTCCCCCATTCAGGCTGGAGAGGTGGGCACAAGCCAACCTCAGGAGGTTCAACAAGACCAAGTGCAAGGTCCTTCAGCTGGGTTGAGGCAATTCCAAGCACAAATCCAGCATGGGTAGGGAGTGGCTGGAGAGCAGCCCTGAGGAGAGGGACTTGGGGGTGCTGGGGAATGAGAAGCTCAACATGAGCTGTCAATGTACACTTGCAGCCCAGAGAGCCAACCAGAGCCTGGGCTGCATCAAAAGAAGTGTGGCAGCAGGTCAAGGGAGGTGATGCTCCCCCTCTGCTCAGCTCTGGTGAGACTCCACCTGGAGTACTGCATCCAGTTCTGAAGCCTCTATTACAAGAGGGATCTGGACATGCTGGAAGGTGTCCAGAGAAGGGCCACCAGGATGATCAGAGGGCTGGAGCACCTCTCCTATGAGGAGAGACTGAGAGAGTTGGGTCTGTTCAGTCTGGAGAAGAGAAGGTTCCCCAAAGGTGACCTTCTTGTGGCTTTTCAATATGTGAAGGGGGCTACAAGAAAGCTGGGGAGGGACTTTTTAGGATATCAGGGAGTGACAGGACTGGGGGGAATGGAATAAAGCTGGAAGTGGGGAGATTCAGGCTGGCTGTGAGGAAGAAGTTCTTCCCCATGAGAGTGGTGAGAGCCTGGAATGGGTTGTCCAGGGAGGTGGTTGAGGCTCCATCCCTGGAGGTGTTTGCAGCCAGGCTGGATGAGGCTCTGGCCAGCCTGATGTAGTGTGAGGTGTCCCTGCCCATGGCAGGGGGGTTGGAACTGGCTGATCCTTGTGGTCCCTTCCAACCCTGACTGCTTCTGTGATTCTATGATTTCAGACCTGCTCCTGGTCAGGTGCAGAGTGGGACCTCACCACTTCACAGTCCTTTGTGCCATCAGATCACTATACATTCCAGCAAAATCTAGACAGGAAGGAAAAAAGCAGAAAGAGGAGGTGAGAGGGTTGGGAAAGGCTGTTGCCTCACCTCCTGTCTGTCTGTGCCAGAGCACTCTGAAACTTTCTGTTGCCAAAGAAGAGAAATGGGAGGGGGAAGGAAGAGGAAAAGAGAACCTTGCAAGAGGCATGTTGCTGTTACAGAAAAAACAGATACCAGATCAAAAAGGTCTGCTTAAAGACAGTACACATGCCAGCTCCAGGGGGCTTCAAATATTTATGGGTTGCTACATTTTTAATCTCCAAGAGTTGCAGGGATGCAGCGTGCAGAATGTGATGGGAGCCTATTGCATGTCTGACAGGAGTGTGGCTTGTAAGGCTCTGCAGCAGCAGGAAGGGGAAAGCAGGCTCAAAGGAGGCTTTCTGAGGCTCACCTTGCTGCAGGCCTGATGGGGCTTTTCCCTGTACCCTAGAAGCAAAATCTGAAACGTGCCCTTACCTGCTGACTGGCCCTGGTTCTGCCCCTGGCTATTCCATCTCAGGCAGCATGCTCAGCACCTTCAGAAGTGCTCTGGCTGCAGGCAGAACGCTGCAAAGGAGACATGGTGCAAGACAATTGCCTTAGGCCTACTGCCACCACTCCAAGATGTGTTATCCCACCTCTGTCACAGATGACAAAAGAGAGTCCCCATTCTGCTGCCTGGCCTAAATAGATTTCTTGCCTTCTGGATGATTAATAACCTGAAGCAGATTAATATTTAAGATCACACCGGGGAGTAATTTGCAAGGTACAACTGAGGTTTTAATTCTTCTGGTAAAGAAACATGGACTGAAAGTGCTTTAGCAGGAGTTTGGTGTCTGTGCAGAACACCTTAGGCATACACAGGACTAATGCACCCACACAGGTGCTGGAATTCATGATTATTTCAGCTCATGTCAGCTTTGATTAGAAGAGATTTCAGGTTTGCTGGCTCATCCTTCTTCCCCTCTTCCCATGCTTCTTGAATAAAATAATCCTAACACCCAAAGCTGAGGGAGTGTTTCAAGGAGCTCAGTGGCTGCTGCACACTGGCTGATGATTGTCTCTTAACATGGGGTAGAGACACATAAATGATTCAGGTTCTTGTATTTTAACTGTCAGGCAAATTTAGGATCTTTAACCCATTTTGTCAACTATCTTGTGAGCTGAGGGTGCTTGGGAGAGAGAAAGCACTTTAGAAATCCTCATGGTGGCAAAGAAAGTATAAAATGGGATATTTGGGGGTATAAAAATCATGCCCTGCTCCACTTTTCTAAGCAAGGCTTTACTTCTGCTCACTTTGAGGAGACTAAAAGCCTGTAGCATCAGCACTGTTATGGAGGTCACCATGTAAGTTGCCTCCTGGTAATTACACCCAAGTCTCAGGTGCTGATGCACCAATGTCCAGCAGCCTTTCCCTGGAAGCTGTGCTACTATACTGCATCCTTCCTGTGCTAGCATGCTCCAAGACAACACAAACATCAGCTGCCCACCCTGTGCCATCCCATGCAAACTGCTGGAACTTATAAACCTGTGAGTTCTAGCAAGAGGGCAACACATCAAAAGACTGGCCTGCCCACTTTCCAAAAATGATGTGCCTGTTCCATTTTGAGTGAGCTGAGTTACCCTATGGGAGCATTTAAACATGCAGTATTTTTCTGTAGGACACAGAGATTGATAATTTTCCCCAGGTTTTGCCTGCCCACCATAATCTGGCACCACTACACACTGCAAGGACAGCTCATTTGAGCAGCAGTTAAAGGATTATAACTGAACTGTGTCTGACTGTGCTTCCTTTCTCTCTACAATGACCAGGTCATAATTAGGAGAGGAATGATGGTGTTCAGTGGTGTGGAGAGACATTAAGCTGTTGAGCTTCTGGCTCTGTGACCAGGTACATTCTGCCAGGTTTCAAAGTTCAGCAGCTTTTAGGATGGGCAAAACTGTGTCTTCATGCTGTGGCAAGGCAGAGGAGGAACATTTTTGCAGAGCCAGGCTGTGCTGTGAAAAGCCAAGCAGCAGGCTCTGCAAGAACTGCAGCAGTTGCAGCAGCAGAGCCTCAGCATTCAGACCCTCCAGCAAGCCAACATCTTCCTCATGTAGGGCTTGATCTCCCACTGCACACACTGGAAGGCAGCTCTAAGGTCCCTCTGGAGTCTTTTCTTTAAGCTGAACACCCCCAGCTCCCTCAGCTGAGGGAGGATGGAGGGTGGGGTCTCAGCAGAGCAGAGTCAAGGGGCAGAATCCCCTCTCTCGCCCTGCTGGCCACACTCCTCTTGATGCAGCCCAAGATATGATTTGCCTTCTGGGCTGCATGTTAGTTCAAAAATATGCTGAAGATTTGATGATTGGTTAAACCATTTTCTTTTGATGTCTACTGTGTCTGAAGGAGGAGTTAAAAAGTGGTATCAAAGGGTAGAAAATGCACCTTTTTACTATTGAGGAGGCTACCCTGAAATCTCAGCCATAACTTCACCATCCTGAAAGACAGCCTATGAAAGATTATTCATCTGACTTCCTATCTCTTTCTGCAGCAACATGGGTATCATCTGCTCCTATGAGAAAACCCCCATGGGAAGCTCTGCTGCACTTATCAGATGTGGCAGCAGGTGAAATATCAGACGAGCAAGAGAATAAATAATAAATGAAGCTATATTTTTTAATCTGATGTCAGAAAATGTTAACTGTTAATCTGCAGAAGGCAGTTTCCAAATCTTAAAATCTCCTACCTGTGAACGTGAAGCAACCTCTATCTGATAGCTTCAAGCCTTGGCTTTTCCCCTCAAGTCAAGGTTCTGAAGGCACTGCTGTTTCTCAAGGGCTTTCTCAGAGGAAAGCACAGCCCTGTATGAAATAGGCTCTAATTTGCTTGGGGCTGATCATTAGTATTCCTTAACTGCATTTACTATCTTGGGACTCAGATTCTGTGCTTTTTGCAAGACATTAGGAAACACTGCTGGTTCTTCTGTCAGTTTTCCTCAAACCAGCACCTTCCGTAAAAGCCTCTCAGACCCTTCAGACACCTGAAGCAGATGCAGCCTTTTCCTCACCTTTACTTCCTCACCTTTACTGGAAGATGAGCAATAAAAACAAGGTTCTACAAGCTTTTACAGATTAATTCCTAGAAGTTATTGAAAGAAAAAGGCTTGGGAGCTACTGGTGCAGTAAGAGAAATGGAGATGCTAGCTCAAACCATTCTGCAGTTGATTCCATCTGAAGGTTGTTACAGCATGATCACTGCTTTGATCCAAGTGATGCCAGTGAGCACAAACCAGCACAGCCTCGGGTAGGTACCAAAACAAAACCCCTGAGCAGCAGCAGCAGCAATGCTCTTAGCCCCTGGAGTAAGAGCCTCTGCTGGCTTTCTCCTTCTTTAACCCTTCAGGGCAGGGACCAAAGTAGCAAGCCAAACACTCCATGGACAATTTCCTTGTGGTAGGGATGCTCCAAGCAGGGAGATCCTGCAGTCATTGCCATGTCCCTCTCAGCAGCTCAGTTTTGTCTTGATGTGACCCACACCTTGGCAATGAGAAGGGAGTAGTTAAACTCCATCCCTGCACTGCACTGTGCTGAAGAAGCAAAACCAGGCACAGGAGCACCAAGCCAAGCATCAGGCACTGGAGAACTCAATTTTGGCAACTCCTTAGATGATTGCATTAATTATGTCCATGTCAGAGGTAGCTTTTGCTCCATGTAGCAGCAGAATACAGCAAGTGTTTTATTTACAACTGCCATGAGGAAACATAGGCTGATGTAATTGTTAAAGATCTGTTCGTATTCCAGGCAGCAAACTACCATTTACAGGATGAAATTGTTTGCTGTTTAAACACTGCCAGTCAAGGACATTAATTGCTGTGGGTTAAATTAAACTAGATAGCACAGCAATGAGATTTGAAGCCTGGGAGAGGGGTGGGGAGGAAGGAGGAGGGGAGAAACAATCTTCTCTCATAAATAACAGGATCTGGAGAGGAATCTTTATAGGAACAGATTAACCTACAAAGAACTAAGTTCAAATCTAGTTCATGTCTTACGGGTATGCCAAGCAGCCCTGGGAAAGGCAAATACTGTCCCCGCCCCAAAAGGAAGAGTCCAAGCTTCTACAGGGTGTTTGTTCTAAATATCTGATCAACACCAAGCACTACATCAGAGGCTGGCTGCCTTCCAAGATGGAGCAAGCCATGCTATGTGAGAGGGAGAGGAGATGAGGAGATGCTGCCTTGCTGCTTTTAAATGAAGCTGTGGTAACAGCTGGTGGCAGCAGGCAGGCAAAGGGGCAGGTGTTCAGGCAAAAGGGGCAAGTATCACAGTATAGCAGAGGTTGGAAGGGACCTCAAGAGATCATCAGCTCCAACCCCCTGCCAAAGCAGCATCACTTAGGGTAGTCTGCACAGGAATGCATCCAGGTGGGTTTGAAAGTCTCCAGAGAAGGAGACTCCACAACCCCCCTGGGCAGCCTGTTCCAGGGCTCTGTCACCCTCACTGGAAAGAAGTTTCTCCTCATGTTGAGCTGAAATCTTCTATGTTCCAGTTTGAACCCATTGTTCCTTGGCTTATCACTGTGAACCACCCAAAAGAGCCTGGCCCCCTCCTCCTGACACCCACCCCTCAGCTATTGATAGACATTGATCAGATCCCCTCTCAGTCTTCTCTTCTCCAGACTAAACAGCCTGAGGGCCCTCAGTCTCTCTTCAAAGGGGAGATGCTCAAGTCCCCAAATCATCCTCATGGCAGGCAGGCAAAGGGGCAAGTCCTCAAGGCAACCTTTTGTTTCAGTTCCTTGCAAATCTCTTCCACAACCACACATGCAGACAAAGACACACACAGAGCAATAGGTTTACTTTACTTTGTGGGGGAGAGAGGTACTTTTGGTCTGACCTCTTGCAATCGCATTCACCCTGGGTGCCTTGCATTAAGCTCCTTTCCACAGCTCATGGGAAGGTTTGTGTTATTTACTCCTTTATAAATGGAAGCCTGTTGTAAATAAATAAATAGCATCTCTGGGCACTTGTTTGGTGTTGTTTTGGTTTGTTGTTTTTTTTTTTTTTTCTTTTGGAGCCATCTTTAAAAAACCCAAAACACTAATCAAAATGTAATGACAGGCTGGCAGCCTGCTTCACTATCCAGACTGCTGATAACCAGCTAAGCTTTCCTGCCACAAAATGAGCAACACACCTTATCCTCCTGTCGTTCACCCTGTCCCCATCCTTTGGGAAAAAAGCAGCACAAAAGTAAATAAATAAACAAAGCCCCCAATCCCCAAAATAAGAGCTTTGAAGGTCAAAAAAAGTTATGGCCAGTTTAAATCGACCATGGAATGAAGTTTTAACATGAGACCAGCAGAAAATACCTGCTGGTTCTGCAGTCTCTACCAGTAACATCTCCTCTGGCAGTGGTTTCATACTGCCATCAGTAACCAGCTTTGGACCTGCTACAAACACCTGTCTGAGGTACAGCAAAGCAGCCCTGACCTGCCCAGGATGATTCATTTGGTTCTCTCCATGTGAGGAGGGATCTCTTCTAGATGATCTGTGCCCATGAGAAGGACAACAGCCTTTGTCTTCTCACCCTCTGCAGAAGGGAGAGGACATTCCCTTTATCTGGTTGCAGTAATTGGAAGAGACAGCTTGCCAGAGCAGGGCACCAGGACTCCAACACCCAAGACACCCATGGACATCTTATCAAGTTCTGCCTCTATTGGGAAGCTGGGAAGGAGTAGTTGAAATACACAAACTGATGGAAATTGACCCTTAGCATTAAGTTAATTTCTCACAGCTCCAAGTAGTTTGCTTTTCAAAAAGCCTTGCAGCACCCCAAATTAATTGCATGTCTCCTCGAATGAAGACCATAATTAGCAAACCAGGACCTGATTCCTCAAAGTCTGTGCAATCAGTTTTCCCCTGGGGTAGTGCTGCTGACTGCAGATGATATGGCATGCAGGAGTGAAGGCCTGGGGTTTTAATCATTGTTTCCAAAGCTGTAGTGCAGGCAGCAGTGCTAATACCCCAGCAGTGCTTACTCCTCTCTCCCTTAGGGCCACACCTGAGCTCCCTGCTAAAAATTTGGCACTGCTGGCTTTTAGATGGCAGGGAAATGAAGTAATTTTTCTGACAATACTATACCTAAATTAGTATTTAAATTGCATGTTAAATAAATGCTGTGATTATTTGGAGCAGAATTCTTGAAGTTGAACCACCAGGTAGCTGATAGCTATCCTATTACCAACTCCAGAAGCCTCAGTAGAGATGTACTTAATAATTGTTTGGCATTAATTTGTCATGCAATAATTATCCTATTAAATCTAAATTAAACCCTCCACTCAGACACTTCATCTAAAGTGTGAACATAACAATTAAGATAGAAGGGAGGGGTAGGGGGGGATGATTTCTGCATCATTTTCAGGGTAAGATTTTGTGCTTTTTGTGACTAGCAGCAAAAAAAAAAAATATTTAGAATATTGCTTTGAAAAGGGAAATCAGTCTGAAACTGAAACACTCATACCACAAAATAAAAAAAGAATAAAAATCCATCTTCCTATCTCACATATGGTGCACAGCTTAGGGTAGGATCTTGCTACACTGTAAGCTTCAATGCATTTATTTCTTTACCATAAGGAAGTTCTATATTGCACTTCCTTTCTGAGGCACAAGAAGGAATCAAGACAAATAAATTCAGACAATCGATGAAGGCTGGGATTGCTCTCATCTATCTGGCCAAATAAAAGCTCCCAAAACCCAGGCTGCTGCTTCTTGCTGCAAGCTCCTCCTGCTGTCAACAGCCAGAGATCAGGCTCTCGGGAGAGAGATTCATCCCATTCACCTCAGAGCTTAGATCTGACAGCTAAAATGAGAGAAGAACGAACCCCATCTAAAAGCCAGACAGGAAGCCTGGGAAGAGAAAGACCTAAATTCAGTTCTTATGTCCTAAACTGAGATTTGAGGCACAGAGCTGTTCTTCCACATAGAATAATGGAGCTGGAAGTGCTTAAAAGGTCGTTAAGTAGCACTGCTGAGCTGAGGACAGTCTGGAGCTGTGTAAGAGAGTTGTCTGGCCTTGCCCTGACTGATTTAATTTTGGGATCAAGAGGAATGGCTTTTTAAAACCAAGACAAGATCTCTTTCCACTGGGGCTTGCAATTGCTTGATGCATTTCCACACAGGTTGCAGAGCAGCAGAGTACATGACAGCTACAGGAGGTTTGCTTCATCAGTCCAAGCCCTTCTTGTCACAGGTGTCTCTTCAAGGAGGCAATTTCCTTCAGTAGAGAACATCTTCTTTAGGTGTTACAGCTCTGCTTAGCACCTTTCCTCTATTTTTTGTTAGCATGGGTTGTAGCTTTCCTCCTTTTTTTTATTTTTGGTGATGTTTTCCTTGGAGACAGCAGTTCTTTCCATCTCCCAGAACCTCCAAAATGCCAGTTGTCATGTTGGTTTTACAGTGTATGATATTCCCTCTCCCTTCCCAGGCTTGGCTGAGCCTAGGAGATAATTACCTCTTCACCTTTCCCTTCCTCTGCTAACACTCTTTACTCTGCCAACTGCATTTTCCCACAGAGATTGTATTACTCATCTAACAAAACTCTGATGATTCCTTAAATTATACTTAGCTCTCCAGCCTGACACTCATGTCTCTGTTCTTCAGCTGTATCAGGTTGTCTAATAAATGCCTTATCTAGATCCTCAGACTATCACAGCTACAAACAACACAGTCTTGTTTCAACCAAAATATTTTTCCTCTAAATCACCCCTCTTCCCCCCCAGAAAAAAAAGTGCCAGGCAGGTTCATTGTGGATTAAACTATTCACTGCCTCTCTTTTTGTTCCCATGAGCCTGTTTTCAACTACACACCAGTCAGCTTGGTTTAAAAAACTGCAGAGAGTGGATAACCAAAGGGGGTAGGAGTACATTAAAAAGGGAAGAGCAGCACACTTTGATAGCAGCAACAAGAACAGTAAATAACCAGATCTCTGAGAAGTTTATTTCTAAAATTTAAACTGAGATTAAACTGGAAAGGAAACTTCTACTCAGAGATGCCTGCCAATAAGAGACAGAGAAAGCCAGCGTAAACAAGGTCTGTTCAGGTAATCATAAGCGAATGTAATCCAAAGCAGATGCAGTCAGAGTCTCTGTTTAGCATGAATGGCACCCACACATGGTATATTTAGCAAAGTTTTCTTTTAAGTGAATTTAGTGCTGGTGGAAGTGTGAGGCAAACAGCTCAGAAGGTACATTTCATCCCATGGGGAGGGACAGTCAGGTCAGAGCAGCACCCACTCTTCACTGTGGCCAGCCTCAGAGAGGCAGACCCTCCTGTGGACATCTCCTTGGAGATCAACCAGTGCCTTGCAAGCCACTGACAAGCGAGAACTAGGTCAGTATAATGCCTCCTACAATACTGTGAGATGAAGAGGAAGCTTAGAATCTATGAAAGGCTCTGCAACAGGGGCAGGATATTTGTGCCCAGTCTGTATGGAGGAAAGACTGCTCTGTGCTCCAAAACATTGCTTGGACAGGGGCAGGATATTTGTGCCCAGTCTGTATGGAGGAAAGACTGCTCTGTGCTCCAAAACATTGCTTGGACAGGGGCAGGATATTTGTGCCCAGTCTGTATGGAGGAAAGACTGCTCTGTGCTCCAAAACATTGCTTCATGCACAACTGCAAGGCAGCATTACCTCATTCCCACGACAAAAGGTCTTGGATCCATCATGACTATCCATCCATAAAACACTTCCTCATTTGGCCCCAGACAGGGAAAAGCTACATATGGAGCTGCAAAGGAGACCTCAATTCTTTTCTCCAAGGCAATTTCAGAAATGAAGAACAAGATGGCAATGTGGTTCTGAGATCTCTGCCACAGAGATCATTACCGCTTAAGGACTGGAGATTCATTACCACTGCTGCCTTCCTGAAGCTAGCACCATTAATCCCCTTGCTTGAGCAAAACCACAGGGTGTGTGTAGCTAATGGCTTCCAGGTTGTTTTTTGGATGGTGTGAAACCTCTTTGATAATTAGTTCTCTAAATTAGTGCTGTTTCCATTGCCATCCCTCCCTCCTCCCCAAATGATTTCATGTCACAGTTTCTTTATGATATTTTTTTTTTTGTCTCATTTCCCATTCTCACCATTGGAATCACATTGATAGTGTTTATTTAATCTTTTTTTTTTTTTCCATAGCTCTCCTGTACTTTGACTGTCACCATCTGCACATGCATTGCATTGATCATATGAGACTTCTACCTGTGTTAGTGTGCATGGACTTGGGAAGAGATGGAGTGTTTAAAGAACCCTGTTTAAAATCTGTTACTGGCTGGCTGTGTCCCTGCTGGAGTCCCCTTGGGACACCCAAGGAAGAGCAATTGTTTTATCCTCCCTAACAATGCTAACACTGCTGCCTACCTCTGTTCTTTCACAGTGCCCTGGAGATCTTTTATAGCATCCTACACTGGCACTACCATGCTGTTAAACCCTCATGAATGCAACAAGGAATTAATAACACCACTCTATCCCATAAACTACTGCTAGCATAGAGGTAGCAGCAGCTCTTCTGGAACACCACCACCTTCTGCTGCTCAGACAGTGGATAAAACAAAATTGGTTCATCCTGCTCAGGAGATATTTACAAGCCTTTTGTTTTTTGGTAGGAGGCAAACTAAGGCTCAAAGCCAAATCTGAAATATCCTGGGGCTTTTCACTGCCCTATAAACAGTTAGTTACAGTCATTGATACGTTGTTGGCATGTAATAAACCTTTAATGGCCAGATTGCTTGTAAAAATACATATCTATTATTGATGCAGGCTGCAGTTGTGCCTGAAGGTCCTCTTTGTGATGAGCTTCTCTTAATGTTAAGACCTAGGCATGTTCACATTAACCAGAGACTTGGTAACTTGATAAAACTTAGCAGCCTAAATGGAGAATCTAGAGAAACTCAGAGATTTGACAGAGGTCACTGTGGAAGTGTGGGGCATAGACAGGAATAAGGTTACAGCTTCTATGGCAATTAAATACTGCACTTCTAATCACCCTCTGCTTATGTTGGCAGGAGAATGAAAGGGAGAGCAAGCTGGGAATGGAATGTTCAGCCATAGATAGCACAATTCTGGCTAGGACTTGCTAGAAAGCCAAAGACATAATGCAAGAGAATGATTTCTGCTACTCTGTGCTGGAAATCTTCTTCCCTTCCAGAAGGGAATAAAACAGACTCATGACATTCACCTTTCATCTGCAACAACAGAGGAGTTGTTTTCCAGCGTGCCTGTTCTATGCACCATGTACCATAGGAGCAATATCACAGAATCATAAAATGGTTCAGGTTGGAAGGCACCTCAAAGATCCTCTACTCCAACCTCCCCACCATGGGCAGGGACACCTCTCAACTAGACTCAGATGCTCAAGGCCTCATCCAACCTGGCCTTGAACACCCCAAGGGAGGAGGGCATCCACAGCCTCCCTGGGCAGCCTATTCCAGAGTCTCACCACCCTCCTACTGAAGAACTTCTTCCTAAGCTCCAGCCTAAACCTGCTCTCCCTCAGCTTCAAACCTTCCCCCCTCGGCCTGTCTCATGAAAAGTCCCTCTGCAGCCTTCCTGTATAATCCTTTCAAGCACTGGAAGGCAGCTCTAAGGTCCCTCCAGAGTTCTCCTGGCTGAACACCCCCAGCTCCCTCAGCCTGTCCTTATAACAGAGGTGCTCCAGCCCTTGGACCATCTTTGTGGCCTCCTCTGGATTCACTCCACCAGCTCTGTGTCCTCCTTATGCTGGGGACACCAGAACTGGATGCAGTCACATGTCATGGCCTGCCATGGACATATATTCTGTCTTCCCCCTGAGACATCACCACACAAGACTCTGCAGTCATTGCACCCCCATGAGCAAGCAGCAGACACTGGGTTTCACCTCCTTTCTGTCCAGGGCAATGACCCTCTGCAGCCCACCCTGCCTTCAGCCTTGAGCTAACCCGATGAGCAACAGCTGTTGAGCCAAGCACAGCAAGCAAGCTACATATGCCTGATTAAGTTAGAGGAATTTGGTCTTCCAGGGCAGCTTCTTGACCTGCTGAGCCTGAAATAGCTAGGGATCAAGTCAACTTGTTAAATGCTTATATATACACACAGCTGGCACAGAGGAAGTTTCTTGCAAGAAAGAGTGACCTTAGGCACCAAAACGAGCAGCAAAATATTTAGAGAGACTTAATGCTGTGGCTTCTGCAAACAGGCACTCTACAAACTGACAAAAGGAGACCTAAGCAGCTCATGTTCTGGAGAAGCCCTTGTCAAAGGTAAGCAGGAATTTGAAATGAGGACAACATGCCCAGGGGCTCCTGGATCCTGCATAATGGCTTGAATCATTTTAATGTGGTGTTGATACAGGAGCATCACTTCTGCTTGCTCCGATTGAAGCATCCTACAGAGCACTCTCACATGTGGGAGACACAGGCAGAGCCATTCTGCTCATGCCAGGGGCAGGGAAGGACACAGAGGCAATTCCTGCAGCAGGCTCAGGGTTTAAACACATCAAGATCCTGTGCCTTTCAGGCTGTGTAATAACAAGGAGGTGAATCACTTACATCAGGGTTTCAGAGTTTGCATCACTCAGATTATTCTCTGTGAAGGTCTGGTTTAAAATCCCTGAGGCTCTAGTAAATCTGAGAGCAGTCTCCTCTCTTCTAGGCACCACCACCTGATGGAGGGACCAGCAAAAACTCAGGAATCCCTGGGTTGTCAGGGTGAGGGAGCTGCTGGAAGAGAGTTGCCACATGAAGCAATCTTTCCTTGTCTTGAAGAGATAGCAGATGGCAGAGCTCATGGAGCTGGGATTTAGAGGGAGTCACTGAGATTATGGGTAGAAAGAATACAAAGATATGCAGGACTGGGCAAAATATGTTGCTGAATTTGCATTTCAAGCATTCCTACTCAGGACACCAAGCCGGGGCTCTTGCTACACTGGCAAGTCACTCAAATCAACAGTAGGTTCCACCATGACCTACCTGGAATTTCAGTTTGGACAACAAAAGAGCAAGAGAAGCAGCACATTTACTCTCTCATGTACCAGCTCTAGCTTTGTGACTAGGGGCAGAACTCATGGAAATGGCTTCAACTGAGCCAGTTATACCAAGGCTCATAGCCACAGGTTTCAACAATGCCCTCAAAGCTAAAATTTGGATGCTCCAGGGATCCCCCTGTTTTGTCAGCTTGTAACTCATTCATGTTGGGGTGCCCCCCTTCCTGTAGCCATCCCACAGCAACCTTTTTCTCTTAAATAATGTAACAGTTTCTTCCAGATTCCTGACTGCTAAAGACTCTTGCCCAAATAGCAGGACCATCAGCCCAGAATACTGTGGTTTAGGGAATGAAGGGTGCAAAAAGGGCACAGGAAATTCTCAATCATCAGGAAAATTTGTTTTGAAAGTACCCAGAAAACACTGCTCTAAAGCAGATATTTGCATGCCAAGTTTCAGTCCAACTCTCTTTAACAAGGCTTTGCTAACAATGCCTGGATTAGACATGGCTGTACATTAAAATACAAGATGTAAAGTGTGGCTGTTACTAAGATGTGTAGTCCTGTGCAAAACCTGAGTTTGCAGAAGGAGCCTGCTTCCAAAATAGTGCTCCCAATGTGCAGGTGCCATTTCCATGCTATTTCTTAGTGACCTTTGTTGGGCAGTGAGCATAAAAATGTAACTGCACCTTCCCACCCCTTGCCTTGTGACAGGGAAAGATCAGAGGCAAGTGTTGGTTGTTACTGTTTGTTTCTCTGCAACATCCTCATGGAGACTTCAAGACTATTTAACTGCAGTCCTGAACTGACAGATGTCAAAGTTTCCATTACAGATCTCTAATGACTTGACATAGTTGGGGAAAGAGATTTTTACCTTCCCTTTGCTGGTGTTTGGTGTTTCAAATCATAGAACTCTTCTCCTTTCCCCTGTTCCAGCTCCTCATTTCTCCTATAAACCTAGTAGTCAGCTCTAGGTGGAGGAATAGATGGAGACAATGCAGACAGATGTGACCTTGTCAGCTTGGGTTTAGCAGACAGTTTCTGGATAAATTGGATTAAAACACTTTGTCACCTCCAGAGCATGTCTGTCCCCTCTGTCAGACCTTGTGTGGCTGCTTCCTTGCCTCACCAGCCTCACACCCAGCATGCTGGCCAGGCTTTTTTTGCCTATCCAATTAAAGCCAAAGCCAGTGGCAGACACTGGAGCTCTGGAGCAAATAAGGTTTCAGAAGATGCTTAAGCAACAGATGATAAAAAAATTTCCTCAGCACTTTCTCCTCTAAGTGTTACATGAAATCACAGGGAGACAGTGCCAGCAATATTCACTTTTTTAGTCCTTATCAACCTCTGCTCCAAAAACCTTCCAAGTGAAACTTTCTGTGGCCCTCAGCAGCCATCATCCATCCTCTGCAACAGGACCCCGTGATTTCTGCCTCTGTTTTCATTCTCCTCCTTTTGCCAGTGGTCAGATTGCTGTGTATTAACACCTCCAGCCTGTGCACCTAAAACTGTGTCAGTAGGGCTCAGATGATGACAACCTCAGCAGTTCACAGGAAAGCAGTGAGGGGCACCCCCCCAAAAGCCAGCATGCTTCAGCTCCAAAAATACAACTCTGTGGACTCAAAAGGTCAACATTTGCCTGTTCCCATGTCCCTAGAAGAGTCATCAGATGACAGCTGGTTATTCCTGAGGTAAGTATATGTTAGAGAGGTGGCAAATCATAGAATCAGTCAGGGTTGGAAGGGACCACAAGGATCATCCAGTTCCAACCCCCTTGCCATGGGCAGGGACACCTCACACTACAGCAGGCTGGCCAGAGCCTCATCCAGTCTGGCCTTAAACACCTCCAGGGATGGAGCCCCAACCACCTCCCTGGATAACCCATTCCAGGCTCTCACCACTCTCATGGGGAAGAACTTCTTCCTCACATCCAGTCTGAATCTCCCCACTTCCAGCTTTATTCTAATCCCCTTAGTGCTGTCACTCCCTGAGAGCCTAAAAAGTCCCTCCACCCTGACTTGACTAGGTTACTCCTACAGCCAGTTTCTGTTAGTGTTAGGTATATACTAAAAAAAAAAAAAAAAAAAAAAAAAAAAAAAAAAAAAATTCTTCTGTGGGTAATCAAAAAGGAATGAGAAACTGTGGATTTGTGCACAATTCAGAAAAAGTGAAGATGATGCTTGGAACATATTTACATAATTGCTGTAGAAAATACATTTTTCTTTAGTTTTCTGTGTTACCTCTTAGCTGAAACCAGATACAGAGAGAATCCTTAGAGAAGCCTTCTTCTGCCACTCTTTCTGCCTTGCCCCAAATGAGGGAGCAGCAGCATTGAAATCTTGCAAGGAAGTTCATTCCCCTGAGGTTGCTAATCAGCATTTTAGACAAAAGTTTGGGGAAGCTTCCAACTAAGACATCAGACTTATCTGAAGCAAGCCAGACTTCCAAGCTGCATTCTAGTTCTGTAAGACAATTATTAATAACAGCAGCAAAACGAGAATTCTAAAGATGATTTTTTTTTTTTTTTCCTCATGAGTTTCATTAACATGAAGGCAGAATCATGCTGGTCAGATCAGCACAGTTACATCAGAGATGAATTTGGTCCATTATTCAATCAATCCTTCAATACACTTCTGTGGCCAAGGTAATATATTACCTCTACTTCTGCTCTTTCCATTACAGACGTTAGTTCCAAGAAAGTGAACCATTTATTGTCAAGGGTCCTGATCCTGTAATAGAATGTGCTGGCAGAGACCCCAATGCCCACACCAAATTCCACTACCCTGAAAACTCATCATCTGTCATGAGGACAATTGGTTCAAAGAACCATTACCTCCTACTGTGGACACCCAGGTGAAAACAGTGCTTGCAACATTCAGTTGGAGCTGGCAATCATTAAACAAAGACAAGAATCTGTGTGCATTGACCCTGACTGGGGTATATTTAAGTGACCATCCTCCTTTTGGGAACAGAGCCCTGTCTACACAAAGGAGGAAAAATTAAAAAAGGAAGAGGAATAGCCAAGAAAAAGGAAAGCATTGAAGCAGATAGGCAATGGATGTACAGGCAGCATGCTCCACTAGGCACACAGTCACAGAATCACAGAGCATTAGGGGTTGGAAGGGACTTCAAAAGCTCATCCAGTCCAGCCCCCTGCCAGAGCAGGAGCACCCAGGGCAGGTCACACAGGAACGCATCCAGGTGGGTTTGGAATGTCTCCAGAAAAGGAGGCTCCACAACCTCTCTGGGCAGCCTGCTCCAGGGCTCTGCCACGTCACACTGAAGAATTTTTTCCTTCCATTCACATGGAATCTCCTCTGCTCCAGCTTGCCCCCATTGCCCTTTGTCCTGTCATTGGACATCACTGAGCAGAGCCTGGCTCCATGCTTCACATCTTTATCAACATGACTGAGGGCACCTCTCAGGCTCCTCTTCTCCAAGCTAAAGAGCCCCAGCTCCCTTAGCCTTTCCTCAGCAGAGAGATGTTCCCCTGCCTTCAGCACAGCACCTTTGTGGCTGTGCTCTGACAATGCAGCTGACTCATTTTAATGTAGTGAGAGTAATTTTTTACCTCTTTAAAGAGCTGGTGAAACAGTTCTCCTTTTTGATATCTGATCCACCTGCATTCATATTTTATTTTGCATTGGGACTGTGCCCTTAGAGTGCATCTGAAGTTTCCACTTACTGTGTTTTGACTCTCACTGTGGAGTCATCCTAGCTGAATTTCTCTTGAATGTGTTCCACAGTTTCTTTTTGAGTGACAGTGAACTTGAAGATGTGTTCCAACAGCACTTAAATGCTTTGACCATTAATGAGTATTCAGTCTGTAAGGCCAGAGCCATCCCAGGGAAACCCTTTGAAACGTATACAGCATGGCCACAGAATCCTCAGCAACAACTGTTTTGTTCTCTGGTTCATACATTTTACTAATGCAGAGCAATCCACTGCCTTGCCCCCTTGACCTGCAGCTAACTCCAGTGATGACAACATTGCACAAAGCAGGCAAGATGATTGCAGAGCTGTTAGCACAGACACCTGTCCTTTGTGAGTTAGAACAGTATTCCACCTCTTCCAAGACTGGTTTCCAAACAGCTATTAGATACCCCAGAAACCTCATCTACAAACACAAAAATCCAGTAAAAAATAATCCTGCTTGCTAGTTAAGCTGACAAAAAAATCCCAAATAATAACAGCAAAGAGCATAACAACCACCTTTTCTTCCTTAGCATTGCTAACATGGAAAACGTTGCTTTCCTTCTGATGGATCTTGCTCATCATGCTCTGAATATAGGAGGACACCTTCAGAAGGTTGTGCCAAAGCATATGTGGCCTTCCAGTATCTTAAGGGGGCCTACAAGAAAGCTGGGGAGGGAATTTTTAGGGTGTCAGGGAGTGATAGGAGCAGGGGGAATGGAGAAAAAAAAAATAGAAATGGGTAGATTCAGATCGGATGTTAAGAAGAAGTTTTTCCCCATGAGGGTGGTGAGACACTGGAACAGGTTACCCAGGAAGGTGCTGGAAGCCTCATCCCTGGAGGTTTTTAAAGCCAGGCTGGATGTGGCTGTGAGCAACCTGATGTAGTGTGAGGTGTCCCTGCCCATGGCAGGGAGGTTGGAACTGGATGACCCTTGAGGTCCCTTCCAACCCTAACAATTCTATGGTTCTCTGATACTATGATTCCATTCCAGATAAAGCCACGTGGAAAAGGGCCACGTTTGAAATGTCTGAAACCAGAGGGGTTTATATTGCCACATAGATTGTACCCAGATGTTCAATCCATTCTTCTGAAGTGTACAGTCCATCAAGCATGGAGGAAACCTTCCCCTCCTCCCTTTCTGTGCTCCCCCTTCCTTCTGGCATACACCAGCTAGATTAATGCTCTTAGTAAAAGACCCGAGGGTAACAGATTCCTGCTGTGATCCATGAAGTTTATGGTGCTCAAGACTGGATGATGCTCCCTAACACTTGGAGGCCCATCAGGTATTGCAACTGGTAGCAAATTGCCTCAGATAGAGCTATCTTTTTTTTTATTATAATTCTTGCTTGAAACTGACCCTCTTAGCAGAATGGAAAACAAAATAATGAGCCTGGCTTTTTAGGACCTGTTAATTTATGTTTGCTTATTGTTCAGCTTTCATAGGTCCTAAAAATTTGCACAGGGCCTCAGGGTCTGCTCTGTTCCATGATTAAGTGGAGCACAAAGCCAGAAATGCTGTTCTACACCTCTTCAGTTACAATCTGCTTACAAACAATAGATCACTCCATGGTGTACAAGAGCAAACACATTTTCCTCCTGTCCTACACTAACTCAGACGAATGCTTCCTTATTTACTGCTGTACTACAGACCATGGAGAGATCAGGTTCTGCAGTGGACAGGTCACCTGCATGGAAATGGGATGTCTGATGTCATTCCCAAGCTCTGGCACTACAACTCCAGTGATTTTTGAGTCTTTATTCTTTCTACTGTGGATTCTCTTCTCCCTCCACCTCCCCCCCCCCCCCCCCCACTGATAAGGACTACTCTTTTTCACTGTGTGTTCCATTAAATGAATATACTTCACATCCCCTAGAGGAAGTGACAGTTTTATTTAGAAGGTAAATGTTTCTATACTTTGATTTCTCTATTTTCTCCCCCTCCACATACAGACACACACTCATTGGCTATATATAACTAAACACAGGCACTTGTATGTATGTATAAATACATATATACTCCTAGAAGAGAGGTAAATCTCAGTTTTTACTTGCAAACCAGCCACAGCAGAGGGAAGCATGAAATATGACCAGATTCATAATTCTCTTCAGTGACTTCCTCCTGCTATGGTTTTCTTTGTAGGTAAACAACAAAAAGGCTTCAGCCAAAAAGAAAATTGTCTAACATTAACCACACAGTGATGTTCATCTCTCCTTCTGTTAACCAATGAGTCCAGAGGAGGCCACAAAGATGATTCAAGGGTTGGAGAACCTCTGCTATGAGGATAGGCTAAGGGAGCTGGGGTGGTTCAGCCTGGAGAAGAGAAGGCTCCAAGGAGACCTTCTTGTGGCCTTCCAGTATCTGAAGGGGGTTACAAGAAAGCTGGGGAGGGACCTTAGAGCTGCCTTCCACTACCTGAAGGGATCCTACAGGAAAGCTGCAGAGGGACTTTTCATGAGGGTGTCTAGAGACAGGACAAGGGGGAATGGTTTGAAGCTGAGGGAGAGCAGGGTTAGACTGGAGACGAGAAAGAAGTTCTTCAGTATGAGGCTGGTGAGGCTCTGAAATAGGTTGCCCAGGGAGGTTGTGGCTGCCTCCTCTATGGGGGGTGTTCATGGCCAGGTTGGGTGAAGCCTTGAGCAGCTGAGTCTAGTCGAGAGGTGTCCCTGCCCATGGTGGGGATGTTGGAGTAGATGATCTCTAAGGTCCCTTCCAATCAGATCCACTCCTTTATTCACTGCATCTTGGATTTGCTTTCCTAGCGCCATGGTGGCCGAAGTGGTTCTGTGGGTAATAAACCCACCCTTTGTTTTTATTGCCAAAACCTACTAAGGACCACAAGGGCCCTTAGTTTGCTGATGTAAATGACAGATGCCCACATATGAAGATGAAAATTCCCAAACAATTTGATTCCAACATCTGCTTACCAACCTTTTCCACCACGTGAAACCATCGGCTGTGAGACACGAATAAAAATTTTGCTCTGAATGCTACAACAGCACAGCCACAGAGGAACAACTCTCACAACATGAGTAAGTGTGAAAAACACAAAAGCCAAAGAGAAGAAAAACACATGAAAGGAACAGCTAGCAGTGAAGTAAGGGAGGGGAAAAAAAAAAAACCTACCACCAAAAAAAAAGCTTTTTTCTTGCTCTTGTAAGAAATGATGCCAGTTGGAATCAAGATCAAGCTTCCCATTCACACTTTCTGTGGCTTGCCTTTTTTTTTTTTTTTTTTTTTTTATTCCTTCCAAGGAACAAGAGACTCAGAACATGGAAGGGGACATGTTCTCTTGTTGAGTGTAACTGAGCATCTCTCATGGAGGCATGCCATGCCACCACGTGGATGGGTTTCCATTTCACAGCTGCTGCTGCAGATGGCAACCATCTTTACCTTTGTACATATTAGAATGCAAGCAGACAAAATAACTCCCATGCTAGAAACAAACACTTCCATGAGCAATAAAACCAACTGAGGGAGGTTTCCTTTGGTTGAAGGAAAACCAAACAAATACAGGAGTGACAGCTGGAAATCTGTTTTCTAGCATTCACAAACAGGGATCGGATACTGAAACAGAGGATTTGTTTTGGCTTCTGCAAAGAAGTTTCTGTTTCTGAAGAAGAAATTAGATTTGCCAGAGAATAAAAAAGTCCTACTTTAAAAGGCACATGTTTAACATCAGGCATCGCTGTTCCCAGGCAGAGATTACAGGAGAAACAGGGACCTCTATTTCTTCTTCAGTCACATTCAATTTCTTCAAGCTATGACTATTAAAATGAAGGCTGAGCCATCAAAGTGCCATTGAGCTGAGGAAGGAGAATGAGCTGAGCTCAAGTAAACTACTCCTAATGAACAAAAACCCAAGGGCATTTATTTTAAGCAGAAAATTAATATATTGCATGCTTACCTTGTGCCAAAATCTGACTGCAGCAGAAGAATTGCTAATTTGTCTGGTTTAGTTACTATCAAATAAAGATTTTTTTAGGTTTGATCCCTACCCTATAAAATCCTTCAGTGAAGGGACAATGGACTGGTTTATGGCTGTGTAAATCTCAAGTAACTTCACTACAATCACACTCCTATACATATTTATAGTTCATTGTAAACACTGAGAATTGGAGTGGGATCAAGCTTCACAGAGCACAGGATATTTTAAATATTGGCAAGGTAGGGTTTGGGCTTGCAACTGTTTAAATTTGCCCCTGAACAACACTTGTTGGTGTAACACAACTCCCGTTCCTTCAGTCAGGACTCAAAGGGCATCACTTTGAGTGATGCTCCACCTAGAATACTGCATCCAGTTCTGAGCTCCCCAGTTCAAGAGGGACAGGGATGTGCTTGAGAGAGTCCAACAAAGGGCTACAAGGATGCTGAAGGGACTGGAGCACTGCCTGATAAGGAAAGGCTGAGAGACCTGGGGCTGTTTAGGCTGGAGAGAAGACTGAGAGGGGATCTGATCAATGTCTATAAATATCTGAGGGCTGGGGGTCAGGAAGCAAGGGACAGCCTCTGCTCACTTGCACCCTGTGAGAGGACAAGGGGCAGTGGTTGTAAACTGCAGCACAGGAAGTTTCACCTCAACGTGAGGAGGAACTTTTTCACTGTGAAGATCACAGAGCACTGGAACAGGCTGCCCAGAGAAGCTGTGAAGTCTCCTTCTCTGGAGACTTTCAAGCCCTAGATGCATTCCTGTGTGACCTGTGCTAGATTTTATGGTCCTGCTCTAGCAAGGGGGTTGGACTAGATCTCCAGAGATCTCTTCCAACCCCTGACATCTTGTGATCACTTAACCCCTTGGAACGGACTTGAGACAGAAATCTCCCAGTAGCATTGAATGGGATCACCTGCAAAGATACTTAGTTGGCTTTGGTGAGGTCCTGGCAGCAATCTGGGAGATGGTCTTGATGATGAGAGAAGGGAAGGCAATACTCTGCTAGCATTAATCTGCTGAGAATTCTGTCATCTCTGACTCTTCCATTTCCTACATGTGACATGCACGTTTTCAAAGTCCACATTTTTACTTGGTAATTATTAAATAAGACAGGGATGGAGTAAGCAAATAATAGCTTCAGAAGGAACATTTAATTTCCACGACTGTCCTGAGAGATGCTTCCTTGAAGGGAGCTGTAGCAATTACTTGCAAATGCAGTGTCAGACACATCTCACTAATTCAAGAGCCAGGAAGACAATGTGCATGAGCACTAGGAAGCTTGTAGATAGCCATAATCAGATAATGAACATCACAGTGGCAAATCTACAGGCAGAAATTACACAGCTGCTTCCCTGAGAGTTGAAATGGAAATGATTTCTGCAGATTTACTCAATGAACTCTGAATCATTTTTAATGCTTTGCCTTGGTCCTGTTGGGATGATTCCTCGTTTACCTCATGACCTTTGGCAGCTGTTTGCATTTGCCTTGGTGATAAGGATTTTGGCTGGCAGGGGTTGGATGCAATGGTAGACTTGCAAGGGATTTAAGGACAAAAAGCAGGGAAGCAAAGTTCAGCAGTGCTACACCAGTGCTGCTGGGTCAGGCTTCATCAATATCTTTGTGAACAGCTGGATCTGAGGCTGGTGCTGGTCTCTTCTCACAGGTAATTAGTGGAAGGACAAGAGGGAGCAGCCTCAAACTGCAGCAGGGCAGATTTAGACTGGACATTAGGAAAGATTTTTTTTCACAGAGAGATCAGACATTGGAACAGGGTGTCCAGGGAGGTGGTTGAGTTACCAGCCCTGGGTGTGTTTAAAGGTTGTTTAGATGTGGTGCTTGGGAATATGGTTTAGGGGTGACCTTTGTAGAGCAGAGTCAATGGTTGCACGTGATATCAGGGAAGCTTTGCCAAGCAGAAGGATTCTATGATTTCAAAACTGCTTATAGCAGGCTTCTTGAGGGAGACATACGCTTAAATGAAATTTCTAGTGTTAGGCAAGACAGAAGGCACAGACTGAGAAGCAAAGTAATGTGCTAACGTCTGTGGATCAGATCAGTCTCCTCGTTGGCAGTGTCATGAAAGACATGGAGCACAGTGAACCTGCACTAACACAGGTTGTGTGGAAAACAATGCTTAAGACTCCATGACAGTGAACTGAAAACAGATGGACAAGGCTGGGAACACATAACTGCTGCCTCTAGTTCCTTCCACGAGCAAAGCCTTTTGATTCAGTCTACACCAAGGGACAACACTGAGCATAAGAAACTTGGCTGCTAACCTCCCATGATGCTTTCTATATTGCTGCACAGAAGCAAACCCACTGACAGATCCATGCAGGAAATCTCTGATGACTGAAAGGTTTTCTGCAGAGCACTGAGACTTCTCCATAAATGCAGGAACAGGCTGTCCCATCCTAACTGAGAGGAGCAGCACTGCGTTCTTGGAGTACCCTGCTCGGAATTATTGGTGGCATGAATCAAAGTGGCAAACCCTGCCTCTTATCTGCACTCACTCAGATTGAGTACTTTGTATGTGTAACTCTAGTGCAGCTGGGTAGGGCATTCAGCAACAGTGACAGAGAATCCTCAAGCACAAACATGCACCGAGTGATATTTCTGATGTAAAGGTTAATGCTGATTTCAAATTGCTTTTATCCTTCCCTCCTGCTGGGTAGGAAAATGTTCTTCAAGTTTCCTATTTCATGATGTTCTTTTTCAGGATCTCACTACTTTGCCCCCATGATTTCCCTGTCCTCTTCCTCCACAGTTGCAAGAACAAATTGCTAACGCGATTATTTGCAAACTTGAATTACAAAACACTCACAACCTTGATTAACAACTATCTTATCATTGGACACTGGACAAATAGCAATTACCTCTTTTTTTTTTTTGTTTCCCTTCTTTCTCCTAGCAGCTGCTGTCCTGAATTGCTATCAATGGTAAGGCACAAGTCCTTCAATCATTTGCTAACAGATGGAACGATTCCCTTTTGCTGAAAACTATTGTGATACAATAACTCCGTTCATCACTCTCCTCTGAATTGTGATGGGAAATCTTAAATGCTTTGAGATTAGATAGATGGATAGGTAACTGCAAATTTTACCAGTGAATATTTGCAAAGAGCCTAGAGATTTCAGAATAAAGGAGGAATGAGAAATGCAGAGATTTCTTGTTGAGTTTCAATGCATGAATGCAAAAAAGAAGAAGAGAGGGCGGGAACAATCCAGTCAAATAGTCTGGTAGGCCTCAGAAAATTGATTGCTTTAGTCCATGACTTCCCCGTTCTCTGCCATCTCAATTGGCACTTGCAGAACTAGGCTTCATTTGTTTCCTCTGAGATTTCCCTTGAAAAAGGATCTGAATGGAGCTAGGGATTTCTATAGAGCACAGGTAATTAGTGCTAGAGGACTCTGATTATCTCGTTGTACCACTCCTCACCATTTGACACAATTCCACATTATAAGCCTTCCCTTGAACAAATCTGGTCTGAGACAGTATCTCCTAGGAGGCTGATTCATAGTGAGGAGAAGAGCTTCAGCTTTCCATCAGGCACTGGTCCTTTTTCTTCTTCACCTGTCGTTAACACTTATTGGAAAGCAGAGGAACCACATATTGGCTTTAGAGAGGAAAAAAAAAAAATCTATTCCCTACATTTCCTGGTGTTAGGAACTGTGGGACAACCAACTGGACTTGATGATCTCAGAGGTCTATTCCAGCCTCAACGATTCTGTAGTTCTGTGAACTGCTGATCTTGTTGCCTTCCCATGCTTGCCCCGTTTTAGTTAAAGTGAAACAAAGAAATCTGCAACAAAACCAACTCAGGGAAGCTACACTAAACACGTGTGTGCATTTTAATGTAAGAAAAATTGAACATTAAACAAAATTAAACATTTTCCCTGAAACAGAGAGTGAATTAAAATAAACCCCTGACAGCAACAACAAAACTAGGGAAGATTGAGATGAATGTTGCATTGCTTTGGGTTTGCCACCTCTCAGTTCATGCCCAAAGAGATCATATGGAAAAGGGGAGAACTATTAAGAGTGTTTAGGGAAGAGCCCAACAAAGCCCAAATAGCTAAACTACAAGAGAGAGTAGCAGGCAACAGCAAAAGACCTTGAGGAGCAGGAGACTAATTAGAGAAGTCGACCATGCGTTTTGTTATCACTCCATTACAAGGAATGGAAATGAGGCCAGGGGTTGAACATCTCTTCTCAGGAATACCTTGGGAACAGGAGAAGGGAAAAACCTGATCTGCCCTTGTATTAGTTATTGAAGTTCAGAGAACTTGAACTGATACAGAGCTGATTTCAAACAGCAAGACATTAAAAAAAAAAAAAAACACACACTAATAAATGCTGAAGATCAGAAGCTCAGAAAACATTCAAAGGGAGACTGGGTAAAGAAAATTCCCCTACATTTTTTTTTTCCTAGCAGTCAATGGAGCAGGCAAGCTAACAAGGGAACTCAAGACAGGGAGAAAGAACCATTAAACTTCATGGATACTTGTTTAGAAACAATTTTGTGGTGCCAACAGCTAGAAATGGCTCAAGCTTCAATACTTTTATTTGTGCTTAAACGAGTGGCCACTTGTCAAATATTTGCACAGAATAAACCTCCCTTCAGAGCATTTGAAGGGATGCTTTGCTTTAAATATGGTACTAATCCCACCTCTACTCAACTGAGCCATATCTCCTCTGTCTCCTGAGACTCTGCACTAAAAATCGTTTTGCATTGCAGCAGCGAACAGAAAGCGATTCCCATGCACTGTTTGTTTGTAAAACACTTTGTCAACCAAATGGTTCTTAAGCCACTCCATGTTCTTCAAGCAAAAAACACAAACACCTCCCCCACACAGACACACTTTCACACACACTGGCAGCAGACAAATGTGACAGCCCAAAGCCCAGAGCTAGACCGCTGATTCCCCTGGGAGAGACAGGCCTGTGTGCAACAGCATCAAAGACAGCAGACAACAGCCCAGCCTGTATCTGGAGTGATGATGCTAATAAACAGTTTGAAAGGGCTAAAGCAGATGACATGGAGCTGTTTCAAGAATCAGGCCCATAATGAGTATGAGGACAGGCTGGCCCAGGATCCTGCTGCTTCCCTTTCTAGCCAGCTTGCAAAGTGACTGTGTGGCTCCTGCAGCAGCCTCTGATGCAGGCAGTATTTTACTTTCTATAGACAAAGATTCATTGTTCAGTGCTTCTGAATGCTATGACAACTAGAAGGGTGAAAGGCAAGCTGCAAGTGACAGTAAATGCATTCTCTCTCTTTTTTAATATCCAGTGTATGTATCTGTAATGCACCATTCAGCATGATTCTCCAAGGCTGCTTCAACACAGAGCTGGAAAAGTCAATCTATTGTCAAAACAATAGAAGCTTTTGCTCTTCACTCAAGTTTTGGGTTCCTTGCCTCTACATTTCATGATGGTATAGTGGCATCAGCTGGTGGCACAGCTTGACATGGGCTGGATGCACAAAAAACATAGAATGGCTTAGGTTGGAAGGAACCTTAGAGATCATCTACCTCCAACCTCCCTGCCATGGGCAGGGATGACTAAAAATGAAGTAGGTTTCTCCTCTCCAACCAGTGTTGCTTTTATTTGCCCTTTTTTTCCCTTCCATTCTGTAGCTTGGCTTAATAGATCCAAATAGTCATCACACCACAGCAGAGAAACACTTCCTGCCCAGTCAGCAGAGCTCAGTGTGCTTGGGACAAAAATCAAACTAGAAGATAGATGTTTGCCAAGTATCAGTCTGAGGGGCAGGAGTGGAAGGTTGTGATGTACAAGGAAGGAGGAATGAAAAGATTCTGTCTTTCTAGGTGAAAACCACATTGCTCACACATTTGCAGTTGAAATCTAGATTGCACCACCTCCTAAAGCTATGCCAGACAGTGTTAGTGTGTAGCTGGCTTTGTTCTGGTTTTGGAAGTATTTTGATCCTGATACCCATCTCAGTCCAGTAAATTTGGCAGTGTCTCTTGGCCAGACAAACTGCTGCTCCCTTGCAGGTCACTAGGTGGTGATGGGGAATATTTAAAAATCCCTTGGATGCAGAGAGTGAAGCTGCAGACCTTGCTCTAGTTAGTGAATGAAGGAGCATTAGCTGCTCCCCATCATTCCCTTCCATTCTACTCATATCATGTAATCTCAGACAGCACAAATTGCCAGCAGTGTGAGATACCAGGAATGCCTCAAAAGCCATCACAGAGTTCACTATGAGAGGTGGAGACTGAACAGCATCTCCAGGCTGTCCCTCTGGGACATAGCTTTAATTAACAAGGTTCTGTCTAAAGAATTTGTTGAGGTGGTTATTTGAAAGAAAAAAAAAAAAAGAAAAAAGAAAGTCCATCTGGGCTCCTAGAAAGAGGACCTCTTTTAAATTATATTCCTTTTTATATAGCTTAGACACAGCAGAAACAAATGTCCAGAAGGGAAAAATCTTCCTCAGATAAAAAGGAGCTGGCTGCTCTCTGCTGACCCTTTGGCACCATGCCTACCAGTATTTGAGAAGAACAAAGCTGAGAAACAAAGATTCAGCACTGAGATGATGTAGCCACTACCTCTGAGGCACTTGCACCCCACAGCACACTAGAAAAAAAAAAAATCACTCATAGGCAAAGCCTTCACCCCAGGTTAGAGATAGGGAATGGGAAGCTGAGCCAGTGACACTTTGGAGCTTGTTTTAAGAGAAGAACTGAAGAAACCAATATGAAAAATGTATTAGCAGATATCTTTTGTTACAGATTTCAGGGGTGAAGGATAGAGCAACTCAAAAAAAACAGAAGAGGGACAACTCTTCTCTGTCTCACTCACCTAGAACCTGTAGCAGGAATTCTACCCATTCTTATCTAATCTCAGTGGCTTAGAGCCAAAAAAACCCCAACCAAATTAAAAAAAAAAAAAAAAAAAAAACAACAAAACACAACACTTTCTCTTTTCAGGATGTTTCTCTTTTCCATAGTTTCCACTTTTTTTTGGTGCCTGCTCACATTAAAACACCCCAAATAGGAAATTTTTAAAGTGCTGACACACTGGAAAGTATTCAAAGAGCAGCAAAGGGAAATGAATTGTGAGTGCTGGAGGGATTCACTCCCAAGGAGAGATTAGAAGAACTAAATATGTCCAGCTTGGAAGAGAGATGACTAAGCATGGGGTGGGGGGAAGTGATAAATGTCTGCAAATGTTTGAAGGGTGTATACACCAAGGAGGCAGAGAGATTCTGCAGTGTGAGCCATACCAGGTGGTGGGATTAGGAGCAAAGGGATGGAATCAAATCAAAAAAGGAGAGAAGAAAAAAAATAAAACATCAATCCAAAACAACTTCACAAAGCAAAAACTCAACTGAAGGCTACAGGAACAAAAGTTTTCCACACTGGGGAAGTGGAGGTTTTCTCAGAGGTAGAAAGCTCAGTGCATGAGACACAGGGGAGGGCTGTGTGAGTGCTTTGATGTGTGCAGAACTAAGGAAAAGAGCTGTGTGCCTTGATGCTGGGAGAGCAACAGGAGCCTCAGTGGACAACAGGTGTCCCACCCTCACTGTCAATTAGACAGCTTCAGACAGGAAGCAAAGGTAGTTGTTGTGTCCAATTGAAATCACAAGAGGAAGGTTTGCTTGGAATAATTTACTGACCCTGAACTTGGTAGAGCTACAAGGCTTTATCTAACCAGAAACACTCCAGCCAGATGGTTCCTAGGAAGCAGAAAGCTTGGGGTCTGTTAAGCACTCGAAAAGATGATGGTGGAAAGATCAAGAGGGAAGACAAAGGCATCCTATTCCTCCAGCTTAACCCAGGGTAAGCACCCCCCAGTTTAACAAGGGTGAAAGGAGTCAGGGGAGAATGTGGTTCGTCCCTCAACTTTGTTTCTGCAAAGCACACCAATGCACCCTTTAGCCCTTTGAAAAGTCAGGAGCCAGATGGAGCCAGCCCCTCCTTCAGGACAACAAAACCTCTACTTTCTGTCCACTTTCAGTCATGGAGCACCCAAGCTACCAGACATCCCCCCAGTACATCATTTCAAGCCCTCTCCTGCTTCATGTCTTTTCACTCATCTGTGAGCAAGTGGAAAGGCAATCAAGAGATCACCTCAGAGAGCATGTAATTGAAGGTTATGTTTTAGACCTAGTTTAGCTGGGTTTCAGCCAGGCACTGAGCTCAACTGCTTCAGAGGCACAAACAAATGGTGTCTGCTCCTGCCCCATACACAAGGGGCAGACCTCTGTTTTTGTCCTCATGGAACTGCCTTGCCCAGGCCCCTGTCCACAACACTCGGATGTTTTGCCTGAAAAAGTGGCACAGGTCCAAGCTAGTGCAATGAAATGCTTTGAGTCCTTCCCTAGGAGTTACATCTCCAGCATTAAACCTGTCCCTTGTGCAAACTTGTGTAAACCAGGCAAAAGGAATTCCCAGAGGTCTGGATACAGGAAGCCTATCAAGGTCTTTCTCTTTAAAGTGGATTTGATTCAAAGCTTGATGGGAAACCACAGCCTCATCTTGTGTTTCCAGAGTACTCTGTGTTCCTGCCAGAGGAGTGGAAGGATAAAATCCCATGCCTGTGATATGGAACTCAGTAAACCAAGTGATGCTCATCTGTTAGGCAAGCAGAGTCAATTCTGCTACCATTGTGCTTTTCTAGGAGGAAGCAAACAGAGAGAAGAGATTTGAGGCTTTGAGCTGATGACTGTATATTTGTAACAACCCACTGAAACAGGGCTACACATGGGGCAGCCAGGGGTCAAGGCAGTTTGTGTGGTGGATCAGCCCTAGCAAACAATAGTACTGTAAGGAAAAAAGACACATTTCCCTCTGTCCCTGCAGAAATCCAACACATGGCTAAACATGGTCCTTCACACTTGGAACAGCAGCACTAGAGGCCTTTCCCCATTGCAGCTGGGTTAAGCACAGACAGTAAGGGAGAACTTCCTCTTTGAGGGACTGAGAGTGGTAAAGGCAAAGAGGAGGTTTGCAACCCCAAAGCCAGCCATTGTTTCCAGTGAGCTAAAACCTCTAAGATGCTCTCAATAACATAATTCCCTCCAGAAATTACACTGGAGAGCCATCATAAGGTCCTCCCACCCCAACAAAGTTGGCTGCCCAACAAAGAGATTCTTATCATCTATAAGAACCAAGTCCCAGAGCTCCTTGTTTGCAAGTCAGAGCAGTTGTGATGACCTTTACATGTGGAAACAAGCATGAGACATCCCAAATCAAACACAGAGAAAGAGGTGACAATAGATACATGCCTCTCTGCTCTTCCTGAGCACACTATCCTCCTGCTAGCAGAGGGATGAGAAGCCTGAGTGGAGCCATGGAGCAGCTCTTTGCTTGCCTTACACTGGATGAAACACGAGGACATACCTTGGTCCGGGTGCAGCACTGGGTGAGACAGGCCTGGAGTCTGCTGTAGAGGCAGGCTGGGTTGTGACTCCTCAGGAAAAGCAGCAGCTACTGTGCAATCCTCAGCTGAGCCCCTTCCAGGCAAAGTCCTGGGACTCATGACAGTGCAGTCAAGATGGAAGAGCCAGGCTTGTCTTCACAAAACACCACAGGGTCCAGTGTCTCAGCATGGCTGCAAGGAACACAATGCTGCTGAAGCTTTTTTGGGTTCATCAACCAGATGTTTAACTTCAGCATCCTGGCTAAAATCCAGTGTGGAGAAGTGCTTTTCCTTTCTCTACCTAGCCCTCACTCCACAGCCTCAGCCAGAGAAGTTCTTCCCTCACCACACTCCTGGTGCAGTTACTGGAACAGGTGCAGTGCATCACCCCACAACAAGCTGCAGGTGAGAAACTGCCTGACCCAAAGTCTCATGGACCCTGCTGTGTAAACACAAGACCCCATTATCTCCAGTCTCCACCTGGAATCACTGGGTGGAATTTATCATTATTATTTGGAGCTCAAATTGAAACTCTCTGGCCATGCATGATCACTAAGCCTGCTTAGGGAGTGCAGGAAGTGGCTGAAGTGGTGAAGAGGCAAAGATTTATGACAGAAAGAAAAGAAATTTTCTTTTCTAGCAACAAGCTTCACATTCCTAATCTATTTCTGCTGTTCTTTGCTACCCTTTAGCTAAAGTTCTGACAGGTCTTAGAGACTAACACTTACCATGTGGCAAGCTGTTCTCCTAAATCCTCTTTTATCATGGTTTATAACCACCTGGATGGATTCCCCTGGTGGTATTTTTTCACTCTCTCTATGAGTTTCCACACTGACTGCACCACAGCCTCCATATTCACCACTCCCTTCTTTCCCCCCCCCCAGCATCATCTCAGCAGCCCTTAACTGGGCCTCCTTTTATCACCTCCTGGGGAGCTCTCAGCTTTTCTGATGCTCATTCAACTCATCACACTAATGTGACAGACAGACAATGGCATCCACCTGTCTCCTAAACAGGATTGCAGCCTCCCCTCCCCTCCCTTTTCTTCAATAAAACCAACTTCTGTGGGATCTTTACAAATGTATTTCTTGCCCTGATAAAATGCTATTAGGTGAGGATTTAAAGGAAGATCTGTGAAAGGAGAAAAATAGCAGAGACAATGAGGAGTGTGTGTGTGTCCCCCCCCCCCCCCAAAACTGTCTTTCTGAAAGCTCCAAATGGCTCTGAAACAGCATGAAAGTGCTTCTTGATTATGTTCAAGCTGAGTCTGAGGAAAGCCCTAAGGGTGGATGGGAGAGGGGAGAGCAAGGATGTCAGCAACTGAACACGTCTAAAGGGATGGGAAGGTGTGGAGTATCTAAAAACCTGCAGGGAAGAGAGGAGTGGTAGCAATGCTGGGATCCCTCACACTCTCCCTGTGATGCTACAGCAGCCCCAGTGCTCCATTTCCCACCCTCCACACCCCCAACTAAAACTTTTCAGCTGTTCCCCATGGGAGGGGCAGTCTCCTGGGGGTCCTCCTGGGCCCCCGGCTTGTGATCTTCAGCGAGATTTTGCCGCAGAAGTGACTTAGAGTGACTCACCCCTTTAGACCCTCCTTTTGCAACATAAATGGGGCTGATCCCCCACTCCCAGACCCAGAACCCTTGAGAGGGACCACAGGTGAGGCCTGGAGGGATGCCATGAGTGCTGCTCACACCCAGAGCCAGCAGCCAAGGAGCGCAGCTAACACAAACCTCATGCTGTGTTCCCGTGGCAACCAAAGGGTCACGTTCATCAGCCTCTCATTTCTGGGAGGAAAAGTTAGAGGTCTGATGATGTAAAACCCAGAAGTTCCAAAGGGCTTTGGTGAGGCTGGGCAGATTTTTAACATCTCTGCTTGCACTGTTCATGCCAGGGACTGCTGGGGAGCTCAGCACCCATCGCTGAACTCAGCACGTTCAGACACGTGGCTTGGAACGGGAGGCTGGCTAGGATGGAAATGCATCCAGGCAGATCCATACAGCCCATGTCTCATCAGCTTTGTGTCACTTTGAAGCTAGGGACACATGATCAAATTGCCACAGCTATAGAAGTTATGAGATGTAGCTGGAGCACCTGTGAGGACAGGCTGAGAGAGTTGGGGCTGTTCAGCCTGGAAAAGAGAAGGCTCTGAGGAGACCTTCCTGTACCTGAAGGGGGTCCACAAGAAAGCCAGGAAGGGATTTTGACAAAGGCTTGTAGTGACAGGTTGAGGGGAAAGGGATTGGAGCTTGAGGAGAATAGAGTTAGACTGGAAATGAGGAAGAAATTCTTCCCAGTGAGGGTGGTGAGACACTGGAACAAGTTGCCCAGGGAGGTCATGGATGCCTTCTCTCTGGAGGTCCTCATGCCCAGACTGGATGACATTTGGAGCAACCTGCCTAGTGGAACTAGGTGATATTTAAGGTCCCTTTCCAACTCCATTCTCACCTTTGGCATGACCAAGAATGGTTGCTCTCAGGTATCTCTGCTCAGTAGCACAGGGTTGAACCACAATACTTTCATACTACGGCTGAAGCTGGAGTTGCTCTGCCCAAAGCAGCAGAGACTCTTGTGTGCATCACATCCCCTCGTGGACTCCATGCACTGCCATCACCTCGTTGTCCCACACTGCTCTGCTTATATCTGTGTCCCAGAAACCAGCCCCAGCTGGGCTCTGACATTTCCATTAGCAGGAATCTGTGTAAGGCTGTCTGCTGTGACTGCACAACAGCAACAACTAAAGCATTGCAATGCAGATTTGTACATCAGGGACCTCACCTTTCAGTTCTAAGACAAACCTGCTACAAAAGGGAGTCTAGAGATGCATCACTGGACACTTTTGGCGCTCTCTGATGTGTTCTTGCTTGAGGCATGAGAAGATCTAAGGCTGGTGGATTCATTTACAATCAGTTCCCCTAATTAGTAGTTTTCTTCTATGGGAATAAAAAAATAAAAGAAAAGAAAGTAAGAGGAACTTCCAGCCTGAAGAACAAAAAGAGGAGACTTTAAAAAAGTATCTGCCTACAAGGGAAGATCATGCCTGTGCTTGAGAGGGAAAAGGGAAGTGTGGAAGAGAATGGCAGTGCTACAGAGAGTCCCTGAATAAGACAGGAATCAATGATTTTAACACTGTCTTTACATCCCCATGCTCAAGACTGTCCCCAGCAAGGGGTAATATTTAGATGTTCTAGTGTCATAAATCACTGCAGCTCAGTAGGAAAGAGCCCTTGACAGTTAGGGGCAGGAGATATTTCAAGAACTCCAAAATCCAAAACCTTAATGAAGTTGCTACTAATCCTTCACCTTTATCTGCCAATTTTGGTCTTGTCTGGTTTGGTTTTGCCTCCTTGAGCAGTTTAGCTGGCCCAACAGTGCAGGGTTCAGATTTACTCCTGTGACTGGAGCAAGAGGCTGCCCATATTTGGAGGAACTTCTTCCTTTTTAGAGACCAGGCAGAAACCTCATGCAGGCAGGCCTTCAGGAGAGGGAGGGAAGCTGCTGGTAGGCATTCACATGTCTTTTTGTGGGGAAGAAACTAGGATTTAAAGGTGACAGAGGTCAAGGTAGTTCCTTGGATATAATGAACTGTCTGGCCTCTACATGACATTTATGAAGGACAGCCTGCAGGCAAGTGCTGAGTGTGCCCTTGTCATTGATTGAGGGGAGTTGAGTTTTCTCCTGGGTCTCCACCTGATTTGTAGCACCACTGAGCCATTTTAGACCCTTGCTCAAGCCCTCTGCACCCAAAAGATGAACACCCCACTCACTTCCATTGCCCAGACCACAGCTCTGAGCAGAAGAAAGAGAAATCACTTTCAACACTTCCTATTTATTTTCTGGACTAACCCAAGCTAGCAACTAGCAGTGAAGGTAGTATCTGAGGGGCCATTAAGGTTCAGCCTGGTGTCCTGTTAGCCTGCTCACAGGCTGGGAAACAAAATACTACCCTTAAGGTTGGGTGATGTAAAGGAGTCCACCAGCCTTGAGATGACAAATAAAATAGTTCTGGATATCCTTAATTAAGCACAGCAGTGTATTCATTCATGCCTTGCTGAGTGGTGTTTTTGCAGAGGGGATGAGACATTCTGGCAAGGTGAGTAACTGTTCCATTCCCTCCTCTTCCCCTCTGGAGCATCCAAGCAGGGGTCAGGGCAGCTAATGAGAGAGCTGTGCTGCCTCTTTGCTTGCTCCTCTGACTGGCTGCCCATTTAGAGGCTGCCAGGTAGCTGGAGTGTGCCAGCCAGGGTTTTGCAAGCCTGTGAAAATTAACAAATCTCACTCTGAGCTGGAAAGGGCAGATAATTGAGAGAATTAAATTTGATTTGATTTGATTTTTTTTTTAAAGGGGAAAAAAAAAAAAAAAAAAAAAGAACAGGGAGATGAGCCAAAAAGAAACACTTCAAAGGTCCACAGCCTGCAACCCACATTAATGGCAACCACCTCAAGAAGATGGAACCTTTACATTTTAAACAATTTTTGTTTTGTTTTGTTTTGTTTTTTTAAAGTATTGTAACTCTGCCACACAGAAGCAGGCTTGATTATGGTCCCCAACCCCCAGAGGTGTGGGCATGGCTGGCTGGCAAACAGAAACAAAGGTCTCCTTAGCCCCCTTCTTTCTTCACTGCCTGTGAACATCGGTGAAAGGAGAGCAAGAGTGAGAGAGTGCTTCAGGAGTAATGCCTCGGGGTGGGGGAGAAGGCTGAAAGCTACAGGAAACCAAAAGAACAAGAAACATGACTGAAATCTAAATCCCAGCTTCCTCTGGCCAGCCTCTGTGTGAATACTGCCTGTAGGATGTCAGCTTGAAATCAAAAGCCAGCTGAAGCAGCTCCAGGAGGCAGCAGGTTGGCAAACACAGGGCTCTGGGGCAGAGAGTGGCACCTAGCTGGGTAGATCCAAGGGTTGATATTGGGACTGTGTCTATCTCCCTCTCTCTGTCTCCCTATCTCCTTATCTCTCTATCTCCCTCTTCATCTATTTCTCTATGTATTTATCTCTATCTTTTTCTCTCTCTGTGTGTGTCTATCTCTTATCTATCTCCCTCTCTCACTCTCTCTCTCTTATCTGTCTCCCTATCTCTCTGTCTCTCTCTATCTCTCTATCTACAAGTGTATGTGACAGAAAGGCTAGAGAGGGTAAGCACAACCTCCTCAAAAGCATAACTCTAATTCTTGCCCTCCATGCAGTGAAGCAATCTTTGTCTCTGCTGCTGAGGCCAGACCAAATGCCTGTCTGCAGCTAGTGGGGCAAGTGGTCTTCACAAGAAGGTTGGGTGGAGACCAAAGCAAGCCTTTAACTGGGATTATGAGTGTTGGGGTCCCTGCTGGGGTGTTGTTCCCCAGTGTGTGTTTTCAAAGGAAGGGGACAAATGGAAAAAGAGAGGAATCTGAGCAGCACAAAAGCCGAGTGGAAGATGAGAACAAGGATGAGCATGTCACAGGATGAAGGAGCTGTTGTCAGGAAACAAGATGTAATTGTTTCAATTAGTGTAAGAGAAGAGACAGTGAAAAAAGGAGAAGGGTTTACAAAGGCTAAGCCTCCAACAACAGACAAAGACAGCAGAACAATTTATGAAGCACTCTATTTACATACAGCAAAGACACAAATGGAGGCTTTAGCTGCAGTCAGAAGCTGAAATTTCTCATGTCTCTTCCAAAGCCATGCCACAGGCAGCCACAGGCAGCCACAGCCTGTGTGGTTCTGCAAAAAATTTCCATAATGGCACAAACCCCATGAAGGCCAGAAGCAGCTGCACCTGAGTTAGACTTCTCAATCTACCAAGGCCTGTGTTTAGGCAGTGAGGGAATGAGGAGACATCAAATTTGGGTAGGGGAGCTGCAGCCTGGAGAATAAAATATTTAAGCAGCCCTTCCTAAAAATAAGTTAAAATAAAAAAGGTACATTCCTGCAGGTGGGAAGATGTAGAAAACAGCTTGGAAAAGATCAAATCTGGCTTTTAATAGACATTAGAAAACTCATTGCCTATTTTACTTACACCCATGCAGGTGCCACTCAAAACCTCTCCAGCAGAACAACAGGGGGGATTTCAACAGGAGCCAGCAGTGCCCTCATGCAGCCCAGCAGGCAGCTGTGTGCTGGGCTGCAGCCAGAGGAGTGTGGCCAGCAGGGCAAGAAAGGGGATTCTGCCCCTTTACTCTGCTCTGCTGAGACCCCACCTCCAATCCTGCCTCCAGTTCTGGTGTCCCCAGCAGAAGGAGGACACAGAGCTGCTGGAGTGAGTCCAGAGGAAGCCACAAGGATGATCCAAGGGCTGGAGCACCTCTGCTATGAGGATAGACTGAGGGAGCTGGGGGTGTTTAGCCTGGAGAAGAGAAAACTCCAGGGAGATCTTAGAGCTGCCTTCCAATAGCTGAAGAGATCCTACAGGAAGGCTGCAGAGGGACTTCTCATGAGGGTGTCTAGAGACAGGACAAGGGGGAATGGTTTGAAGCTGAGGGAGAGCAGGGTTAGACTGGAGATGAGGAAGAAGTTCTTCGGTAGGAGGGTGGTGAGACTCTGGAACAAGCTACCCAAGGGAGTTGTGGCTGCCTCCTCCCTGGGGTTGTTTAGGCCAGGCTGGTTGAGGCCTTGAGCAGCTGAGTCTAGTTGAGAGGTGTCCCTGCCTATGGCAGGGAGGTTGAAGAAGATATCTCTAAGGTCCCTTCCAACCTAAGCCATTCCATGATCCTCTCATGAGCAGTGTCATTTCTAACAGGGCCAGACAGGAGCTAGCAGCCTGATGTGCCAGCATCTCACTTTCAACCCCTCTGCAATGCTTAGCCTGCTGAGCACTTCCCCTCCATGGCATGGAGTTGCCAAGCAACGTTTGTCATGTCCCTCACTGGGCTGTTGCTTGCCAGCCTGTGCCAGCTCAGACACTGAAGACAAGGGCTGGTTGTGGAGAGTGAAACAGCTTTCTCCCTCTCTTTTTCTACCTCCTCTCTTCTGACTTGATGAGGTGAAAAATGAATCATTCTGGCTATGGCAGATCAAATCCTGCGTTCGGTTGCTCTGGGGTAAACCTCATTTAAAAATTGTCTTTGGGGAATAAATTCACTGCTAGATGCCAAGGACTGGAGCTCCATGCCCAGCACACACACACACACACAGAGAATACAGCTAATGTTCCCACATTAGAGAAAGCAGTTAGAAACTGGCCAAATCATAGATAAAATTATTGGCAAATAATTTATTCAGCCATAGTCACGAAGGAATTAATCTTATCCTTTATTCTCAAACATGACTCAACCAGTTCCTGGAAATAACACAGCTAAAGCCTCTTGCTCTGAGCTGCAAACCCTAAGATCCCAATTCTGACTTAATTCCACAGCTCTTTCCCTCTTGCCATTATGTTCAAGAGTGTGCTGCTGCTGTTCATGTGCCAATGATACGAGGTTAGAAGGCTTAGACAGTTCAAAATGTTCTCTCCGCATCACTAAAGCTAAAAAGTACAAAGCAGCCCTCACAGCCCAGAGCAGCCAGGCCATCTGGCACAGTGGCTTCAGTGTGCACTCCCTGCTCCAGGGCTCTTGGCATCTACCTGGGTGCCAGCTGCCAATCAAAGTGTGTGCTCTGCCCCTGGTTCCCCCTGGGATGCACCAAGCCCCCCTTCCTCCCCGGGTCACCAGTAGTGAGTGTGCTTGGCCCTGGAGGAGTGAGGATGGCAGAACAAAGGGAGAGGGTCCAGAACTGGATGGGGGAAAGCTCTGAAGCAGAGCCCTGTGCAGGGGAGGCTGGAGGGGAGGATGGCAGGTGTGTTATGGAGTCACAGAAACATTCAGGTTGGGAAAGCCCCTCAGGATCACCAAGTCCAACTGATAACCCTTCTCTACAAAGTTCACCCCTCAACCAAGTCCCCAAGCACCACATCCAAACGACCTTTAAACACATCCAGGGTGGGTGACTCAAGCACCTCCCTGGGCAGCACGTTCCAATGCCTGACCACCCTTGCTGTGGTGATAGGAATAGAGGTGTGCTAACAGGCACCTGAGTTCCAGCAAAAGGATTTGGGGTTTTCTAATAAGAAAAAGTAATAAATGGATTTTCCATGGTGTTGTCCTTCTTATTTAAGTGAAATTATACCTGCAAGGATGAGCATGGTCTGTCTTCTTGGGGTGGTTTTAAAGCTAGGGTGGTTTGCTTCACTCAGAAGTTAATGAGGCAAGGAAATATCTCAGCAAAGGATTCTTCCCACATATCTTGTGAGAGGATGTAGAGGTTTCTACCCTCTGGAGGTGCCTGTCTCTTTCCATTTACTCTGTACAGAATCAGTTAGAGTAGATGCCTAAGTTCCAGAAGGCTAATATTGGTGGAGATGAAACTTGTCCTTCATGAATAATTTCTCAGCTGGTATGCACCTACCTTACAAGGATTTCATAGAAGCTGCATTTCTGTAGTTCCTTATGAAAATGTGATATCAGAAAGTACTGAAAGCTTTCCTGAAGCAAAGACATATGTTACTCCTGCCTTATCCTCTAAGCCAATTAGCCAATAAAAGAAGGGAATCAGATCAGCTTGACAAATCCATGCTGACTGTCTTTTACCACCTTCTTATCCTATAGCTGCTAATGAGTTGTTTGTTTTGTAATTTGCCAGGGTTTCTCTGCAGTCACTCAGCCTAGCTGGCTGATTCCAATGTTCTGGCTCTTCTTTTTTCACACCTTCACAAACAAATTCTTTATTTGCCCTTCTCAGTATAGGAGAAGCTCTTGAAGTCCTCTCCTAACTGTTCCCAGATAGGTCTCCTGGGACGGCCTGCAGGGGAATTCCCTCAGGTCCAACAGTGTGAAGTCACCTACTCGGGGTAAGGGCTTTAGGATTTCCTTTGTGCTGTTCCCATCCCCTAATCAGGAGGACTGGTGTTATATATATCTAATAGCAACTGGTTTGGTGAGGAGAGTTACAAGGCAATGATGATTCCAACCTCCTGCATGTGCTCTCCTTCTGTGGTACACAGTGCACACTCCCTTCCTTCCAGTGTATTTATAGCACTTCTTTTTCTTCCCTTGTGTGTTCCTAGCCCCTTCTAGCTCATTCTGTGCCAGGACCTTTCTGATTTCATCCACACAGGCTTTGATAACATTCTATTCTCACTCCTAGTCATCTGCTGTTGCTCCAACTTTTTTTTTTTTTAACAATTAATTTCTCATTTCAAGGCCTTAATGAGGTCCTCACACACCTTCAGTGTTTCACTTCTATTCTTCTCCTTGCCTTTTAAGATCTTACCATTGCACCTCTGCTCTAATCTCTAAGTCAGTGCTTGCTGGCCTTGTATTCCTCTTCCCTTGACCCAACCTACCAATTCCCTCATGTTTCACAGCCAATTAATCCTTCTTCTGCTGTTCCTGCTTTCTCCTTTCCATGTGTCTGGGAAGCTGATTAACTCATAGCTTGGTATATGTACTAAGGCTTTATATTCTTCCTGTTTAGCCCTGATACTCCTGACCCTTGGGCAGAGACATTTCAGATGTTTACCAGACTGCTCCTTTGTTCTCCCAAGTGTCTCATTTTCACCTCTATTAAATTTCCTACTTTCCCAACTCACTAACCAGCACATTGCCTGGATCTTGGAAGACCACTGTGCTGTTAGAAAATCCAAAGCCTTTTTCCCAATGCCGTCTAAGCTTTTACCTTGAGGATCTGCCTGGACTGCTTGCACCACCTTCCACGGAGACCAAAGGAAACAAAACTGCCCTTGGAAAGGAGTTAGCAATGGTCTGAGTGATGAGCAGTGTTTTTATTTCATTGGTGGCAGACCACAGAATCATTTCAGTTGGAACAGACCTTCAAGATCATCAAGTCCCACCACCAACCCAACACCACCATGGCCATTAAACCACAGTCCAAAGTGCTATGTCTACATGGTTTTTGAACACCTCCAGGCATGGTGACTCCATCACCTCCCTGGGCAGCCTGTTCCAATGCCTGACCACTCTTTCCATAAATAAATGTTGCCTTGTATCCAATCTAAACCTCCCCTGGCACAATTGGAGGCCGTTTCCTCTCCTCCTGTCTATGATGTCCTATACATTGCCTTCTCTAAGGATATCAAACTGTTGTTGCAAACACTGGTGAGTCAAGCCTCAGTGTGACCCTTTTCACCGAAAGTAAATGTCAATAACCCCACTTCATGGATGGGGAAACAAGCAGAGAAGAGCTAAATGGCTTTTTCATGGAAGTGCTGAGGCAAAGGCAGGGAACCCTTGCAGATTTGTGCAGGAGATGCCAGAGCATACACTGGAAAACATTCAGGAAGAGCCTTTAGAAGCCAGGGGGCAAGAAACAGGGTTGTGATTGCAATTATATCAGCTGGTGAGGAGCCAGCCCTCGGTGCCCAGAGCTCTGTTAGCCAAAGGCTATGGCAGTTTACTGGGACTGGAGTTATTGCCAGGGCATCTGATGGGTGATTTGTTTTAGTGGTAGATTTGCCTTCTCCTCTTGCTGGTTCCTGCATGAGCTACTGGCAGCTTAATCAAAGGCTAAAAAAGCTCTTGATGCCAAAACAGTTGCTTCACCACCTTGCAGAGATATTACTGGACTGATAGTAAGGCACTTTCTACCTTCCTCTCTCACTTCCTCCTGTTCACCTCCATCACTGCTCTCCCTTGCACTTTTAAAAAGTGAAATAAAAGTAGCAGAGGGGAAAAAAAAAAAGATGAGGGAGAGGGAAATAGCCATAAACTGTTGCATTGACAATAACATCACAGAATCACTGAATGGTCTGGGTTGGAAGGCATCTCCACAGGCCATCTAGTCCAACCCCTCCTGCAGTCAGCAGGAACATCCACACTAGATCAGGCTGCCCAGAGCCCTGTCAAGCTTCTCCTTGAATGTCTCCAAGGATGGGGCCCCAATGACTTCCCCAGGCAACCTGTTCCAGCATTCCACCACCCTCATGGTAAAGAATCTGTTCCTAACATCCAGTCTAATTCTACTCTAAATCTACTCTTCCCTATTTGAAGCCCATAGATCCTTCAGAACCTCTCTGAGGATGTGAGCTCCTGGTGAGGAAGCCTAAGGCCAGAAATGATACAGGCTTAGGCATCATGAAAAGCACTCTCAAAGCCCAGCGCTGAGCACACAATGCACTGCTGAGGATACAGACTTGGCTGCCATGTGTGGAGTGGGGAATACAGTGGCAGATTTATTCTACAGCAGAGAGGGTTGTTTCTTGCTAGCACTGATACTGACACATTATCTGGGGACGGAAGAGGATGCACAAATGGGAACAATCCTCCCATTTCTCTGTCTGTGTCTCCTCCAAGTGCCCCCTACTCCTATTCCTGTCTGTCCTCTCCCTGCACTGAGACCCCTCCTTCCTCTCCTCTCAAATATTTCTTCCTTCTTTAACCTTCTCCTTCATCTTTTCCTGATGTGCTTAGTTGTACAGAGTTTCTTGTTCTCCAAGGTTTTGCAGGTTATCTCCAGCTGGAACCTCGTGTCCAGCCCTCTGCCAGGAAAACCACACAAGAGTTTTCAAAGACAAGGTTAAATCCTGCTCCTCCTAAAGCATGTGTAAACATTTCCATGCTGTGAGGAGCAGGACAGGATAGGCTAATAATGACCTGCAATGAGAGACTTTTGAAGCCATCCAGCACAGACTGAAGAGGTACAGCCTAATGAACCATCACCACACCTCATTGAAATGGAAAGTAGCGATGGCAGCTCCCACCATACTCCTGCAGAGTCATCCCAGGTGCCCTCTCAGCTGGCACCAGCTGAAATCAGCAGGGATAGATCCCCTTATCTTTCCCTTCTTCCCCCTAGAACACACACCTACCTTCACTCACACCTTACTGTGTGTGCTGTGAGCCTTGTTTATGCCTCGCATCAGCTGGGTGCTGAAGATGAGCAACTCTGTCAAGAGCACACAAAAGATCTGTGGCAGAGCAAGAAATACAACCTGAGTGTCCCAAACTGGCTGGCAAACAGTCTCCCACTCATTCTTTGGGGCACTATGTGATGGACAGGGGCAGTGGATCATGGATAGAGGCAGTGGGTCATGGACAAGGTCAGTGGATCAGGTCCAAGGACAGATAACACAGGAGATAGTGCTACCACCTGCATCCCTGCTCTCTGGCAGGAGGAGCAAAGCAGCAGAGGAGAGGGGCTGCTGGCTTTTCCTCTCCCTAATCTGCTTCCTGCTTGCTTCCAAACCAAGCCAGTGCACGGTTGTTTATTATTATTATCACTGTTATTTTCCAGAGTGCTGTAAAACCAGGGGACAGAGCACTCTGACAGCCTCATAACAAACAGCAGATAAAACTAATTAGATTTTGTTCTTCATTTAGTTTGCTGACTTGATTCTTTCCTTTTTTCTTTCTTTCTTTCTTTTTTTTTTTTTTTAATTTTATTGTTTCATTATTTATTTTTAGCCCAGAGGCTTACATATTTCACTAAGCACTGACAAGGCATCCTTTGGATCATCTCTGATAGGAAAGGACTATTGTAGCCAGGCAAGCTTGAGAGCTGGCAAGGGGCTGAACAGAGGGTGCAGTGTGAGCGCTGCTCAGCACTGCATCTTCTACCCATGGCATGTAAACCATGGAGGGGGGAAGGGGAGCCGAGCTATTCACAGCCACTAAGAGAGTCAGGAAGACAAAAGGCATCAGTGAAAAAGTTAATGTGCCAGGCAAGAGCCCAAAACTGCTTTAGCAATGGGGACTATGCAAGCGGCTCTAGGACGCGGTCCCTTTTGGCCGTGATGGAAATGTTTGGCACTCGTCTCGATCTGCCAGCCTTGCTGACTCTAGAAGAATGGCAACGATGGGGACCAGGGTGACTTCCCTCTCCTCCCTCTCCTTCTGCATCGGCTGTTTCCAAATTCTTTGGGATTAGGCAGCGAGAGCAAGAAAAGGCACTGGCCTCACTCCTCAGCACTTAGCAGGCTGAAGTGAGGTGACGCTCCTCAGCTCAGGGGACAAGGGCTCCATTCACTGGGGAAATACCGAGCCAGAATTACAAGTGTGCAAGAACAAACAAGGCTGGAGTTAATCTGAAGTTGTTTTACACTCCGTTTTATTAAAGTCAATGCACTTCCGTTCCTCTGTGCGGAGCCTAGCTCTGCTTAATTACCATGACTCAGGGAGAATTCTAATGGCACGGGGAGAGCAGCGCACAATAGAGGCCCTCTCCTGACCTCTAGAGGTCTGTCAACAGAGGAGGTGCCAAAGGGAGAGGCTTGGCCAGGCTTTTTTTGTGGTGCACAGCAGCGTTCCTGCAGGTGTAGTTGATGTGCATGGACACTTGGATCCCACACGCTCCCTTTGCCATCTCCCTACCTCCTGCAGCTCCTACCTCAGGGATCTAGGAAGCAGTGGTACTGCTCCTATATATATATGGCTCTAAGCAGGCATGAAAGCTACATCTCTGCTTTTATTCTACCAGGACAACTCTCCCACAGTTTATTAATTCAATGAATCACAACCAGGACAGAGGTTTCCCACTGAACTGAATTTTCCCTAGAGTAAGAAATTCAGAATGAAACAGCTAGAAGGCTGAGACTGGCCTACAGTATTTATAGTAAAATGTTGGTGTCTCATTAAGGAAAATGCTGATTGAAGATTTTTTTTTTAAATCCCTTTTTAATGAGCTGTATCAGTGTCAAGCCCTGGTAAGCATCACTCAGTTACTGTTGTGACAGAGGATTGGTACAGAACACAGCATGTGAGAGAAGAGCAGCTCTGGATCATAGAACCATAGAATGGCTTAGGTGAGAAGGGACCTCAGAGATCATCTACTCCAACCTCCCCACTATGGGCAGGGACACCTCTCAACTAGACTCAGCTGCTCAAGGCCTCATCCAACCTAAACAACCCCAGGTAGGAGGCAGCCTGTTCCGGAATCTCACTACCCTCCTACTGAAGAACTTCTTTCTAAGCTCCAGTCTAACCCTGCCCTCCCTCAATTTCAAACCATTCCCCCTTGTTTTGTCTCTAGACACCCCTATGGAAAGTCTCTCTCTAGCCTTTCTGTAGGATCTCTTCAGGTATTGGAAGGCAGCTCTAAGGCCCCCCAGAATCTTCTCCAGGCTGAGCAACCCCAGCTCCCTCAGCCTATCCTCATAGCAGTGGTATTCCAACCCTTGCATCATCTTTGTGGCCTCCTCTAGACTTACTCCAACAGCTCTGTGTCCTTCTTATGCTGGGAACACTAGAACTGGAGGCAGTATTTGAGGTGGGGTCCCACATGCACACCTCCAGACCCATATATGTACAACAGCATTTCCTACCCTGGGTCCTGAGGATGTGCTGAATGCTGAAGATCATAGCAAGCTGCAGACTGGACCCAGCAGAGTGTGAGCTTTGTGTGATGGATGTAAATGCTGGAGTTTGAAGTTAGCTCTGCACATACATCCTGGTTTACAAATAGGCTTTGAAGCCATGCTCTACAAACCACCCCAATGGCAACATTTGCTTTGCCTCTTTGGTGCCCATTCCTGGGAGCCAGCCTTTTGTGAAAACTCAGCATTGTGTGCAATGAGCTGCACACCACAGCAAGAAGAACATGACACACACCATACCTAATGAACTAGTTTGGTCTAAGAAGGTCAGCTTCTAGGGACCAAAGTGCCTGTCTTTTGAGCAGTAGCATAAAGCTAGAGCTAGGGACACAGAGGACTCTGATCTGCTGTTGAGGACTTGAAAACACCTGGGCACTGAAAACCCAGCAGGACAGAGAGAGAAGCTGTATCTCCAAAAAGCAAGCTCCTGCTGGAAAATACAGCTTGGCAGTCTGGAGAAAGGTGTTCAGAAATGCATCAGAGGAAAAGTTATTCTGCATCAGGAATTCTCTCCACAACAGCGCATAGCTGAGAAGATGACATGGTGCTTTTAGTCACATATCAAGATTAAACATAATTAATTACCTCACTGGTAATGGAGGCCTTATAGACACACTGTGCACTCATACTTCTCCTTGAGGCTCCTAAAGGAGTGACAGGGTTGGGGGCCTCTTTTCTCATGCAATTAATTTCATTTGGGTTCAAGGCAATTCCCCATTTGCAGCAGCAGAGTTCAGCCCCTACAAGATGTGAGATGTGATGTGGGTTTCATGATTTTGGGACGTCAGGCACACACTTGGGCTCTCAGCCTGTGTTGGATTCTCAGGAATCTGTGTTTGCAGGCAGTCTTAGGAGAAGTCTATTGATTTTTTTTTTTTTTTATTGGAGAATCAAAGGAGAGGCTGTCCTGACTCCCTTATGGAGGTCAGTGGTAGAATATGTCCTGTACATAACCTACCAGTAATGTCTGCTGCTGTATTACTGTCTGGCACAATGGGGTCCTGTCCCATGAGCTAGGTTTCATCAGTGGCATCATAGTAAAACTAACAAAGATTAAGCAGTCACTGGACTGATCCTTAGACTAAATTCACTCTTGGGTATTGCCACCATCACTAATCTATTGACAGCATACTGGGGGACCCTTGACTACCTCAAAGAAACATGATTTTGCTCCTTAAAATGACTCAAATCCATTAAAACATCAGCTCTAGTTCCCCAGGATGAATGGTTTTCCTTGTACTCTCCTCATTGGAAGGATGTCTAACAAAGAAAATATTTACACTTGAGCTCCTCAGTTGAAGCATGAGGTGACATAACTGAGATTATGTTGCACTGGTTCATTCCTGTGCAGCAAGGAGGAGAATCAAACCAGGTTTCCAGAGGTCCACTCCCTCTTGTCACTGGCACTTTCCTTACTATGGCACACTGGTTTTCCCACAGCGATGCTGAGATCTGACCAGCTCAGAAGCATGCACAGCCTGACTCAACCTGTTGAATACAGGGCAAAAATTCTGCTCACACAGAAATCAGACAGGTGCTCTACAGCTTGAGAGAAATGGGTGCCAAAGGTATCAGCAACTGTCACTCCTCCAGGCAAAGGCTGCCTCCAAAAATAAGAACCTAAACTAGGAAAAGGAGAATTGTCTCTGGTTCCTCGGTCTCAGAATACCATTCCTCAGGTCAGTTTGTATGGAGCAGTGGGATGGGATTGTGCCTAGGAATGGATGATGTTCTCACCAAGCACCATCTTGGCCAGTGCCCCCTCGCCCTGCCTTGTGTCCAAAGCATAAGGAGCCCTTCTCAATACCTGTATGTATACAAATTACACCAACATATGATCAGTTTTCTGTTCAGAACCAGAGCAACACATCTGGGAAGGATGCTGAAGCTGGCAAACAGGCAAACATGAGCAGCAACCCCTTTGTTTACTGCTCTGCAAGACAAAGCCTCGTTCAGACAGGGCTGCTCTCAAACCCACTGTACACCCCAAGTGCTGCCGAATGCAGAGGCAGAGCTGCACTGCTGGGTGCTGGTTGGCCAGCAATGTAGATCCCCCTGAGAGCCTTGGAGCTGCATGTCTGTCCCATGGTTGCACCCTCATCTTCTCTCTCTCCTTCCACCCATGAAAGGCACTCCTGGATCTCTTGGTCTAGCTCTGAGAAGTCCTCTTCACCATCAGAACAACTGTCAGCATCATAATCGATTTCTTCCGCACAAGGAGGTTCATCGTCGGTCTCCAGGCTGCTGCTGCTGCAGCGTCTGCAGAGAAATCACAAGAGAGACTGGATGTCATCAAAGGAGGGTGTGCTTTCTAGGGGAAGGAGAAGCAACAGGGAAATGTGTTTCCTGGGATCAACCCTGCCTTTGCTAATAAGGCACAAGGTGGCACTAAGCAGAATCCTGCCTGCCTTTGTGTCTGTTTTGCCAGCTGTAAAATGCAGAGTGGTACTCTCCTCGATGACAGGAGAAACCTGGTTTGATTGTTAGCACTGGCATTGCTTCTAATTCCACAGAAACAGGGTGCTTCATATGCAGACACCACCCTGAGGCACTCACAAGGTTAGAGATGCTGAAATATGGTAGAGGAAGAGGTATTCACTTTCCAGAAGGCTGCTGGTTTAATCATCATCCACCTCACTGTAGTTCCACATTTAGTGCAAGACCTAATTAATCCAGGTGGTTGAAGTGCTTTGGCAGCTTTTCCTCTTGTTCTGTGCAAGCTCAGAGCACTGCTAACATGAGGCAGCACAAACAAGAAATGGAGGGTCTCGAGGCTTCAAGCAGGCTGTCACCAAGGACAGCAGAAATGCAAGGAGTAGTTGGTTTGGGAAGGAACATGGAAAAGCTTGGACTAAGCTGACTTCTCAAGGGGCTAAATTCAGAGGCAAGTCTGAATGGCTGAGTAGATACTCTGCAGTTACACTCTCTGGAACTCAAGAAGCTGGTTATGCCACTTTAGCCTCCTGCCATTTCCTGACAGGAATGCTTTCAGGCTTTTTTGATGTGCCCACTTTCAAACCCCACTGTGTTAGGCCAGCCTAAGGCAATATTTACAGCAGGATTGTAACCAGGAGGCTAGCTGGCTCTAGAGGACAGGGTCTTTCTCTTACCTAGCTGCCTAGGTCTTTTCTGGCTCCTAGCCCAGCAGGGCAGCTGGGTCACCTTCTGAGAGCAGAAAGAAGGCTGTGACTTCAGTGCTGCCTGGGCCAGAGGATGGATGACACTGTTTTCTACCTCCAGGTCAATGTTTTCAATCAGACTCAAACATATTGCTTTGGGGAACTGGGAAAGGAATAATAATCTTCCACCTCTGGGCCAGAGCTTCTAATTTGTCCCAAGTTGAGAGGAAGGAATGGCTTGGCAGATGGAGCATACACAGCTTTAATGTGTGGTCTGCTCATTTACATGTCAGTAATCTTCCAGCTCTCAGCTGTTTCACAGCACTGCCAGCAGCTGAGGTTTCAGCACATACCAAAGGTGTAAAGTATTGCTTTTGGATGTATTGATCCCTTTCCTCTTCTGCACTCCAAAGAAGGAGTAAGATTTTCCTAGCTTGGAGACTGCAGATCTTAACTGTATACAGACTGCTGCAAGCAGAAACAAGCAGTGTCAACCCACTTCTCCTTCTCTGCCTGATCTCTGGCTTAGTTTACTTCAAAGCCTGGCTATAAAGGATTCTCTGAAAGCTTAATAGAGCTGTACAGCTTAAAAACAAATAAAAGAATAATTATGCACTTTTACAGTCTCTGGCTCAGCTTCAGTCTGCTCAGAAATCTGGGTCAAGAAGAACTCGTACTGAAATTGAGTGTGTGACATGAAACAAAACAAACCAGGCAGGACAATCCTCCCAGCACAAACAACAACAACAAGCAGTGCTCTCTGCTGAGCCTGGGCAGTGGGTTTGATTTCTAATTTTCCTTATATACAACCCCATGAATTGCCATGATATCAAGCCCCTGTGATGATGTTCAAAGCTGACTAAACTCAAGGGAACTAGATTTTGCTTGTATAAGCTCTGCTCCTGAGGCTTTGCAACCAAAAAATAAAGGACCAAAGCATTCCTACTTTAAATATTGCACTTGTGTGTTTGGAAGGAGCTGCCAACATCACTGGGACAGGGCATAGCTGCCACCCTCCTTACTAAGATTTCATGGATGGAATGATTCAGTTGGCAAACAAGAGACTGAAGGTCAAACATTTGCATTAACAGGACAATGGTCTAAAAGATGAAGTCTCTATTATTACTTAAAGCTGGGAAACTCAGTAACAGACTTCCTGATTTTTTAATTTTTTTTTGGTAACAGATAATTTTAAGACTGAATTTCTGACAAAAAAAAAAAAAAAGGAATAAAGCATTTCTAGCTTCTAACACAAAGGCATTTTACTAAGGAAGGGAAATCTAGAAGACAAAACAAGCAGAGAATGAAAAACACTTCACTGCCTTTCCTTACACTGAACACTGAATGGATGCTCTTCAGGAAAAAGGGTTTGTGCATAAAACCTTTGTAATGGACTTCAAAAGCTTTTCTTTGTTGCCTACATACATCAAAATACCAAGACCATGACAACTGAACACTTGGGCAGATATACTGCAGGGAGAGATCCTCACAAGTGATGATGTGCCTAAAGCATGTTTAGAGGTCAGGAAAGAAGGCTTTCTTCCAAGCTGGTTCTACCCTTTGCTCCTTTGCTGTGCCAGTGAACAAGCAAGTCAATTAACAGTGACCCCAGTAGCAGCTTCTCCAATTTGTACTGATAGCCACTGGATCAATGCCACCACCACAAATTACATAATGAGCTACCAAACAGCAAAGAAACTGAACCAGTTTCCTTTAGCTGCCAACACAGGCAGCAATCACACTAGTGATGTAAAAGCTGAAAGGTTTTTAATTGCACTACCGAAAGCTACCAACCATAGAATCACAGAATGGCTCAGGTTGGAAGGGACCTCAGAGCTCATCTCCTCCAACCTACCCACCATGGGCAGGGACACCTCTCAACTAGACTCAGCTGCTCAAGGCCTCATCCATATAAAAAGGAAATGAACCCTCAAGGGACATGCAACAGATTTCCCACAGACCAATGGTGTCGTTTTACAGAGAGTAAATGATGAGCAAAACCAGAATCAATCACACAGAATCCACCATGTTGGAAGAGACCTCCAAGACCATCAAGTCCAACTGATCACCCAAACCATAACTAATTAACCAAACCATGGCACCAAGTGCCTCATCCAGGCTTTTCTTAAGCACCTCCAGGGATGCCAACTCCACCACCTCCCTGGGCAGCACATTCCAATGGGCAGTCTCTCTCTCTCTGTGAAGAACTTCTTTCTAAGCTCAAGCCTAAACTTCCCCTGGCACAGCTTGAGACTGTGTCCTCTTGTTCTGGTGCTGGTTGCCTGGGAGAAGAGACCAATCCCCACCTGGCTACAACCTCCCTTCAGGTAGTTGTAGACAGCAATGAGGTCTCCCCTGAGCCTCCTCTTCTCCAGGTTAAACACCCCCAGCTTCCTCAACCTCTCCTCATAGGATTTGTGCTCCACATCCCTTACCAGCTCTGTTGCCCTTCTCTGGACACATTCCAGCATCTCAACATCTTTCTTGAATTGAGGGGTCCAGAACTGGTCACAGTACTCAAGGTGTGGCCTGACCAGTGCTGAGTACAGGGCAGAATGACTTCCCTGCTCCTGCTGGCCACACTATTCCTGACCCAGACCAGAATGCCAGGAAAAACCAGTGACACTACATTAAAGACCTCCAAAACAAACACAGCCTGTGAATATCACTGCATGAGAGCACAGCACACAAGAAAGGGAGGGCAGGCTGGTAAGATATCTACAGCCAACAGTCCCCCAGCTATCACCATCAAGCATGGGCACATGTGGGGTGCTCTACTCAATTCAGAACCTATGGCTGTGTAAGTCCTCATCTACTGCAGCTGATGGGAGCCACAGCAGCAATTTACAACTTTATGATGTGAGAAACAGAATTCCTTTGTTTGATTTTTTTTTTTCATTTGCATGTTTATTGGTATGACTTGATCTTAATTAGTTCTCCTTTTTGATGTGGGGGTGTGTGTGTGTGTTTGCTTGGGTTTGGAGAGCAAGCAGGCTTTGATACCCTGTAAAAAAATTCTGGTGTGCGTTTTTTTTGTTTGTTTGTTTTTGTTTTGTTTTGTTTTATGCTGATTTAACAAGAGGAAAAAAAAAAAAAAGGCAGCCCAGTCCCTCCTTGAATATTGGCATAATTGAAGCTCTCTGGCTTTGGCCAGGCTGCTGTAGTGTGAGGTGTCCCTGCCCGTGGCAGGGGGGTTGGAACTGGCTGATCCTTGTAGTCCCTTCCAATCCTGACTGATTCTATGATTCTAATAAGACTGGAAACTATTTCTTTCAGGTGCTTGCTGCAACCCCTTCATCTACATCAGCCTACCTGTTAGGGCACAGCTGGGCAGAAACCTTTTCTGCTGAGCTGCCAGTGTGCACTTGCAGCCCAGAATGCCAACTGTATCTTGGGCTGCATCAAGAGAAGTGTGGCCAGTAGGTTGAGGGAGGTGATTCTCCCCCTCTACACTGCTCTTGTGGGACCCCACCTGGAGCACTGCATCCAGTTCTGGAGTCCTTATTACAGGAAAATCTGGATGTGCTGGAGTGTGTCCAGAGTAGGGCCATGAGGATGATCAGAGGGCTGGAGCTCCTCTCCTATGGGCACAGACTGAGAGAGTTGGGGCTGTTCAGTCTGGAGAAGAGAAGGCTCCAAGGTGACCTTCTTGTGGCCTTCCAGTATCTGAAAAGGGCTACAAGAAAGCTGGGGAGGGACTTTTTAAGGTGTCAGGGAGTGAATGGAATGGGTCCAAGCTAGAGGAGGGGAGATTTAGATTAGATATTAGGAATAAGTTCTTCACTATAAGGATGGTGAGACATCAGAACAGGTTGCCCAAAGAGGTGGTAAAAGCCTCATCCCTGGATGTTTTCAAGGCCAGGCTGGATGTGGCTGTGAGCAACCTGATCTAGTGGAAAGTGTCCCTGCCCATGGCAGAGGGGCTGGAACTGGGTGATCCTTGAGGTTCTCTCTAACCCTGACAATTCTGTGATTCTGTGAACAACACATAAGAAAGGACAAAGTGGTGTTAGGTCAGTGGTTGGACTACATGATATTAAGAGTTCTTTTCCAACCCAAACAACTCTGTGATTCTATGCCAGGCTTTAGTTCTAGCTACATGCTGGACATGAGGAGGGCTGGTGATTTCTCTTCCATCCACAATTCTCCTTCCCTTGTGCTTAGTCTTCCAGGGCATGGAGAAAAACTAGAGATTTCTTAAATAATTTCTTGCTATTTTTCACTCATATTTTGCTTGTGTGGCAGGTCACTCACTCCCTGTTCTACTGGCTGGCTCAAAATAGAAGGTGCTTTATTTATTTATTTATTTATTTATTTATTTATTTATTTATTTATTTATTTATTTATTTTCCCTGCTGGAAAGAACAGGCACTGACAACTGTCCCTCTTAGGGAATCTGTGACCATTGTTCTGAGCTGCTGCTTGACCTTCACTTGACAAGCCTCACAGTTGCAGTGCATCAGAGAAGGAAATGTAGCATTCACCCTTTTTTTTTTTCGTTCCCATGTTGGTCTTGTGAAATTTGCTGCAGGCTTGCCAGAGTGAAAGTGGAATTGAGTGGATAAATGCTTCACACCAAAAATAAAAGGAGAAAAAATACTTAAGTCTAGGGACCACTGCTGGTCACAGACATGCTGATGACTCCCTGGTGAAGAATGTGTCAACAAACTAGTAAACATGTCTTCATCTCTCTGCAGTGATAAATAGCATCCCAATAGCTGCATAATCACACTGTCTGTAACCTTATTTTCTCTTTTCCTTAAACCTTCTCTCCATCATGAGATGCCCCAATCCTTTTCAAGATGCCCAAGGCAGAGATGCAGCTGTGTACAGTGAGCCAAGTACGTCTCTGCTATACTTCATAGACTACAGAAGGCAGGAAAGGGCTGTCTTGAAATTGTCAAGATTTCAGGCATTTCACTGTGAGAATCACAGTCACAGAATCACAAAGCACCAGGGGGTGGAAAAGACCTTGAAAGATCAGTCAGTCCCATCAGAGCAGGATCACCTAGAGCAGCTCACACAGGAAGGCATCCAGAAGGGTTTTGAATGTCTCCAGAGGAGACTCCACAACCTCCCTGGGCAGCCTGCTCCAGGATCCTGTCACCCTCACAGTGACAAAGCTTTTCCTTCTGTTCCTGTGGCACCTCCTCTGCTCCAGCTTGCCCCCACTGCCCCTTGTCCTGTCGTTGGACATCCCTGAGCAGAGCCTGGCTCCATCCTCCCAACACTGCCCTGCACATCTTGATCACCAGGAATGAGGGCACCCCTCAGGCTCCTCTGCTCCAAGCTCAAGAGCTCCAAATCCCTCAGCCTGTCCTCACAGGGAGATGTTCCACTGCCTACAGCAGCTTTGTGGCTCTGTGCTGGATTCTCAAGCAGTTCCCTGAGGTCTTTTTGAACTGAGGGGCCCAGAAATGGACACGATATTCCAGGTGCAGCCTCACCAGGGCAGAGTAGAGGGGAAGGAGAACCTCACTGGACCTACTAACCACAGCTCTTCTAATCCACTCCAGGATGCCACTTGCCTTCTTGGCCACGAGGGCACATTGCTGGTTTATGGTCATCCTGTTGTCCACCCAGGTCCTTTTCCCCAGAAGAGAAACCAAAAAGTTTTATGTCCAACCTAAACAGGCCAAGCTCTCAGCAGTTACAACACTCTCCTGAAAGAGGAGTGTGTTTTTTCTCCACTCATGTAGGGATTGAAGACCCCAACAAGTCCCCTGACCACAGTTAGCACCTGCACAGAGGGGAAAATCTCCAATTCTTTTGCAGCAAACTTTTACCAACAGTGATAGACCTGCTGGGAAGTGAAATGTCCTGCAGCATTTAAAGATCTGCTGCCCTCTCTGCAGTGAATTGAGATTGCGTTGCTTTTTTTTTTTTTTTTTACTTTGTTGACATTAAAATTCCACCTACATCACTGAATCCAAAGGGGTTGTGTGGTCTGGTGCAGTTTTGCTTTTGAGGAATCCATATGTTTTATTAAAAGTATTTTACAGGAACCCTGCTTCTGAAGTCTCGTAATGAATCTAAAATGAATCTTAAGTGGCCGCATTTGCAGTTATCCCAGGGTACAACTCTGCCTTTAATGGCTTCATAAAGTAGTATTTTAGGACATAAATGAAACAACTATGATGCTTTCAGATACTTAGACCTGTAAGAAATATGCTACAGCAACAGGATGCCAACAAAGAAGGTCTTTAGTCTGCCCTTTGTGTGGTGATTTACTCGGTACAAGGTGTGGTGTATGCCTCGTAACGACTTTATAATTTCATTTCTGCAGTTCAGGAGCTCCCCAGGCAGCAGCCTGACTTCTCCTGCTGCCTGAGGAAAGTCAGACCAGGCTCTGTCTAGTCCCTGAGCTTGCCAAAGGATGGGATCAGTTAGATACTGATGCAAGATGGCTCCAGCTTAAAGAACCCTTGTGTTCACCTCCTTTGCTGCTACACAGTAAACAGTGATGACAGGAACTTTGCAGGCTCCCTCTCCAAAAACTCTTTGCAAAGGACTTCTGCATCCTTCCAGTATCTGAAGGAGGCCTACAAGAAGGCTGCAGAGACTGTTTCAAGAGGTCTGAAGTGAGATGAAGAAGGGTAATTGTTTGAAATCACAGAAGAGAAGATTTAGACTGGATGTGAGGAGTAAGTTTTGCACCAGGAGGTTGGTAGAACACTGCAGCATGTTGCCCAGGGAGATAGTTGAGATCCCATCTCTGGAGATATTCAAAGTCAGGCTCAACAAGGCTCTGAGCAGCCTGCTCTAGTGGAGAATATCCCTATTGACTGTGGGGGGGTTGGACTAGATGACCTTTGGAGGTCTCCTCCAACCCAAACCATGCTATGATCTCCTGAGAAAAGGTGTGCTAAGCCCAAGGCAATGTCAGCTGGCCTGGCTTTCAGCCCACCATGGTCCATCCTGTCATGAACAAAAGGAACATGGTTAAACACTGCTTTGAAGAGTTCTCTTTGCTAAGCCTGAGAGATGCTTGGTCTTGTTGTTTTGAGTGCAGGTGGTTGGTTGTTTTTGTTTTTATTCCTGCTGCAAACAGCCAAGACAAAGGTGTAATTCATTGCTTGACTCATCCTAATTAGATTTTCAGGAGTTCCCAAGGTACCTGTAGGCAGTAATATTTATAACTGATTTGGCCAGATTAAAAATGAATGTCTGGTGCACCAGTTAGATAAGTAAAGAGCAAGATGGGCTTCATCATTTAGAGGGGATGGAAGACAACCTGCAGATAAAGGGAGAGCATGAAGAGCAAGAAACAGGCAGACTCCTGGCCAATGCTGTCCCCTAATGTTCATTCAGGCTTGCAACAGTTCAGCCATGGGCAGCATTTTACTTGCATTTAGGAGGATCTCCCTTCAAGAGCCTTCTCAGGAATGGCAGTTTCCATTCTTGTTATTGGTGAGAAGATGGCTGATAAGTGCTGTAAGAGCAGAGGAGATGTTGAACACACAGCTCCCATTGCACAGTGGGAAATGGGAAAGCCTTGGATGACTGAAGAACTGCATTCAGGTGAATTACAACATCTCTGGTACAGCTTGGACCTCTCTGGGAAAGGTAGGTTAGTAGGCAATGGAGGTAGGGAATGGAGGCATTGTTCTCCCATGGGAAGGATACTTGCTTGAACAGTCAGCTGCCATCCAGCACAGCCTTCTGTGTGAATTCCTTGGCAATGAGACATCCCTGAAGAAAACTTGAGACCTGGGTGCCTCATCATTAGCTTCTTGAGATGGGAGCCAAACTCCTGGACACCAGAGCTCAAACCCTGGACCCTAACTTTTAAGCAAGTTGAAGACCTTTATGAGTAGAATCATGATATATTCAGGCACTCTTGGGAGACTGGGCCTGTCAGAGTGTCTGATCTTGCCTTTTAGATCCATATTATCATTATTTTAGGGAACAATATCACACAGCATCAGCTCAGGGCCAGCACTCAGGCAACACAAGCCGTATTTGCTGTTGAAATAAATGAGGAGGTTTCTACCCAGGGGTACCTGTGAGACATCTCATTGGTATGGTTTGGGCTAGATGTTGCAGTCACGCTGAAGAGAAATTCATGGCCAGCTCCAGTGAAGCAACTAACAGTCAGTGGTTTAAAGTCTGGTCCATTGTGGTTGTGTGTCATTGAGTACAAATCAAAGATGAACACAAGAAACAAAAAGATGGGTGACAGAAAATAGATGGGATAAAAACCCATCCACCAGGCAGCACCATCAGTGCCTTGGGTTTAGGCTAAGAAACAAAAGAAATGCCTCCAAAACAGACATCAGCTTCCTAAAGCCTGGAGGAGGCTCAAGGGAGACCTTACTGCTTTCTACAACTACCTGAAGGGAGGTTGCAGCCAGGTCTCTTCCCCCAGGCAACCAGCAAGAGAACAAGAGGACACAATCTCAAGCTGTGCAGGGGGAAGCTTAGGCTTGAGCTTAGAAAAGTTCTTCACAGAAAGATTGGCCATGAAATGTGCTGCCCAGGGAAGTGGTGGGGTTGGCATCCCTGGAGGTGTTCAAAAAAAGCTTGGAGCCATGGTTTAGTTGTCAGGAGGTGTTAGGTGATAGGTTGGACTTGATGAGCTCTGAGGTCTTTTCTAACCTGGTTGATTTTGTGATTCTGTAAAGCTTAAGCTTCCTGTGGAAATATGAACAGCCAAGCCCTCCTGTATGGGAAGGTATTCACTGAGACTACTGGAGCTCATCAGGACACTGAATAATGTAAGAGCTGCTGAAAAATATGATTCTGAAAGTGTTTGGGAGCTTTTCTCACAGAGTCTCTAGCAATTTCTTCTCAAAATGGTAACCATGTTATTGATGAGACTTAGCAGTGCAGCCACACTAACACAGGGTGATTATTGGAATCCCTGCAATTGCTTTTGGGTGTTTCCAGTAATTCAGACATTGGCACTGTAGGGGGGAAAGAAATGTGGAAAGATTTTGGCTTAGATGCTGAAAATTTGTACTGCTGAGGATGAATAATGCACAGGGATGCAGGTTCTCCTGGGTTCCTCTTTCCCTTGGTGCTCCTTCCTATAATCCCACTGACTTCATCCAAGGCTTGTAATTGGTTCTATGTATTTAATTTCAAGAGTCCAAATTCCATATGTACATATCCCTTAGTTCTCTCTGAGCATCCTTAAGGATCTGGGATTTTGAAAGCAGCATGTTTTAAGATGGCCAAGAAATGTCTAGTCTGTGTTTCAGGTGCATAGCAGTTTTACATGCAGGGTGTTTCTGGGCTCAGGCAACTCAGTGAATGGCTCAGGTTGGAAGGGACCTCAGAGATCATCTCCTCCAACCTCCCCACCATGGGCAGGGACACCTCTCAACTAGACTCAGCTGCTCAAGACCTCAACCGACCTGGCACTCAACACTCCCAAGCAGGAGGCAGCCACAGCCTTCCTGGGCAGCCTATTCCAGAGTCTCACCACCCTCCTGCTGAAGAACTTCTTCCTCAGCTCCAGTCTAACCCTGCTCTGCCTCAGCTTCAAACCATTCCCCCTTGTCCTGTCTCTAGACACCCTCAGGAAAAGTCCCTCTGTAGCCTTCCTGGAGGATCCCTTCAGCTATTAGAAGGCAGCTCTAAGGTGCCCCTGGAGTCTTCTCTTCTCCAGGCTGCACACCCCCAGCTCCCCTAGTCTGTCCTTATAGCAGAGGTGCTCCAGCCCTTGGATCATCTTTGCAGTTTCCTCTGGACCCACCCCAACAGCTCTGTGTCCTTCTTGTGCTGGGGACCCCAGAACTGGAGGCAGTATTTGTGGTGGGGTTGTCACAAGAGCAGATACCTATGCAAGAAAAGATTTGTTTGAGCAGCAGATGACAGACAGACATCTAACTACCTGCCTCAACTAATAACTGCTCTACATGATTAAATTCCAACCACCCTTGGAGGAGAAAGAAACCTCTTGGTTGCTGGCTTTTCTTTGTGAAAATCTATTTTTAGCTGATAACCAGGCTGATGTTTCTAAGCAGCTATCTGTGATAGATGTGTGTATGGAAACACAGAAATATCTCTGTACAAGCAGACAAAGCAGATCACCATCCCTTATTTATCTTTCCTCACAGGTAGGTAAATAACAGACACACATATTGGTGTATAAGCATGCACTCAGACACCCACACAGCACACAATTACATGGTTTGCTCTGTATTCAGAGCACAACTTTCATTACAAGACACAGAAGGTCTCAGGAGACACTCCCACAGCTAGCTGAAAGATGACAATAGATGATCACTGAACCTTGATGCTATTGCATTCAAGTGGAACCAACCTCAGGGGAAGAGCTGCCTACTGACCTGGGCAGTCCTTTGACTCTAGTCTTCAGGTGAGAGTTGGCAAAGCAGCAGGTCATCTGAAGGGAGACTTAGACCATCTGATTAAGACTTGAGATATATTAGGATGGCCAACAAGGAATCCTACAGGAAGGCTGGAGAGGGACTTTTCATAAGGGTGTCTAGCAATAGGGCAAGGAGAAATGGTTTGAAGATGAGGGAGAGCAGGGCTAGAGTGGATCTTAGGAAGAAATTCTTCAGTATGAGGGTAGTGAGACTCTGGAATAGGCTGCCCAGGGAGGCTGTGGCTGCCTCCTGCCTGGAGGTGTTGCAGTGCAGATTGGATGAGGCCTTGAGCAGCCAAGTCCAGCTGAGAGATGACCCTGCCCATGGCAGGAGGATTGGAGTAGATGACATCTGAGATCACTTCCAGCCTAAGCCATTCCATGATTCTTTGATTCTGTGATTCTCAGCTGTTTGAGAACTTCAACTGGATGCTGAAAGCAGGAGTGTGGCAAAAGTTAAGATTTTCTATTCTCAGTAAGAAAATTTGGATGTATTCTTATTCCACATGAACCTGACTCACTCCTGTGCCTTCTAAAGTAAGGAATGATTGTTTGAGGAACCCTTGTCCATAGCAGTGTTTGCTTCCACAATCAAGTGCCTTCACATGGGTAAACAATGATCATGGTTAAGAGTATTGAGCTCTGGTAAAAAGAATTATTCTGGCTCTTGAATGTCCAGAGATGGAAGAGTGTATGGTACCCATGTTCAACAGCTGCTTTACCACCAAATGCTACTTTTATGAAAAGCCTTCAGACAAACCTCATTTTAAAGATGACTGAAAACAGCTTCTGGAGCACACTGAAGCCCATTAATTTTAGACAAACCTGATGGAAAAGCACTGAAGCCTAAGAGGTTCTAGCTGATGGCCATCAGTCACCATGGCCACTTGTCAAAGTAACTTAGTTCTTACAAGGTCTTATGTTCACAGGATCACAGGATGTCAGGGGTTGGGAGGGACATCTGGAGATCTGCAGGTGCAACCCACCTGTCAGAGCAGGACCATAGAATCATATAATTAATAATGTCATCATAGAGCTCTTGAAATGAATCCTCTGAAAGTTCTGCACACATCTCATTCTAGGGGTGTTCACCACAACTGATCCAAGAAACTTCCTGTAGCATGAGAAGTTCTGAGGCTAACATGAAACTTGGGTTCTCTCATCCTTTCCTGCAGAGAACAAGGCTGTTTGGTTGATACCATAATTAGGAAAGAGACTTTGGGGGTGTGTACCCATAAGAATAAAAAGCAGATAAGGCAAGGTCAAAGAAATCTATCTTGCCTCTAAAGCAAATTGAAGCTAGGTTTATAGTGGAAGCATCTGATGGAGTCTGTGTGATCACAGGTAACTGATCATAGATCTGGGTTAAAGCTTCAGGCTCTGCCCTCACCCAAAATCTTTTCTCTCAGGCCTGATGAGACTCAGATAAAACAAATCTGAACACTTGTGTCCGATAGATTTCAAAACAGTCTGATCATTTATGTTTTTAACACCATATGGAACCAAATCCAAAGCCTTGCTTAACCTCATTCGTTATGCAGCTCACTTGCATATGCTTTGGACTCCATTAAGGACACAGAAAAATGTCAGCTACAGCACAGCAGTGGCAACTCTTGCTAATTCTTTCATCTTGCCAAAGCCCTGCCAGATGTTTCAGGAAGAACAGCAAATATTTCATTATGCTCTCCCTGTCTCCTAAAATTTGTCTGTCAGGAAGAGCAAGGATGGATTTTAGTAGTTTACCACAGATGAAAAACAGTTAGCATGGAGGGCTGGCACAAACATGAACACCACCTTCATCCTCCTTCAGAACTCAAGCAGAGGTTAAAAGGATTCTTTGTGTCAGAAAGAGCTAGCACCCAGGAGCATCTGAGCAGGGCAAGAGAGGGGATTCTGCCCCTTGACTCTGCTACAAGAAGGCTGCAGACGGATTTTTCATGAGGATGTCTAGAGACAGGACAAGGGGGAATGGTTTGAAGCTGAGGGAGAGCAGGGTTAGACTGGAGCTTAGGAAGAAGTTCTTCAGTACTAGGATGGTGAGACTCTGGAATAGGCTGCCCAGAGAGGCTGTGGCTGCTTCCTCCCTGGGGGTATTGAAGGCCAGGCTGGATGTGGCCTTGAGCAGCTGAGTCTAGCTGAGAAGTGTCCCTGCCCATGGCAGCATACTTGGAATAGATGATCTCTGAGGTCTCTTCCAACTTGAGCCATTCTATGATTCATTCCTTCTGGGTAAGCAGAGGAAAGAGGGAAAACAGCAACCATTTGCTGTGCCCTAAGGAGATGGCATCACCTTGCAAAACAACCCCAACCATAACACAGGACATAGCAAAGCTGCCACCACTGCCTGTGGTACAAGAGATCCCCTGATACCTTTCTGTGTTCCTGTTGTAGGCACTTAATGACATTTCACCTGTGAAACAGTCAGCTGCTGTTTTCAGATGAATCCATTTGGTACTTGTAGCATCTATCAGTTCCCAGCAGGGAAGAAATTTTTACATGGCTGTTAACATGACTATTTCCTGAATATTTTATGGGGGGAGGGGGAGGGGGAGGGAAATACAAATAAAATAAATCAATTTTCAAGTGCCTGTCAAAACATTCTGTGTGTTTTCTCTGAAAGTTGCAATTACATTTTCTTCCTTTTGCTGTAAGTGACTCTATGTGTGTGTGTGTATTTATCTGTGCATAGATAAATCCCACTAAAATCCTTAAAAGCACACTAGCACGTCACAGGAGCAAGTGTACTCTGAGTGAAAGCTGGAGCAACATAAACTGACAAAAAAAAGGTATTCATTTAATCAAAATATGACTTGGATTTGGATGGATGGGGCAAATTACAGCACAGCTTGCAGAGCAGGGAAGTAATCACTGCGTGGAGAACCACCCTAAGTGTTTAATGTCACTCACTGATTTACAACCCCCAGTGATGAAAAGGTAACTTCTTGTGTGCAGAGCAAGTGACTGAAGAGATGAATCCCAGAATGTTAAGGGGTGGAAGTGACCTCCAATAACAGAATAGATCTGGTTGGAAGAGACCTCCAAGCTCATCCAGTCCAACCTTCTACCCAGCACTGCAGGGTCAACACTAAACCATGTCCCTAAGCGCCAGGTCCACAGGCTGCTGGAACACCCCCAGGGGTGGTGGCTCCAGCACTGTCCTGGACAGCCTGTTAGAAATTAGAAGAGGTTCATTAAGTGGCCAAGCAATAAACATGTCAGTGAAACCCTTGTTGTCACAACGTCATGAGCAGAAGGAAAAGAAGAGGACCCAAAGAGGGTCATGGCTCTAGGGAAGCAGGCATTGGGTCAGCCCTGGGCAAGGGCAGCTCCCACTCACAGGTCCCTGAACGGCCCCCAGCACTCATTGTGTCAGACTGTGCCCCATGTCAGATTCATTGTGTCAGACTGTGCCCCATACCAGACTCATTGTGTCAGACTGTGCCCCATGTCAGATTCATTGTGTCAGACTGTGCCCCATACCAGACTCATTGAGTCAGACTGTGCCCCATACCAGACTCATTGTGTCAGACTCTGCCCTGTCAGACTCATTGTATCAGACTGTGCCCCATGTCAGATTCATTGTGTCAGACTGTGCCCCATACCAGACTCATTGTATCAGACTGTGCCCTGTCAGATTCATTGTGTCAGACTGTGCCCCATACCAGACTCATTGTGTCAGACTGTGCCCCATACCAGACTCATTGTGTCAGACTGTGCCCTGTCAGACTCATTGTATCAGACTGTGCCCCATACCAGACTCATTGTGTCAGACTGTGCCCTGTCAGACTCATTGTATCAGACTGTGCCCTGTCAGACTCATTGTGTCAGACTGTGCCCCATACCAGACTCATTGTGTCCGACTGTGCCCCATACCAGACTCATTGTGTCAGACTGTGCCCTGTCAGACTCATTGTGTCAGACTGTGCCCCATACCAGACTCATTGTGTCAGACTGTGCCCCATACCAGACTCATTGTGTCAGACTGTGCCCCATACCAGACTCATTGTATCAGACTGTGCCCCATACCAGACTCATTGTGTCAGACTGTGCCCTGTTCATACTCATTGTGTCAGACTGTGCCCCATACCAGACTCATTGTATCAGACTGTGCCCCATACCAGACTCATTGTGTCAGACTGTGCCCTGTCAGACTCATTGTGTCAGACTGTGCCCCATACCAGACTCATTGTATCAGACTGTGCCCTGTCAGACTCATTGTATCAGACTGTGCCCCATACCAGATTCATTGTATCAGACTGTGCCCCATACCAGACTCATTGTATCAGACTGTGCCCTGTCAGACTCATTGTATCAGACTGTGCCCCATACCAGATTCATTGTATCAGACTGTGCCCCATACCAGACTCATTGTGTCAGACTGTGCCCCATACCAGACTCATTGTGTCAGACTCTGCCCCATGTCAGATTCATTGTGTCAGACTGTGCCCCATACCAGACTCATTGTGTCAGACTGTGCCCCATACCAGACTCATTGTGTCAGACTGTGCCCTGTCAGACTCATTGTATCAGACTGTGCCCCATACCAGACTCATTGTGTCAGACTGTGCCCCATACCAGACTCATTGTGTCAGACTGTGCCCTGTCAGACTCATTGTGTCAGACTGTGCCCCATACCAGACTCATTGTGTCAGACTGTGCCCCATACCAGACTCATTGTGTCAGACTCTGCCCTGTCAGACTCATTGTATCAGACTGTGCCCCATACCAGATTCATTGTATCAGACTGTGCCCCATACCAGACTCATTGTGTCAGACTCTGCCCTGTCAGACTCATTGTGTCAGACTGTGCCCCATACCAGACTCATTGTGTCAGACTGTGCCCCATACCAGACTCATTGTATCAGACTGTGCCCCATACCAGACTCATTGTGTCAGACTGTGCCCCATACCAGATTCATTGTATCAGACTGTGCCCCATACCAGACTCATTGTGTCAGACTGTGCCCTGTCAGACTCATTGTATCAGACTGTGCCCTGTCAGACTCATTGTATCAGACTGTGCCCTGTCAGACTCATTGTGTCAGACTGTGCCCCATACCAGACTCATTGTATCAGACTGTGCCCTGTCAGACTCATTGTGTCAGACTGTGCCCCATACCAGACTCATTGTATCAGACTGTGCCCTGTCAGACTCATTGTGTCAGACTGTGCCCCATACCAGATTCATTGTATCAGACTGTGCCCCATACCAGACTCATTGTATCAGACTGTGCCCCATACCAGACTCATTGTGTCAGACTGTGCCCCATACCAGACTCATTGTATCAGACTGTGCCCCATACCAGACTCATTGTATCAGACTGGGCCTATATCATAGAATCATAGAATTGTCAGGGTTTGAAGGGACCTCAAGGATCACCAGGTTCCAACCCTCCTGCCATGGGCAGGGACACCTCACACTAGATCAGGTTGCCTAGAGCCACATCCAGACTGGCTGCAAAAACTTCCAGGGATGAGGTTTCTACCACCTCTCTGGACAACCTGCTCCAGTGTCTCACCACCCTTATGGTGAAGAACCTCTTCCTAACATCTAATCCAAATCTCCCCTCCTCTAGCTTGGATCCATTCCCCCCCAGTCCATTCACTACCTGATATGCTAAAAAGTCCCTCCCCAGCTTTCTTGTAGCCCCCTTCAGATACTGGAAAGCTACAATAAGGTCTCCTCAGAGCCTTCTCCTCTCCAGATTGAACAGCCCCAACTCTGTCAGCCTGTCCTCATAGAAAAGGAGCTCCAGACCTCTGACCATCCTCATGGCCCTATCAGCACTCACTGTGTACGGCTGGGCCCTATATCAGACTGTGCCCTATATCAGACTCACTATACCAGACCTTGCATCAAGAGAAAATTGAATCCTGAGATTAGAACACTGGGGCTTGAAAGCTATGGGTTCTACATTCGGTGGGCTCATGGTCCCTGCCTTTTTCTCTTTGCTCCAACTCCCCAGCAGCACGGACACAGCAGGCTCCATCATTTTACCTGGTTGGCAAGCTTATGGCATGGTGGCAGAGCCCTCCATCACCTGCCTAGGCTGAATGAGGATGCAAAGCTATTTAATTGCCTCTTCTGTGTAAGTGCCTTTCTCTGGACTGCAAGCCATAAGAAAATAGGTGCTCAATAACCTTGGTGGGGCTGGTGTAAAACCTCTGAGCAAACCAAGGCTTCAGTAAAGAAAAGCATAATTTTAAAGCTCCATTAGGGAAAAAAGTGAGGGTTCATGATTCTGCCAGGCAAGAATGAAGAGTTTAGCTGGAGGAATGATGTGGCTGGAGGACTCCTGCTGAGATCAGGAGGAGAGAAGTGTTCTCACTAATTCCAAGGATTAGGTGCCAGGTAGTATTTCAAAAAGCAACACTCTAATTCTCGCAGTACTGAAAACAACCAAACTCATAAAAGCAAAGGGGAGATTATTCAGATGGGAAAGCAACTGCAGCAAGCTGTCAGAATTTCTGTGCCCAGCCTGGCCTCTAATTTTAATCTGTCCAGCTAGCCAGTCTAGCAGAAAAAGCCAGCCAGACAGCACAAAGAAACAACGACTGAGGACTCTTGCATGCTGGTTCCACTGGACCTGAAAACCTCATTAGTCAGGAAATCTTGTATTTCCTGGCATTTCCCTTTGTATTTATGTTTTCCCAGCTTCTCATTTTGTCTCTTTGCTTCAGGAAGCTGCTTACTGCACCAAAATAAAGTGACATCTGCTCTTCTCATGTTGGATTCTGTCTTCCAGGAACTGAAACACTAGGAAAAGACTAGACAGTGAGTTGTTCTGGCTCATGAATTGTCCCCTAAGGCACTGAGAAAAAGCCCACAAAAGTTCTACTTGCCAGTACAAACAGCAGAAATCCAACTGCTAGGATATACATAGACACTATGGAGAGGGGATGTATTCAGGGAGGTTATATGCATGAATGCATGCAGCATTCCTGACTGATGTGTGCTGTGATAGAATCTCTTTTCTTGTTCCTTCTACATCCTGGTGGCATCACAGAATTGTCAGGGTTGGAAGTGACCTCAAGGATCATCTAGTTCCAACCCTCCTGCCATGGGCAGGGACATCTTCTCCAGAGCCACATCCAGCCTGGCCTTAAAAACTTGCAGGGATGAAGCTTCCACCACTTCCCTGGGCAACCTGTTCCAGTGTCTCACCACCTTCATGGGGAAGAATTTCTTCCTAACATTTTCTTCTGCTACTACTAATACTTTACTGAGGTGCCTATGCAATAACATTTCTAGTGTCAGTAACACACAACCCCTTAAAACCAACCCACTGCATGTTGCTGAAGAGCTCAAGGCTCTTGGAATGGTGATCAGAAGATGGTAGAGCAGGCATGGCCAAGCCAGATTGCCATTGACTTTACCAGGCTTACACTGGACTTTCTCCTTTCCTGCACAGCCAATCTGCACATAAACTGTGCCAGATTTAATGGTGCATGATACAGGCAATTCAGTATCAAGGAGGAAAAAAAACCAAAAGGCATCTCTGAGGCAAGATGGGTTATCAGATCAGCTCAACAAGCAGCCTACCAAGAAACGCTGCCAAGGCGATTTCAGAAATCTATCATTTAGATGTTAGCTTCAGCCTGGAACTTTGAAAACTTCATACCTCCCCTAAGCAGACTAGCAAAGCCAAGGAGGATCAGCCCAGCTATCAGTCCAGATGACAAAGGAATACACTTAGTGCATGTGAAGTGCTGTACACATGAGAGGCACAGGAAGGATGGCAACATTATACAGTTTCCTCCTGCAAGGAATCGAAGCTGTTATTACACAGCAGTTTTCTCAGGGCTATTATACTCCATTGCTTACCCACCAATCAGCTTCACCTTTCTGGGCTCCCCAACAATATGAATCACTTTTAAATAACAATGAATTTGCTTTACATACAAGCTTTGCAGCCTGAAACACCCCATACAGCTGTCTGAAAAGGGTGATTGATGAGGATGTGCATGGAGCTCCTCTGGCATGTCCCAGCCGAGCTGCTGAACTCCTCAGCAGCATCATTCACCACTAATTTTGCAGCCATTTCTGAGGCAGAAAGCAACACTGCTTTAAATCTTGTCCTTCTTTAGAACAGAAAGCAAAGAATTCTGAATTGTGTCCCTGTAGTCAGCCCTGGTGAGGCCACAGCTTGAGTACTGGGTTCAGTTCTGGGCACTAAAGGATAGGAAAGGCATGGACATGCTGAGGGTGTCCAGAGAAGAGCAAGGAGGCTGGTGAGGGGTTTGGAGGACATCATTCAAGGAGCAGCTGAGGAAGCTGGGGTTGTTTAGTCAGGAGAAGAGGAGGCTGAAAAGAGATCTTATTGCTCTCTGTAAGTACCTGAAAGGAGGTTGGAGTGAGGCTGCTGTTGGTCTCTTCTCCCAAGTAACCAGTGACAGAACAAGAAGAAATGGGTTTGAGTTGTGCCAGGGGAGGGTTAGACTGGACATGAGGAAAAACTTCTTCAGTGAGAGATTGGTGAGGGGTTGGAAGAGGCTGCCCAGGGGTGGTGGAGTCCCTGGAGGTGTTGAAGAAGCTGTAGATGTGGTGCTTCAGAATATGGTTTAGTGGCCATGGGAGTTGGGTTATGGCTGGACTTGATGATCTTAAAGGTCTTTTCCAGTCTTGGTGATTCTACGGTTCTGTGATTCTATGAATTCAGTGAAAAGCCAATGCAAACATTTTAAGGAATGGAAAGAAACATGCCCTGTGTTGAAAGTTGACAAAGGTGCATGGCCTGGATTCCTAATTCTTAATGCTTAAACTATTTGTTGTTTGCTAGTGAGTCAGGATTGTGGTACAGTGACAATTATGTGATGATAATTGCAACAGCAGTGAGCTCCTGTGGCACTTTTCACACCAGGCTTACACGCTTCACAGAAGAGGACTCTGGCAAGGCACAGTGCCAGGTGGAGGAACTCCTTGAAAGAGTGGTGCCTGCTTATACAGTTCTGGGAAGCATGGGGCTTGGGAAGGGGCACAGCAAGGTCAGAGAGGCTGTATATGCTGATCCAGAGTATTCCTTAGGCAGCCTTGTTCAGCCCTGCTCCTAGCAACAGGTGTCAGTGGAAGCACAGATCCTGCTGGTTGCCTTTCTCTGACACACACTGTTTACCCTAACTGCCTCCTATGAGTTGAGGAGGAAAGAACCCAGAATTTAACACAAACACCCCCACTCAGTTAAGGTCATATTATCCTAAGCTGCTGAGGGTGAATTCATTAAGCAAAATGAGCCAACTGTACGTCCGAAGATCTGTGATGATGCAGGAGCAAACCAGACACCACAAACTAATAGCTCTAGCTTCAGAGAGATGCTTCCTTCCACCTTCTTGTGTCCTTCTAGAAATTTACAGTGAAAAAGAAGTCTGTTGGGAGACAATGAAGAAAGAAGAAAATTTCCTGCACTGTCTACTGCCTTGCTGATTTCAAGGTCTGCCCCCTCAGAAGCCTGGCATCCCCTTCTCCCACGCTACTCCCTATAGAGAGGAAATGCCTAGCATTTCACTTCTTAGAGAGGGTCTCCTTTGAGATGGATTAACCTAACACTCCTTAAACTCAGACCTATCAATTTCCTCTGTTGGAGGCTGGATTTAGATATCTTTGCTGTACTGGAAAATATCCACTGATAACAAGCAATTATTATTACAAGATACATCCTTAGAGGTGGAAGCTGGCTGCTATGAAAAACTGAAATGAAGGGGAGAGGGGAAAACCAAAACCACTCTTTTCACTTTACCTTACAGAGTTTTAATCACTTTCCCAGCATGTCATACCCAAAAGCCCTTGGATAACTTCCTGCACAAGATTCAAATGACACCTACCACGTAAAGCACTTCATTCTCTCATGATAATATTAAGCATCATTACTGGAAATGGATGATAGAGTTCAATGCTAATTTAAAATTTAATTTGGTGTTTGAAGCCATTAAATATATATATAATCTCCTTTTCTCCCCATGAACTAGTGTTTGGCCCTGAAGGCAGCATCCATAGCAAGCTAAAAGACAGTTGGTGGAGTTCTTTCTGTGAGGCTTTATGAGTGTGCACTTGATCAAGTGATTTATAAAACACATACCCAATATAATGTCTGTGAGAGCAAGAATTTCAACCAGCTTGTGGGGGAGACTGTTTTAAAGCATTAACTGTAGTAAGGAAGAGGTGCTGCAGGAGAAGAACACAAGTTATTGTGCATCTCTTTCCATTGCTGTGGACTTTTCAGATTCAAATCACAGAGGAAGGAAACCAAGCAAATCAACTCTGACATGTGCCAGGACTCTCAAAAATGTTCTGGACTGCAGGCATTAGGAATAGCCTGGAAGATGGAAACCATCACCTCAAGAAGAAACCTGTCTGCTTCAAGGGCAGTGTGCTAAGTAGAGATTAATAGCCCCAAAATGAGCATCCCTGTAGGCTCAGGGCAGGGGGGGAGAGAGGAGGGAGGAGATAGGACAGACACAGTGAGGGTGGAAAGGTGTAAAGTATGAAAGTGCCTTCACTCCTCAGGCATCTTGTACTCCATGTTGTTCACAGGAACAACAGGATCTGCCTCCCTCTGCTCCTTGGTCAGCATCTGCCAGATTTAGAAGCAAGCCTGACAGCCTCAGCAGAAGTAGGCATCCGTGTAGATGACAGCTCCTGCCCAAAGACTGTTACAAGAGACCAGGATGTTCTCCACTGCTGTGTTTCCACACTTACTTCCCCAGTGTTACATCGGCATGGAACTGTCTACCTCCTGGCCTGGCTTTTTCTGCCATGCTGTTGCCAAGCCATCAAGGATGTGTCCACCAGGGTGAAGCAAGCTTTGAATCAAGTGACAAATTGCTGGGTTTGCTGCAGCTGCTAACATCTCTTAAATGTTTAAAGAGGATGCTCGCACACATATCTAGCAGCTGCTTGGTTATGTTTATTTTGGATGAGGTGCTCTGCAGTTCCTTAGATATTTGTGTCAAATATTCATAGATGGCAAGATACTGAAATATCTTTCTGTAGGATTTAGTTATAAGATTTATTTATCAGCAGACTCAATCTTTATGTGCCAAGCAGCAGCAGCACTGCTCGTTGCCTTCCTCATTTTTCCCAGAGAGTCTCTGCCTATCTCACAAAATCCCTCTTGCTGCACCATCTATTCACAGTGTGTCTGCACAAGGTACCTTCCCACGTGCACTCACAGTAGCCATCTCTTTAATTTTAACTGTACTTTTATTAGTAGCCATCTCTTTAATTTTAACTGTACTAATTCCATCTAATGCTCACCATCTAGCTGAAGCACTTGCTGCATCTCTCCACACCATCTCTTGATCTAGTCAGTGGTATCTGTCTCTCTGTAATGAGTCTCTATCCCTTTCACTCAGTCACACACAGCACCAGAATGTAATCACAGTGTTTGGACCACAACCATAGTTTCCTGGTTTATGTTTTGTTTTGGTTTGGTTTGGTTTGGTTTTTTTCTGCCTATTTGTGCAAATAGACCACTGATTAATTTGTTTGTTTTGATGTGCAAAGGCTAGATGTGAGAGATGAACTCTAGAAGGCTACAAGTACCTTTGGGTCAAAGATTCTTTCCCAAGCTTATTTGCTTCCTTGCTGTGTGTGAACTGTTTCCTGCTTGGAGGGCAGGGAGCTGCATTAAGCTGCTGTTATCTGAGAAACTCATCTTCAAACAAAGCAGCTGCAGTGTCTGTTGCCTCCTTGTTCTCCTCCTCCCTCCCTTTCCCATTCCCTTTTTCTCCTCCCATCTTTCCCCTTTTCTCTCCTCCAACACTTTGCATCCCTTTCTCTAAGTCTTTCTCTTCCTTTCTTTTCCCCACTTGGCATTCTCAGGATGACAAGTGAAGGTCCCTCCCTATTAAAAATTCACTGCCAAATAAATATTAAAGCAGAAGGAAAAATCCATTTGGCTCTGTGTGATTTACTGTGATCTGCAAGGCATGGCCCAGCACAACAGGTTAAATGGGTTTCAGGGCTTATTTACCCACTTCACAGGGATATGAAAGACTCAGTGACCCCCAGCTCTTAGAAAGCCTAAGAAGAGATTTCCTCCCCACCAGGAGAACTAGTTGGAATGAGATGGAGACAGACATGCTCTCAAGGCCAGGAAAGAAAGGACAGTACAAACTAAACCTTTTCTTGATCTTTTTTGTCCTATTTTTTTTCCTTATCCAGAGGAATCATGACAAGAACAGTACAAATGATGGTCAAGTCACCTAGAAGTGATCAGAGAGTCTGTTAAAAAGTCAGGAGCACCTGAAAGAAAGGAGAGAAGAAAAAAAGAAAAAGGAAAGAAAGAAAAAGCAAGCAAGCAGAGCACACTATGACAGAAAAGGAGGGAGGGAAAAGCTTCTGTGTCTCTGGTTTTGGTTCCCCTAGCAAGGACCCCAGCAGTTCATCATTTTCCTTCAGGCAAGGCCAGTGTGGTTCAGTGGCAGAATAAAATATGCAGTAATTAATGAACAGATTCACCATGTCATGGATGGGTTTAACTCTGCCTTCTTTAGAGCTGCTGGAAAAAAGACTGAGATATACAGAGCAAGGCAACAGGAATGAGCTGGTAGTGATATGGAAGGAACAAATGATGGTTTTGATGAAGTCAGCAAACTTGCTTATGGACTTCAAAGGGGAATCAGATTTTACTCAGGGAGGAAAGAATCCCTGGAGACTTTCTCAAGAATCCTCCAAGAGCAGAGAACAAGAGATTCCTAAATGGAAGCAAAAACATTTTGGCCCCAGTTGTAGCTGTCAGCTGAGGCAGTGGGAGAAATTTGGATTGTCTTCCACGGGCTGGCACTGTATGGGACTGGGCACCACACCTCAGAATTTCTCCTCCCTGTCTTTGTAGACAGCTGAAGGATTTCTTTAACAAATGTCTGGGATAATGGCAGTATGTAGATAGATGATTTGCATTTCAAAGAAGTTTAAATTCACAGGCAATAGGAAGAGAGACTGAAGAGGCAGAGCAGAACAGAAACCTTTGAATCCTTGCTGGTTTAGAGACTGCTAGCTCAGCCTGGCCACCAGTTTATCATGGGGTTTGGCAAACTACTCTGCTTATTTCCCTTCCCATCACAGTCTACCACATCTATGCAGACTGCCAGCTATGACTACCAGTCTGTGTCTCAGCATCTTCATGAGGGATAGGAATAACTGTGCTCCTGGGAGTGGCTATCAGCCACATGATGACTAACCCTGAGGGAAGAAGGTGACAGAAGGCAATGCAGCCCCAAGATGAGAAGGCAGAGAATAACCTATCATTTCCCCTTCCTATTCTGGTTGGAACTGCTTAACAGTGCTTAAACCACACAACATCCATGAAAGAGCTGAGTGCTGTGATAATTACAGTGGGGAAAATTTCCCACAGGAGCAAGCCACGAACATATAAAAGGTCCACAGGAGATTTCTGATGTTAGTGATTGTCTCTTACAGAAGTAAGCTACTGCCATGCCCAGACTCATGGCAAGGAGCAGAGAAAGCAGCAGTGGAAGAAGGAAAATGGTGAACGATGAGACTGGGAGTCAGGTGCTCAAGAGGTTTTGCCCAAATGTCTCTCTTCATGTTCACCTGGATCATGGAGCAAAGACAAAGTATGTACTGATTGGAACAGGATGTGAAGACACTCCAAAGGTAGATCAGAAAGAACAATCCATCTCATCTGACTGGGCTATATAATTTACTCCTTGTGAGCAGATGGGTTATGAGGTCTGCCATCAGTGATGAATTATGTTCATGATAAGTCATTCCCAGCTAATGAGGATCCATTATCATTAGCTGCTAAGGAAGAAGAACGGCTTGCCAGGACAGAATGGGGGATTCACAATTTCCAGGGAGAAAATTCTGGGCTGGTAGCCACCTGGCAACTGAAATTTCAGGAAACTGAAAACTTTCCAAGATGGACACCTTCTGCTTACTTCAAGCCTTGGCTTTTATTCCTTGGGCAAGCTCAGGAGAGGGAATGTGTGAGGAGGTGAAAGAGAAGGAAGCAAAGGAAAATAGTAGTAACCATGTCTGATAAGACTGTGATTAAATCAAGGTCTCAGTCTAATTACACTGCATTTAAATAAACTTTGCCTGGTAAGTAATTGTAATTAAACTGCAATTAAACATGTATTTATATCACCATTTCCTCCCCTGCACAGCTGTCTGTTTCCACCTCCTGTTGTTGCTGTCTACCTGCCAAAACCTCTGAATTTAGCACCAGGGACTTTACATTTCCTTGGACTTCCTGGAGGAGAAGCTTGGGGGGCAAGGTCAGAGACTCTCCCCATGCTCCCCTGGTGCCCTCAGCTCAAAGGAGCTTCTGTTTCCAAGCTGTGTGGGTGAAGAGAGAAGCAGCTGGTGCAGTGATAACCTAGTTCTGAGGGAAAGGCTGTGAGGGGCAGAGATCTGAATGAAAGGAGTTGGGTATCTCTTTTCTTCTCACAGGAACTTGAAAAGGTAAATATTTCTCCTTTATTTATATATTTTTTAAATTTCTTCACATTTGGGCTAGAAGTCAAGCTAACCTTGCTTTCCCTGGAGCACCTTTGGCACAAGCATGTTTTCTAAAGCCCCAGATCTCCTTTTACTGCACCACGTTTGTGCTCGTGCTTTGCTGCACCTGACATGGAGCAAAAGATCTCACTTAGCTACACAGTAAGGACAGGTGAGGGTTCAGAGCTGAGAATGCAGATCCTGAGCTGTGTTTTCAGCTTTTTAGGAGTGTTTTCTAACTCTGTGTCTCAGTTTCTTTTATTTGCAGCACTGAGCTGTCTATAGATAACAGCCCTACAGGTGGTCTTTAAAGTTTACTGCAGTTCTGAACAATTGGGTTAGGCAAGCCTGGTATGGAAAAACAGAAGGCTCCAACTATTTAAAATGGAAACCAGTTCCTGTTAGGAGTCTGAAGGAGGTAAGGAAGGGAAAGAAATGCAGGCAGAAACAAAAGGAGAAATAAACAGCCAAAGGGAGAGTGATAAAAATGAGGAGGTGAACACACATCACTGTGCAGTGGATGCCTGGGGCTAACAAAAACAAACCAGCTTCTCTGCCCTACCTCCCTGCTTACCAGAGATGATGGAAAACATCTCCATTTGTGCCTCTGCTATCACAGAGCTCTAATTAAGGGACTGGAGAAATACCACCGTCACCCTCATCTGTTTGTGTTCAGCTGCTGAAAGGACACCATGCATCTCCCTGACAGCTAGTCATTACTGCTTGGTATGAGCACCCCTCCTTCCACCACCAGTATTGAGCCCTCAGCTAAACCACCTCAGACAGGACCCTTGCTACATTTCTGTTACTCGAGGGAGGTGAGCTGTGAAGTCCTTACCATGGGAAATCACTGCTGGGAGGATAAGGGCTCTGAATCCTAGACATGCTAGCAACATGCCAGACATGCAGCTTCAAAAGATAACACAGCAAAGGAGAGGATCTATATGGGCATGTGGGGTGCTTAGAGGTGCAGAGAGGCACAAAGTAATATAATAATTAAAATCATCCTTGTTACCAGAAGTAGTTGATCCAACCCATTTGGTTATGAGGAGTTTGCTGTGTTACGGGCTGTGTTATGCAATCATAGAATCATTGAGGTTGGAAAAGATCCTTAAGATCATCAAGTCCAACCATAACTCAGCTACCATGACTGCTAAACCATGTCCTGAAGCACCACATCTACAGCTCCTTCAACAGGAGGAGCAACATCCTCTCCAGGGATGAGACCTCCACGGCCTCCCTGGGCAGCTTGTCCCAGCCCCTCAGCACTCTCTCACTAAAGAAGTTTTTCCTCATGTCCAATCTAACCCTCCCCTGGCACAACTCAAATCCACTTCTTCTTGTTCTGTCACTGGTTACCTGGGAGAAGAGACCAACAGCAGCCCCACTGCAGCCTCCTTTCAGGTAGCTGTAGAGAGCAATGAGATCTCCTCTCAGCCTTCTCTTCTCCAGGCTAAACAGCCCCAGCTCCCTCAGCTGCTCCCTGAATGATGCCCTCCAAACCCCTCTCCAGCCTCCTTGCTCTTCTCTGGACACTCTTCAGCACCTCAATGTGTTTCATATCCTTTAGAGCCCAGAACTGAACCCATTACTCAAGCTGTGGCCTCACCAGGGCCAAGTACAGGGGCACCATCACAGCCCTGTTCCTGATGGCCACACTGGTTTTGATCCAGACCAGGCTGCCCTTGACCTTCTTGGCCAACTGGGCACACTGCTGGCTCGTGTTCAGCTGCCCACCAGCACCCCCAGATCCTTTTCCACCAAGCTGCTTTCCAGCCACGCTGCCACAAGCCTGGAGCATTGCTTGGGGTTGTGAACAAAGGCAGGACCCAGCATTTGGTCTTGTTAAACATCATCCTGTTGACCTCAGCCCAGCAATTTAACACCTGTCCATGTCTCTCTGAAGTGCCTTCCTATCTTCTTATTCTCTCCATCCTTCCCTATCCTATTTCAGACACTTCTATTTTCTCCCTGCACACCCAGTCTCAGGAAGGTCTTTATGCCAGGCACTAGTGAGAAAGAACAAAAAAGGAATCTTGAGCTTGATTTTCTAATGTGACAGCAGTCAGCCTGATCTGGTGTGATCTGTCATGTCAAAGAATATAGATCTCAACTCTGAGACTCTCAATATCTTTCCAAACCTTTCTTTAACCTACAAGCTTCAGTTCTACTTCCAGACACAGGGGACCAGCAATACCACTGCAGTACTCTCTATCAGAGGAAGGACTGGACACTCCTTTCCCTGCAGACTCTTACCCCAGAAACAGTGTTTTTGGAATTAGTTCAGCAATCATTCACTCATAAACGATCTGATCTGTATCCTTTCCACAGCTTGAATCCTCACTTGCTAGATCAAAGAGGTGAACCCCCCCCCAAAGGCTGTCATCCCTTTTAGGATGAAAGCCCCCCAAGATTCTCATCACCCAAGGCTCCCTCACATAACTCTGTCCCTCAAACCCTTTTTAGTCAGGAACTAGTGAAAGAAACATCACCTTTATATGTGAACTGCTGCCCTCTCTCCCCTTGGCAGACTTCTGTCTGCAGAGAGATGCCATTGAGTCCATGATTGCTTTCAGTTTGATTCAGCTCGACTTAGAGGTGCAGTCAAAGGATGCAAATGACTGTCACAGGTCAAAGCCCAAACCTTCCCTTCCCTGTAATGGCTCTGTGAGTGCCTCAGGCTTTTTGGTTTCACTTGCAGTGAACTCCATTCTGCCAGTAATTTTGTTCTGTGATTAGGCAGATGGAATAATGTGAACAATTACCAGCTCTGTATGCCTTCCCTCTCTATTTTAATGTAAATACATCTACTTGCAATCATGGATGTCCTTCAACTCCCTTACCAGATACCCAAGACAGTTCTAGAAATGAAGATTAGACAACAGCCTCCTGAACAATTGGGACCCAGTGTCCAGCAGCATGGATGGACTTGCTTGTGTTAGTGCAAGTGAAGACCTTCCTGTGCCTGTTTGTCACACAGCCAGCAGCCCCAGGCTGTGTACTGTGAGCACTGTCTGCACAGCTGCTGGCTCACTCACTTCCAGAACTGGATATTCACAATGAATCTTCACTCCTATTGATTTATTGGAACCAAAATGGGCCATGGGGCAGATTACAACCACCAATGAGCACAGCATCCTCTCCCTCCTGCAGTCATTGACACTGGAGTGGCAGACAGCAGCTAACAAAAATGTTTTGGTGCAGGGACTGTTTTCTTCCCAATGGCTCACTAGGCTGATGATTTGCACACTCTAGAGCTTTTGCACTTGCACACTTGCCTGACCAAGAGCTATTGATAGGAATAAATATTTTGGTTTTGACTTAGCCATGGAAGGAATGAGGATGTGGAACCTAGCAAGCCCCAGATACTCTTTCTGAAATCCCCGAGCAGAGAAAAACTATGAGAGGGAAGAGGGTGAGAAGAAGAGAAAGCCTATGAAGGTAGAGGCAGAAGGCCCTGAGACATTATCCTCATTCAGCACACAGATGAGTTTGCCAAGCAGGAAGTGAAATGGAGAAAAGGTGTTTGATGCATCACATGTCATCTCTGCTGTCACTCACAGGTTTTAATTACCCTTAAATCAAGTGCAATAGCTTCCCCAACCCTGAGGTACGTGCTGTCTGCCTCATACACATAATAAGGCCTGCAGGGATTTCAGAGACTTTAGCCTTGCATGTCTCATTGCTCTGATCCTCAGCTGTCTTTTAGCCTAAATTCAGCTGAAAAGCGTTGAAAGACATGGCCTTATTTCTCTAAATCCTTATTCTGCTTGCCACACCTAACTGAGGCAATGAATGCCCAGCACTGTGGTTTGGATTCTCTTGCACAGAGTCTATTTGTGCAGGGCTGTTTTCCTTATGCCATTGTGTACTTGTTATGCTGCTTGTTACTTCAGTCATATCCAACCAAGGAAACAGGCACAGGAAAGAACTGGCAATATTTCTTATTTACATAAGATTTCCAGTATCAGAAAGTCTTTTGGAGGTAAAAGAAAGAAAAAAGAAAAAGAAAAAGAAAAAGAAAAAGAAAAAGAAAAAGAAAAAGAAAAAGAAAAAGAAAAAGAAAAAGAAAAAGAAAAAGAAAAAGAAAAAGAAAAAGAAAAAGAAAAAGAAAAAGAAAAAGAAAAAGAAAAAGAAAAAGAGAAAGAAAGAGAAAAAGAGAAAGAAAAGAAAAAAGAAAAAGAAAAAGAAAGAGAAAAAGAAAAAGAAAAAAAGAAGAAAAAGAAAAAGAAAAAGAAAAAGAAAAAGAAAAAGAAAAAGAAAAAGAAAAAGAAAAAGAAAAAGAAAAAGAAAAAGAAAAAGAAAAAGAAAAAGAAAAAGAAAAAGAAAAAGAAAAAGAAAAAGAAAAAGAAAAAGAGAAAGAAAAGAAAAAAAGAAAAAGAAAAAGAAAAAGAAAGAGAAAAAGAAAAGAAAAAAGAAAAAGAAAAAGAAAAGAAAAAAGAAAAAGAAAAAGAAAGAGAAAAAGAAAAAGAAAAGAAAAAAAGAAAAAGAAAAAGAAAAAGACAAAAAGAGAAAAAGAAAGAAACCCCAAACATCTGTCCCTTCCCCAGACTTCAGTTTCCAATCCAAATTAGTTCCTCCTGTGGGAATTAAGGTTAGGAAAAATTAGATGAGCTCTCTCTCTTTTTTCCCTATTGCTATTTTCAGTTCCTGGCCTTCAATTTGCTAAGCACTGTGGCTTGCCATCCCAAGAGACCTGTACAAAATGAGTACTAAGCCATGGTAAAAAAGAGCAGAATTAGCTTCAGGTAGTTTAGCCACTTAGAATTAGGCATCTAGACTAAACTAAACTCTGTGGCTACCCTTCAAATTGATACTAGATATATTTTAGCCTTAGATAAACAATCAAATCACTTTATAGCATGGACTAGAGAAGAGAGTACATAACCAGCTCTGTTTAGACACAGATTTAAAATACATTTTGCAAAGTACCATGCTGCTGAGAAGAGACACCCCAATGAGATGCCTGAGCAGAGATGGATGAAGGCTATTAAAAGGGTCAGTGCAGAAAAGGATGAACCTAAACTATTAAATCCACATAATCCTGTAAAGTTCAGCACCAGGGCTGTCTGCATATCCTGTGTCCTGAATTTTGCGTATATGGCATTGAACTAGGGAAGGTGTAGAGTGTGGAAAAGACAAACAGACAAAATTTCTTTCCAAAGTTGTGTTTTGCTTAGATTCATTGATTCACAGAATGGTTTAGGTTGGAAAAGAGACCTTAAAGATTCCAACCCTCTCCCTGTGGGCAGGGGCACCTTGCACTAGATCAGGCTGCTCAAGACCTCGTCCAACCTGGTCTTGCACACCTCCAGGGAGGGGGCATCCACCATCTCTTTGGGCAACCTGTTCCAGTGTCTCACCATCCTTATGGTGAAGAACTTCTTCCTAATGTCTAATCTAAATTTCCCTTTCTCTAGCTTGGATCCATTCCCTCTAAGTTCTATCATTACCTGACATCCTAAAAAGTCCCTCCCCAGCTTTCTTGTAGCCCCCTTCAGATAGTGGAAGGCCACAATAAGGTCTCCTTGGAGCCTTCTCTTCTCCAGACTGAACAACACCAACTCTCTCATCCTGTCCCCATAAGGAGGAGCTCCAGCCCTCTGATCATCCTCGTGGCCCTTCTCTGGACACATTCCAGCCCATTCTTGTAATAGGGGCTCCACAACTGGACCTCCTATGCACCCACAAGAGACAGTAGAAGAGATTTCCATGAAGCACAGGAGGTAAATCCATAACTCACTCATGATATGGAAAGCAGTCTGGTATGGCTTGCAAGAGCTCCCTGAATATATAGGCAGAATTCATCATCTGGCAGTGGCATGCCAGGCACTGGCTCTGAAATGCTGTCACCTAAGCGTGAGCAGTGCACATGCCTGCTGCCTGCATCACATCCTCTGGGATGTGGCTTGAATCCCCTCCTTCCATTTCTCTGGCTTCTCAGCAATGCTGAGCACAGGATGGAAAATCAGCAAGCACAAGGAGCGCTCAGCAAATTTGGAAACAATGTCACAGGCAGGTAAATACCTAAAGGAGGAACGAGCTGCCAAACCTCAGCCCCACAGGCTTGCTGTTTTTCTATATGCCCATGCTGTAAAGCCTGCTTATCTCTTCTCCCCTTGCTCAGTGAGGCACCAAAGCCTCCTGTACCCCAGCTATGATTCATCTCTGAATAATTTCAGGAAAGGCAACCAGCATGTTTCTAGTTCCACACATTTGTCTGATGTTGCTGGGCACTTCATCATTTGGAGGCAATTCCCCACCCCCCCAGTCTCAATCTTCCCTTTACCCCCTCTTTCCTCTCTGTACATGTAAAACCATCACCCCCACCTCCTGACCCCTCAGAGACTGCAAATCATTTCGAGGGGAGGAAATGTTGAGCCCCAGCTTTGTGGCTGCTGCATTCTGGTGAAGCTGCTCATGCTGTTCCAACATCTGTCACAGCCTCCACAGCAGTGCAATCAAACTGTCAGGGCTGAGGGAAGTTTTGCTGATCCAATCTGCTCACCCTGTGATTCCTGTCAAAAGCATCAGGAGGTGGTAGAGGCAGCTGTGTGCTCTTTAAACAACAGATCTTTATTTTTGCACGTTAGAGGAGCTGTTATTGTTTGTTTCTCTCCAGCTCACAAAGCTCTCTTTCTGCTTGCAAAGAGTGTTCAGGTGTGGCTGCTGTTGAGAGCCAGGCTGCACTTCCCAGCCTCTGCTGTGTTCCTATGGCTCCCCAGGTTTATCTCTCCTCTTCCCATGTGGGGTCAGAGCAGATAAGTATCTCTCTGTCTTGCTGCTAATTCCACAAAGCATCTTGGAAGCACCAGGGAGGAAGTTACTTTTTGGATCTTGCCTTGCTTTTGGTGAGGTAATTAAACCCAAAGGTTGTGGGGGAAAGGGAAGAGAGTCATGTTTTAATAAGCTCCCTTCTGGATACTGCACTGTGAGTTGCCAGATGAATGTTATTCCCTGTTAAAGACACCAAAAGGATCTGATACTAATTGATATTATTGATACCAATAGCACTAATCACCTTGCCTGAAAGGACAGGATGTGCTTTCATCATTTCAAACCCATCTACCTTTCAAGCCCCTTAATAGGAAGGAATTAAGAAAAAAAAAAGTAACAACAACAAACTCTATTCCATTTGTTCTCTGTTAATATGCAGCATGCATTTTTTAACAGCCTTCCAGCATGGTGCAGCTTTTCACTCCTGACTGAAGCCTTAAACTCTTGCTGTGAAATGGAAAGTTATGGTTTTATCATTTAATAAAAGCAACCCCAGCTCTGAGGTGAGTGGTGTGGTTCTGTCCCATTTCTGTGTGTGCCTCACAGCCTATGGCTTTCCCATCAAGGCAAAAGGTCTTCTAATTGCAGCAAAGCACCAATGGAAAATGGAACCTCTTCTCTGATACTCAGGTTGTCTGCAGACTCCTACTGTGACGAAAAAGCAGGTACAGAAACACCTGAATTCATTAAAGAAAAAATTACTTAAACAAAAAATGAAGACCCATAGAATAACAGACTTCAGTTCCCTATCATATCTTCTTCTTCTCAAAACTTCTGTCACCAAACCTGACTGGTAGTCAAATATGTTCAGCTTTCCATGATCTGAATTTACCCCCTTCCAAAGCATTCTAGCCAGGGACAAACAAAACTCTGAAAGCCCTGGCAGAGAGGAATCTAGTGCTGCATATAGGGAAGAGAAATGACTGGCTCCAACTTCCAGCTTTAAAACACACACTGTAAGTAAATCCATGGAATAATGACGAAGAAACTCATCTTGAGACCAAATGCACAAGATTCAGGGCTCTGAAAATCTCCCTTGTTAGGTGGCTGTCATCACTAGGAGCTGCTCTTTTCTCTTTTACCTTTTTTGGCTTCCACCATGGTTGTTCTGTAACCCAGTTCTCAGTTGAAGTTCAGAGTGTAGTAAGACAGAGTCTAAGAAGGCAGGCTCACAGTCAGACACAGTGCAAGGACATTCAGAGGGTGATTCTGGAAATCTGTCTCCTGTGACCTAAACAACTACCATCAAGTGAGGAAGGGGATAGAGAAGTGAAAGGCAGCACCTCCATCAGAGTGGAAGTTTAGCAGGTTGTTCTACCTGGGAGGGCTGTTGCAGCTACTGACTACACATCTTCTCACACTGTGTTAACAACTCTGTCTGCCTCCAGTTGATGCTGAAATGCCTTTTGGATCACATCTGTGTTGTGTGATGGAGTGCAATCGTGAGCGTTTTGGCAGCTGTACAGAGCACTAAGTATCCACTAATTTGAATTCTTTTCTGACAGTGTACATCTCGGGGGAATTCACTGCTTGCTCATCTCTGAATTCATCTAATATGGCACAAGGAAAAACAAAATTGAGGGATGACTTATAACAGAAGCTGCAAGCAACGATTTTGCTGGTCCCAGGACCTCTCCTTATGAACAGGATCCATTAGACCAGCTGAAGGGGGAAAAGTAGCCATGGTGAAAGAGTTCACAGATCACAGAATGTTAGGGGTTGGAAGGGACCTCAAAAGATCATCCAGTCCAACACCCCCCTGACAGAGAAGGACTAACTGGAGTAGGTCACAGGAACACAGCCAGGGGGGTTTTGAATGTCTCCAGAGAAGGAGACTCCACAACCTCTCTGGGCAGCCTGCTCCAGGGCTCTGGCACCCTCACAAGGAAAAATTTTTCCCTTATGTTCCCGTGGCACCTCCTCTGCTCCAGCTTGCACCCACTGTACCTTGTCCTATCGCTGGACATCACCAAGAAGAGCCTGGCTGCAGTCTCCTGACACTATCCTGCACATCTTGATCAACATGACTGAGGGCACCTCTCAGGCCTCTCTTCTCTAAGTTAAAGAGCTCCAGCTCCTTCAACCTTCCCTCAGCAGGGAGGTGTTGCAATCACTGTGTACAACCACCCTCTGAGGAAGAGAAAAGCATGTTAACAATTTTGACTAAAGCAATGAGTTTCCAACTGCTATCTGAAGTTGAACTTTTCAGCATGCACCCACTTTGCTCTTTAAAGGAAACAGAGTTTGGAAAGGGAAAGAGAAAACAGGAATCTTTAGCTTTTCATTTTTTATCTTTTTTTCCCCCCCACATTGGAAAAAGAGCAAATTAAAGCTGAGTTGGCCAATTAGCTCCCACAATCCCCAAAGGCAAGACAAAATCTTTTTGCGGGAAAGCCTTGAGGTGAAGCCAATTCAATTACTTTCCACAGCAAAACTGTCAAGACCCAGAAAAACCCTAGGTGGAATAATGAACTGATTAAAACCTGTAATTGCAATTCAATGGAGGAAATCATTAATCATGGAGATGGCAACATTCTCTCATTTCCAGACTCTGCTCGGCTAAGTCGCCAACAAAAGAGGCTGCAGGATTAAATGGCTAATGCAAACTGGGAATGGAGCATCTTGGATAGAAGCTCACATGACTCCATGACTGATCTGAGGAAAAGAAAAACCTTCTCCAGACAAGAAAACAGCTGTAAGAAACAACATGTGCTTTTTTTCCCCCCTAATTATTCTTAATTCCTCAGCTCTCAGTGGTTAACACCACACATCAGAAACGCTCACAGCCTGAGTGTCAGTGACGCCTTGGAGCACACTCAAACCCAACTCAAAGCCTTTTCCTCCACCTTTGATTTCTTGTCTTTCTAATATTTTCTCCTCTTGTTGTTTTCTCTGGCCTACCCCTCAGCTGCAGGTGCTCTCAGTGTCATCTTCATAATGGTGACAAACTGCTTTTGATGTTCTCAAAGCAGTTAGTACCTGAAAGAAAGGTGTAGTTGCTTTGCCAACTGGCAGCTCCTCCAGAAATGTTCAGACATCACCAGCATCTGTGCCCTCTGCTGATTTCTCAGCTGTTGCAGCTGCTTTCATGGCACATGCTGCATTGTAAAGAGCACCAGAAAAAGGAACTTCACTTCTAGTCAACCAAAAGGTAATATTTTAATCTAAGTTCTTGAAGATAGCTCCAGAGCTCAGCCAGGTCATCGTGCCATGGCTCTTGATCTTCCAAACCTTCACTCAACTCCTTTCTCTTCAGCTACTCCTTCAAGATTAAGCCATCATGACTAAGCTCAAGAGGCCAGAAAAGTCAGTCACCCTCTCTTTTGTCAGGCTGGGTTTTTCTCTTATCTGACACCTCTATATTCTATCTCTAAAGAGAAGAGCTAGACTAAGCTGCTGAAGCTGTCAGGCCAGGCTGGAATGAGGATGATAAAGAGAAATAGGGTGGTGACAGAGAGGCTGAGAAGAAGTCTAAAAGCCAATATCACACCAACTATGTGTAGCCTATAAAACTGATCAAGAAGTTAAATTAAAAGCATGATGGGAAGGGACTGCTTCATTCAACCAGAATGGGAGTTAGCAGAAGAGGCAAATCCTGGCCTTGACTTGGTTTTCAGAACTGATTTGCCAGCATGCAAAACTTTCTGGTGGTTGAATGCTATTTAACCTCAAGCTCCTGCAAAGCCTGTGGGTGTTGTAACTAGCAATGGTACCACTTAAGTTCCTCTTTTACAAACAAGGAGGGTTCAAACCAAGGACATAAAAATTGTCCTGCTGGGAAGAAGGAATGTGAAGAAATAGGGTGAGAATGAGTGAAAGCTTCTCCTAGTCTACCAGACTCTTCCTCTGGGGAGCTCTGAAGAAGCAAAGCTTAATTAATTGTAGCACCATTGAAGCTCTGCAGAAAAAAAAAAAAAGGCCTATTAAGTCATGAGCTCCATCCCTCAGACTGCAACCCAATTCCCACTGAGCTACTCAGGGCACTGCTTGGTGTCTCTAGTGATGAGGTTTCTGGAAATACAAACTCATTGAAGCAGTTGTGTATAGAACAGCAAAAGAGCTCTGACAACTTTGGGAAGGAAAAAGCACAATTTCAGATCTCATGAACTTGCAAGACCCTTCTCAAGTACAGGGCCTTTGCTTAAGGCATAAAGTAGAAAATATGAGAAAAGTAGAAGATGGAAGAAGGAACAGGGAGGGTGGATTTCCACCTCTTTGTCTCCATCCAGATTCATTCTTCCCTCCAAAGATGTGTTTCCAGTCAAGAAGACTGTTCACTCTGAAGTGAGCTGTAGAGAGTTGTTACAGGTAGTCTTGTTCTCTCTCTCAGAAGTTACTGCAACCAGCAGAAGTGCAGCTTATTGCACACAGGCAAGATCTGAGCTGTTTGCAAAACTGACATGCCTTCCAACTCAGTGGAGATACAACCAAGTAACCCTGCCAACTGCCCTGCTTGAAGGGTGACTACAGACTTGAATTAATCTGATGCTTTAATGGACTGGCTCAGTCCCTCTGCAGCTTCCAAAGCTTGGTCTTAACATGTATAAATCCATTATTTATTATCAACTTATTTTGCCACTAATGATCTGAGTAGAGGCTTGCCTGTCAACCAACCCATGTCAAGGGAGGAAAAAAAAAAACCAAACCAACTTGATTTAAAGGCTGCTACCTCTAAGTTGTAGGAGCAATGTGTTTAGATCTTCTGGATGCTAGCTCCAGAAAGAGTTTAGAGAAATGATTTTTTTTTTTTTAGCAAGAAGTGAGGGTGAACTATTCCTTTGCCATGCGGAATGAAGAGCTACATCAAGCAATCCATACTCTGGACTCAGCAGTGCTTCCTGCAAGACCAGATGGGAGGCAAAAAATGTGGCTTTAGTCATTTCCATCTGGAAATACCCTTCCTAGCACTGAGTAGAAAGCTTGCTGCCTCCAGGCTGCCTTCAAGTGTGATAATTTCAAGGTGCTCTCTGAATTCTTAGCCCTGTTATGCTGAATAATATCAACAGAATTCTCAAGGTAAGCTCCCAACAGCCTCCTAGCCCATAAAATTAATCTGTTACCACTTTCTGTACAGAAACTTCTTGAAGCCTTCATCTTTTCTGACTTTACAGAAGTAGACAGGAACAAGATACCTTATGTTCATTAAGGATAAGAGGAAGTGAACAGGAAGTACCTTGACACACTTGTGTTCAATATCCACTGTCCTGCTCACTTGGTAGAATCTTATTCACACAGTCACATTGTAAGGGGTGCAAGAATGGGCCCTGTGAGGTTGGGTAGGCACCAGGAGGAATCTAAAATGGCTGAGCGGTGTCTACTGAGTACTGAAAGGTAAAACTATAGCACAGAGACAGATCTCTGGGGCTCCCAGATCATTTAAACACCCTGAGGGTCCCTGGTCTCTCTGTTTCAGGATCCTGGACAATCAAAGTGTTCAGAAGAGAGGCAGTGCCAGGGATCCATTTGTGGAGTATCCAAACTCCGCCGCTGCTTTCCGGGTGACCTCGTGAGCCTTTCTTAAATTTCTAACGCTCTTTTGGGTCCCTCTGAGATTGTTCTGGGATACATTTACACTGCCTTTCACTTTTGTTTTCAAGACCTTGGCCATGTTTATTGATTTATGCTTTGTTTCACAGCACTGCATTTCTGCTGAAGGTGACCCCATGTCTCCCCAGACTGGAGTGTTACTCTTTCTAGGTCATACTCTGATGTCTGCCTGGCTCCTCTAAAGCATCACTTTGTGAACTGCTCCTGCTGGATCTTTTGGCCAAGAGTTCTGCTTATAACACATCAAAGCAGTTCAAAAATGAGCACAGACTGCTTGTCATGATGAGGGGAGGCTGAGATTATGTCCAAGTTCTTTGTGTTTTAAAGGTCACCACATCAACCTCTCCAACAGGCTTTCCTATGGCTATAATTACAAACCTTCTGCTCCACGTAATCAAACAAGCATGCCTTGGAAAATTATGGGTTGGTGGAAGAAGCTCTACAGAGGTAGCATTAGGGAAACAGAACTTTCTGCCTGCACATAGCAGGATGAAATCAACTTTTGTCTTTAGAGAACAAATAGTCTTGCCATTTCTCAGCTCTCCAGCTGCCTACTGATGGAGCTCTACTGGAGCCAAGCTTGCAGAGAAAGTGTTCCTACAGGTAGGCCCAGAAGCTGTTCATTTTAAAACACATTAAGCACGAAAGTCATCTCACCTTCATGTTTAGTATTTAAAATTGAGGTAGGAACCACATCTGGGTTCAAGACTGTCAGCAGAACCATCCAGCAGACACCACTCCTCAAACACCATCACATTACAATGTGTCTTATGGGTACCCATTGACACAGGTCATTGACATCCCTGTTCCCACTACTGAAAAGCTTTTCAGACTAACTCAGACTTCTCCTTCATCCACCCAAGTCATTGCTGCTTGTGTTACTACATTTACAGAGTAAATAATTCCTACATTTATAGAACAAATAATTCCCATTCCCAAACAATTTGTATTGTCTCTTGATAGGGGTTTATAGACTTTGATCACATCCCCTGAGTCCTTCTCTTTTTTAGATTACATAGCTTTAGCTCCTCACTTTTTTCCCCTCATTCCCTCCAGGGCATGGTATTTTTTAATGTGTTTTTTTTCCTTGGTTTTTTTGTATCTCTCAGAAACTATGGAAGGTGGGAATCACACACTATTAATAAGTGCTACAAAGAAAAGTAGAGTAGCTAACAGTGTGTCTGTGTTTAGGATAGTCTGAAAAAAAAAACAAAACAACAAAAGGCAAGGTATTGCAGTGGTATAAAACAGCACAGCCCTAAAAACTCTACACAACCTTGCCTGATATATATCAGCTGAAGATGTGGTCATAAATACATCTTTGTGCATCCTCAGAAAAATTCCATCATATGGTTTCCTAAGGAGTTGGGTGAATTTATGACAATATCTTATTGTAGATTATAGTAGAGAAAACAGACAGCAGAACAAGAAAAATCCAACCTAGATTTTTTTTTTCCCCCCTAGGGTAAAAATGCTTTGAAGTGTAACAGAGTCTGTATGTTTGTGTCACCATTTTCACCCCTGGGGGTGTTCAAGGCCAGGTTGGATGAGGCCTTGAGCAGCTGAGTCTAGCTGAGGGACATCCCTGTCATGGTAGGGAGGTCAGAGTAGGTGATCCCTGAGGTCCCTTCCAACATAAGCCATTCTATGATTCATTGAGGAACCTAACACTGCATGATAGGATTCCAGGCTTCATATCAACACTTGACTTTCTGAAGTGATGTAGAGCTGGCAAACTCCAATTTTGAGTCATGTCTGCCATGAGTTGGGGCTGTTCAGTCTGGAGAAGAGAAGGCTTTGAGGTGACCTTCTTGTGGCCTTCCAGTATCTGAAGGGGGCTACAAGAAAGCTGGGAAGGGACTTTTTAGTCTATCAGGTAGTGACAGGACTGGGGGGAATGGAATGAAGCTGGAAGTGGGGAGATTCAGGCTGGATGTAAGGAAGAAGTTCTTCCCCATGAAAGTGATGAGAGCCTGGAATGGGTTGTCCAGGGAGGTGGTTGAGGCCCCATCCCTGGAGGTGTTTAAGACCAGGCTGGATGAGGCTCTGGCCAGCCTGATCTAGTGTGAGGTGTCCCTGCCCATGGCAGGGAGGTTGGAACTGGATGATCCTTGTGGTCCCTTCCAACCCTGACCGATTCTATGATGAATGAGATCTGAGTGGTTGTTCACCTGAAAACCTGAAAGATCTGTCTATAGAAATGACACTGCTTCAGGAGTTTGCCAGCAGCACTTCACAAAATGCCACCTCTGGCTGTGTACAGACTGCTAGAAGGAGGCCAGGCAGACATGCAGGAGGGACAGAGCTGGTGTGCATTACCAGTTCCCAGTGTAGTCCTTCTTAGATGCATTTGCTTTTCTTAAAAGGAAACAGCAACCTCCAATCCCTTCCTATCAATATAAATGTTTTTAGGATTTATTTCTACTGGCTGGAGAGTTGTTGAATCTCCAAAGAAGATAAATTTTAATTTTAATTCCTTCCTATATTTAATAAGATCCATAAACTATCCACATATTTTTGGCATTCTGCATCTTTTGACTAAATTGACCAGATTCAGACTCTGCTTTGCGGGCATTTATTTCATCCTGCTACAAAGATCAGCAACGAGCTCCAGAGTCTTTGTAGTCACTTGAAAGTTTATTGAGAATGTCTCCAAAAGACATCTGGTGATCCAGGCAGCACTTTTCCTGACACTACATCTCTCTCCTTGCCTAGAAATCACTCCCATCTTTCAAGAGCTCCTGAGGACTGCAGCATCGAAGAAGACCCCAAAAAGAAGACTATGAAAAAGACAGAGGATTGTAATACAGATAATAGTCTGCCCTTCTGTGTAAAAGGAGGTTTCATCCTCTGCTGGCATAATGTGCTCAGGTTTAGTCACTGAAAAGGCCAAGCAGAAAGAGAAACAGTGGAGGGCAGCAAAAGCAGATTGCATTATTATACAGGGGGGAAGAAAGTAAATCCATTAGAAGGAAAATGAAAAGTTTTGGGATGATGAGGGGTAGAAAGTAAAAGAGGGAGAGTAGAGAGATGGGGAAGCACTGCAGGTAATGTCTAGAAGGGCAATTACTTGTTCCCATTCTCTCTACTCTTCCCCATAACACAAGACCTGGAGGGTAATTTGCAATTAAGGGCCACCTATTGAAAACAGACAAAAATGAAACACTGGTTTGCATGTAATTAACCTGTGGAACACACTCCCAGATGGTATTCTGTGGACAAAGAGCTCAGTCAGAGCCCAGGAAGGATTAGACACTAGTAAGAAGAGGTAAGACAGCATTTTAGGGGTTGCACCAGCTTGGATAAAAAGAAAATACAAAGAATATCAATCCTCACTGCTTCAGGGCCTAAGTTGCTCATTGTGATCAGCAGCAGGTAAAACTCAGCAGGATGTGAAAGATGCAGTTCTGCCAATGAAAGCTTTAGTGCACTGCCCTTTCCTAGATGCCTCTTCTTACTTATCTCAGGTGCTTGTACGGCTCCCACGGTTTCAGTATGTGAGTTCATTACAATCAGTAACACATTCATCATCACAATAGCCTGAGAAGGTACAGAAGAGCTTTTCTCTCTATTGTACAGACTGTGAACAAAGAGACTTGGGGATGTGCTGGAGGTCACACAGGAGAAGAGAGCAGAGCACTGCATGACACACACCACCTTCTCTATGCATCCATCCTGATCACTGAATCTTACTGCATCCCAGATCAAAGAGCTGGCTGGAAAAGGAGCCAGTAGTTCCATTCCCAAGTCCCTTTCAGACCCAGATGCCCCAGCACTAAGCATATTGGTGTTTTAATTACACAGACCTCTAGCAGGACCAGCACAATTATATGCATCAGCCAAACAGCAATGCCTGTTCCAGAGACCCAGTCCTCAGGTAGTACATTCCAGCAGGTTTCTCTGACCCTGCTGATACCCAGCACTACTCCAGCAGTTGGTTTGTCCTTTGGGATGCATTCCAGCTGGCAGTGCTGGATGGCATAAGGTCTCTTAACATGTGATGTTTCCTCCTGCTGTGACTTATCTGTACAGCTTTTAGTACATGTAGACCACTTAGGGTCAGGCCATGCAGCTGCTGCATCCTTGTTTTTTTGCCTCAAGCAGTCCCAGTGAGTCCAACAGAGCTACTCCCATGGGCTTCACAAGCTGGCAATGTTTTAAAAGGAGAGATGTGCAGAAACCTCTGAATTCTGCACCAGGAGATCTGTCACACATCTCCTTTTTCTGCACTATACCTCTGTGTCACCTTTTATATTTATTCTTAATACATATTTAACTAAGAAAGGGATTTATCAGGCAACCTCTATCGACAAGCAAACTACAGCATCCCTTGCATAATGTTCTTATTTCTTTCCTTTTCTTTAATTTTTTCCTTCTCTCAGAGCAGTTTTGCCCTGAGATGGAAATTTAAAAGCTCCACCATGATCTCTGCTGAAGAAAAGGCTCCACTTTGAAGCTGTGGTACAATGAAGACACAGGTCATGGTGAGAATAAAATAGAAAGACACACTAACCATGAAAGTTTTATTTCCTTCTCAAGTGATAAGCACGTATGAAGGAAAGATTTTTTTTATTGAAAAAATCTTTTTTTTGCTACCTTTGGCCCTTTGTAAAATTCTTGTTTAAAAATGTTCCTTGATACTCATCTCCAGCTGGTGTTTCACTTATCTTGAACTCTCAAATGTCACCAGCTTTCCACCGGTACTGCAACAAGACCTAACTTGCATATCTGTAAAAGGAAGAGCTCTACTTTAATCAAGAGTTTTTCTTTCCCTTCCTCCCTCCCTCCCTCTTAATTTAGCTAAGACCCTCTTTAAAGTAACACATTTTTCCCTTCATCTGATACAGCACATAATTTTAACCAAATTCAGCTTGTAATAAGCTTCTTCTACTTCATCAGGGCCACAGCCAACTTTTCTGAACTGAACAGTGGATCCAGAGCAGACACCAACAGCACCCTGCACAGGTGAGGAAGGTAGAAATACAAAGACATGGGAGATGCAAGGGAAACAATGAACAGTTTTGATGTCACCAGTTCCACTACAACCCGAAGTTCTATACTGAAATGTTACCATAAACACAAACCCCTTGTCACTTAGATTGCATATGCCATGGCCAGGAATATAGAATCATAGAATGGGTTGGGTTGGAAGGGACCTCCAAAGGTCATCCAGTCCAACCCCCCTGCACTCAGCAGACATCCTCCACTAGATCAGGTTGCTCAGACCCTTGTTGAGCCTCCAAGGATGGGGCCTCAACTACCTCCCTGGGTAACCTATTCCAGTGTTCCACCACTCTCATGGTAAAGAACCTGTTCCTCATATCAAGTCCAAATCTGCCCTTTTCTCATTTCAAGCCATTGCCCCTTGTTCTATCACTGCAGGCCTTTGCAAACAGTCCCTCTGCAGCCTTCTTGTAGCCCTCTTCAGGTACTGCCAGGCTGCTATTAGGTCTCCCTGGAGTCTTCTCTTCTCCAGGCTGAACACCCCCAGCTCCCTCAGCCTGTCCTCATAGCAGAGGTGCTTCAAGCCCCCAGTCTTTTTTGTGGCCTTCTCTGGACCCCTTCCATCAGGTCCATGTCCTTCCTGTGTTGAGGGCTCCAGAGCTGCACAGAGCACTCCAGGTGAGGTCTCACCAGAGCAGGGCAAAGAGGCAGAATCACCTCTCTGGATCTGCTGCCCACGCTGCTTTTGATGCAGCCCAGGCTGCCATTGGCCTTCTGGGCTGCAAGTGCCCGTTGTTGGCTCATCTCCAGCTTTTCATCCACCAGCACTCCCAAGTCCTTTTCTGCAGGGCTGCTTTCTATCACCTCATCCCCCAGCCTGGACTGATAACAAGGATTGTTCCAGCCCATGTGCAGGACTGCATTTGCTCTTATTGAACCTCATGAGATTTTCCTCAGCTCACCTCTCCGGCCTGTCCAGGTCCCCCTGGATGACATCCTGTCCCTCTAGCATATGGACTCAGCTTGGTGCCACCTGCAAACTTGCTGGTGGTGCCCTCAATCCTGCTGTCTATATCATTGATAAAACATTAAACATAATGTAACCTCATTGCACAGTACATTTCCAGGAGTCCTCAATCCAAAGCCTGCAGAGGATTGGGATACACTTCACATAAGGGAAGCATCAAACAATCAAAGTCCCAGGTCAGGCTGCTACTGACAAAAATCAGCAGAAAAATTTCTTCATTAAGGGATCTTGTTACAAATCAAGAGATCAAAAAAAAAAAAATCCAACCAAAAAATATCTAATTAAGCACTTTCCACAGGAAAAGGCAAGTAACAGATTGCTTGATCATTGGCTTGATGGGCACAGGAGATGCACAGCTGAGCTGTGCAGCTGGAAGGATGGATTCAAGAAGAATTATGACATCACTCCTTTGGGAAAGCAAGGACTTGAATTCCATCTCCAGCACTAGTGACAGAAATTGTCAGTGTTCCACATTACTCCTTAACAGGAATCATCATTAGATTATTACCTCTGAAGCTTATATTCTGAGAAAGTAATCTGGTCCTTTAATAACACCTTTAGGTACAGCACCAGTGAGCCCACATCTCATAAGAGGATAATTGTATGGGTAGCTCTTGCCTTTCTCCTGGTGGCTTATCCCTTAGATCTAAACAGCAGACACACTTCCCATAGCACTGCTCATCTGAGCATATCAAAGTGCTTTAGAGACGTTCATTAGAAGTAATTACCAGCTGGCACGTGTGAATAATTTACAGGCTAGTAGAAATGAAAGTCCTGCAGCTCCCTCACTTTGTTTCTCCACACTTTTCACCCTCCTCCTTCTTCCCTCTTCCCCTTTTCCTGGCCCCTGTAAATAAGGAATGTCAGTAATTGGAATATCTTGCCAAATCACATCCTTAGAATCACAAAATCATAGAATGCACTGGGTTGGAAGGGACCTTTAAAGGTCATCTAGTCCAACCTCCCTGCATTCAGCAGGGACACCCCTGACTAAATCAAGTTGCTCAGAGCCCCAGCAAGCCTGACCATGAATTTCTCCAGGGATGAGGCCTCCACTGCATTCCTGGACAGCCTGTTCCACCACCCTCATAGTAAAGAACTTCCTAATGTCCAGTTTAAGTCTACCCTTCTCTAGTTTAAAACCACTGCCCCTTGTCCAAGTGCTACAAGCCCTTGTAAACAGTCCTTCCACAGCTTTCTTGTAAATTCCCTTCAGATACTGGAAGGATGCTATAAGGTCATCACAAAGCCTTCTCTTCTCCAGGATGGACAAGCCTAACTCTCAGCCTGTCTTAGTAGAAGAGGTGTTCCAGATGTCTGATCATTTTTGTGGCCCTCCTCACATCTCTAGGTGCTTGTACAGACAAATATCTGGTCCTAAATTTGAAAGCAAATCTAAAGCAGAAGCCTAGAATGGAGATTCCCTTCCTGGGACCAGCTGTGCCAGTGGAAGGGTTTCTGCCTCCAGCTGTTTTTCAGCTTACAGGAATTTCTCTACCAGCACTAAGTTAGCCTTTCATCCAGGTCAAATCTTATGGTAACCAGTAGGTAGTTGTGAGCTACCAGACTGCAAGTAGGAGAGACTCTGACCCTAAAATACACTACACTAATATGCTGGGAAAGCCAGAGAAATTAACAGACTCAAACTCATTAAATTCAGTTAAAGTCACTTCTGAATGTGTCTCATTAAGTCAAATACAGTTCAAGCATGTGAAAATCCTCTACTGATCAACAGGAGGCAAAAAAAGAGTTGTTTTCAAAATTGGTGGGGGTTTTCCTCCATTTTCTGCAGAGATTTTAAGCAATTCTGTTCACTCCATCTTTGCCTATCATTTTTCTCAGTCAACTTTGGGATTCTATCTCCCAGGGCAGCCTCCATTCAGCAGCCATGAGCATTTAAAACAGAACTCTGAATTGCCATAATTGTCATTTTGAGCAGAGGCTGAGATGTTTGGGGTTTGTTTCTTTTATTCTAGTCTCTCTTTTTTATTTTTTTTTTTCCCTACAGGATCTTAATTTCCTTTTTCATCACAGATTTTGAAATCAAGTTGGTGCTTTGAGGAGTTTGATACTTGAATAAGAAAAGAATGGTGACCACTCTCAAGACATTCAGAAAGGAAAGGCAACTCAATGCAGCAGAAAAGTGAGGCAAATGGCTAAAGGTGTGACACAAAGCCCAGTGAAGTACAATGGCTGAACACAAAGGAGGAAGGGAAAAAAAATGCAGCAGCTGTCTACCAAGCCAATATGAAAAGGTTGAAGTGCTGAATAACCAAAAAATAAAAGCTCTCAGAGCAGGTAAAAGAAAGGGCAAAAGAAAAAGAAGCAGCACGATGACAACATAGTCTTAAAAACACAGGAGGGGGAAGCAAGGAAAGTGTCCAATGATAGAACATATGGACAAAGAAAAATAACCCCAGTCACAGATGGATTTCCAAGGCAACACAGAGAAAACAAACAAAAATCAAAGGCAAGAAATGAACTAGGTGAATTGGTTAATATCTCCATTTAAAAAAAAAAAATCAAACAACATTTTGGGGAAGAAAAAAAAATAAAATTAAAAGAAAAGCAAATCAGGTAACCTTTTCCAGCTTAACAAAAATATTAATTTTCTGCAAAGGCCATTTTCCAACACAAGTTTTCCCCATTCAGCTAATGTCAACCAGTTCTAGTTATGTATTGCAGTCCCCTAGGGCAAAACCTAATCTATCTGTGTCTGAAAGCAGAACATCTCTCTTCAGACCTTAGGCCAACAGCAACCAAGGGACCCATCAGTGCTGTGGAGAAATGCAACAGGAAGAGAGCAGCAGGGCATGCTTTGAATGTCAGATAGTGCCCAACAGGCAAGTACACCTGAGCCAAAGAGTTGCTTTTCATCTCCATAACTCACCACAACACCTTCAAAATGTTTCTGAATGTCTCCTTCTGTGCCAGATGCTACTACAGCTTCGGCTGGAGTAAGCTAAGAAGCTTCTCCAATATATAACCTTGCAGGAGCTGCAACATGCTGTTTGTAGAGGCCTCCAAGGATTTCTAGGTCTTTAGGAAGCTGATCTCCAGCAAATCAGTGTGGTCAGCAGAGCAAGAGAGGGGATTCTACCCCTTTACTGTGCTCTGCTGAGACCCCACCTCAAATACTGCATCCAGTTCTGCTGATTCCAGCATAAAAAGGGGACAGAACTGCTGGACTGAGTCAAGAGGAGGGTGACAGAGATGATCTGAGGGCTGGAGCACCTCTGCTGTGAGGATAGGCTGAGGGAGCTGGGGGTGTTCAGCCTAAGTGAAGACTCTGGGGGATTTTAGAGATGCCTTCCAATACCTGCAGGGATCCTACAGGAAGGCTGGAGAGGGACTTTTTATGAAGGTGTCTAGAGACAGGGCATTCTATGATTCTATGATCTGTTTTCCCCAGTTCCACCCCTCATTTCTACTAATTTCTACTGAATCCTGCCTGATTACACTGCCATGAAAACTTCTTTTGGTGAAGAAAGTGAACATGCAGGTCTGAAGCAAATAAAAACCCACATGGGAATCCTGTGAGATTGGCAAACTCACTCCATCTCTGACTCCAAAGAGAGAAGCCAGCAAACCGGGCCTCTGCTGTGGGTCAGAAGTTTCTGCACAAGCCTCAAAGCTGGGAGAGCAGTGAAGAGAGGGCAAAGGAGGAGTCTTCAATATGCACAATGCTATCCCTTTTCTCCCTTCTTCCTTATGTCTTTATATGCTAGGAGCTGCTTACCCCCCAGGCATCTTGACTCAGCTGCTTCAATAAATAACAAATATGCCAGGCAGTCACAAGGGTGCTAATTGCTGATGGCTCTCTATTGATCTGTCCATTTGGCTGCTCTGATTACAGTGATACTTTCATCTAATCACAGCTGTGGTAGCTAGGAAAAAGAAGCTGGCCTCAAAGCTTTGAAGTGGTATTATGTTCTCCAGCTTCCCAGCCATTCTCCTGGGGGAGTGCTTTAGTGCATGGAAGGGATTTGGTGCTGCATTTTAAGGCTTCTGGGAAGGGAATGCTGTTCTGGTGAAACTTTGTCTACAGAGCAGGAACAACAATCCTTGGAGATACCAATGGCAGTTCCACCTGGGTGAAGCCACCCATGAGCTGGACTGAAACACAGAATTATAGAATCATTAAGGTTGGAAAAGATGAATCAAGTCCAACCTTCGACCCAACACTTCCATCACCACCAGAAACAATGATGTCCAGATGCTTATGCATTCCTCACTGTAATGAGTCATAGAATCATGGAATGGCTCAGGTTGGAAGGGACCTCAGATCTCATCTACTCCACCCTCCCCACCATGGGCAGGGACACTTCTCAACTAGACTCAGCTGCTCAAGGCCTCAACCAACCTGGCCTTCAACACCCCCAGGGAGGAGCCATTCACAGTCTCCCTGGGCAGCCTGTTCCAGAGTCTCACCACCCTCCTACTGAAGAACTTCCTAAGATCCAGTCTAACCCTGCTCTCCCTCAGCTTCAAACCATTCCCCCTTGTCCTGTCTCTAGACACCCTCATGAAAAGTTCCTCTGCAGCCTTCCTGGAGGATCCCTTCATGTTCTGGAAGGCACCTCCAAGGTCCACCCAGAGTCTTCTCTTCTCCAGGCTGAACACCCCCAGCTCCCTCAGTCTGTCTTCATAGCAGAGGTGTTCCAGCCCTTGGATCATCTTTGTGGCCCTCCCCTGGGCTCACCACAAAGATATAAATCAAAGACTTGGATGCATTAAGCAGAGCCACAGGAAAAAGTTGTGGTGAGAATGGTTGGAAATATCTACATTGATACCGAGGAGAAAAAGCTGAGGGTAGGTCCGTGGCCACCTGGGACTAGAAGAAGCTGCCGTTCAGAACCATGAGTTAGAAAACTGCTGTAGCCTCTGACCATCAATATCCCAGCTTTCCTTCACCTTCATAAACAAGAGGAAAAACCCAACCTTTCAACAGTGAAACAAAACAGCTGAGAGCAAGAGCAGTTTAAATATGGTTCTTGCTGTACTCCCTATCCCTTTTGTTTGCACTCTCTTGATATTAGCTTTTTCTTGAGGTGTGATTGCTTCCAGGTTTGGAATGCATTAGTGTTCAGCTCAGCTTTAGGAACCATCCTACAGGAGAGAGACAAGGTGAATTTTTAAAAGAGCCAGTTAGTGTTATTATTTTTACACTAGCAGTTACTGTTCTTTCTCACAGGAACACCTCCCTGCTGATACTGCCGATCCAACTCAGCCTGAAGGGTTTTTTACTTCTATTCTGCACTTCACATACAGCTGTAAGAGCTCAGCCATGAAAGGAAGCAGTAGGCACATCCTACATCCCAGCTGTACCTCCCCTCCTCTCTGCTACTTCACCCAGCTGGAGAGGTTTGGCTTCACTGTGCCCTGACTGAATTAACACAAGTTCAGCCAAGCTCAGCAAGAACCTTCTCAGTCCAAACGATCATCCAGAAGGAATCATCTAGGATGCTGTCCCTAAAGCAAATCCATAACCTTTGAGTTCTTGGGGGCAATTTCAGCTCTGTTTCCATAGCTGATAGAGAGTCTTTTGTGTACTGGCTTGAGGCAACTGCAGGAGGATATTTCAAGTCAATCTCTACTAAGCCTCCACCTCTGCCTCCCTTATTTACACCCACCGACTGGACATGGCAAGTCAATGACCATTGACAATGTGACACATGGATCTACAGACCCAGCAAGTCTAATAACAACTGAACTGACAGTGCTGGATTCTGGTTACCATCAGAGGAGACACAAATGCTCCAGCTGCCAATAGGTGTGCCCTTGCATCAACCTTGTGCTAAGCACCCTTGGCCTAAGGAAGCAACAGAAATCAATTAAAATCCTTTGGAGTGCCAAATTCTCTACACCTTTCAGTGGCTTCCTTTCCTCCTCCTTCTGCTACAGGTGGAACACTAATCAGAAACCATTTCCTATGTGTTTAGAGAGCAAAGAGCTAAGGCTTTAAGGAATTAACAAGATGGTTGGGTTTGGTGGTTCCCCCCCCCCCCCCCGCTCCGTTTTCTGATAGAATCAAGGATCTCACCTCTTTTTCAAAGCCCACAGGACCAAATGTTCAAAATATTTCATTGATTCTGCAGTTTCCTTTTCCAATCCTGTTTGCAAAAAGCTCTTGAAATTTCTCCTGGGCTTGAAGAGGGCATTTATAGTTGTCACTTTTGCCTACTCTGAGCATCCATCCTCCACACAAACAGCTTCTCCCTTGAGTCAAAGAGGACCTCTGAGGGTTTCCAAGAGGCAGGGTTGCAGTAAAGATCTGCTCACAGGCAGGAGCAGAGACTCTGTGAAAGTGTGCTCCAGATATGCTGGCCTCTTTGAATGTCCCTTCAGGACACACTTCAGCTCACTGAAAGGAGCTCTGGCCAGACGGTAGCTAACCCCAGGATCTACTGCTACCAGGAGAGAGAAGTTTAGCACAGCTGAGAATCCAGCCTTAGGTCCCAACACAGCTCACCCTTCCTAACTCTCTCAAGCCACAAATGTCAATTAATAGTGAATGCAGACAGTGGTCTGCTTGAAGCAATCAGAAACTGACAGATCATTTCCTTAAAGACCATCCAGGAGCTACATGACAGCAAGAACTTTGTATTAATGTGGGGCTGGGATGCAGCTGAGACAATTGTCTCAAAGAGCAAGGATCCCAGTTTCAGCTCTAGCTCTAATGCTCCAAACCATGAAACCTCCCACAATTCCCCTTGTAGACTAGCAAATTAATTGTTCAGCCATGAGGAAGCACTGACTGTTGTACCCCTTTCAGCATCCCAGAGTCAGACTCTGAGAGCAGGGAGCAGAACATGGGAACACCATGAATGTGTTCTGGGTAAATGACAAAATGCAAAATGAGAAAAAACCTGCTCAAAATGACAGTAATAAATCTGAAAAACACTTGTTCTCTGCCTAGATAGTCAGTGGTATTGACAAACCATATCTCCTTTGCTTTTTTCCACAGTTACACTACCTGCCAGGCTTCTGGAAAAAATAAAAACTCTTTATCTGGGATGGGCACACACTGAAATTGGAAATTACTTCTAATGACAAAATGCAGGTTTGAGTGCTCTCACTGGCATAGACTAAGCCTGAGCCATTAGTATCAGGAGATGTTGTGAGTGTGCCACAGTCCTTCACTGCTCTGAGAATAGCAAGATGATCTTTGCTAAAAGAACACGGATTTGCAGGTCAGAACCTTAGCTTAAAAGGGACAGAGTACGTCCTCTGAGTTTGAGAACTGCTTGTTCCTTCATTCCAAGCCCTTCACCCATCTGCACAGACACAGGGCTGTAAGCAATGCCAGCACCAGGCTCACCAGAGGCACTGTAGGATTTGGTGGTTTTGCATAAGAGCAGCTGCTCATCTCTGAGCAGTGATTATCTTGTCACACCAGCGCTTCCTTCTCTTAGGCAGAGGCGGTTATCTGGAGAGTGCCTAAAACACACATTGCTTTCTTTTTTTTTTTTTTTTTGAGAGGGACCTGTGAGGTGATGGATTATGGGAGACTGCCAGCATAGGCACTGGAGCCATTAAGACTGGCTGAGGTCTGATTACAGTTTTACATAGCATAAGGGCACCTCTGAAGAGGTGTAATTTAAAGGCTCATTGCTCGTTTCCTAGCCAGCGCTGTGCGAGGAGGAAAAAAAACTGCTGGAGCCTGCTCTGTTTGAAATCACCTGTTTGTGTTCTGCTAAAGAATACCCTACCAAAACCTCCTGAAATGCTAAGTAATGAAGAAAATGCTTGGCTCAGGCTGAATTGCTTCCAAGTGATCAGCCAGCAATTGGAAAAATCGAGCTGGGATTCATGGAACATTCCCTGCTATTTACCTTTTGCAGCTCCCCTGAAGCAGGCAGCCTGCCTTTTGTTGCTCTCACTTTCCTGAAGAGAATTTGGGCTTTTCCTTCATGTTTCCTCATTTTCTGCCCTGCAAAGCTGCCACTAGTGCATGCATGTCTTGCAATAAAAGATCTCTATAAACCAGAACTGGATTAGGAAAATGAATGTCACCTTCTGCCGCTGATAGAGGCTGGAGAGAAGCAGCTCTTATTTCCATAATGACCCTTGTTTATGGCTCTGCTCTGTTACTTAGGAGCAAACTCATTCAGACACAGCAGCTAGGACTGGCAGAGCATGTTTGCCCTGTTAAGTTAGATGCCAGCTCAATTCTGACCCAGACAGGGAGCTGAGCAGCTGATTCAGGCTTTCTGAGCTTTCACACGTGGGGGCCAGCAGGCCTTTCAGTTCAGCAATACATCATGAGGCAGGGGAGGGCTTGGGGTTTGCCTTGAAAATGCAATTCCCCCTCAGGTTGTGGTGAGTGGTTTTGAGGTGTTTGCTTTGTTTTTGCTGATGAAGCTCTTGCTAAAGAGGGAGACAATTTTTATTCTGACTAGCTTCCGCGTCCCAGTGCCAAAACCACCCAGGATCTACCTGCCAGCCTCTGTCATGTTGCTGTTTATGTTCTTGTCTTTTTAATCCCTGAGTCCCTTTTTTCATTCACTACTGTCAGACGCCTTGAGCTGGAAGCTGCAGACCTCCTAAAAAGACTTCAAGTCTTAAACACATCTGCAGCCTGGCCACCAGGAAAGATACTGCACTGAATGAAAAACAACTACCTTCAATCATAAGGAGTAGGTTGAGTCCCCTAGCCATCAATTAAACCCTGAGTCAGTGGATTTCACATACAGGGACAGTTATCATCCATTTCCTATGGAAAAATCTGTGTTTGCATGAGCAAAGCAGAAAAAGCCCCAACCTTTGTCATCATTTGTAAATTCAGTGAGCACTTGAAATCCAGTTTGGGGGGATGAGTATCCACAGGACACCAACAAGGCTCTTTGTATCTTGCCCCAGCTCACTTTGTCTTTCTCTGATTCAAAATCCAGCCCAGGAATCTTGAAGCATTTTCCACCAGCACAGTCCAAGGTCAGACTCATTTCCTTCTCACCAGAGAGAAAGGCAGGTCCACAGCCAGGAAAGGGATACCTCAACTGCTAGGGCAGGCAATTCATTTTTTGGTTTGCAGTGGCAGGTGTTCTCAGAAGCAATCAGGAGCTTGCAGTAGCCTGGGCCACAGCAGAGGTGCTGGCCCTGCCTGTAAGTGCATGCTGCAAAGCTGGTCCTATCATGGCAACCTTGAGAATGCACAAAGCCTTCCATTGCCCTGCCTAGCAAGGGTCTGCCTTTCAGCAGCAGGATATCCCCTAGCAGGTACAAAAGGGGGCAAAAAGAATACAGGGTTTAGAGTAAGGGTTTAGTGTTGAGTCTTGTTTTGTTTTGGTTTTTTTCCATGGACAGGTGGATTTCCTTTATTTATTTTTTTTTTTAAACTCTCGACTTTGTGGCTGCTGGAGGTGGCTGAATAATGAGATGAGAGAAAGGAGGAGCAAGCAGGTATCTGAAGAGTGCCATTAAAAATACATATTTCTAAGAATACACTGGAATCATGCAAGTCCTGCTGAGATCAAGTGGAACATGCATCCAAAGAGACTGCATAAAGGGGAGGAAGGAAAAATAAACCAAAAATAATTTCATGTGTGGTAATATTCTTTTTCTTAAAAACAAACAAACAAAAAACCCACAAAAAAACCCAAAACCCCTAACAAACAAACAAAACCAAACAAAAAACCCCAAACAAAACAGCAACAACAAACCCAAACCAAACAAAACAACCATAAAATCTGGAAGCCACAGAGGCAACCCCAGGCAGTGGCTCAGCAAGTCCCTGAGGGGTTTGTTGCTTTCCTGAGACTCCTAATTAATTAGACATGTTGGTAAAGAGATATAATGTGGCTTCGAATAAAATAAACCCCAAAATTTCAAATTACAGAGATAAAGAGCAGGAAGACAAAATTATTTCCTTAATCCAGCTTTGAACTAATTTCACTTTAATCAGAAGCTGGCAGAAAAAAATGGTTAAGTCGTGCTGCTTGTCACATTCAGCAGAGATGTCCTCCCTGCCTTCCACTGATAAAACATTTCATTGCTGACCTCCAGTGGGAGGAGAACATTTCCTTTAGTGCTGTTGAGTGCAGTTCCAACAGATCTCAGCACTTATTAAAATCTGCTCCATGGTCATCGCTCCATCAGGCTGAACAAATGGGATCTTGTGAGTCTAAGTCTTTTAATATTTTTTTTTTTTTTAGGGCAGTAGGAAAGCTGCAATGACCTCCAAGACAAGGCCAGCTCAGGCAAATCTAGGTTAGAAAAAAAAGACTTCTGGCTCACCGAAACAAAGGTGAAAAATCTTTTCAGTTACAGCAATTTCGAGTGGCTGACTATCAGATTTCTGCTTTACAAATCTCAAGTGTCCTGATCCATGGCCCTGAGTAATGTACAGAGCTCACAGAAATCATCTCCACCCTCTCTATGGCCTCTTGCCCTTCTTTAGACCTTCTCGAATGGAGCCCACAGCCGGTGTTCATTTATTGAGTTTTATTTGGATTTCTCCAAGAAAATAAATAAATAAAAAACCCAAAACAAGAACAAACCTGCTTGCCCTTGACTCCAGTTATCAAAACAAAAATAGAGCAGCAGCAGATCCCGAGAGCCAAAGGGGTATAGGTCCTCCCAAGCAAAACATAAATGTCATTCCATGAGCAACCCCCTCCTGCCCTCCCAAGCAGATGTGCTGTGTGCCTTGCATTCTGACAGCTCCTCTGCACCAGGGATGGGAATTTATTCCACTGCCAAGGACTCTTTGGGGAGAAGGCTTTTCACAGAAGCTCAAATGCCTCCACTGAAGACAGCCCGGGTAACAAAGTGCAAAAAAGTGCCTCTCTCTTTTCTCAGGGAAGAATTCATCTCAGATAGGAATTCAGGTGAGAAGTTCCCTTTCAGATGAACCCAAACATGAACAGACAAGGGTCCTGGAGCACAGACAATAGAAGCTGTCACGAAAAGCAGTACCTTCTGCACCAATACTGATTGCACTCTTTGACCACATATTGGTAGTCCAGGGGGGCCCTGCAGCAAGTTCTCACTGAAGGAGAAAACCCCAAGCCAGATAATAACTCATCAGAACAACCATCTTCAAATCTGAAAGAAACAACAACAATAAGCTAGCTGCAATCTCTCCATGGGCTGCTATAGCTTCACATGCCAAGGCAGGATCCAGCACCCTTGTGAGACTGAGTAACTGTACTTTAGGTGGCAAAAGCCACATCACTTCCTGGCTTCCAGTCCTTTCCATTTATACCATGGCACTCGACCTTCTGCCTTTATGCTATCAGACACTTCTCACAGAAGTAAGAGGTTATTTTCTCCAAACACCACACCACATCAGCTTCATCACAGGCTTGCTGCATTTTTGAGCAAGCATCTCTGAGACTCACCTCAAACTTACAAGGATATTACAGACATCCTTCAAATCCCTCATTAGCATTCTCATTTGCTGTGCTGCCTGTAAAAATATGGAAATGACAGGCTGCAATTTCTGACTATTTTGTTGATTAGCATTGGCAAATCATTTCCTCTCTCCTCTTTTTGGATCCACCCATCTGTGCTCTCGTGCCTCATCCATAAGCTGCGAGCTCCTTGGGGAAGAAACAGCCCTTCTGTCACAGGTTTGCACATTGCCTAACACAACAGGGTGCCAGTTCACAACTCTGATGCTGGGATGCTGTAGATAGAGCTACCAACAACAGCCAACACTACCCATTTGTGCTCCTGCTCACTTGCATCTGGACTGAGTGTCAGTATGTAGCTGGTGTGGTTGGCCAAATCTCATTTTACAGGAAACCTAAGGGCAAAAGTCATCTCTCATCTGCAGGGATGAGATATCTCTTTTCCCTGCCCATTTCCCCATGGCAGCAGATCCTGGCTGCTCTTAACCAGTCAAAGACCAGATGTGCCACCAGTTTGATGCCAGTTGGCAACTGTTATGTCTCTGTAAAATAAGGGCACTGCAAAAAGCCAGGTTAGAAACAAAGAGATTCTCTGGGACCAGCTAGAAACAGGGCAGTCAGATATGAAGAGGCCTGCAAGAAGGGATGGAATGAAACCACCAATTAACCTCAAGTAGGTCAAAGAGCCACTGCAGGCTAACACATTCTAGTCACAGATGACAGGGGATGAATTTAAAGCAGTGGCCTAAAAGAGGAGATCATTATACCACATGTGTCAGTCTGCCTTCAGAAATAAGTGCTTCAGAATCTCTGGTTTAATCCAACCATACTCCCATGCACAGCACTGGGACTCTCACTCTGGCAGCAGGAACCTGACATCTGCACTTGAACTTCCAGAAGCATACAAAGCTACTCAGTTTTCATGAGTTAATAAGGAGGTTACTGCTTTAACTTTCTCCTGACCCCCCAAACAAGCTGATTGTCTATATTGCTGCTAAGTAAAACTTCAGAGTATTTAATGTACTGTCTTACTTCACACCTCTGCTTTTGGATCTTTGCAGATGCATCCCCACTTCTCCCAAGCACAGTTGAATTGGCAAAGCCATTTCTCCTTACAAAACCACTTCAATCTTTCTTCTTGTTAGAGAATGACTTTTCACTCTCCCATTTAGGGCTTTGAGGTATGTGCCAGAGACTGGACCTCTCTGAGCCTTTATTGCCATCAGCTTTTTAATCCATGACACAGCAGTGTTTTCTTGCTTTGTGTTTTGCTCAATATGAGGTTTATCTGCTGCTGTTTGTGATTTGGTGAGGGACTTTTTAGGATGTCAGGGAGTAATAGGACTAAGGGGGATGGAGCAAAAATAGAAATGGGTAGATTCAGATTGGATGTTAGGCAGAAATTCTTCATTATGAGGGTAGTAAGAGACTGGAACAGGTTGCCCAGGGAAGTGGTAGAAGCCTCATCCCTGGGGGTTTTAAAAGCCAGACTGGATGTGGCTCAGGGCAACCTGAGCTAGTGGGAGGTGTCCCTGCCCATGGCAAGGGGGTTGGAACTGGCTGATCCTTGAGGTCCCTTCCAACCCTAACAATTCTATATGATTCTGTGATCTGTAAATTGCAACAGAAGGATTGTGCTCTATGACCCCATGTATTCACCAGGACCAGCATTGCAAAGGATGCCCAACTACAGGCAATTTATTTCCCCTGCCATCTCTCTACAGACTACACTATTATTTTAATTTTTATAAACAGCAACTCCTCTGCACTTTCCATGCAGTTTTGTTCAACACACTTGGAAGAATTTCACCTGTTGATGACAGAGTTTCACCCAAAGAAAAAAATCCTATAAAACAGGGGAGGGTGGGGAGTTTATTATACCCCCCCACCCCCCACCCCCCAGTCACCTCCCATTCTTCCAACACATGAATCAACGTCATGTTTGGAGGGGTAGTGAAAACACATACAGGGCTGGCACTAAAAAGGACCAGCAGACTGATATCTGCTGTCACTGCTGGCCAGTTTCTCTATAGGACTATGTGCAACTGCTTGAGCAATGCTTCTCCAGCACCAATCTGATCACTCAGGTCAGGCTCACACCTGCTTCATTGTGCATGTGATGATGCCAGGCCAGTCACAGCAGGAAAGGTGATAATCTCTCTAAATGAATGTGCAATAACACACAGAGGAGACTACTTGGTGGCATTCAAACACAACCAAACTCCCTCCAAACCAAAATCAAGGAGCCAAAACACTATTTTCTCTCCCCATTTACAATGTGATAGAAGACTGACTAATGCCTTGATGTTTTCTGGTTGTCCAGCCCCATGATTCTAAGATTTCTCCTTCTCTCTGAATGGAGCATGTGGATATCCTGTGTCAAACTGTTGTGCAAAACACAAGCCAGATCTACACCTGTAGAGTTCACAGCCTCACACACACTTCCTCAAGGCTCTTTTGGCATTTGCTTCACACTGCGGCATCATCCTCCCAAGCTGTCCCCAGAAATTGTGAACCTTTCCAGAAGAGTTTTTGCTTCTCCTTCCATGGCTTCTGTTGTATGGTCTTTGCACACCTGAGAAAGGTGTTCTGAAATAGAAGGAGAAGGCTAAGACAAGGTACACAAGAACTGTGTTTTGCTTCCCACAGCTCAAGAGAGGTGAAAAAAAAAAGTCAGGGCAAAACCGAAGCCAGACTGTGTCTGTCGAAGAACAAAAAGTGCAGCATTGATTTATTGGCCACTTTTCCTCCAAAACCTCAGACTTCTAGCACATGTCCAAGATAATGAGAATTAGGCAAGAGGTTCCTGAGGACAGAAGCACTCTCCTTGCAACACCTGATAAAAGCCAGGTGTAGGCTGTCATTACCTTCCCTAGCTCGAAGAGCCCTTTCAGCTCACCAAAGCAAACCACCATCAGAGCTAATGCCCAGACACATTTGATCATCCTGCTCTACATTTCCTTCACTGTCTGACAAAGGAGATGTCACTTCAAGTGTATTCTCTACTTATCACTCTGGCTTTTTGTTTCACATTGGGTTTTGCAGACACTATACTTTAAGGAGTCAGAGGATGATGGAGTGCCAGCTAATGCTTGAATAAAACAGTCTCTGAATTCAAAGATGAAATGGAGAAAGAAAAAAAGGTCTTGTACAGATATAGTCAAACTTTATCCTCAAAGTGGTATACTTCCTTCTGGGAAGCAGCTAGAATCCATTTAAAAGAAGCTTCAATCTGTGCTGCTCACAAGAGGAAGGGGTTGCTACACTAGCTTTTCTCTCCAGGCATTAGGTCACCTATCAGGAAGTAAGGGAAATTTATCTCTCTTGGTGCTTTGAATCAGCTCTCCACTTATCTTTCCTAAAAGGAGCACCTTGTGTTACTGCATTTTCAAAACATACCAAAGTTCCTTGAAGTATTTGTAAAGCAGGACTTGAATTTATCCCTCACTCCTTGTTTCAGAAGTCTGTTTCTCAAACTACTCACCCTATAATACTTTCATATCAGCATCCTCTCTGAATGCAATTAATCCTACCAGAGATCCAAACTGTTCACTGGAAATCTCTTTCTCCCCAGCACTGACTGCACACCCTGCTGAGGAAAAAAATGTGTTTTCCAACATAGCTCTGTCATGGGTTTCATGTGAGATTCCTGGGAAGCAGAAAAACATAGTCCACAATCTCCCAGAGGAACATCAGATCAGGTAGCTTACTGTGTCTTGCCTTCTTCATTCAGAGGTACCCTTAAACCATTCCCTGCTGATGTGTCCAGCCTGGGATGGGAAATGCAGCAAAGAAAACTCCCAGGGATGCATGCTAGGGAGCTGGACACACTCTTCCTGTCAGATTTAAGCTGACCAGTTATGCAGCAAGTTTATATTAATGAAGTTACCAGCTTGGGAAAAGCACAGAGCAGGGATTAAACTGGTCCCTCTGCATGGGGACAGACTGGTCAAGGACACATTTCCAGTACAACACAACACTGTAAACCTTATTGATTCTGTGTGTGTGTGACTCTGTGTGATGTTTTTCAAGACCTTAAGATTTCATCTACAGCTAAAGCTCTATGATTGTACAAAACTCACCACTTCCATCTCCATCAGTAGATAGCTCACACCTTTGCTGACACTTTGCTATAGGAAATTCCATGCCAGAGGCAGTCATGCTGACCACCAGTTAATGTGATTAACTCTACAGGCAGAAAGTGACAGATGTTGTGTCTAGAAAGCAACAGGAGCCTGGCATGGGAATGCTTCTTACAAGCTGCAAATATGCATGTGAGCAGATAATCTCATGTGGATAAAAAAGAAATACAAAAACTACTCTGCTGAACCTTAACATCTTCTGCAGCTAGCCCAGAAGGTATGGAAGAAAAAGAGTAAAACAAAAAATTCAACAAGCATTAAATACAGTTCTGGGAAATGCACTGGGACTCATTTTTAAAGCTGTCTCTTGCCTTTCAAGCCATGGCAACTGCGGGAATCTGTGCAGAGGCTGGGATTACACAAAGCTTCTGTGCACTGCTGGGCAAGGGGCAAATGATGAGGAGAGAAATGCAGAGAGGTTCATCACAGAGATTCTGCAATTTATCACATGAATAACACAGATCCTTAGGTGTAGACACTCTCCATGGCTATATGTGTGTCCAGGAAATTACCACACCAAATATATCAGTTTTTCTGCAAAAGGTGGCTAGTAGATTAACAACCCAGAGCAGGAATCATAGAATCTCTCTGCTTGGAAGAGACCTTGAAGATCACCCAGTCCAACTCTTGACCTTAGCTCCACTGCAGTCCCAAGAAAAATCACAGTGACTCCTTAGGGTGAGTTTTTTTTATCTCAGTTGAGTCTGCAAGCTAATTTCTTTCAGATTAAATAAAGAACTGGCAGTGGAAGATGAATTTTTGTTTTAGCCCTTGCAAGCAAGAGACACAGTCGAGTTCTGGGACCCTTATGAGCTCTGAGATGCTGGCTGAGTAGCACTAGTTTGGTTTGACCTGATTTTTTAACAAATAAAATATGTCCTAATTTACTATTTTTTTTTTCTTGGTGCCACTTAAGTGAAAAACTTAATCTCTGATCAGTTTTGCAGGAATTGAATCACAGTGGTAGATTGTGCAAAAGGCCATGAAATCGACAAAACCATAAACGAGAACATACTGTAAATCTAATAAAAAACCTTATTCTTGCCCGTGTTGCTACTAAATCTTCTGTCTCTTTTTATTTGGTGGAGGAGATAGACTCCCAGGCTAGAGGTCACTTGTCTTTTAACTTGGTACATTTCCAATCAAAGAGGTAAAGAAAGGAAAAGGGCAAAACAAAACAAGACAAAAAGAAAACAAACCAAAGACAGGCACATCCTTCAGCCTTTGGTTTCCACAATATCCTCTGGTAGCTCACCACTTCTCTGGTTTTTCACTGCATTTAGAAAGTCATTGAAAAATGTTAATGGTCTGGTGGCAAAGCAGCCATTGGGAATGAAGAATGAGCCAGGGATGGAATGAGGGTGTGCAGCTAATGATTTCCTACACGAGCTGATTAAACATTGCCCTTCCATCTCTTGCCACCTAATTCCCTCCACTGCTGATTGATGGGGAAAAAAAAAGAAGCACACCTCACCATGTATGACTCTTGCAGTTTTATTAGCAGGTAAAAATTTAGCACCACAAGAGGGTTTTTTTTTTTTTTATTATTCCAGCTTCTAATTTTCTTACAATGAAGAAAAAAAAAAAAAGAAGGAAAAGAAAAAAAGAAGGGGAAAAAAAAAAAGAGATTTGGGGAGAAAAAAATAATCATTGCAGTGTCTTTACTTAAAGGGTGTGGGGAAAGGAAGCGAGGGAAGTTAGTCCAAAAAACCTAATAGAAATACCAAGGAGGGCACCAGGTTCAGCACTTGGGCTCCTGTTTATGATGAGAGGATCATTACTTCACAGAAATCATTATCCTTTTCAAGGCACAGAAGAAGACAAGTACAAGTTCCTATAAATGGAATCTGTCTGGTGCTATTTCAGTGGGTTTAAAAATAGCTCTGCACCTCATTTTCTCTAATACTGCAATGCCTGCTGCTAGGCCCTTTCCAGGGAAACATTCATGACATTTCTTGATAAAACAAGCAGAGAGGATAGAGGAAATCTTACTGCTTTTTATGATTTTTTTCAAGCTGATCTTTCTCAACATTAGTCCGAGTTCTAGAAAGAGAAGCACAAAGGCTGCAGCTGTACCTACAGAAAGCCCTGCTACAGGTAGCTGTGCTCCCCAGAGGAGCAGAATCCAGACATGGGACATCCTTTGCACTGTAACTGCAGGAGACCATGAGGCTTTGGGGATAAGCACTACAGTGGTCATAGAATCATTAAGGTTGGAAAAGACCTCGAAGATCAAGTCCAGCCATACACCAAACACCACCATGCCCACTAACTATGTCCAAAGTGCCATGTCTGCACATTTTTGGAACACCTCCAGTGATGGTGACTCCACCACCTCCCTGAGCAGCCTGTTCCAATACCTGATCACTCTTGTAATAAAGAAATTATTCCTAGCATCCAATCTAAACCTCCCCTGGGATCCCAGGCTTGGGGAAGAGATTTTCACAGTGATACTCAGTAGGAAAGGAGCTGCCACAGGTTTCTACCTTCTAGGAAGAACTAGCTGTGCATTATCAAGGAGCTTAGAGTAGTTCAGATGCTGTTTGCTCAGCCAACCATTTGGCACCTTAAAACCAGACGCTTAATCTAAGGTGGCCAGTTAGGCATCCTCTACTTCAAACAGAAAGATTGATCCCAGCTCAGACTGGGTCCTCCTGCTGATCTCAGTGGATTGAGTGCTCAGACACTTCAGAGCACTCAGCAGGCACACATAAGTCTTCACTTTCTTTTGGTTGGTTGGGTTTTCTGCTTGCCTGGCACACCGAAGTGGTTGTGAGAATAAGATAAAAGCCAGAGCCAGTGAAGGAGAAGAGGCAGAGATGCACATCTAGGTATGACTTATAATGTGTCCCAAACCCACACATACCCTAACTCTGACAGCAGACTCTGTCAGCAGGGAAATGCAAGGTATCTCCTTTAGTAAAAGATTATTTGACCAACCCTGTTCATTTTCTGTTTCTTCCCTTTAACTCCATTAAGGGCAGCTTGCATTTGCACTGAAAATGTAAAAAAAAAAAAAAAAATTAAAAATAGGAATTATGTAAGCTCCTTCCCTCTTGTGCCAGTTGAGAACTTTCATTCTAAGCTCTGCAGTTTCCTGGATGAAGTCTTTGTATCTGGATTACACCCAGTACAATGACTTCATCTTGGCCAGGGCTTTAGCTGCCACGGCTACAACAAAGAGCCAGATCCTCGACAGGGAGGAATCAGGGAACTCCATGAAAAACCCATGGAGCTGCATCTGTTTAAACCAGACATGAGGCTAATAATATCCCAAGACCTATACTGAGCTGTAATTGAAGACCAATTTAAGGGGAAGAGAGGTAGACTTTTCTCCTGATTTTCCTCTGGAGATCAATTGAATCTATGTATTTGAACTCTCAAAAGCAAGAGAAACGAAGTTGGCCAAGATATTGCCTCGATTATGGACACCAAAAAGTGGTCACCCATACCTACAAACATTATTTAATTCTTCTAGCTCTCCAGATACATGTTTTCTTTCCTTGGAAGAGAGACTGACACCAGAGTCCCTCATTCTGCAGAAGTATTTCCCAGTCTGCTCTCACTTCCCCAGACAGATATCCAGATGATGCATTTTCCCCTGTCATCAGTTCAGAATGAAAAGCTTTTGGTAAATCTCAGATTGCAAAGGCATTTGTCCCTCTCATTCTCCCTGACTTGTGCACTGAGAATATGTCAGAGCAGAATGAAATCCAAGAGAGAAAAGAATGTGTATGTGTGGAGAAGAGAGAATGATTTCAACAACAGAAAGGGCACAGGCAAATTTCCCTGGAGTTCAAACACTCATGTTGACCAAAAAGTCATCTTGGCCATGAAGGGAAACTGAAAAGTTCCAGGAGGATGGCAACAAAGAAATTGCTTTGCATGAAGAAAATAAAAGGTGCAAAACTATTCTACCACAAAAGGCTCTTGCTTTGTGCACAGTGTGCTCACAGCTTCAGGGAATCATGAATTCACATTTCTCTTTACAGTTATATAATGTCAAGCTATGCTGTCCCCAGATCTTAACTGGGGTCCTGCAGGCCCTGTTGTAATAATAACAATAATAAAAGCAGCTATTTAAGTCACTTCAAATTACATACATTAGTGTAAGTCAATCAAAAGCCTTCTCAGCTCTGTATCAACAGGCTGTGTGTGCAAAGGTAAGAGGAAGGAATGCATGATATACTTTCCTGGATCCAGTCCTGCTCCCACTGAGGCTAGCAGCAGAACTCATGTTGACTTCACTTACAGCATCATAGTGTTTATAAGAAAGAAGTATTATTTCCCTGTTGACAGTTCAGTCTTTGGGCAATGCCATAAATAAAAGCTTTCTGTTCTCTTCTATGCCTTTTACCCTGTTGCCCAGAAAATGCAATTCTAGGATTTACAGTCTGTACAAGGCAGGTGAACCAATTCTGACACAGAATGGCACAAGCCACAATTCAGATTATTTACAAGGGACAGGTCAAATGGCAGGGGCCAAACCCAAGCTGCACCAGCAAAATTTCATGGGCTAATAAAGTAGGAAATCATAGAATCCTAAAACAGCTCAGGTCAGAAGAGACTTCAGAGCTCATCTACTCCAACCTCCCCATCATGGGCAGGGACACCTCTCAACTAGACTCAGCTGCTCAAGGTCTCATCCAGCCTGGCCTTGAACACCCCCAGGGAGCAGCCATCCACAACCCCCCTGGGCAACCTATTCCAGAGTCTCACCACCCTCATACTGAAGAGCTTCTTCCTCAGCTCCAGTCTAACCCTGCCCTCCCTCAGCTTCAAACCATTCCCCCTTGTCCTGTCTCTAGGCACCCTCATGAAAAATCCCTCTGCAGCCTCCCTGGAGGATCCCTTCAGCTATTGGAAGCCTTACTTTGGCAAGTAAATTGTGTGAAGGTTTAAGAGAGGTAGCCAAAACTTCATTTTTTTCAGAATTCCACCAACTTAAACTATGCAACTACTACAATTTTCTCCCCTGCAATAGATATTTCATAACAAATTACAATTTCGTGAATTAATGATATTGGGAAAGAGAAAGGGAAAGAAGAGAAAGGGAAAGAAGAGAAAGGGAAAGAAGAGAAAGGGAAAGAAGAGAAAGGGAAAAAGGAAAGGAAAGAAGAAAGGGAAAGAAAGAAGGGAAAGAAGAAAAGGGAAAGAAGAGAAAGGGAAAGAGAAAGAAAGAGAAAGGGAAAAAAGGGACAGAGAGAAAGGGAAAGAAGAGAAAGGGAAAGAAGAGAAAGGGAAAGAAGAGAAAGGGAAAGAAGAGAAAGGGAAAGAAGAGAAAGGGAAAGAAGAGAAAGGGAAAGAAGAGAAAGAGAAAGAAGAGAAAGAGAAAGAAGAAAAGAAGAGGGGAGGGAAGTGGGGAGGGGAGGAGAGGGGCGGAGGGGAGGGAGGGAGTGATGGAGAGATGAGTATGGAGGGGCTTAGCAGTGAGAGGTGCTGTGTCGCTTGGCGAGGAGGAGTCTCAGTAGCTGCGATCCGATGCGACGGGCGCGGCGCTTGCTCGTCGCTTGCCGGCTCGGCTGCTCTGTCGCTTCGCTCTGCTTCGCTGGTACCTCTTTCCTTCTCGTGCTCTCCTTGCTGCTCTTCTGTCTTCTCGTTCGTCTTCTCTTTCTTCTCTTCGCCCGTCTCTTCTCTTCTCCTTCGCGTCTCTTCGCTGCTCTTCTCTTCGTCGTCTCTTGCCTCTTCTGCTTCTCTTCTCTTGCTCTTCCGTCGCTTCTCTTGCTGCCTTCCGTCTCTTCCTTCTCTCTCGTTCTCTTCTCTCGCTGCGCGTCTGCTTCTTCTCTTCCTTCGCTCTTGCTCTTCTTTCTTCTTCGTTCTCCTCTTCTCTTTCGCCTTCTTCTGCTGTTCGTCCTTCTTCTCTTCTCTTGCCTGCGTCTTCTCGTCTTCGCTCTTCTCTTCGTCTCTTCGCTTTCTCTTCGTGTCTCTCTTTCCGTCTCGTTCTGCTTCTCTCGTTTTCTTCCGCTTTGCTTGTTCCGCGTTGGTCCTGTCTCTTTTCGTCTTCTCTTTTTTCTTCTGCTGTCTTCCCTTCTTGTCCCTTGCCTCTCCTCTTTCTGCCTCGTTTCTCTCTTGCCCTTCTTTCTCCGGTTCTTTTCTCTTCTGTTCTCTTTCTGTTCTGTCGTTCTCTTTTCTCTGTGCGTGGCTGTCGCGTTTCTGGTTTCTGCTTCTTTTCGTTCTTCTTGGTTCTTGCTTTGCTCTTCGTTTCTCTTCTTCTCTCGCCCCCCCCCCCACCCCTCCCCCCACCAACCCCCCCGCCACCCACAAACAGCCACCCCGGCCAAAATCCCCGTGTAACAAGTACCCTCCCAACCTCCGACACGTCATCAAGTAAGGCCCCAACAAAGTCATATACCAGCCCCCACAACCCATTATACCTCAAATGCTGTGTATTCTCCATGCGAGCATGGTTACACATACCAACTTACCTGCACCCCCAATATGTCCAAACCCATAAGCCCGCTCCCTCAGCGCGCTCAGATGATTCCCCATCAATTAGCTTAGAACTATATGGCATCATTTATAGCTGCTCCGTGATGGGGAGAAATATTTTGACTCCGTTCTTTAGATGCAGTGCAATGGGGCCTAGACAGCTGACAAATGACAAACTTGAGCTACTCTCTGCTTACACCTAGCAGCTTTTCAGGGTGTTTTTCAACCACCTGGCTGCTTTGCTTCCTCAGATCTGCATGCTGCACAGGGTTGCCAATAGTCATTAAAATCACAGGGCTAATCTGTACATCAAAACATCTCCTGTGACATAGATGACAAATATTAATTGCATCAAAAGGCAATTCAACAAAACCAACCTAGATAAATGCTGACCTAGATTTCCAACACAGAATCATAGAATGGCTTAGGTTGGAAGGGACCATAGAGATCACCTGCTCCAACCTGTCCAGTCAGCAGGGATACCTCTCCACTAGATTTGCCTGTTCAACACCTGATCCAGCCTCACCTGCAACACTCCCAGGGAGGAGGAAGCCACAACCTCCCTGGAAAGCCTCTCCCAGGAGTCTCACCACCTTCATACTGAAGAACTTCCTAAGATCCAGTCTAACCCTATTTTCCCTCAGTTTCAAACCACTGCCCCTTGTCCTGTTCCTAGACACCCTCATGACAAGTCCCTCTGCAGCCTTCCTTTAGGTTCCCTTCTAGTATTGGAAGACAGCTCTAAGGTCCCCCTGGAGTCTTCTCTTCTCCAGGCTGAACAACTCCAGCTCCCTCAACCCGTACTCATAGCAGAGGTCCTTGGAAAGTATTTTATCATCACATATCCTTCACATGGTTTAAAAAGAAACATGCCATTGCTTTCACAAAGCTCTGTCAATTTAAAGGAGATGCAGTGTTGCCTTCCCTTGTCCTCCAAGATGCTGTACCAGGAGTTCTTGCAAGCCTGGGTTACACAGAGGAAAGTCTGTAAAACATCCAGATTACAGATTCTTCCTTGAGTAAAACTCCCAAGAAGCACAATGCTAATGCTAATTACTTCCTGAGGTTTCAGAAAACATCATGTTGAGAAGTGACTGCTGCCCTTCCACATGTATGTGCCTTACAAGGGTATTAAAGGTCTCTCTTGCAGTCAGCAGGTTTCTGCTGGCCTGGTTTGAGATGCACTGACAGCTGAGTCAGGCTCTCCAGAGCCTGTGTTCCTATTTCTCTTGCAAGCATTACCTGTGGAACAGATCTTTCTTCTCCCCTCTGTCCTCCTTCATCTCAGCACAGCACTCCTTAATCACTTAGCTCCCAGGAAAGTTTCAGACCAAAGTGGTAGAGCATGGAGAAAAGTCAGGAGTGGCTGGAGCTGAGCAGATACAAACTGAGCACACTGCTGTTATCTCTTTGGAGAGGTCTTAAAAACCTCACTGTAGAGGCCAGGATTTATTGTTAGCATTCCTACAGATGGCAAAACCAAAGTACAAAGATGTAAGAGCCAGTTCTTTAGGCACTTTATGAAAAATGCACAAGTTGCTGGCTCTCAGCCATTGGATGTGGGGGAAAGCTCAGCCTAGAACAGCCCATTAGTTTCATAAATGGTGGTTGTCAAATAGGTTTTGCAGCATTTTCTAAATGGATAAGATTTAAAAAAAAAAAGGTTTCAGAAGAAGGAGGACCAGCAAAGCCCAAGTTCCTGTGGGTTCATCTAAGGCATTTCCCTACCCTGCAGTACCCCCAGCTCCCCAGCAAAATCCTCTACAAACACCAAAACACACGAGCAAGTCCCCAACAAGCTGACTAATACCAGCATGCTAACTGGCAAGCAGGATATGTCCCAGCCAAGTTCTGCCTGCCCTCACCAGTGGGGTCTGTTCAGGGGCCTCTCTGTCCTATTTTAACACCTGTATAGCAATACAGTTGTTTAGGCTCTTCATTTTTTTCACTCCCTCTTCCACATTTGGTTGCATCTGGATAATGCATTCAAATGTCAAGGAAGAAAAACAGCATTGTGACTAAGGTTTTTTTTTAATCAAACCAAGAGATCAGTAATGTTGCTGACATTCACCAACAGCCCTGTTGGTTAGATAAGGTGAGGAGCCAGTGTACAAGAAAGCACCAGCTGTATTCTGGTGTCTGAAGCTGAATAATAAGAATCATATCTGAAGAACAAGAAGGTGCTGCCTCCCTGATTTAGCTCTTTCATGTAGCAGGTGATGCATGTGATACCTTATGGTATCTTCATTTTCATTACCATTTGTTCAACCATTAACAATAGAATCACCTAATAGCATTTTCCTCAATTCAGAGAAACATACACAACTCCAAACTGCTGCTTCACTGACATAGCTAGAATATGTCTGCTAAAATACAGCAGGGAAGAAGAGTGAATTAAGAAAAACTGGAGGGCAGTAGAATGAGGAGGACAACAGTAGAATGATGGTTACAGCTCTCTACCTCCCATCACACAGTCACCCCAAGGATTGCTCTTACTGCTTTTGGATCTGGGACTTGGGTTTTCTTGTCTTTATCTAGCCTGCATCTACAGGTTGTGATATTAAAGCCAAAGGAGAGTGATTGATGCTCTTGTGTTCTGCCATAATTTACTGCTCAGTTTTTCTCAGACTGCTCCCTGATTTATCTGTTCTGTGGCTGTGACCCTCAGCTGCTCATTAATTAGCAAGGTCTCTTAAGAAAGGAATATTTTTCTGCCAGCTTCCACTGTGTATCAACTGAGTCCTCCTAGCACTAGAAAGCCAGCCTAGCCTTCAGTTACTTCTCTCTGATAATTGCTAGGTAGAGACAGATTCAGAATGACATTTTATTCCTTATTTTATTTTGCAGTAGAGCTTTGAAGCCTGAGAAAGCAATGGAAACCACTAAGGTAGATAATGTTAAGACATGGAGAGCTATGACACAAGGTCAGTGTTCTGCCTGTGTGTGCATGGTTAACACTTGATGGCACACACAAGGTACTCTCCCCCTCTTTCACCAAGCAGCAGCTCATTGCATAGGATCTCACCTCACAATGTAGTCATCACGCAGCAGTGGATGGGGCAGGACAAGGGGCAATGGATATAAACTCCAGCACAGGAGGTTCCACCTCAACATGAGGAGGAACTTCTTCACTGGGAGGGTCACAGAGCACTGGAACAGGCTGCCCAGAGAGGTTGTGGAGTCTCCTTCTCTGGACACTTTTAAGACCCATCTGGATGCATTCCTGTGTGACCTGCAATAGATTCTCTGGTCCTGCTCTGGCAGGGGGTTGGACTCAATCTTCAGAGGTGCCTTCCCACCCCTAACATCCTGTGATCCTGTGATGTGTTGTAATGAACTGTGTTGTGCTGTAATCAACTGTGTTGTGTTCATGTCAAACAATAAAATGCAGCATCTATTCTCAAGCTCCCAAAGAGATCTTCTGAGCACCATGGATCTAATTTAGTTCTTGGCAAGTGAACATAGGCAAAGAAAATCCAGTTTTGATTGAGAGTAGTAAACCAGGACTTGCACCTCCTTGAAAGTATGATCTCATGATTTTTTATAAACCAGGCAAGGTTGAAGCTGGGTGATGGAATGCTAAGGAAAACCCACATGCTGTAGAGAATTAGTAAGTAATACAGGATGGTCTTGTTTGTTAGTCTGTACTGAACCACTGCCTAGTGTAGCAGGCCTTTGGATAAGACACAAAATCAAGGTCTTTATCACCCTGTCCTGTCTTGCAAAGCACAAAACTTTTAAAATCCAAGATCCTGGCAAATTCCAGTTAAGCAGATCCTACTCTGTCTACATAAAGTACTGCTGTTATTTCTCTCTCCACCTGTTAATAAGTTTGATGTAGATCTTGAAGGAGCAGAGCAGTTGCTGTGTTCCACCTCAGAAGTGTTGCATTTCAACAGGGAGTGAGCAATCTCTTTGTGTGCTGTGAGAAAAGCCCTCTGGGATTCTTTTGAATGAAAGGAGCTAAATAAATCTCAGTTATTGCTATTATGACTTTCTCCAGCATTTATCCACAGAACAAATGGATAAGTAAGTTGATTTTCAGGCTGCTCTTCATTATTTCCTGGACAAAACTACCTGAAAGTGCTTCACTATTACTTATACAAAATTTAATTTGGTGACTAATAGACCCAGACAACTAAAGCAGGCAGAACTCTATAATCAACATAAGGAGGCTTGTATTTATTAGGTAGCAACTGAGGACTCCCAGGGACACAAAGGTTCTATGAAATTTCCAGATTGCCTGCTGGGCTTTTGCAAGGTTCCCAAGGCTCATCTGAATTCACAGAACTTTTCTTCTTCTGTAACTCACATTAACCTGGCTAGATCTTACTCCTTGCTTTGGCTTCTTCCTTGGAAATACAGGAAGAAAATCACTGCTGGCTTCCCTGGCTTCTCTTACACCTGGCTGCCCACTCTTACAACTTTCCCATAAGGAAAAAAAACCCCAAAGCCTAAAGACTTAGCTTTTGAAGCCACAATGTCTTTGTTGGACTCTGTTGCTTAGCTACCAGAAAGGTCCTACATGGCTCCTGACAGCTGGCACAAATATGAGCAGCTTGACAATGCTCTTCATTGCACTGCAGAGCTGCTGGATCTGTTCTTCACTCTACTGGTGTTTTATTTATATTTCATAGAATCATGGAATCATAGAATAATAGAAGAGTCTGGGCCAGAAGGGGCCTCCAAAGGTCATTTAAGTCTGACCTCCCCGCAGTCAGCAGGGACATTCTCAACTAGATCAGGTTGCCCAGAGCCTCATAGAGCCTCACCTTGCATATCTCCAGGCAAGGGACCTCAACCACCTCCCTGGGCAACCTGGTGCAGGGTGGTGACCCTCATAGTAAAGAATTTGTTCCAAACATCCCATCTAAATCTGCTCTTCTCTAGTTTGAAGCCATTGCCCCTTGTCCTGTCACTTCAGGCTTTTGTATACAGTCTCTCCAGCCTTCATGGAGCCCCCTTAAGGTACTGGCAGGCTGCTATTAGGTCTCCCTGGAGTCTCCTCTTCTCCAGGCTGAACAACCCCAGCTCCTTCAGCCTATCCTTGTAGCAGAGGTGCTCCAATCCCCTGATCTTTTTCATGGCCCTCCCCTGCACCCACTCCATCAGGTCCATGTCCTTCCTATATTGAGGGCTCCAGACCTGTACACAGTACTCCAGGTGAAGACTCACCAGATCCTTACTCCTCTCCCTTGCTCCAGCTCTCAAATGCAAGGCAGTAGAAAATGTAACCACAGATAGCTGAGATCTAGCTGTAGGAAACCATCCAGAAGCCACCTAATGTGCTTCTGCTGCTTAATTCTTCAGGAGAGGCATTGAGAGCGTGGGCAGGGAGGTACCATGTTCACCCCACTTCTCACACCTTGTTTAACAGCAAAGGTAACAGAGGAAATGTTCCCAAAGCAGAGCAATAAGTTGTTTTTTGTGTTTGTGTGTTTTTTTTTTTATAGTGGGATCAGATAACTGGAGATTCAACACTGGCCTCCTGCCATACCCTGGGGAGTCATCTTTTCCCACCTGTTCCATGCCTAGCCCAGAATTGTTCCTCTCACTATAGGAAGATTTGCAGAATGCAGCTGAATACTGCAGCAGGGTAATGTGACATTTTCAGACAAGTCTATTCTGACCCAAAGAGAAAGGATACTAAAAGCTCAGGAGAGAGGCTTTCCGATCAAGTAACTTATCAGAGAATCCCAAGATGAACCTTTAAGGAAAACAAATCTTCTACCACCTGATGCATTCCTAACCCTAAATGCTAAACCTTGTTGACTGAGTCTGTGTGTTTGGATCCTCGCTCAAGCACCAGAGGTCCCAAGCAAATCCACATTAATAATCCAAGGATGACTTGCCCTTTTACATTAGATGCTCAGATAAGATCATAGAATCATAGCATGGATCAGGTTGGAAGTGACCATAGAGATCACCTGCTCTAACCTCCTTGCCAAGAGCAGGAATGCTTCTCAGTTAGATTCAGCTGCTCAAGGCCTCATCCAGCCTGGCCTTCAACACCCCCAAGGAGCAGCCATCCACAACCTCCCTAGGCAGCCTATTCCAGAGTCTCACCACCCTCCTACTGAAGAACTTCTTCCTCAGCTCCAGTCCAACCCTGCTCTCCCTCAGCTTCAAACCATTCCCCCTTGTCCTGTCTCTAGACACCCTCATGAAAAGTCTCTCTGCAGCCTTCCTGGAGGATCCCTTCAGGTATTACAAGGCAGCTCTAAGGTTGCCCTACGGTCTTCTCTCCTCTAGGCTGAACAAATCCAGCTCCCTCAGCCTGTCCTCATAGCAGAGGTGCTCCAGCCCTTGATGACACAGGCATGAATAAAGATATGCATAGACACCTAAATGGAAAGCCTTTTGTATCCATTCAGCATACTCTTGGGCTACTGAAATGCTAGAATGCTTCTCAAAGGTCTGGTGGATGCTTGCACTATGAAGTTTTCTAAGATCTCTTATAAATCCTTGCCAGAGAAGCTGTACACTAACACTGCAATTCTTACTCCAATGATCCTGCCTGCAGCTCAGTTACTAACTCAGGTCAGGTAGTTATCTATATTGATGAAAGAGCCTGTGCAATGTCACTAATTAATTTTCATAATTAGAAGCTAGGGTTTTAAGGTTTGTTTTACCTTTACAGCTATCCATCTCCCCAAATAGCAAATAGGAGGTGGAAGTATCAAGCTTCTCTGGAAAAGAGCTTCTTTTACAGCCTTATCTGGACTAACCAGATGGAAACAGAGACTGTAACAGAAACCTGTAAAACTTGCTCTTAAGTGTGGTGCTAAATTATTTGCCACTTCCAGTTCCTTTGTCCTAGACTCACCCATAATTGTTTGTATAATTGAACTTTTGAAGATAGTTCCCTATCTTCCCCTAGGACTGGGAACTTAGAAGGGACCCATGTCTGCCCTCCTGGTGGGATTTGATGTCAAGCTGCTCAGAAGACATCAGGGCAGACAGAGATTCTGGGCCCCCTACAAGAATACATGGCCCAAAGAGAAATATGAGTGAGGGATCCCCCATGACTCTGTGATAGGTGAACAGCTAACTCCAGAAGAGAGCTTCCACCCAGCTGAAGGAAAAGGAATCACACAACATGAACTATTAATCTAGTGCTGAAATCTGAAGCTGAGAAGTCTGTGTGTTTAATGACTAGACACTAGCCTCTGTCATGACAACTTAAATGACAGCCAGTAGATGGAAGAGGTCATAGTTTAATCAATTCTCTCTCTCTTTGTTTTACATAACTAAGGGTGATAGGCAGCTAATACATTTCACAGCCATGTGATAAATTGCACTGTCACCTGCACTTTGCCTGATACTCCTTCTTTGTCAAGGCTGTTTCCACCATCCCTACTCTCACTCCAGTGCAACTGCACTAAAAGTCACAAGTGTGTCAACTTCTTTCTCTGACAAGAGGAATTTTTCCATCAGTCTTGTGCACAAGATCCCAGGGTTAACACCTGTAGTGTTAAACCAGTGAGAACTTTCACAGCACCAGTCAGGAGCTTTGTTACTGCAAAAAGGAACATCTCAACTTTGCCCTGGGGCTGGCTGGGTTTGTTCCTTGTTGCAGAAGGGCCAAAGAAGCAGAGTTTACACCCAGGACACTTTCAAGAATGAAAAAGAGTTTGCAGCCAGGACACTTTCAAGAATGAAAAAACAAAGTTTACATCCAGGACACTTTCAAGAATAGAATATTCACCTTTTTTTTTTTTTTTTTGCCCCTTTAACAATTGTTAATTTTCTCTTTCCCTAGGTCTTGTATAAGTCAGATTCTTGTTAGCCAGACAATTAATTTTTACAGATCAATTGACAAACAATTCCCTGGCACTTGGAAGGATGACTTTGCATACTTTTTCATGTCTTCACTGTGCAGGATAAAGCAGCTATCCCCAAAGCAAAACTGAGAATCATTTCATCTTATTGAAACTCTCCCTTGGCTCTAAACAGTGGAAGTTGTCAGGAGACTGCATGGCAGGTGCATTGCCTGCAGTCCATCAGCCTCCCAGATCAGTCACTCTTCAGGGACATGGCTTCTTTCTAGCCCTTCTTCATGGATTTATAAAAACAAAAGGGGGGCTTGATACTTGCAAACCCACAAGTGGTACATTGCCAGACTCCTGCAATTAAAATGTATCCATACAGAATGGAAAACAAACAGGAACAAATTCTAATTTCACAAAGAAATTGGCAGATCAAATCATTACCTTTCACATTGAAACAATAAATCTCAACTGCCTGCATAAAATAAGGTTCCTTGGCTTGGTTCAAATTGTAGATATGTGTTGCATTGTTTTTCTGCTCTCTGGCTTCAACCCTTGTGAGTAAATATAGCAGCAGCATACTGGAAAATTGCCCTCAAAGGTGATAAAATACAGGATTCATCAGATTTTGAGATGTCCCTGAAAACTGATAGTTGTCCTGTCTCACTTGGCAGCCTAGAAGAAGCAGGACTTAAAGAGACACTGCAGGAAGCAGAACACATTCCTGGAGGGACAGGACTTCATCCCTACTTTTCTGCAGGCATTCCTTCTCTGACTCCCTGTTTCTCTCTTCCCTCCAGTACTGTGACACCTTCCCCTTCTGTTCATTTCTGCTTCTCCTAAGAGGACTCCAAATAAAGTGTTTCACATTGCAGGTTTAACCTAATTAGAAGCCAAGATACTACAGCCTCATTTCACAGAAAGCTCAGCATCAGTATTCTCAGTGTGAGCAAAATGCACTCCATCAGAGCAGGGTGATGCTGAGCAAGATGAAGGCAGGCAGCTTCTATGCCTTTGCTTCTGTTTTCAGTGTTGTTATCTCAAGGTACTCAATCCCTCCCCCCTAAACCTTGAGTGGAAAAGAGTAGTAGCAAGAAGAAAAAAGGCTTTGTTCTTTATTTTGATTGTTCATCAGTGAAGTCCCATGTTGTGGGAACAAGAATGCTCTAGGATGGCTGACACTAAGAGAAGATGTCAAGTGCTTGTCATTTTAGAGAGGTGTTCAGAGTATCTTTAACAATTTGCTTCCCTGCACAAACTCCTTTCCTAGAAAAAGACACATTCTTGAAGTTTCTTGATCTAATTCTTTGCTGAAAGGAAAGACATTAAGAAAGATGATAACAGATGGCTGTAGGGAAAGATCCCTTCTCATTAGTCTGCTATTTCTAATTGTATGAATCTTTCACCTTTGAAGATCAAGTTAGAAACATTCCTGGTCTACCCAACCTGTTCTACATACCCTCTGCATCTGAGAGGATGTCCCTCCCTGGCATTCACCAGGAGAGATGTTGAGCTCAGTTATGAACACATAACTGATTCTGTTGCCTAAGGTTTGCTGAGCTATTTTCACAGAGTGGCTCAGGTCAGAAGGGACCATAGAGATCATCTGCTCCAGCCTCCCCACCACAGGCAGGGATGCCTCTCAACTGGGCTCAACTGATCACAGCATCATCCAGCCTGGCCTTCAGCATGCCCAGGGAGCAGCCATCCACAGCCTCCCTGCTCAGCCTATTCCAGAGTCTCACCACCCTCTTAATGAAGAACTTCTTCCTCAGCTCCAGTCTAACCCTGCTCTCCCTCAGCGTCAAACCATTCCCCCTTGTCCTGTCTCTAGACACCCTCATAAAAAGGCCCTCTCCAGTCTTCCTGCAGGATCCCTTCAGGAACTGGAAGGCAGCTCTAAGGTCCCCCTCAGTGCAATCACACATGCAGGCACTCCATTGGACTAAAAGCCAAACAAGGAGAAGTTCACTATCAGCTAATTTAATTTGGATCACTGAGAGTCAAGAATCTGCACTGTGCCCAAATTCCAAAGCAGGCTAGAATCCAGGTTTTTTATTTCTTTGACTTCTGTCAGAGGTAGGGCAGAAGTATAATTCTATAAAGCTGACTGGTTACAATTGAAGATATTACTTTAAGGGCACTAAACAGCACCTTCTAAACCTCAGAGCCCCAGGAAAGGAAGAACTTCATAGTTTCATTTGTAACTCAGGAACAGGGACAATACCTTAACATAGCACTTGTCAGGATATTGGATACAGGCTGTTATCATGTCACTCACCATCACTATTCCACATTTAAACCATTCTTTCTCTAATGACTCTTTCTATAGCCAGAAAAATTACAATGAGTAATGGTTTGTTCTGCAACCTTCACTTCTTTTCTGCCTGTGAAAATCTGGATACCAGAGGATGATTTTTCTTCAGTGTTTTGCCACATGTGCTTCAGTCATGGAAGGTGTTTCTGAGTCATTGCTGGAGAAGCTCAGCTCTCAAAATCAACAATGCTCTACATCTCCTTCCTGTGACTGCTCTTCCACCTCCCTATGTGCCAGATCACCCCTAGCCAGGATGCTGGCAGAAAGCAAGACAGAAAAAACCCTCAATTGTGACCAAACCAAACAGAAAAATTAAAACTAGCATTAACTGGAAAAGTTTTGCAGCATTCAGCTACCTTCTCTTCATAGCCATGACACAAAGCCCTGGACACTGGCATACAAATCCTAGGCATTATGATACTAATAGGATCAAAATAGTGGAAATATATCCTTTGGTGGTTGTTCTTGACAGCAAAAGCTCATAGGCAAATGCTATTTCCTTTGCATCATATTGTACACAAGATGAAAAGAGCTAATTAAAGTCACTGAATTTTGTTGATGCTGCCATGATCTCTCACATACAGAAATCAGTTACTCTGTAAGAACAGGAAATTCTGCTTAGAGGTTTTGTTTCCATACTCTCTCTTGGTATAGCAGCTAAGAAAGTAGCCAGTTTGACTGAAGGATCTAAAGTAGTTCTCTTGGTGCCAGAGGTACCTACATGAGGGAAAGAAAAATGAGGGAAAGAAGTGGGAAAATTGGATTTGGGTGCCACTGACGGAGGCTGCATAGGATGTCCCACCAGGCAATCCTTGCTTCTGCTTCTCTGAACTATAACTAGATTAATGCAGGGGTAAAAGGCAAGCAGAAGCCAATGCAGCAATCAGGACTCCATAGAGATCAGCGTTGTTCTAGCTTTGTCTCAGGCTTATCTGAGAGAACCAGGTACTGTTTTCTATTCTCATTTTAAAACTAATTTCCTCTTTGGTATGTATTACAAGTGCAGATTAGAAAGCCTTGGCTTCATATAATGTGGCCAGAAGAGAGGAAAAGAAGAGGCCAAAGCCATAAAAGAAGGAGAAACCATTGGAAATAGGAAGCTGTTGACGTGGAAATAAAGAAAACAAGAGAAAACAAACTCTCCAGGAACTTCTGAGTCACATTCTCCAGGGTTTCCCAAACACTTTTGCTCAGGGTTTATCTAAGTTCTCATACAGATCCTCCAAGAATACAAGTGCTGGGCAGAGAAGGCAGGTTCTCACAGACACAGGAACTCAGACCAGCACCCAAGCCCTTGTTTCTCAGCACTGTTGGATGCATTCTTTGTTCCCTCACTAGGAACACAGCCCTTACAATAGCAGAGGGTTCAGAACAAATCACAGTTCCTGTTTGTGCTTTCAGGGGCAGGAAGATGCCTGAACATAATCAATGTGTGACGAGAGGCACCTGGAGTACATACTGTGATTCTAGGCTCAGGCTGTCCAATAACTCTGCTAATGCACTCAGGCTTCACCTTTATCATCTCCTGATTTTTCAGTCCTGCCTAACTTTCCATCTTCAGCACTCTCCTATCCCTGCACTCGGTCCCAAGCTCCACTGCAGCTCTCTGTGAGTCACATGAAAGCTCACCCTCAAAATAATCTTGGAGTACATGCAAGGTGGAGGATCCCATCCATCATTTGTGAAAAGAAACAAACTCTCTTCCCAGGCTATCTGATGGACCTTGCAATTTGAGAAGAGTACTTCTAAATTTGGATCATACTCTATATCTAACCTTATCCCTTATTGAACAACCAGACCTTCTTGTGAGCAGAAGAGGAGGAAAGGGGAGAGAAATCAGAAATCCATGTGAAAAAAATCTTGTTCTTTCCTTTTCCCTTGTTCATTTTTTTCTTTTGGTTGGGTGGTTGGTTGGTTGTTTTTTTTTTTTTCTCTGTGTCCTTCTCTCCTCTCTCTGTTTTTAAACACTCAACCTACAAATACATCTACTACTCCTCTGAAGGTCTAAAGAATTAGATCCCAAGAAAATTGTCTTTTTTTCCTATTATCGTTGTCTCCCTCTTAACATGCAGCTAAAAGGCTGCATCTCAGAAATAATTATTATTCTCCAGATTGCAGGCAGGCCATCAGAGTGCCTTTTGCTCCACAAAAGATACAAAACATGATTAGAGGAAAACGTGTTGGGGGAAAAAAAAGGAAAAAAAAAAAAGACAAAGAAGAAACAAAGGATTGAAATTGCCTTGCTGAAGACTGCATTCTCTCACACACTGGACACTTGGGGGCTGATCCAAAGCTCACTGACTTCAACAGACTCATATCCAGTGGGCACTGCATCAGCAGCTTTCACCTCCTGTCCACCTCAGTCTAAGTCTGTATTCACAGAACAGTTTTTGCCTCTTCATGTAAAAAATAGCATTTAGAAAAGGTGGAAGCTCCTTTTCTTAGAACCATAGAATGGCTTAGGTTGGAAGGGACTTCAGACATCATTTACTCCAACCTCCCTGCCTAGGGCAGGGATGCCTCTCAACTAGACTCAGCTGCTCAAGGCCTTGTTCTTTCTACCAGGGTAGCTGAGGTACAATCCTGCTGGTCAAGTGCTAAACAGGACTGGAAAGGACAAGTCCTTGGCACAAAAAATTCCACTTAAATTAAGTTGTTCTACATGACATGAATTAAATACACTTGGCCTCCAATTTTTCTGGAAGTGAAACAGCCAAAAACTTTGGAGTTTATGTAGAAATGAGCTGCATTTTAGCTAAAGACATCAACTGATGTAAGCCAAACCAAGCCTTGCATAGAGCTTTGCTTATCTAACATGACACATACTCATGCTTAAGTTCATCGAATCAGAGAATCACCAAGGTTGGAAACATCCTTAAGATCATTGAGTCCAACCATAACCCAACTACCATGACCACCAAACCATGTCCTGAAGCACCACAGCTACAGCCTCTTCAACACCTCCAGGGATGGGGACTCCACCACCTCCCTGGGCAGCCTGTTCCAACCTCTCACCACTCTCTCACTGAAGAAGTTTTTCCTCATGTCCAATCTAAACCAACCCTGGCACAACTCAAATCCATTTCCACTCATCCTATCTCTAGTTGCTTTGGAGAAGAGACCAACACCAGTCTCACTCCAACCTCCTTTCATGTAGCTGTAGAGAGCAATAAAATCTCTCCTCTACCCTCTTTTCTCTACACTGCTTTCTATCCTATGGGATGCTCACATTCAACAAGCTATAAATCAATATGAGCTAGAAGCTGCTGTAATTAAAGCAGACACAGGGCCCAGCAGAATGCAGCTACAGATTTCAATCTTCAGATAATAAACATGAGGGAAAATTGATAATAGGCTCCAAAACACTGAGGCATGCACACTCCTACACCTAAAGACACCCACCTCCATATGTACACACAAAGATACTGTCTGCTCTACCCCACTAAGCCTATAGTCTTTGCAAAAGAAATTTTAAAAGCTCAAATTTCTTGATTAACGGCTGTGCTAAACCAGAGAATTCTTACAAGGAGGCTAAGAAGCCTTTGCTGGAGAGATCATTTCAAGAAGAACAAGGAACAGCTTGAAAGAATCCAGCACAGAGGCACAAAGCTGCTGAAGGCAGAGGAGCATCTCCCTGCTGAGGACAGGCTGAGGGAGCTGAGGCTTTTTAGCTTGGAGCAGAGGAGCCTGAGGGATGACCTCATTCCTGGTGATCAAGATGTGCAGGGCAGTGTAGGGAGGACAGAGCCAGGCTCTGCTCAGGGATGTCCAGTGACAGGACAAGGGGCACTGGGGGCAAGCTGGAGCAGAGGGGTGCCATGGGAACAGAAGGAAAAAGATTTTCACTGTGAGGGTGACAGAGTCCTGAAACAGGCTGGCAAGAGAAGTTGTGGAGTGTCCTTCTCTGGAGACATTCAAAGCCCCTCTGGATGCATTCCTGTGTGACCTGCCCTGGGTGATCCTGCTCTGGCAGTGGGGTTGGACTGGCTGACCTTTCAAGTTCCCTTCCAGCCCCTACCACTCTGTGATTCTGTGACCAAACAGGCTTTGTGCACTTGGGATACTCCTGACTCATCACTGTTCAAAAGCCTTCTTTCTACAGCCATTCTCCAAGTGCTTAGTGTGACCAAACATTTCCACACATTCACAGATCCCTTCAGGTTGGAAGGGACCCTTCAAAGGTCATCTTGTCTAACCCCCACTGCAGTCAGTAGGGACAACTCCAACTAGATCAGGCTGCCCAGGGCCACAACAAGTCTGATCTTGAATGTCTTCAGGGGCTGTGCCTCAACCATATCCCTGGGCAACCTCCACCAGAAGAAGCATCAGTAATTATGTCTTCAGCATAACATTTATGCACAGTTCCTAGGACAGAGAAGCTTGCTGAGGACAAACCAACTCTTGGACAGGAAATTAGTTGTCTAATAGTCTTTGGAGGCAAGCAAGAGGAAAATTAACATGTAGCATATGAATATGAAGGTGCAGATCTTTCAGAATGGACAGGCAAGGGAATTAGAGGCTTGAATGTTGAGGTGTCCATCCACTTCCTCTGAAACACTGATTAGAGTGGGAAATAGATTTGCTGACAGTGCTGGCATGATGACCAAGGACAGTAAGTAAAGGAGCACTGTGACAATAGAGGTACCCTGTATCACCAGTGAGATCCATCATGAGGACCTGCCAATAAAGCTGACTGCATTTGAATATGTCATCCTTAGGCTCTAAGCAGTGCAGAACACCAATAAAATCATATGAGGAAAGCTTTAAATGTTTACAGCCCAGAACTAATAGGATACAATAATGAAAAAGCTCAGCAGGGTAGATGACAACCCTCACTCCAGCACCAGGTAGGGAAGAGCCAGTAACAAATGATACAAAGAATTACCTACACTTCAGTCAGAAGAAAAAAAATTTCCTGACACTGACCAGTACCAAGGCTGCTGAACTTACTGGATTCCCCCAGATTCTACAAGGTAAACCAAGGGTACCCAGCAAGAGATCTGAAAGCAAATCTTCCTGGGTTTACAATCATCAGGCATCCAGCTGGTATAATCAGATGATGCAGTAGGCTGGTCTGGATTCTTACAGAGCATCAGGAGGACTAAAGGAGTGTCAATACCCCAGAGTCTACCTCCAAGCTACTTTTAAATACCTTCAATCGACCAAAACCTCCTGTCAATACCTTCAAAGAATGAAGACTTTGGGACAGGGAACTTGCAAAACGAGAGATAAAGCCAAGGTCTTCAGATAAAACCAGCAAAGGTCTTGCTTGTCATTTTGTAAGAAGCCTGTGATGAAATTTTCAATCTGTGTCTGAGCTATGCTTTAACAGAACAATGTGGGTTTATTCATCTTGTAAATTTGTCTGACTGTGAGCATGATTTCCAGGCAAAGCTGACTCTGAACAGGAATTCCATTCCCTTCAAAGGCAATGAACCCTGATTCTTAGCAGATTTTCTCACTGTCAAAGACCTTGTCAACCCAGCACAAGACAAACATTAAAGTACAAATTCACATTTTTCTTGCAAGCAGTGTCAGAAGACAAAGGCAAGACAAATTCCAGAACCACAAAAGGTCCTTCTGTGGAAGAGATCCAGTAAAGTTTAGTGAAAGAGTAAGATCAAGAACTCAGTGGAGATGGGTGGATGAGTGAGTAGATTGGTAGAGAGAGATCCTTAAGAATTTTCTTTCTATAAGACACTTAAGAACTATAAGTTCCTAGAACACAGGAGGTTCCACCTCAACATGAGGAGACACTGCTTTAGGATGAGGGTGACAGAGCACTGGAACAGGCTGCCCAGGGGGGTTGTGGAATCTCCTTCTCTGGACACTTTCCAAACCCACCTGCATGTGCTCCTGTGTGACCTGCCCTGGGTGATCCTGCTCTGGCAGGGGAGTTGGGCTCAATTTCTTGAGGTCCCTTCCAACCCCTAACATTCTGTGATTCCTGAGTAAAAAAATAGCATAAAACTCAAACTATTTTATCACAAAGAAAGATAGTTAAGAGACAAAACTGATCATATCACAAGGTCTTAAGTGACTCCAGATCTATGGCAAAAGTAGAAAGGAAGCTGAGAAAAGGATTAAAATTGGTCAATGCTAATGAGTGCAAAAGTATTGAAAGAACAGCTAGAAATAAAGCTTGAAAAATGAAAGGATGAAGTGTGTTGAGACTGGCAAAAACACCACGCAGAGGAGGGTATCATTCTTTGTGTTTATTAGCAGTATAAGGCAGCATAAATTGTTAGCTCACTTTCCAGAGAAGGAAAAATCTATTGACAATAAGGCTGAGAAGAGTGATTTTTTGGCATCAATTTTCATAAAAAGGTCAACTGTGATGAATTAACATTGTTAGGAACTAAGAAAGGAAGAAAGGCCTAGAATACAAAAGGAATGGGTTAGAGAGGCTGCATAGCTGAATCTGCCACATCCCTTCTGCAGCTCTAAGAAATGGACGCAATCAATATCAGATCTGTTAATGATTGGTTTTGTGGAACTTAGGAAGGACTGGCAATGAAGCTAGATCACTGACACAAAGTGGCAACTATCTTTTGAAGGCAGAAAAAAAGGAGAAGACAACAAACAATAGACCTTAACTCCAGTTCCTCAGAACAAAGGCAAAATTTGGAAGTACCTAAGAGAAAAGAAGTGGTTAGAAGTCAACGCAGCTTTGTCAGGAACAACTTATGATGACCCATTCTAATTTACTTCAGTGAGAAGGTACCAGACGAACACCCAGTGGACAAGATGTCATATAGTAAAGTTTTTTGAAGGTGTTTCAAATTCTCAGAGCAAATAAGCAGTATGGTCTAGCTGAACTACAACAAATTCATAAACTGTACTCTGAAAGCAGCTCTTAGTGTTTTCCTGTCAAAATGGATAGAGGGGTGCTGAATGAGCTTCTGCAGGATTCATGGAATCACAGAATGGATCTACTGCAACCTCCCCACCATGGCCTGGGACACCTCTCAGCTAAACTCAGCAGCTCAAGGCCTCATCCAACCTGACAGCTGAACACCCCCAGGGAGGGAGCATCCACAAACTCCCTGGGCAGCCTATTCCAGAGTCTCACCACCCTCCTACTGAAGAACTTCTTCCTCAGCTCCAGTCTAACCCTGCTCTGCCTCAGCTTCAAACCATTCCCCCTTGTCCTGTCTCTAGACACCCTCATGAAAAGCCCCTCTGCAGCCTTCCTGTAGGATCCCTTTGGATATTGCAAGGCAGCTCTAAGGTTGCCCCAGGGTCTTCTCTTCTCCAGGCTGAACACCCCCAGCTCCCTCAGCCTGTCCTCACAGCAGAGGTGCTCCAGCCCTTGGATCATCTTTGTAGCCCTCTTGTAGAATCACTCCAAAAGCTCTGACATGACTCAGTCATGGGTTTGGTACAGTTCAATATTTTCACTGAAGATTTAGATGAAACATGAAGTATGTTGATTCAATCTGCAGGTGAAACCAAAGGAAGATGAAGATTGCATTAAAATTCAAAGCAACCTCGACAAACTGGAGCTGTAGCCTGCAGAGAAAGGTTGCAATTCAATAGGGTCAAGTAGGAGTTGCTACAATTAGACAGGACTAATCAATGGTGCAAGCACATAAATGAGGAGCAATGACAAGGCAGCATTTTGACTGGGAAAAAAATAATTGGCATTATTGAAGATTGCAACCTGAACGTGAGACACCCGTTCCGTTCTGTTACAAAAATGCAAATACAGTCCTGGCTCTAGGCTCAAAGAATGGAAGCTGGTGAGACATAAAATAATTTGTCCTCTCTTAGAATCACAGAATCAGTCAGGGTTGGAAGGGACCACAAGGATCATCCAGTTCCAACCCCCCTGCCATGGGCAGGGACACCTCACACTACATCAGGCTGGCCAGAGCCTCATCCAGCCTGGCCTTAAACACCTCCAGGGATGGGGCCTCAACCACCTCCCTGGACAACCCATTCCAGGCTGTCACCACTCTCATGGGGAAGAACTTCTTCCTCACAGCCAGCCTGAATCTCCCCACTTCCAGCTTTATTCCATTCCCTCTAGTCCTGTCACTACCTGACATCCTAAACAGTCCCTCCCCAGCTTTCTTGGAGCCCCCTTCAGATACTGGAAGGCCACAAGAAGGTCACATTGGAGCCTTCTCTGCTCCAGACTGAACAGCCCCAACTCTCTCAGTCTGTCCTCATAGGAGAGGTGCTCCAGCCCTCTGATCATCCTGGTGGCCCTTCTCTGGACACCTTCCAGCATGTCCAGATCCCTCTTGTAACAGAGGCTCCAGAACTGGATGCAGTACTCCAGGTGGAGTCTCACCAGAGCTGAGCAGAGAGGGAGAATCACCTCCCTTGACCTGCTGGCCACACTTCTCTTGCTGCAGCCCAGGCTCTGGTTGGCTTTCTGGGCTGCAAGTGCACAGTAACAGCTCATGTTAATGAGACAGCTCTTGATCCAGCACTATGAAGATCTCCACTAGTGTTCTGATTCCAGTTTGGCCAAAGCAATTCAAGGAGAGCCCAAGTGAGGAGGATCCAGAGGACACAGTGGAAAGTAAATAATCAGTTCTCTGTGTCTGGGCTGGACAGAGTAAAAAAACAACTGTGAAGGACTTCCTGGGGCAAGACAGGGCTCAAGCAAGGTACCTGGAACACAAGAGTAGGAGGAGCTGAAAGAGATTATTTGGAGAGAGATTGATAATTTCCTTATTAGAGCTCTTTAAGAGAAGATGAGACTAACAAAGCAAGAATGATACAGGTAAAGCTGATCCTCACTGAGGAAAGAGATACCTGTGGAGGTCTCTGCCAGACTTTAACATCTCTGATTTTATGTCAAGACACATAAAGCTAAAAAGTTCATTCCCACAGTGTTAATACAGGAAGAATAATTTCCATACTAACTGGCAGAGCAGAGCTAAAGAAGCAGCAGGACTTCAAGATGTCAGATCTGCTAGAACAGTGTGGGATGGTTTTCATCCTCTTCCACCAACTATAGCAGGAACAGCTGTTTATCAGAAATGGGATGTGCTGGTAAGATTGCAGATGGCACCCAAACCAGGAAAATCAATTGCTACCAGAGACAGCTGTATTTAAAAGGAAATCACTGTAAGGTCAAAAGCAGGAAGATGAGGAGCTGCAAGTCTATACCAACATGCAGTAATTAAACTGTGCAAGCTTGGATACAGCTTGCTGTGTTACAGCTAACCCTAGGGAGTATTACAGGTCACACCTTCCTTGCAAACTCATTCCTCCTCAAGAACAGACCATAGGAGATCAGAAGGAAGGGAATTAGAATGGGCTTTCTCTGATGAGCTGTTAGGCATAAATGGATTAATGAAAGCTGTGTACAATGCATCAGCACTGACCAGGCTTGGCAGGGCTGTTATCACTGGGTATTAGTTTATAGCAGTAGAGACGAAGGGGAGAGGCCACTCTGGGCAGAGCTGCCAAGGGAATCATAACAGATCAGGAGCAGAGAGCTTCCCTTCAGAAGGCTGAGCTGGGAATGCACTACTGGGAATTCCCTTTTTTACCAATTTCATCTAATCTTTCTAAATCCCTTTTCTGTTCTAGGCTTTGTTTCTCTGGAGCCACTGGCAACATTCCTTTGTTGTGACTGAAGGGAGGAAACAAAAGAAGTGGCAAAGCATTTTGCTGTATTAAAAGCAGAAAGAAGAAATGTTTTGCTCACTGACTGTGTACTCTGCATTCTGGACTGTCTTGATCCAAAGCACAGCAAAGTCTTCACTTGCCTTGAGTCACATTTTCTGTACAAGGTGATGTATTTCATCAGCCTGGTGTGGATTATACAGGACTGAATTATCACAGCATAAACTCTGCATGGGATTTTATGTAATCTATGGACCTGACACCTCCTTTCATTTCCCCATCTGCATTTCAGCAAGGGCTGCTAGCAGGTGTCTTTCAATAGCGTCTGAGGACATGCATTTCCATCTTTCATGCTCTGATAGGAGGAGACTCCAAAACAGAGAGGACAGCAGATTACAGCCATAGACTCTGTCTTCTTTCTCTTGTTCTTTTTCTTTTACCTGTCCTCTGCTGAAATAGCTTTCCCCTTTTAGTTATTCTGCTGCTAAATCCAAGTGGAACCTATGAAAGGTGTGTAAGATAGATGGAACTGCTCTCAATGACTGTAAAGAAAGCTTCTGCTAACTGATGTGGCCAGATTCTGAACTTTTAGATGCTTAACAAAGTCAATGAATCCCATTTAGTGGGGCTGAAGGACTTTGGTGTAGTTGTAGTTTGTGCATATGTGGGCACCCCCCAGCATTAACTCCAACAATGAGTGAAATAAACTTCACCATGACAAGCTACAGGTAGGTAGGAATAAAGTCTGCCTTGTCCTTTCAACAAATGAATTGCCTCTGGTGCTATAAAATCTCAATCATGTTTGATTCAAAGACAGACTCCTCTAACACTTGATGCACAGCAGAAATATGCACTGCTGCTGCTGGGAGATTTATTCCTGTCACAACCAAAGCACTTTACATGTCCAAACAAAAAAGAGTCAGTCCTTTGGCTTTTACCTCTGGTGACATCCTCAAATGCATTAGCTTTTCCATCCACAGACCAGAGCATATTAGAGATTAATAGGGCTCAGCAACTCCAACCACACAGATTGTCAGACTCAGTAATCAGCCTGAAGAATTTGGAGGACAGTTGTTGTTTACAGGAAGTGATAAGAGACCCAGCAGAACACTTAACTCTGAATAAACAATGTGGAAACTTCACTAGCCAGAAAGTCCTAAGTGGCAAACAGGCAGCTCAGGTGTTCCCAAGGACGGGTTGATTGCATTCCTGCTGAGTGCTAGCAAAACCAGAAGATGAGAAAGGGTAAATCATAAAGCAGGGCACCTTTCTCACGTGGACTCACTCTCATTGGAACCAGTGCTTTAGCTCTAGCTTGTTAGTTCACTAAAAACATGCCACAAACCCCAGACTCAAAGCACTGATCACCAGCTCTGCTGTGCAGCTGTATGCCATGTGTTCCAACACACAACTCAGCAAAAGGGACCCTGCTGGCATCTATCTGGGCAGCAGCAGGTCTCACTCCAAAGGCTCTGCAGAGCCTGGAGGGTGCTGGCAGGGCCTTTTTTGCAGCACAGAGTAACAGGGAACTGGAAAATGAGTTCTTTATTTCCTCCTGTTTCCTTCACAAACGTATCTGTGCTCGGCAGCATGAAGGGAGAGTTTCGACTTGCACAGCAAGCAAGCTTGGTGGTAAAGTGCAGGGAACAAGCCAGGCGCTGCATCTCTTGCTTTAACAAGAAGATGACTGCACAGATCCTACGTCAACCCTGGGTCCAAGATGCAGCCCAGCCTAACAGGGGGGAAAGAGAAAACTGAGAGGGAATCTTATCAATGTTGATAAATATTTAAAGTACAGGTGCCAAGAGAATGAGGCCAAACTGTTTTCAGTGGTGCCCAGTGGCAAGGGAAGGAGCAGTGGGCACAAACTAACACGCAGGAAGTTCCACCAAAACATGAGAGGAAACTTCTTTACCTCGAGGGTGACAGAGCACTGGAACAGACTGCCAAGAGATGAAACTGCAAGGATGGGAAATGTTATCTTCCCAGGACCACAGACCTACCCCCACAGCTCTCATTCACCTTTCAGGAAACACTTTAAAAAACCCCAAAACAACAATGAAGCAAAGATAAAAAAGAAGCAAACCCAAACCACCCCCCTCCCAAAAATTAATGTCCTGGGGCTTCCTGTGTAAGATGCATTGCAGAACAGTGCTGCCAGCAATTAGCATCACAAACCTGCCTGCAGATGCCACAGTGTGTCAAGGACATTTTGAATGATGAATCAAGGGCACCACTGTTTCTGAGGTGGGGTGTTTAAGCTGTGTTAACAGCAGCTGTCCTAGCACACAAATGCAGCATCCCACAAGGGTTGCAAATAAAGGCAGGAAAGCACCACGAGGCAGGAGAGATCTCTGTGCCAACAGGTTTGCTGTTTTCATAGCTGTTCCTGTCACACCTGCAGGGGAAATCATCTCTGAAGCTTCACTAAACATCTTTCTACTGCTTCTTTGCCAATAGCTGATTACCTCAAATCAATCTGTGAGGGGATGGGAATGCCAGAAATGAGACATAAAATCCTAGAATGACTTAGGTTGGAAGAGAACTCAGAGGTCATCTCCTCCAACCTCCCCACCATGGGCAGGGACACCTCTCAACTACTCAGGTGCTCAAAGACTCATCCTGCCTGGCCTTGAACACCCTCAGGAAGGAGGGAGCCACAAACTCCCTGTTCAGCCTATTCCAGAGTCTCACCACCCTCCTACTGAAGTTCTTCCTAAGACCCAGTCTAAATGAGGAAAAATACTCTGTAAAGGACAGAGACCTCAAGTGCTCCTATCCACTACCCCTTCCCAGATAAATTCCAGGCTATCCCATTTCTGACAAATTCAAGGAATTAAAGATGCTTCATTACAGAAGAACTTTACAGACATCTGACACTGCTGAGGATAAATTCCTGATGGACCTTGCCACCTGAGGAACCTGAGCTGACAAACATAAGACAGATTAAAAGTGATACAAGGACATGAAGTACACTGCTCCTGGCTTGCTACCTCACCAGGTGCTGGGGTGAGTAATTTCCTAAATAGACTGGTGTGCAGCCAGGAGCAGCAGTGCTGTGGGCTTAGCCTTCAGGCCTTGCTCTCCAGGGACTTTCTTTTCTTGGAGCTGAGTCTTTGATCCTGAACAGTACATTTGCACAGTAAGAGGTTGGGTATGATTTTAAAAACAAGAGAGAAAAAGTGAACAAAAGCTGTGTTTCTGCATCTCATGTCTCCAATCTGCTCCTTCTTGAAAGGGACAAAGACAGCTCAGAGGTATTGTCAAAAATGGCTAAACCAATTTTTCAGCCTCATCCATTCTTTATATTTCCACAAAATTTTAGGCTGCTTTTTTTGTTGTTGTTGTTTTGATTTTTTTTTTCTTTCAAACCTGAGCTCCTGAAATTAAGGCGTCAGGTTCTTGTGGTATTGAGAATCACTTCCATGAGCTGCAAGGGAGAGGGTTTAAGTCTTGGCCTGCCCATACCCTTCCATATCCATCTCTCACAGGCACCCTTCCTTTGTCTTCTGCTCCTTGGCCTCTACCATGCATGGACTGCCAGCATCACACCCTCATAACTTCATTTGTCTTTTTTCTGCTTGTTCCTTTTTGGGCTGTTTTGGGCTATTTGGGTAACAATAAGCACTGTCTGCAGGCTAGACATGTAACCCTGATTTTTATTTCTTTTTGTTTAAAACCTTTTAGACCTTTTCAAAGAGATGATTTTTTATGGCCATGCCCTTTCAGACAAGAGACTCTGGTTCCTTTGTGGCCCAGCCAAGAGTCCTCTAAGATAATTGCTTAAAGAGAAAATGGGGTTTGTTCATCAAATCAGGTGAGGACAGGCCTGATTAATCTAGGAACTTATCATCCTTTTTCAAACTAAATGATCAACTATGCTATGAGGATAGGCTGAGTGAGCTGGGGTTGTTCATCCTGGAGAAGAGAAGGTTCTGGGGGGACCTTAGAGCTGCCTTCCAGTACCCAAAGCGATCCTCCAGGAAGGCTGCAGAGGGACTTTTCATGAGGGTGTCTAGAGACAGGATAAAGGGGAATGGTTTGAAGCTGAGAGAGAGCAGGGTTGGACTGGATGTTAAGAGGAAGTTCTTCAGTAGGAGGGTGGTGAGACTCCTGAGTAGTTTGCTCAGGGATGTTGTGGATGCCTCCTCCCTGGGGAGTTCAAGGCAAAGTGAGGCAGTGAGCAGCTGAGTCTAGTTGAAAGGCATCCCTGCCCATGGTGGGGAGCTTGGAGTAGATGATCTCTGAGGTCCCTTCCAGCCTAAGCCATTCTAAGACTCTATGAACAGCAAGGCCCATGGGCAATACTCAATATATTAACAAGCTGTTACTTTAACAGATGCTACACCTTCTCTAGCAAAGCCATCTTGAATTCCTGTCTTCCTAGCTCTTAAATGACATAAATAAAGAGGGCTCCATAGCAGGTGATAAAAGTAGTTAGAGGCATAGAAAGACTGAAAAAAAGTGAGCATCTTTCATGAGCATATGCAGGAGAAGGGAGGTGATAGCTGTTTACAAAATAACTGCCAGTTTAGGCACTCCCAATTATTCTCTCTTGCAGCAGAGGACAAAGGTGCACTTGCAAAGGTGAAAGCCCAGCTGATGAAAGGAAATAGTTTCTTTTTCTGCACAACACACAGCTAATCTATAAAAGTCATGAGCTAGCAGGATGCAGCCAGGAGGAGCATGGGAAGATTCAAAAAGCTTTGGGTGCTTTAGAAACAGAGAATGAGAGCAGTGGAACATTTCCTTAGACACAATTGCTGCTATTAGCATTATTCAGAATGCTACAAATTCTCAGGGATCCTGCTATAAATACATCACTGTCTGAAGCTAGAAAGGCACTCCCCAAGGATAGGAGGATTTTAATTGTTCACCATGGCCATTCTTGCATCCTTATTTGCAATTCCCCAACGCTGAGCACTGTCAGAAAGGACACTTGACTGTATTAATGCACTACAGTGGATCCTCTCTTCTCATGATTCACTTACTCATAGATGAAAACAAAGGTTGTGTGCTCCAAGAAAAAACAAACAAACAAACAAGCAAACAAAGCCTTCTTACCAGGGCAAGCCTGCCAAGATAAATCCAGGTAGCAAAACTTCACCCAAATTCTTGGCTGCCCCCTGCAGCTCAATGGAAGATGAAACTCTGCTTTATTCTTTGGGATGGGTGTTTGCTTTTTTCTTTGAATGTGTTGGACTTTTATCTTTTAATGAGATGCTGGTGCCCTTTGGAGGATCCTAGCAAATGGCATCCTCAGAAACAATTCTGAAGCAGGGAACATGATGTGAAAATTTGTTTGGTAGACTAGGCAGGACAAACAGATTAGACAGAGAAATAGATGGAGAACAGATGCTTTCTACTCTTCCCCTCATTCTTAATTTCTGATACTGGCCTGACAGCAGAATCTTTTCCCAGCACTCAGCTGCTTCTATTGCTTATTCCATCTTCCAAGTTCAAATCCTCCAATTCATGCCAAAATAGGGATTTAAGGTCATAAGAAACTGCTAACCCTTCAAAGGAAGCCATTCCAGTTTAAATGGTGAATAATCATAATGTGCCATAGATAAAGCTGTTGATTGTGTCTTTTTAAATGGTTAAAGATATATTTGGAAGTCTGACCATTCAGCATGCTACTATTACTTTAAACATGAAATTAAGCCATCCAGAGACTAGCTTTTCCTTCATTTAAAACCCACAGGTTTTAACAGGAACAACTGGAAATAATAATGGGAGATGGAAGAGGGAGGAATAGAGAGAGAACATTCTCAAATATATGCAAAGGAAGAGCTTTTTCTTTTTCCCCTCTTACAATGTACTAAGTCTGGCTCTCCCTCCTGCTCTGGCAGCAGCCCTTGCCCTGGCACATTGGCTTTGCTCAGCATTCATGGTCCAGACAGCAGCTGCCTGAACTCTCAGCATCTACAAGGACAGAAGGAAGCCATGACCATTCCTTGGGAAAGGGCAATTTGCAAGAACAAGGGTGGGTTTTTGTTTGGTTTGGCCATTGTATCCCATATCCACTCATTTCAGAGTTACAGTTTTCCACAGAGTTCTGCCAATGCCTCTCAGCATCCTTTTTTCACTTCTTTACAAGCATCCCTCACCCTCTTCCAGCACATCACTGCACTGTTCTTCTGCACTGTTCCAGGCCAGAATCAATCCCATACCACTCACATTGTACTGTGACAGTGATGAGCAAATGGCAGTGCTCTGTCCTGGACTTCTCCTAGAGAAGACCCTTAGCTGGGCTGCATTACTAAATGCTACAGACTGGGACTCATCCCAGAAAGGGATGAGACTTCCTCTTGTACTCACAAGCAAGCTTTCCCCCATTCATGGGAGTTGGATCTGGGGTTTTAAACTGTATCTCTCTGCTCTGCAGACAGATAGTAAAAGGCTGAGTCTTAATTTCATGTGGATCTACCTCCTCACATCCTTGTAGTCTCAGTTCCAGCCTAATTCTCACAAGTTGTTTTTGCCAGCATCACATTTAAGCTACACATCCTAAATAAATCCAGATGGTTTCTGAGAGAATACAATGAAATGCCAGAGGCCACAGGAACTGTACCTCTATCCACAAACACTCATCCACATTGGTACATGGTGGTGCACTGGGCTCTGAAACACCACAACCTGCACACATTTACCTCCTGTCTCTCACAAAACCCATGTCTCTTTTTACAGCCCCTAGCATGACAGCAAGAGGCAGGTCTGTGTGTGAGTCACAGCCACAATACACTGAGCAGCCAGAGCCTCTGACAGAAGATACAACACAGCTGAGATGTCAGTGGAGGTGGCTCTGGAGCACTTAAAAATGTTGTTCAAGTGCCAACTTTCACCTCCAAATGTGACACTTTGCTCGCCCACCTGCTCTTCTTCCAGGCTGTGTGCTCCTTGTACTGCAACTTGACAGCCTCAGTTATGAAGTTCTCTGCTTTCTCTATCCCTTTAACTATTTAGTCTCTTATTTGTCTTGCTAAGTTTTTTGATATGCTCCTAGACAGCAGTTGTACACTGTCACCACAGTACAGGAGGCTTGGTCAGACTCATTTGCAGGCTGGGCACCAGACCCAAAGGGCTTGCACATGCTGCTTGCAGCTCTTGTGTTGCCTTTGCAGGGGAAAGACTCAGCAATGGGGACACAATGTGCCTCAGAGCATCTGTGTATTGAAACCATTTGGTTCTCCTTAACTCTTTTTGTCTGAATAACTTTCACAAGTACAATGATCTGGTGAAAACTGGATCTCACTGGTGATGTTACAGGGGATTCAGCTCCTTCCAGCCCACAGCAGGAAATGTGCTTTAGGCACTGGCAATGTATGCACTACTGTCACCACCACTGCTGAGCAGGACTGTGGGGCTCTGAGTCAGCTGATGGGCAGGGAGACATTCTGCTTTGTACAGTCTCACAGACCACTGCCATTCATTTTGGCTTGCTTCTAAATTCTGTCACACTTGGACATCTGGGTCCCTACGTTGGATCTGAGTGGTGAGAACTCCATATGCTGAGGCATTTGATCCAGGTAATCCAGATCAAAAAGCCCCTTGTTCCTGCAATCTACACCCCATGATTAACTCTAACACACAGGAGAGTAAAGCCTGTTTTGACCCTCAACCAGTCTTATTTTCACCTGCTTGAGCATGTTACTGAAGAGACTCTGCTGGGAGGGGTGGGCAGATTAATTACAGGTCACTGCACATGACAATTGCAATAAAAAGAACAACTCATCAGAGGCAAAATATACTCCTTTCACGAAAAAAAAACGTGCTTCCTTCCAAAGGGTTGGAAGAGCATTTCACCTAGCTGCCATCTTACTCCCTCATTCCACTGCTCCTCCTGCCTGAAGGAAGCGTGCAGCACGTTATCCGTGTGACAGATCTGTCCACTCCCTGGTTTTCACAAGCCTCAAAATCTTTTGGGAAAAGTTCTGCAAGGAAGCACTAAATCACCAAGAACCTTGACACAGCCTTATCATCTAGCCATGGCTCCCCCCAGCCTGAAGGCACAGCATCTCCCACCACAGTTAGGCCTTGTTCCTATATCCCCTCTTAATAATGGCAAAAAGCAAAGGACAGAGATCATGAGTGGAGCTGCATTGACAAAGTTGTCTCCTCCTGCTGTCTTGCCAGAGCCCCAAATCTAAAGCACCTGGTGTTTCAGCTGCTGCTGCCATAAACACCCAGGCTGAATAAGGCAATATATGGTACTCTGAACCTGCTTTTTAAGCACTAGACCTGTGACATGTTCAGTCTGAAATCCTACCATGGCCTGCATTCAAGATAGCCTACACAAACTGATCCTCCCATCACCCTTTATGTCCCTTTAGAATAAAAGAACATCCAGCTGCTCCAGCACCAGCACTGTCCTGGTCTCTACAAAGACCACCTCAGAGGATCCCATCACCCTTTATGTTCCTTTAGAATAAAAGAACATCCAGCTGCTCCAACACCAGCACTGTCCTGGTCTCTATAAAGGTCAACTCAGAGGATCCCATCACCCTTTATGTTCCTTTAGAATAAAAGAACATCCAGCTGCTCCAACACCAGCACTGTCCTGGTCTCTACAAAGACCACCTCAGAGGATCCCATCACCCTTTATGTTCCTTTAGAATAAAAGAACATCCAGCTGCTCCAACACCAGCACTGTCCTGGTCTCTATAAAGGTCACCTCAGAGGATCCCATCACCCTTTATGTTCCTTTAGAATAAAAGAACATCCAGCTGCTCCAACACCAGCACTGTCCTGGTCTCTATAAAGGTCACCTCAGAGGATCCCATCACCCTTTATGTTCCTTTAGAATAAAAGAACATCCACCTGCTCCAACACCAGCACTGTCCTGGTCTCTATAAAGGTCACCTCAGAGGATCCCATCACCCTTTATGTTCCTTTAGAATAAAAGAACATCCAGCTGCTCCAATACCAGCACTGTCCTGGTCCCTGTAAAGGCCAATTCAGAGGAACATTTGTCCCCCTAGGAATGCATTCCTTTGGGGCACACTTCATAAATGGGAATCATTTCTGAACTCTGGATGGCAATCAGCTTTATTTTTGCTCCCCTGGCATGTGAAGAGCCCTAGTGGGTTTTGCATTTCAGGATAGATCTGAAGGCAGAAGGACTGCACCAGCAAAATACAGATGCTCTTAATCAAGAGGAAAAGGTCCAATCCCAGACAGCACCATGGCAATGTGCCTCACAGAAGGGCAGTGTAGAGCCCATTTGTTCTGCTGGATGTATACAAGTTCATTATCTGTAGTCCAGTCAGATCTGCATGTGTACAGCAATCTGAATAACCTCAGCTATGATAGCAAGCAGTGCTTTTGTATATGCTCCAAGTTCCTTCTATGACCTCTTTCTCTTCCATTTGCTCTTTTCCTCTCCTTCCTTTCTGCTGCCTTCTAAATTGCTATTATTAGCTATTATATGATAAATTAATTACCTCTGAAATAAGCATGAATAATTGTACCCAGCCTGGCATAGCTGGGGCTGGAATTTGCTACCAACCAACAGAAGCTCTGCAGCTCCTAAGGTATTTCATGATAATAATAATAGAAATCAATAGGAGGAAAATAAGGACAGCTCCAGAAAGCATTAATGAAAATTTGCTGAATTACAGTGGCTCACCTGTGAAAAGCTACATGAAAGCCTTCTGAATACCAAATATATTCATTATAAGCTGCTGTATTGCTTGGCTGAAGCTCCAAAGAATTCACTGGGCTTGTTTTCTAAGCAATAACAAAGGAGAGGCACTGAAGAGTGCAGGATAAGAAGGATGAAGGGGTGGATAGAAGGAGGTTTACGTTCTTATTTAGAAAACATGATTATCCAGGCATATAATAACAATAAAATCTAAAGCCTGTAATAGATCAAACTCAAAATCCAAGGTTTGGTTGTTTGGGTTTTTTTTATTCTTCTCAACAGCAGAGGCAATTCTCTAAGTCAGACCCTGAGGGGCAGGAAGATATCATTCTCTTGCAACTTCAGTGTGAAAGATCACTGGAGAGTGTTCTAAGACAGTCAGGAGTTAAGGCATTTGCTGAACTGATCCTAAATGGCTACAGCAACATGAGACCACTCCAAAGTCAAAGCCCAGCTTCTGCTGCTCTCACACCTGTCACATTGCATTCATGCTAAGCTGTGCTCTCACAAGCGTTATATGAAATTCATTAGGAACTGCTTTTGTCCCCATGTTCTGCACCATCAAAGTGATGTGCTAGTTTGGCTTAGGTAAATGAATTCCCACAGCACTTTTCTCTCCAGCATCCAAATACAGAAATACCACATCCAGAGAGGCACAAAAAACAGTGGAAATTTCAAATTCATTTACCAGCAGTAAAATCTGTGACTAAGCTAAAAACCAGAATCAATAAACAACTTCCTCATCTGAAAGCTGCCACAAGGTATTTAATGTCTACAGATGATCAAGGTTAAAAATGCACCAAAACTTTACTCACAAAAAAATGAATCTGCAATCAAATAGACATCTGAATCAAAATGGTCACATAATTCCTGCTGAATATTTCCCCATGAGATTACACTCACTAAGTGATGAAAGAGCCCTTTCATCTTCACCTGTATAGAATCACAGAATCACTAAGGCTGGAACAGACCTTTAAGATCATTGAGTGCAACCCATAACTCAGCTACCATGACCACTCTTCCATGTCCTGAAGCACCACAGCTACAGCTTCTTCAACACCTCCAGGGGTGGGGACTCCACCACCTCCTTGGGCAGCCTGTTCCAATCCCTCACCACTTTCTCACTGAAAAAGTTTTTCCTCATGTCCAGTCTAACCCTCCCCTGGCACAGCTCAAACCCATTTCCTCTCATCCTGTCACTGGTTATTTGGGAGAAGAGACCAACAGCAGCCTCACTCCAACCTCCTTTCAGGTACTTACAGAGAGCAATGAGATCTCCCCTCAGCCTTCTCCAGAATAAACAGCCCCAGCCCCCTCCACTGCTCCTTGAATGATGTCCTCCAAACCCCTCACCAGCCTCCTTGCTCTTCTCTGGACACTCTTCAGCACCCCAATGTCTTTCTTATCCTGTGGTGCCCAGAACTGAACCCAGTACTCAAACTGTGGCCTCACCAGGGCCAAGTACAGGAGCACCATCACCGCTCTACTGCTGGCTGGCCACACTGGTTTTGATCCAGACCAGGCTGCCCCTGGCCTTCTTGGCCAGCTGGGCACACTGCTGGCTCGTGTTCAGCTGTCTATCAACACCCCCAGATACTTTCCACCAGGCTACTTTCCAGTCACACCGCCCCAAGCCTGTAGGGTTGCCTGGGGTTGTTGTGACCAAAGTGCAGGACCCAGCACTTGGTCTTGCTGAATCTCATCCCATTGCCTTCAGCCCATCAATGTGTCAGAGGATTCCCCAGAGTCCAGCTGTGCAGGTGCCTCAGGGATGCCACTGCTAGCAGACCCTAACTCTGAGGTTGATGGGGTAGTTGGCAGAGTGAAGCACTGTGTTGTACTCAAATGCTTCAGCTGAAAATTGTTCCATTTTGGACAATCAAAACAAGTCTAGCATGAAGAAATGACACCCACATTCCCCTGTAAGTATGGGAAGAACCAAACTACCAGGCAAGGGAACCATTTCCCATCATTGCACATAAATATAATGTTACATTTCTGCTAGTCAAAGATGCCCTCCAAATGCCTCAGATGCAGGATGAATACTTTGCTCTGTCTGCTTTATTTTGTTGCTTGAACTTTCCTCTTGCTTGTCTGCTTCTTCTGCCCAGGTTCCCTTTAGTTTGCTCTGATCAGATGTTGGCCACATAGCTTAAACAGATGAGTGGAATTGCTTGCCCAGTCATAATCATGGGAAGGTGCATCACAGTGAGAAGCCGGGAAATCCAGCAGTTCAGTATTGGATCAGCATGGTGCCTCGATGTGAAGCAGAAGAGGAGCAACCATGGTTCCAAAAGATCTGCAAATCCTTCTTGCCAATCCCTGGATTTGTCATCCATGCACTGACCAATCCAACTCTGCTCAGTGTGTGGAAGATGAAAAGATTGCAGCTGGACAAAGGACCAGAGCAGAGATGAAGCCTTCTGCTTTTGATTAATGGCAGTGCTAGACACATTTACCATCTGGGCTGGAGAGAGATTTGACTCTGCTCAAGCAAGGTAAGAAATACAAAAGAAACACATGAGGTTAATAACAGCTGAGTCAGCAGAACATGCAGAATGAGTTCTCAAAAGCCTCTCTCAACACCTAAGAGGGTTGGACAAATGGCCACAACTGCTGCTGCCTATGCAAAACCTTTCCTAGCACAAACTGGTGTGCAGAGAAAAAGCAAACAAAGGAATGAGCCAGCAGTTCAAAGAGGAAGAAGGGAAGGATACCTACAGTGGGGGGGCTACTCTTGCTCTACCTGGCTCTCAAACCTGTTTTAAGTGAACAAGGAGTTGCTTCCCACCCTCTCTGTGGTCATGACAAATGTGAAGCTACCTGGATGGCTTGACTTAAAACCTAATTTCTTTTACACCAAATGGGGCATGAAACCTATCATCAAAACCCATGGTGCCCAAAGTACAAGCTGGCATTTCATTTTCCCAGCAGAGAGCTTCTGAAGGCCAGAACAGACTGCAAGGCACAGCAGGATGCTGGAAAAACAAAATGAGTGATTCTTCCTGGGGCATGGCAATAGCATGCTTCTGAGGTTCTGAGGTCAGGTTTGAGAGAGGGCAGAATAAAGTGCTTGTATGAGCACCTGACATATTGCTTTGTTCTTTGAAGGTGGCTGCAAAGCCCAGAAAATTCTCCACATGTTTGGCCTTTGACCTTGGCAAAGTGGTCCATAAGACCAACCCTGCTCAGTGCTGGGCTATTTGGTGCAGAACAAACAGCTAAATATCACTTGTGAAAAGAAAAGCCACAAACAATGAAGGCCTAAGTAAGTCTTGTTCAACAGGAGGGTGATAAAGTGAGGGTGAACACCAAGTGTTCCAGGAGCACAGGTTGCTAATTCAGACATCAGCTAACATCTGGAGCAATTGAATCCCTCCTTCTCACCATCACACATTGTAGCTTCACAGTTCCTTGTGTGTCTCTGTGCTGGTTTGAGGCCAGACAGATCGTCTCTTGCCTCGAAAGGGACAAAAGAATGACACACACAAACGGATTGGAGAGTGATGGAGAATTTAAATGAAAAAGCAATTGGTGAAGCTACAGAAAAACTACAAAGCATAGTGGCAAAGAACATCCTAAAGCATACAGAGTTCCTTACATAATTCCCAGAGGCTTCCAATCCTTCCCTTCTCCCATCTGAGGGTATACCCAAACCCTCAGGGCTCGCTCTTCCCCCTTCCCACTGCTAGGCAAGTCTCAGGCTGGCCAGGTCTGAGACTGCCCCCCCCCCTCCCCCCCCCCCCCCCCCCCCCCATTCTCCTCCTGGCATTAGGCCTAAGGGGCCTGAGATACTCCCCCACCGTTACCCGATAAGAGAGCATCTCCCACGGGGGCAGAGAGGGAAGAAAGAGAAAGATTATGACTTTGCAGATGGATTTATAGGGTGCAGGATTTATGGGTAGAAATACGCCATTTCCTGTGTCCACCCCTATTGGGTGGGCACCCAGGACACCAGAGGTGTATCTCATGCAGCAGTGGCAGGGGGCACCCAGCCTAAACTGCCACAGTCTCCTAGATTTTCCCCAGCCTTTTGGTGTGTTCATGTGACAGCTTCCATTAGACACTTTGTGGACCAGTGGCACAGAGCTGTTGGGCCAATTTCATGATGCTCAGGGATTTTCTGGGTTGAGGGGAAATGCTGTCCTGTCCTACTAGCAGCAGCACAGCCCCACTGATGGAGGGTTCAGCCACCCACACTTATTCTCGGATGCAGCTTTTTGCTGCTCTGCCTCTGCTGCCAGCTTATCCAAGGGTTATGCTCTCATGCTTGTAAAGGACTCTGTTTCCAGCTCACGCTTCAGGGGAAAGGCAGACTGCAGACCAGCCCCAGGAAGAAATTCTTGCCTGTGTACCAACCCCTACTTAGTTAAATCTGCTAAAGGCTTGTTCCATCTTTTTTTGACTCACTGGAGACACTACACTGAACTCAATGGACCTGAACTGGTGTGAGAAATCCCCCATCCACACAGGATGCCTCCATTAGACCAGTCACTTCCCTGACAGCTATTACCTTGCTCCACTTTGCTAACCACTGATTCTAACAGAGCTATATAAAGTGTAGAGCAAATAGTTTATCCCAGCAAAGCATGTAGTGTCCAGCTTGCTTCCTCATCCCTTTCACAGCAGTGGTGAAAGAATAAGACTGCAAAATAGCCAGAGCAAAGATAGCCTGAAAAGGAAAATTAAAAGACACATGCAGCTACAAACCTTGACAGGTGCAAACGTTTGCTGTCGGAGGAAGACGCCGAGATGCCAAGTCAATGCCACGCACACCAGACACCAGGGCAAAGAGAGACAAATGTAGGACATGAACTGCAGGGACTTCACAACAGAAAAGACCTCTGGCACCACAGCTTTTGATCTGTGTACCTTTGCAATGAGACATTTCATCTGGGAGACAGCTATATCCAGTGCTGGATTAACTTCTTGTTCCACGGCTTGACCTGTCAGCCAGAGTACTACAGAGATGGGCACTCAGAAATGCATAGTTAGGAAACTGCTCTGATGGAGATGGATGTCTACAACATAAGCACTGTGCAATGCATCACACTGCTCACAGCTTAATTGAAGCTTGCTTTCTGCAAAAGAAAACACCACCAACCAAACAAAGGTTGTGTTTTCATCCAGGTTGCACAATATTAATTCTTTCCTTTTGATATCAGTGAATGTCACTCTGATAAGAGCCACACAATATTTGCACCTTTTCTGGACATGTCTCTGGGGACACATTTTGCTTTGCCAGGGAATATTAACTAGTCTGAGCCATTGCTCCCCACTTAGATATCTGTCATGGGTATCCTTTCCTGGGAGCAAGACAGTCCAGACTCCTAGAGTAGAGATGGCCTGAAAGCTGTCTAAAGCTCACCACTATTCATGATGTAAAGCACAGATGAAAAAAATTAGCACAAGGTAACTGCCAGGATTTCCTGTGCTTCACCTGAAGGATGTCCAAGTCTGACTCAGCTTTGGCAAAGGAACACAAAACCATGGGTATTTTCATTCACATCAACTCACACTTTCAGAAGCAGAGAGTAGAGAAAGCAGCCAGGGATGTTGTGCATCTCTGAGTTACCTGCGCAAGGCCACTGGGACAGTTTTAAACTGCAAACATCTCATCCTCTCTTGACCTGTTATTTTCATGCAAAGGCCCTTCTAGCTCCAGTGCAAAAGTGAGAGCTTGATTTATATCCCAAAACCATCCACCCAGCCAGGCTTCATCAGCTGTCTCTAATGACACACCAGTCATTTGTCTGTGGCTGTCCACACCATGCATGGTGTTCAGCACACGCTTTAATCGCTTTGTTTATATGCTCACACGTACAAGTGAGCACAGCTAATCCAAAGCAATGCCTCTGTGTTTTTCAGCCCTCTTTGTTTTTTTTTCATCATCCCTAATAAACATTAAGAACTGTGAACAAGCTTGTAAGGATGGTTTTTGGTGTGAGCAACAGGTGGTGGTGATGTCAGTTAAGTATTCCTGCAGGGAGAAGCCTGGAAGCCAGCTATAAATCATGGGAGCATTTCTGCAGCTGAAAAACTTGCTTTTCCTTGATGAAGCTGAGAAAGCTCTTTGATGGCAAAGCCATTGGGGAGCTTCAAATCATATCACGTCACTAAGTTTTCTTTCTCCATTTGTCTTGGAAAAACATTATTGCGAGTATATGTGCCTGTACATAGCACTACATAGCACAACAAGTGATGGTGGCCCAGAAAGAATTTATGCTTTCCTGCTCAGCACAAATGGTGGAGTCATAGAATTGGGTTGGAAAAGACCTTTAAGATCATCCAGTCTGACCATTGTCTAACCCTCCTACAGCTGGTGCTAGACCGTGTCCCTCAACACCACATCTATGAATCTTTTAAACCCCTCCAGGGATGAGGATACAATCACCTCCCTGGGCAGTTTGTTCCAGGGTTTGAGAACTCTTTCAGTGAATAAGTTTCTTCTAATCTCCAACCTAAACCTCAGGAAATCTGAGGCCATTTCCTCTTGTCCCATCTCTTGTTACAGGGGAGAAGAGATCAACTTCCACCTCACTCCAGCCTCCTTTCAGGTAGCTGTAGAGAGAAATAAGATCTCCCCTCAGTCTTCTCTTCTCCAGACTAATCAACCCCATGTCCCTCAGCTGCTCTGACATTTCTCCAGGTCAGACTGCCTATATATTTATAATGGGACAACCTCACTTAAATGCATTTCATTCAATGAAGGAAGCCAATAAATTAATTGTTCACGTTCGGAAAAACACCTCCTAAATAATAAACAGGATCATTACTTCTTGCTATGCATCAATAAGTCACAAATCTATGCTCTAAAGGTCTACAGCACTCCATTCAGTGAGGAAAAGAGGAATTTTTGGAAGTATCCTTCCAGAATCAGGCACACATTTTCTAAATTATGCTAATCAAAGTCCTTTTCTGATCTGCAATATTTGTCCCCTACCCTGCAGCTCTTAGAGAATGTCTTCCTTGTAAGAGATCCTCTCCATGGAGGATCTGAAGTGGACAAAACCCTGCCTGACACTGCAATGAGTAGAAAAATGTTTCCTGATGATGTAATGTTGCTGGGGAAATACCATCCTTATCCTCCAGTAATCAGTTTTGCTAGGAAAATGGAAATTCATTGGAAAACAGAAATCATATTCCTTTCTGTCACCATATTTTATGCACACAGATGGCTGCAGGGCACAGAACCACTGTTTTAAGTAGCTTTGAGCACCAGTTGTATCTTCATTTCCAATTACTTTCAACACACTCCAGTTTGATGATGCAAATCTCTCAGCCAGAAGGAGAGCCCATTTCTGCAGATTTAAGCTCAAAACACATCCCCACAGGAGCACTCTGAATACCACAGTCACTGACCTCTGTGCTCGGTCTGTGATCTCCTCATCCAGATCTAGCAAGAGCGCTGCCTGAGCCATCACCTTCTGGCTGCAGGGCAGGGACTTGAGGCGCAGGATGAGCAAACCCAGGCAAAACTTATTTCCCATCTCCTCCAGCTCTTGAGTTCCCAGCTGCACACCCTGATGGAGAAAAGCAGAAAGTTTCAATGCTGAGTGCGCATTTCACAGGGACATGGAAAGGGGCAGGGTTGTTTTACAGAAGGACAGCTCTCAGCATTCATTCTTCCACTCTGAATTAGAGCTTTGTTGACGTTTGCTTTGTGTGGAAACTTCCCTTACGGAATCATTTTTAAACTGTTTGGTCTACAGGAGCTGTTCTACCTTATCCTCTGTTTTACAAATGGGGAAAAGGAAGCAAATAGCTCAACTGCCTCAGCTACAGCTGCAGAAGAAGTCGCTGCAAGAATTAGGCTCAGAGCCCAGGAGGAGCTGACTGTGAATCCACTTTTACAAATCATTAGGATTCATATTTTCTTCCTCTCTGCAGAAAAGTCATCTCCCTAAGTAATGGGGAAGAAAAGCCATTCCCATGATTGTAAACACTGGGCAGTGGCAAAGATAAAAAGGAAGCTGGGGGGGCAAAAAGAAGTGGGGGAGGGATCTTTAACAACTTATGAATCTTTTTTTAAGGAAATCAATTGCAAAGTAATTGCAAAATAACAAACACCTCTAAGGAATTTCTCAGTCTGTTAAGAGCTGAAACAAGCAGAGACAGGGAAGCAGGGTTTGGGTTATCAGCATCACTTTTCAAGGGAGGACTCCTCCAAGCTGTGGATCCTCACTTGGAAAAGCTCTGATTGTGGATGGTCTGTGTTTGTTTTTTTCACTAATTAACAAAATGAAATTAATACCCAGCGAAGAAGGAACACATAGGAATAAGTCAATGCAATCAATGGCAGTTTCATGCAAGCGGTGAGAGGGCAGGAGACAAACAAAGCTCAGATACACTAAAAGGAAGCCAAGAAACTGCAAAATCTCTCATCTCTGGCATTTAGAGACCACATCACATGTTCTTCTTAATGCTAACACATCAGGGGTTGAATCACTTGCTGAGCAATTGCTATGTCTGCCAATATCAACCCTATGTGCCTTTGCAGCACAAAGCATCTCTGCAGACAACCTTCTGATGACACCTCCAGCTCCATTTCCAAGACTGTTTCCCTAGCAACTCTCAGGAGCCCATGCTCACAGTCATGGCATTAGTTTTATGCATGGTGTGAGCCCCATGCCAGCATGGCCTGCACTTGAGTCTCTACTAGCTGCTTCATTATGGGTAATGAAGCTCTGTATGTTCTGGTAGTCTGTGACAGGAGGCTGAGTCAGATTTCAGGTTGATTTTTTCTTTGTTTTCCCTGCATAAAGTTGTGTTTGTAAAGTGCTTTGGGGATCCTTGGGCTTGAGCAGCTCTGTAGAGTCAAATTTTTGTTTGTTTGTTTGTTTGTTTCCTGAGTCAAAAACATGCAGGTGGAGGGAAGAAAGAAGAGATTTCTCACATAAACCTTTGCAGCTTTCCTGTAAAGCCTTTTTCCGTGCATTTTTGATAGAGGACACAAAGTACTTGGATAGTATGAACCCCACCACATCATCTTTCAGGGGTCCAGCACGTGCAAGTACTATCTGGCATTGCAAATACCCTCTCTGATAACAAATACATTTTCCCATAGTCAAGATTTGCAATTCTGTTTCCTTTCTCAGACTCTGTGAGCAGAACATGAATCTGTAGTTACAATGATGAGCACCACAAACTACCACAGAGCTCACATACGTACTGAGTGGCTGGACAACTAGATAAGCACAGGATCTGCCCCAAAAAACACACAGATAATTTGACAAAAACATAACCTTAGTGCTAGGCAAGGTCTAGGGCCTCTGAGGAACTAACCTCTGCTCTCAGGACAGTCTGCTAAGTACTGTTATCACAGTGGCAAATCTCTGACCCCATTTCTTCTCTCCATCCTATTCACCTCCACTGCAAACTTTGCCAAGCAAGATCCAGGTAGAATGAACTATAGCAATAATTAATAATAGTAAGAAAACAGAGGGAGATGCTTATGGGCACCAAGGGTCATTAGTGCAAAGCAATGAGAGTGCTTAGCAGCTCTACATTCCTAAATGGTTTATTATTTTGCTTCAATAGACTGAAGGTGTTTCGGTGTGGCAGAGTTACGTTCGGCAGGCAGAAGTGGTGACATTTCTGAGCTAAAATATGTCATTTCCACAGCAAAAGAGTTATTTTCTCAGGGGCAAAAAAAATTACAAAGAACATCTCATGGCTTTCCCTGGGGTGCACCTCAGGGTCTTGCTTCCAAGATCAAGGCAACATACTAAATACCTATCAATCCAGGAGATGCGAATAGTGACTGTTCTAAAACTCAGCCTGTGGCTTTATGATTCCCTGGAGCTTTATTCAGGATATGAAAAGGCCTTAAGAAACTATGAGCAGAGAAATAATAATAATAAAACTACAATATAGCTCAGAAGCTTCAGACAGTAATTGCTCATGCACTGAAGTTAGCTGCTGTACGATGGACTCATATTGCTGAGCTACCAGACAGTTCGGCAGTAACAGCTGGAAACCTCAGCCAGAGGATTACTTGCTAACATACTTTATTCTCTTCAAACACAGGCAGACTTTCATTTTTTCACTCAGATAATGCTCTCCCTTTCCTTCCTCAGCTCTCAGTAGTGGGAGGAGCTGGAGGTGCATAGCATGACTGCCATTAAACTGAAGCTGTTGACAGAACTGACATAGCAGGCTAATGTTATTGATGGCATCTGTCAGCAATGCCAGGAGCTGGTGTAGTGGATAATAATTGGTCCCACTTGCCTTGCTGAAAGGGAAGCCTGGTCTCCAGGCACTTCCCTTGCAGCTCTGCAGCACATGCAGTTGTAAAAAATGTTTAGATTGTGCTTACAAATCAGAGTCGTGAAAATATTCTACAAGAAACTCAAGAAAGAAAACAGTGCTGGAAGTGCTGCCACTTGGTCTGGCAAAGAAGCTGGAAGGAGGCACACCTTGGTCTGGCTAAGAGGCTGGTAAGAAGCACATCTTGGTCTGGCTAAGAGGCTGGTAGGAGGCACACCTCCATGTCAGTGAAGCTGCCTTGCTTACACATGTAGTGACAGCACAAGGTACAGCCACAGCTGTACTGAAGGAAGCTGCTCTGCCTGATGGCATCTCCCCTGCTGTGTCCTGCCAGTCTGGATTCTCAGTGACCCCATCCTTAGCACAATGCTTTGCAGCTCTGTCCTCCTTTGGACATGACAATGCGAGCAGTGAAGCATGAGGCAAAACCTTCCAAGCCAGGAGAATCTAAGCAAATTCTGAAGCAGGAAACAGTTATCATCACACTGGAGAGCTGCAGACAAGCACATCAGACCTGGTTAGTCCAGCCTCAGAAGCATGCTGACAAAACTACCCTGCTTTGACTATCTGCTCACATCACCCCACAGCTTCTGCTCTCAGTTGCACAGAAGTACCAGTGTGGAACAGGCATGATCTGGATGCATCATGCTCCACTGCACAACACAAATTGGTCCCATGGGCCCTGACTCATTGTCTTTTGCAGGCATCATGTTAAGGGGCTAACAGGTTAATTGTTTCCTGGCTATTACAGAGGATGATGGAGCTAAACAACTTTGATCTAATCCCTGTCCACATTTTCATACTGCAACAGACAGCATGGGAGGTGCTGCCTAATAACAGCCCATGTTCTGGATACATTTATTTCTCATGGGGAGAAACAAGTCCCAGAGGTAGGTGACACAGCCAGTCAGATGAATGAAACAGACACTTTAGTCTAACAACTCTTGGGCTAGTTAAACCAATTCATTTCTTGCCTTTTCTGCCAAAACTCTTGCTGGGACAGGAGGATGCTTATCCACATCTCCTAATTGACACTGTCAATTGCTGTACAGTGACACTGTCACTGTAATTAGAAGTTCAGGAGCAGGGAAAAAAGCTATTCCTTCACTCATCATTTGTCTAGGACACTATCAACACAATTTTTTCTAAACAAAATTGATGAAATCATGGTGAAAAACCAGTTCATTCATACTGAGCACTGATGCATCAAATAAATATCCACAACTAAATGTTTCCAATATCTCTCGACTTGCCCTCAAAATCCTTCACAGACTAAATGACAATGCAATGGAAAACCTTTGTTATTCATTGTTTTAAATGCTCCTGTAGCCAAAGGCAGCAACAGTTTCATTACACAGATATTGCTGAAGATGATGGAGGACTCCAGAAGTATAATTAGAAATTTCTCCATAAGGGTAACTAGAGATACAGGAAAATTAGAGTTAGAAGCTACTAATAAATACAGGGAGACAGAGGATTTCAGAGTGATTTGTTGCTTCCTAAAAGGGGTCTTTGGATCACAGCACAAGCACTTCAGCAGCCTCTCCCACTTTTGGTCACTGCTCAAGCCTTGGGGCAACAGCTTTTCCCTGCAAACACACTTGCAGCCAATACAATACATACACACTTACAGAATATTCTCTGCATCTCAATAGCTTTACACATGCACAATGGTTATGCCCTCAGGCTGGGTATAAATAAATTGACAGTCTGGTTTCTCACTAATTCCATCAGTGAGCTCTCCCTCAGAATACTAATAGAAATCATTTGGAGGCTCTAGAGGATAAACCAGGGAGCTGAATGGAACATTTGTGCCTGGTGTCTGGAGCCTTAATTTTAGCTTGGGCCAGCCTTGATGGGTACTGTCCTTTCAACCCCTGGGAATGAAAATATGCAGACACATGCTGGGGAGCTGCCTATTTAGACAAGTAGGACAGTAGGGAATAAGCCAGGTTTTCTCATGCCCCAGAGATCCCTAAGCAGCAGGTATGGCATGCAAAACAGATGAAGTAGAAGGGATGGGGCTGGGAATTTGGGCCAAAAGATTTCAAGAGGATTAAGCAAGCAGAAAAGGCTGAAGATGCAAAGAAAAAAAAATAGGCTACAGGAATTTCTAGAAAGAAAGATGAGAGGGGTTGGAGTTAGAGACAGAAGATAAAAGGATGGGAGAGATAAAAGGATGAGAAAGAAGGAGGGGTTGTTGAGGTCAGTGGATGCTGATACAGAGGAATGATAACAAGAAGAAAGCTAATGGAAGCCTCTACCCCATCCTCACCCTTGGAGAGTTGTGCCTGGCTCTGCATGTCTGTCCTCATTACAGCTGGTGCTTTGGCCATGTGGTGAGGAAAAGAGGCCTACCTTGCTTTGGATCCCTCACTAAACTTTTGCTGAACTCATATGGTGCTTTGGCCAAGCAAACTGGGCACAGAAGCAAAGAGGTGGCTTTGGTTTTTTGAATCATTCAAATGGACTCTGTCCGTGGTTAGAGATCTGTTTGTTACAGGCAACAGTGTTCAAGTAAAGGAGCAAATGGGGAGACTGAACACCTTCTCCCTTTAATCTGATGAAGAAGGAGTCCTGAACAACCTACTCAGAGGAGAACTGGGAATTTAACAAACAAAAATGGTGGCCAAGTTCTCCATCAAAACAATGAATTCTTCAGGTTTGCATGCCTCCTCCTGGCCTGGCTAGCAATTTGACATTCCTGCCTCCAAACCTTTCCACCCTTCTCTTCCTCCCCAACTTCTTCTCCTTCTGGTCCTCCCTCAGAGTCCTTTCTTCCTTCCTTAATCAGCTTCCAGGAGTGACTCCATTCTCACTACATGGCAAGCTCATCATGTGCTGGAAGAGCTGAAGAAATCAGAGTTGCAGTTGTCAGCAGCTGGCTGCTTTGCTTGGCAATTCTATCCCACATGATACTACCTCATGTTTTATATCAACAGATTGCAGGATGGGGACAGGGGTGGCTTTAACCTCCTGCCTTTTCAAAGTCTGCACACATTCAGACAGGCTGCTAGCTGAATAAGGAATGCTTCCATGTCCACTGGATGCTGTTACCCCTGAATGGTAGGAATCTGCCTTGTTTCACAGTGATGGGGTCAAGAGTGTCTCAAGTTCCAGCCTAAGGACTGTGGACACTTCTGGAGAGGAAAAGCTTTCCTGCATTATCTGATGAAGAAAGAGCTTAGAAAGGAGAAGATTCCAGGGGAACCTTAGAGCTGCCTTCCACTACTTGAAAGGATCCTACAAGAAGGCTGCAGAGGGACTTTTCATGAGGGTGTCTAGAGACAGGACAAAGGGGAATGGTTTGAAGCTGAGGGAGAGCAGGGTTAGACTGGAGCTGAGGAAGAAGTTCTTCAGTATGAGGGTGGTGAGACTCTGGAATAGGCTGCCCAGGGAGGTTGTGGCTGCCTCCTGCCTGGGGATGCTGAAGGTCAGGTTGGATGAGGACTCGAGCAGCTGAGTCTAGTTAGGAGGCATCCCTGCCATGGTGGGGAGGTTGGAGTAGATGATCTCTAAGGTCCCTTCCAAGCTGAGCCATTCTAGGATTCTATGTTTCCATGATTCTTGAGAGTGACAGAGGACAAGTTTCTGATGTCACAAACAAAAAACATGGGCAATGCTCTCTCTTTTTTCCAATTAAAATAAACAAAAAAAAACCCCAACATAAAAATAAATTTTAATTCCTAAAGGAAAGCAAAGGCTGCTCTGGGACATTTAATTGTCCTATTTGGCAGACAGGGAACAGAACTAGGGAACTGTTCAAGGCACATAGAGATTCTGTGGCAGTGTGAGGAAAGCAAGCAATTACCTTCCACTAGTGACACTAGGGACTTTTTAGGCTATCAGGTAGTGATAGGACTAGGGGGAATGGAACGAAGCTGGAAGTGGGGAGATTCAGACTGGATGTGAGGAAGAAGTTTTTCCCCATGAAAGTGGTGAGAGAATGGGTTGTCCAGGGAGGTGGTTGAGGCTCCATCCCTGGAGGTGTTTGCAGGCCAGGCTGGATGAGGCTCTGGCCAGCCTGATCTAGTGTGAGATGTCCCTGCCCATGGCAGAGGGTTTGGAACTAGATGATCCTTGTGGTTCCTTCCAACCCTGACTGATTCTATGATTCTAAGTGCTTTATTCCACCTTTCTTCCTCATGCTCCCTGTATTTTCAACAGGTTAACTGGTAAAACCCCATCTGACAGTGCCTTGGAAATTCATCAGCACTCTGCCCTTGACTTTCTCTCACATGCACACTTTTTCCTGCTATCTGAACACTGTGGAACTTGGAATAAGTCACAGACAGGTTATAGCCTGAGGTATCTGCAGATTAAGCCCGAGGTGGAGCTTTAAGTATGTCTCAGAATCTGTGTCAAATGATTTAGCCCTTAAAAGCAATCTGGGAAAGCAAGAAGCTGAAATTTTGCAACTCCTAAATTGTCAGCCTAATCCCTGGATCACTTTTCCTCCCTCTTTTGCTTCCACTTAGAAGTTTGCCTGTATAAATAACTTCAGTGTACAGAGAAATGACTCTTGGCCCACCCAAGCCTTATTTCCAGCTGTGAATTTACCTCGCTTGGTCACATTTCACCAAGGGTGTAAAAAAAAAAAACAAACGTTCTAATCCTGGCTGGTGATCACAACGTGTCTTGAAACAAAAGGATTTAGGATCCTTCTAATTTTATTCTGACTAATCTAAACACAGAAGCTATTCATAAAATGTCTAACACACTTAATAAGGTATTTGTCTTCACAATGCCATCCTCACTGGGGATCCTCAGGTTAATTATGAGCTACATAAAGAATCAATTGTTGCATCTTCATTTCATGCAATGGCCACATAGCCTTCCATTACATTACACATCATGTTATTTTCCTGCCTGCCTTTCAACTATTTAAAGTAACACTCCTGGGGACTTCCACGGTCGTTTGTGTCTGAAAATTCACCACACTGTGAACTGCAAGGGAGGAGGGAAACTTTCAAGCCTTTCCCTCTCCAACAAAACAGATGCTGTACTTCCCATCACAGAGGTGATGAGAATATGTATGGACCAAAAGAACAAAATGATTTGTTCCCCATCCAAAATGAGGCCCCAGGGTCACAGCACCTCTCACTCTTCACCCACACAGGGACTGAGACACTAGAGTAGATTTAGGGAGAAGACAACTCAGATGTTGTCCTGGTTCCTCCAGCCTCATAACACATTGCCTCACACTCTCTCTGGCATGCTGCTCCCACACTATGGAGACTGGCAGACTAATGGAACTGTATCTTAGCCCTTGCAGTGGAGAGCCTGCTTCCTGCCATGTTGCCACCAAACCCCCACAACACTGCAAAGCCTCTCCCCACCACAGTGCTCAGCATCACTGCTGCTCTCTCTGCACTCTAAGGCTTTGTTCCTTCCCTTGATAACTCAACAGCTCTAGCACCCCTTATGTTTTTCCCACACTGAAGCTGCCTTCCAGGCCACTAAACACTTTCATGTGCTCCTTCTAGCCCCTCTTTATCACTGTTTTCTCTCTTACAAAAGAAATGACCCATGACAAACACTGCTCCACAGGAGGCATTGTCATTCATGTCTGTAAAGATATTAGAACATCTCCCAAGTCTGCCTCTTTCTTCCCACATGCAGGCACCTTATTCACTTTGTTCTTTATTGCTGCTGCTGTACATGGCACAGACATCTTTATCAAGCTGTCTTTATAATTGCTACTTATGCTTTCTTGAAAGGCTAGAACTAATTCAGAGGCCAACCATGTGTCTGAACACTTTAAACTATTCTTTCAAAGATGCTTTACCCTGCCACTGCCTATGTTTCATCTTCCATTCCAGCAGCCACAGTCTTGCAGCCCTTCTTCCTCCTGTGTAATTTGTATCAGCTGCAAACAGTAAATCTTATTATCTTACTGTTTGCCTTTCCTTTCAGTCATTACAATTATAAATATTGGCCAGCACCAATTCACAGAGTAGTACCTGGTGTCAAGTTGCTATCAATTTCTTTCCACCCTAAAGATGCTATATGTGCCCTACTTATTTTTGCCAGCCTTTTAACTAGGTTTTCACTACACAAACAGTCCTTCTGTTTCTCACTCCATAACTCCCAAAATTTTTTTTTTGTCAGTTCTGACTCAGCTAGGATGGCCAGCAACCCCAAATCTGCATGAAAATTCATCTTGTAGTCTTGATTCAGACTTGAGAGCCACGGGCAAAACTTTATCATAGAATGGCTTATGTCGGAAGGGACCTCAGAGCTCATCTCCTCCAACCTCGCCACCATGGACAGGGACACTTCTCAACTAGACTCAGCTGCTCAAGGACTCATCCAGCCTGGCCTTCAACACCCCCAGGGACGAGGCAGCCACAACCTCCCTGGACAACCTGTTCCAGAGTTCCAACATCCTCATACTGAAGAACTTCTTCCTCAGATCCAGTCTAACCCTACTCTCCCTCAACTTCAAACCATTCCCCCTTGTTCTCTCTCCAGACACTCTTACCAAAAGTCCCTCTGCAGCCTTCCTGTAGCATGTTAACACTCTCAGGAGTTGTGATTCTTCATGTTTGTATCCCAGTGCTTGTGGTTCTCTTATCCCATGGAGCAAGTTTTTAAACTTGAGGATTCATGATTAGCACCTTGTTAAACATGTTGGACACTCTGCTATCCAGGCAGCAGGTCATTTTTAATGATTTCTTTTTAGCTGTTCAAATCTCCTGTTCCTTAGTTTCCTCACAACTCCTACAGGACCACAACCTGGGCTGCATCTGATTCTCTGAGACCTCAGCCAGACATAAAATAACAAAGCAGACAACAGGCAAACATCATCTCCATGTATAAACCAGCCAAGCATGGTCCCACAGCATCCTGCTCTGTTCCCATCCTGGCTGTCTACCAGCTCTGCCAGCATTCTTGTGGCTCCAAGGCAGCACAGACAGCTCCAGAATGAATCCAAATCTCAGCACACACAATTTCTTATTGTTCCAGTCCTCAGGGTCCCATATTTTCTTCCAGAGCTTTTTGATCATGCCCTGAAGCATACTTCTTTTTTTCATCTCTAACCCTGCTCTCCACAAAATCACTCATTTCCTCCAAAATCTTCTGCCAATGGCCTCAGAGCTTCCACCTGGTGGTAGTTTTCCTGTCCAGACCACATCACAGGGCACATGGCAGCTTCCATGATGGAATAATTATGTGCACCTGTCCAGAAGATATTACCCTGATAATCTCTGTGTGTCGCTCTCCTTAAAAACTTCAATAGGTCCTCACACAGTGATCCTCAGGTGAGAGACAAAGACACAAGGCCATCTATTGCACCTTCCTCTCATATTTCAATTTTCAATATTCTAACATTTCATGCACTGTAGGTCCATCCTCTTACTCTAATAGAGCTACCTCAGATTTTTTTCCCCCCCCCTAAATTACAAATTACTCCCTCCAGGCTATTTTTTTTTTTTTAATATGACAAATTCTCTTTGGTCAAACCCCATCAAAGCTGCCCTCCCTACCTATCACTCCCTACAACCTCAGCATCACTGACAGCAAGCAACTATGATTCCACAAATTGTTGTATTATCACTTCTGAAACAACAAAGGAGGCATTGATTTTCCTAGCCAAAAGCACATGGGAGAGCACAAAAATCATCCATGCCCAGCTCACACCAGAGAGGAAAGAGATACTGCCTAGGAGAGGGCTTCCCCCAGCCTGATAACTGTGTCTTTGAAGCTGAAGTATGGGAGTACAACCAAGGAGCTTGTTGGCTGTTTTCTTAGAGGTGTCAGCACAATCATTCTGACACAGGACCCTTCTTGCTGCTTGTCACATTTAACAGCAAGAAGGACAACAACAGCACCAATGTGTCCATTTCTTTTTTTCCTCTTTCTCTGCACTAACCACCTAGAGGGGAGCTGATAGCACTGAGGGCAACTCAGGCAGAAGTGCTGCTGGACCCTCTCTGATGTCTGCTCTCATTTAATCTAGGTTCATGTAAAAAACAAGTAATGCAATAATACAGTGTTGAGGTAAAGAACAGATGAGAAAGGAGTCAGAGAGAGATTTTACCAGGCAGCCCAAGGGTAAGTTGCTGATCACATTATTAAGAAGCTGGGTAAGGAAGGACATGCCACAATGAATCCCAGGACCATGGACTTCACAGTTAAAAATTAAACATCAGGAGGGGTTTCTGAGGTGGAACAGCTGCCACAACCTCCTCACCAGAGCTTACAGACAGGCAAAGACTCATTTTACCACCAGCCCACTTGTCCAGTGGCACAAAGTGACAACCACTAAGGTGGTTGATGGATGGCTGATGGATACTCCTACCTACATTTTGGGGGGAAAAAATATTAAAAGAAAAACAGAGATCAGAACTGAAGCTTCTACTTTATTACAGGAGAGATGAACCTGTGGTGTTTGTCTCTGAGGAACTGATCAGCAGCATGCAGATCATTTCAGATAATTGGGCTTGCTTGCCAAGGAGGAGAATCAGTTAGACCTGGCAGTTGACTGCAGACTTTTGCAAACCACCTATAAGCCCTATCCTCTATACAATCTCACCAGTACAGGCTCAGTTTAACATCTCCACTTACTGTGCTTTTGGGGAGAAAGAGAAAAAGAAATCAGGCCTTTGAAGACTGTAAGGAACAGACTGAAAAAAGGCAGACATGATCAGAGAGACAGAGCTGAGGTGAGGGGGAGGAAGGCAGTTCTCTCTAGCAAGTGGGATAACTGATGTGACTCACACAAAAGCAGTTTATGTTTCCCCTTGTTCTGCAGTGGATGTTCCACGTTGTTTATTTCAGAGGGGGACCAGCAGGAAGCAAACACATGGCAGCTGACAAATGCTTTGCCTCCTAAGGCATTAGGTGAGAAGAGCACGGGCCTTGTGCAAACAAACTCCAAGTCTCCAAGTCTTTGAAAGCCTACTGACCGCTCACAACAAAGCAGAGAAGGTGCTGACTCCAGATTATAGGCTTTCAGGATTTCTCATCTTGCAGCCATACCACCTGAGAAAATTTGCATAAGAACGAGCTGCCTTTTTCTTAGGAGTCTTTTTCAACCTGCTTTTATGATTTCTACTGAAAATGTTAATCCTCTGTTTGTGACATTGCAATCATTTCTACTACAATCAAGTGTTCTGCCCAAAAGGGGGATTACTGCTTGGCTTTGGGGAAGTACATGGAGGGACTTTCAGAGGAACAAAGCAAGTAGTTTCCAAGCAAATAACCTTGGTAACAGAGAATAAAAGAAGATAGAAATACAAAACCAAAACTGCCTATCATCAGACCTGCTACTTCCAAGAGGCATCTGATGCCAACATCAGAGACATGTATAGAAAACCCACTGCAGTGCACAGAATGGTCTGGATTGGAAAGGACCTCCAAAGGTCATCTAGTCAAAACCCCTCTGCAGTCAGCAGGGACATCCTTAACAAGATCAGGTTGCCCAGAGTCCTGTCAAGCCTCACTTGGAATACCTGCAGGGATAGGACCCCAACCATCTCCCTGGGCAACCTGTTACAGTGTTCCACTACTCTCACGGTAAAGAACTTGTTCCTAACATTCAATCTAAGTCTGCTCTTCTCTAGTTTGAAGCCCTTGCTCCTTGTCCTGTCTGGCCTTTGTACCAGTCTCTTCCCATCCTTTCTGTAGCCTCTGTCAGGTACTGGAAGGCTACTATCACATCTCCCTGGAGACTTCTCTTCTCCAGGCTGAACAACCCCAGCTCCCTCAACCTGTCTTTGTAGCAGAGGTGCTCCAATCCCCTGATCATTTTCATGGCCCTCCTCTGGACCTGCTCCATCAGGTCCATGTCCTTTCTGTATTGAGGGTTCCAGAGCTGGACACAGCACTCCAGGTGAGGTCTCACCAGAGCAGAGAGGCAGAATCACCTCACTCAGTCTGCTGACCGCACATCTTTGGATGCAGCCCAGGATGCCACTGGCCTTCACCCTTTTAGCAGTGTCCTGTCAGAAGGAGTATCTCTGAATTTCAAACAACTGGCTTAAACCTGTGCCCCTGGCAGCTGCTCTGAATCCAAAGAACAAACAGTTAAAAAAAAAAAAAAAAAGAAGAAAGAAAAAAAAAAAGAAAGAAAAAAAGAAAAAAAAGCAAGCCTTTGTTTTTCTGCCTTTATTTTTTTTTATAGCAAGAACATAATTTAGCATGACTCTCCCCAGCACAATTTGCATGGGATTACCCACAATACACTGCAGTATGGTAATACACTTCACCCTCTGATGCATATTAGACTGACTGTTAAAAATCTGTCAAAGGGAAAATAAATGATACAGGGAAATGATGATGTAAGATAGGACAGGAAAAATTCTGCACTTGTGTAATTCTGTCAAAATTCAGTCTAAAATTGGCCTGGGAAAGAAAATGAGAGCGTTGTGAACTCAGAACAGCTTTAGGAAACATTCTCAACTCAAGCAGAAAACAATACCTGACTGAGAAACAGATGTAATCACAAAGGAATGGAAAGTACAACAATCCAGAACTAAGAGCTGAATAGAAGACAAGGAGGCAGTGTCTTCATTTCTTGGATTTCCCACTGGGTAACAGCCTAGAGGGAATATTCCCTCTTGCTCATCCATGAATGCTTCCCTGAGCTTCACCGCACACGTTCGTTCATAGAATCATAGAATGGTTGGGCTGGAAGGGACCTCCAAACTTCATCTAATCCAACTCCCCTGCAGTCTGCAGGGACATCCTCCAATAGATCAGGTTGCTCAGAGCCTTGTTGAGCTTCACCTTGAATATCTCCAAGGATGGGGCCTCAGCCATCTCCATGAGCAACCTGATCCTCTCCAAGCCCTGCTGCTTCTTCTGCTGTTGGAAGCAATTCCTTACAGACCCTGGAAGGTCTCAGCATTTGAAAGTGGCCATCCCAAAACACTGAGCCCCAGGGGTCTATCAGGGACTGGCATCTCCTTCTTGCAGTCATGGATGGTAACTCAGCCCTTCAGCAAACTTCACCAAGGGGACACAGACTCCCTAACATTTTCCAGCATCGGTCTCACACTTTCCCAATGGAAATATCCACAGAAATAACAGCAAATCTAACTCTCCCCTGTGGTCAATTCCACATGCAGTTAATAATTCAGGCAATCAGGTAACACCCATCAAATCCCTTACAGAGGGGCAAGTCTGTTATGGTATCCAGTGAAGAGTCTCAAGCTGCGCCAGGGGAAGTTTAGGCTCGAGGTGAGGAGAAAGTTCTTCATGGAGAGAGTTGTTAGATGTTGGAATGTGCTGCCCAGGGAGGTGGTGGAGTCACCATCCCTGGAGGTGTTCAAGAGGGGATTGGACGTGGCACTAGGTGACATGGTTTAGTGGTCATGAGGTCTTGAGTGACAGGTTGGACTTTGGTGATCCTTGAGGTCTTTTCCAACCTTATTGATCCTGTGATTCTGTGATTTAACTGGCCTAGGGACTTTGCTGCAAAGCCCTCAGAGAAGCAAGGACAAATGATGTCAAGCAGGGAGCCAGACAGGGCTGATCAAGGGGACAGGAGACAGCGAGAAGCAGCATTTTCCATTTAGGTCTTTCCATTAATTCTCTCAAAGCCAAGTCACAGGAAAATGAGCAAAACAACGGATGAGGCCAAATTATATTTGCTGAAGTGGAGTTATAGAGATTAGTGTATTAATTAATCAAGACAACAATGTCAGCAAGGGCCTGACCTTTATTCCTGCCCTAGTAACAGCTTTGTCCCTGGTGACTTTTGGCTTGCATGCTAAAGCCATTTAGATACATCCCTCAATTAATCGCAGGATGCCCCCTGGGAGATAGGAAAGCAGAACTGCAAGCTGAGATGCTGAATCAGAGGAGGAGTAACCTAGTCAAAGGCACCTTAGCAAGGGCACTGGCAGAGCCAGGGGAAGAGCCTACAATTCTCTTCACCTCTCATGCAACTTTCCCTGCTAGGAACAAGATAGTTTAAAGCTATTCGGCTGGAATTTTGCTACACTTAAAAAAAAAAAAAAAAAATTAAGAAAAACCCCAAAGGCTAACAAGAAACAAAGATTAAGTTTCAGAAAAGCCTCACCCCTAAAGACCAAAGACAGTTTGTTTTTTAAAAAAAAAGAACTTGTACCTGGCTTTGTAGCAAAATATCAAACACATGAAACTGACAGACAAAATGGGAGACTGTCCCTCATGGACCTGGTCTGCTCACCTTGCTCAGCAGTGATGGGATGGGACCTTTGCTGGCAAGGAGAAACATCTGGTGCTAACTTCATTTCTCCCACTGCCTTAATCCTTTTCTCAGTACAGGCACTCCAAACCGCCCATCTCAACCCTAGATAAACAATAGTGCAGAAGTTGTAGCTTGGACAAGAGAAACTCTTCCCTCAGCCTGTCTAACACTAGCTGAGATGAACCTGTCTGCCCCTTCACCTTCAGCTCTACAGTCCTTGACATTCAGCCTTGGTGCTGGACTGGTGCACACCCAGCTTTCTCCCACACTCTTCAAGATAGGACTCACAAAATCCTAAACAACAGCTAGATCAAATCCAGCTTCACTGCACTACGCTGCACTTACTTGTCTGACACCTTCCTGTCCATATGTAGGTAACACCTCTCAGCCATCACATTTGAATATGGTTAAAAAGCTTTTCAGCACAAAGAAAACTTTTAAATCTAGGTGCCAAATTAATTTTTGTTAAAGCCAACAGGGTTACTGCATGCTAGAATCCAGCTACAAAAATAGATTGCTTTCCCTCTTCCCTAGCTATTGTTGGCAAACATTAGTTCTAGTGAGAGAAGCTATTTCTGGACTTTTATTGGCACGTCTTGTGTTCAGAGACTGAAGGAAGGAACTAGTTGACAGTGGAAAAAACCATGAGGCATGACTTTCAAGAAATACCAGGTTCTGCTAACCTCCTATGCATGTTTCCCTGAAAACAAAACCCACAAAAAACCCAAAGACTTCATTAACTGCTACTAACAGAGGTCACATCTGTGAGGATCAGTAAGAGCAAAAGTCATGTATGGGAAGTTCTCTGACTCAGACTGAGAATCAACTTCATGGCCACTGCCACAGATACTGATTTCATTTGTGCCTCCTGTTTTGCAGAGGAAAATCCCCTGCTGCTTAGTGCAATATGATTGCCCAACATGGTAAATTTCTACATTTGTGTTCATTATCCTGTCTTCTGCTTGGGTCTTACCCAACCCAAACAATTCTGAGATTCTATGATACACAGGAACACAGAGGCACAAGGACACATTTCTAAGACACAGGCACCAGAACGAAGAGCACCCAGTGAGGACACAGTTAAGATGATATGTTCATCAGGGACACCAGTGCACATCTGCACTCTTCAAGGTCTGACAGAGCATGTTCAGGACTAGTTCCTACATAGAGCTGTTGGAGCAAGTCCGGAGGAGGTCACAAAGGTGATCCAAGGGCAGGAGCACCTCTGCTATGAGGACAGGCTGAGGGAGCTGGGGTTGTTCAGCCTGGAGAGGAGAAGACTTGTGGGGGACATTAGAGCTGCCTTCCAATAGCTGAAGGGATCCTCCAGGAAGGCTGCAGAGGGACTTTTCATGAGGATGTCTAGAAACAGGACAAGGGGGAATGGTTTGAAGCTGAGGCAGAGCAGGGTGAGACTGGAGCTGAGGAAATTCTTCAGTAGGAGGGTGGTGAGACTCTGGAATAGGCTGCCCAGGGAGGTTGTGGATGCCTCCTCCTTGTGGGTGTTCAAGGCCAAGTGGGATGAGGCCTTGAGCAGCTGAATCTAGTTGAGAGGTGTCTCTGCCCATGGTGGGGAGGTTGGAGTGCCTTCTCTAACCTCCTCTAAGCTCTAACCACTCTAAGGTGCCTTCCAACCCAAACCATTCTACGATCCTTTTCAGCCTATGCCTTTCTATGACACTATGATTCCACCAACCCACTTCCCAGTTTGCACTCCCAAATATTCACTGCATACCAGCACAACCCCTCAGCTAATGTGTGATTCAGGGCAGGTAGCTAACTGAACATGCACAGAGATTCATATCTCTTTCTCTTGTAAATTGTGCCCACAGTCTTCATGCATTTGTTTGCACCACACTAATAATTTCTAGTAATTAGTGTTAGAATAGGAAAACACCAGAATGCAGCTCTCTCTCCCCTTTACAAATGAATTAATTACACCCTGCAATACTTGTCACCCCCAATACATACAAAAGGGATAGCTCAGAATTTTTTTTCTGCTTCCCAGGCGTTTGCCAGGATTTGTTCATCCAAGATCTAAGAAACAACACAATAAAAATGATGGAAACATAAAAATTCACTCCTTTTACACAAGGCCAAGCTGAGCAGTACTATTACCCAGATTCTTTCAGATTCTAATGAAAATCAGAAGTGATTGGCAAGTGACTTGGGGAAAACACACTCTGAGCTTTTTCACTTCTTTGTACGTGAGCACAGTGCACTTGTTGGCAAGCAATGGATTGTGCAGCCTATGGTTCTGAGAAGCACTAACCTGTGCTTTCTGTGACTCTGTGACACTAACCCTGTCCTGTTTGTGCTCCTCCACCTTGCAGTCTCTGCCATTCCACATTCAGACTGCAAAATGCAACTTCTAGCAGGCCCAGCTCTACCACTTGTGAATCTCCCCCTGTAGTTCCCCTAAAGCAAATTAGTCTGGTGTCAGAATGGAAAATTAAACATTCAGCTACTGAAACCACTCCAATCTACCCATAACTGAATATCTCCTCCCCTTCTGTTTTGTCCAGCACTGCAGGCTCTCTTCTGCATCCAAAACCCACAAAGGATTAAGGACAATCAGTAAAGAAAAAGTCCTCATTCAGTCCCTACAGGTTCTCTTACAAGGTCTGCAGGAGACTTAGAGGGGAACCTTATCACTCTCTACAACTACCTAAAAGAAAGTTCTAGTCAGGTGGGGGTCAGGCTCTTCTCTCAGGTAACTAGTGACAGGACAAGAGGGCATGGGATGAAGCTGTGCCAGGGGATATTTAGGTTGGATATTAGGAAGCAGTTCCTCACAGAAAGGCTGATGAGGCACTGGGATGGACTGCCCAGGGAGGTGGTAGAGTCACCATCACTGGAGGTCTTTAAGCAAAGCTTGAATGTGGCACTTGGTGGCATGGTTTATCTGATATCATGGTGTTAGGTCACAGGCTGGACTGGATGATCTCAGAGGACTTTTCCAGCCTCAATAATTCTGTGATTCTGTGTGTAAGACCTGTAGGCACATCAATGCACAGGGGCCAAACACTCACTCGAAGGCAAAAAGCAAGCTCTTAGAGGCAGGACAGGAAAGTTGCACATGGAATTATCCTCTCCATCTACACCACTGCTGATTGTCCTTCCAAATGAAAAGCATATTTTATACATCTTACAGGCTGAGTTCTCTCTATGTAACAAGTCATTTTGTGCTGTTGTGCACAAAAGTGCCATGTGCATGGATGAAAAAAAGCTTAAGGATTTTTTTTCTTTCATTTTCTTTTCTTTCCCCCTCCTCTTTCCTTTTAAATTCAAGCACATATACAAAAATGAGATGCCCTTCAGGGTTATGCCAAGCCTCTGCAGTATTGAAACAAATATTATGGGTAAAATACCTCTGGTTGTCTTGGGAGCGTTCTGACTGTCTCAGAAAGAAGGTTTTCAATTTCTGATTCTGCCTTTTAGGAAGCTTTTTAAGGTTTAGATTCTGGGTGAGGAGTTAAAAGATTTCACCTCTAATTCAGTTTATCACAGCTGTACACTCTCAAATGAAATCAGTGGAAGTGACTGGGAAGGGTAGGATACTTAATGAAGCACCTTGGGGATTGAAATATCTGTTAGTCAATGTTCATGAAATAATCCTCTCTTCAGAATTTTACTGTCCCTTATTTCAACCAGTCAGGGTCTCCAGCAATGCCAGCCTGACCTTAAATGCCATCTAGACTGCACTTATGTATTCTGGGCAGGCCTAGAGGAGCCATATGCTCCTCATCCTTGGGATGTATGAGCAGATAATAAGCCAGACCTGTACCACAATGAATCTGATCTCTCTTCAGGCTGCCCCTCTTTCAAGAACCTTTTCACATGAATTCATAAATCCACCTGAGCCTTTTCTCTCCCAGAGAGTGCCACAAAAGATTATTCCAAAGAAACACAGAAAATACTGATAAGATTTCACCTGCTTTCTAGCAAGGTATTCCCAGAAGATATTCAGGCTACATTAGTCAACAGTAGACACTAGGATGTTAGCTGAATACCCTGGTATCAATGTCTGCCCTTGTAATTGGTATCAAAGGCATGAATAACAAGTTATCATCTATGGGGTACTAGCTCTCAATCAACAGGTTGAGGAAACTCAAATGGGATCTGACTCCACATTTGCAGTCAAAATGGTCCTACTTTGTCTTGTTCTCCTCTGCCACAAAAATTCACCCATAATGTTGTAATTCCCTGAGGATTTATGCCCAGAAAGACATTTCTGAGTTGCTGTAGAAGCTCTTAAAGCAAGCTCAGGAGAGTTAAGTAAGCTAAGTTGTGTTACTTTCAACTTTTTGATAAACACTGAATGAACAGTGAGGAGAGACAAGGGAGAAGCAGTTTCCCCTTGCTTTACAATGCAGGGGGTAAGCCCAGCTTAAAGAAGCAGTGCTGGCAGGTATTGCCTGTTCTGCTTTGCTTTCCACAGCCCTGCCACCCCTCACATCAACAAGGTGTCACTGAGCTGGACTGCATGCTGTGAGGAAGCTGCCCTACCCTTCTGGCCCAATCTCAGCTGCAAAAAGGGATGGGGCAGGACTTCAGAAGGCATTCATCTCCTCTGCTCTCCTGTGGGCTGCCATATGCGAGCAACACCTGCACTGATGTCAGCGTTGTGAGAGTGCTGTCCTTCAACAGGCTTCCCTGCAAGCCTGTACACTGCCCTCCACACCTCCACTCCAACTAGTTACAAACACAAAGGACCTGGAAGACAGAATTCCCTTCTAGCTTTGCATTTATTAAAAGGTCATCAAGGAAATGCGAATTTTTTTCCCCCAAGAACAGAGATATCAGGAGCTAATGAAATCTGAACTCCATCATTGCTGTGTGGATTTTCTTTTCAGTCTTCATTTAGAAATGAGCTCCCTTTCTGCTTCACAGGCTACTGCCAACTCCCCCATGTGCTGTGCAAGAAAGATTTAGCAGTGAGGCTGAGGGTTATGCCTCTCTGCCTCCTCTCCATCCTACCAGCACTAGAAGCTGTGACAGCATCACACAACAGTGGAACACTGCACAGTCCATCATCATTTTAGCTGACCTAGCCCAATATAAACCCACAAGCAGCCCCATGTGCAGTTACACAGCTGCACACGAGGCACTCATCTGTTTCAAGCCCATTACATACCTCTTGTGTTCTGCCTGTCAGCACTGATAAATGCACACTCACACCCTTGTGCAGCCCTCCTGTGTGTATGAGCCCACAGCTATCTCCAGCACACACAGATCCCCTTGGAAAGCACAACCAGCTACATCCTGTTGCTCAGTGGTGCTAGCACACCATTGCAAACTTGCATGCTCATGCCTGTACTCACACACCCCTTCCTGACCCCCACCCTCTAGCAATGCAAGAAGTCTGGGAATCAATAACCACTTACAGGCCTTCAATCCAACACTGTCAACCTTGCTCTCCCCTGTTGATGGTGACAGACAGGCAAACTAAAGCTATGGCCCATCAGTATGCAGAGGAGGAGAGGTGGGCACAGTCAGCATCAGTAGGCAGATGCTGCTGAATCCAGAAGAGGCTGCTCTTGCCTCTTGCAACCAACTGAGCAGAACTGCCACTGGCCCAGAAACCTTCTGCTTTAACCGCAGGCCATCAGTGCCGCCAAGCAGAACAGAAAAAGGGCAATAACAATGGGATATTTTCCTGAAATAATATCATTGTACACAGGAACATTCATAAAGAATCCAATTCTTGTCTGTTTCCAAAGCCTAAGCAATAATCTTGGCAACATAAAGCTGTTCTACGTGATCAGTATCACACCAAAACAACCTGATACCATATCCTGCAGTGGAGACAGCATTAAATTAAATATACTTCAAGCACAGCAGGCTGCCTTTAAAATTGTCAGGGTGCTTTGCTGGCCTTTTAAAGTCAATGAGCATGCCAATGCAGTGCACCTGAGAATGACCAATACCTGTGCCAATGAATTTCAACCAACTTTGCAGCACCCAGTACAACCAAAAGGCTGTCAGTACTCCCAAAGTCTGACATGAGCTCTAATCATGTAGCTGTGGCACAGCCTCATCTGCACATCTGAACACTTCAAAGCTACTCAGTCTCAGCTCACAACTTGGCCTCATTCTCACACTCCTGAGTTTCTCACTGTATCTATAATCAGAGATCTCACTCCTGCATTATGAACAAATCCCATTATGCCATGCCTGAATCTCTCCTGGGCAGAGACCAGGGCTAAAAACAATGTAATGATTGTTGTTCAATTAATGCATGATGTCTGCCAATCTATATAGCTAAATTAACCACAGGATTGTGTTCTGCATTAGTTGTGACAAGGTCCATTCTCAGAGTTGTCATTAAATACCAGGATCTGGTACAAATCATGCTTCAGTGTGCACAAATCAAAGGATCTGATGAGATTCTGTGAGAACTGAATGTGCAAAGCCATAGAAGCAGTTTTGGTGGCTTGCTGCAGGTATCCAGACTATGCAACACAATTGCATAAAGCTGATCAGCCAGGTAAGAAATTAACAGAATCACAGAATGGCTTAGGTTGGAAGGGACCTCAGAGAGCATCTCCTCCAACCTCCTCACCACAGGCAGGGACACCTCTCTCAGCTGCTAGACTCAGCTGCTCAAGGCTTCATCCAACCTGGCCTTCAACACTCCCAGGCACGAAGCATCCACAACCTCCCTGTGCAGCCTATTCCAGAGTCTCACCACCCTCCTGCTGAAGAACTTCTTCCTCAGTCCAGTCTAGCTCTGCTCTCCCTCAGCTTCAAACCACTCCCCCTTGTCCTATCAGTAGGCATACATTCAAGTTGTTTTGGTGTAGGTGGGGATTAGTGGGGTTGTGCTTGACCTGGAAAAAGCTTCCCTTTCCCTGCAAGCCCTTCCACTCACTAAACATACAGACTTGATCAGAAAAGTGACTTATCTGGCACTCTCAAAGAGCCAACCTGAGCTCTGCTTTTCCGTCCCATTGATTTCATTCTCCCTCCCTGAAAAAGACAAAAGGGCTGCTCTTAAAAGGTCATTTCCAAATTGGTGTCTAGCTGCCTACTGCAAATCATACAGACCTTCAGATTGTAGAGATCATAAAGCCCATTGATTGCTTTCATCTTTGGTGGAAAGATTCCTTCTGAATCATAGGCTACAGTGTTGACTTCAGGTGCCTGATCATCTGGGTGGTTATGAGTGAGGATCCAAGGTATCACAATATCACAGTACATTAGAGGTTGAAGGGACCTCAAGAAATCAAGTCCAACCCCCCTGCAGGAGCAGGATCACTTTGGGTAGTCCACACAGGAACGCATCCAGGTGGGTTTTGAAAGTCTCCAGAGAAGGAGACTCCACAACCTCTCTGGGCAGCTTGCTTCAGTGCTCCATCATCCTCACTGTAAAGAAGCTTCTCCTCATGTTGAAACCTTCTGTGTTCCAGGCGTGGGCTCACCAGGGGCAGAGGGGTTACCCATGCTTGTTTATACAGTGTTATAGAGTTGTGTCCCTTCCACCCCATCATTGCCAGTCAGTGAGGTTTGCATGCTCTGGGCCATCATGACATAGTTCTACAACCTTTCTCCCCAACTCAGACAAAAGCTGGATCAAAGCCTATTCCTTTTCAAGGCTAGGAAGAAAAACATGAGGAAAGCAATGAAAATGGTATTGAAGGTCCTAATATAATATAAAAAGAGACTGGTGAAGTAAATGCCTTCAGAAGTGTTAGGTTCTTCCTTCACTGTTTTCATGTAGAGACAGCATTTCAAGCCAAATTTCTTCTCACTCAGCTTTCTATTATCTTGCAAGATAAAATCATCTTCTAAACTACCAGCTTCCCCTTGAAATCAGAGGAAGAAGTTTCTGCACTTGTGATCTGCTGACCCAACAGCTTTTAAAGGAATAGCTAAAAGAACCCAGTGCCTGCCACAAAATGCAAACTGCCCTTCTGCTCCTGTGGCAGAAGCAAAGTCATATAGCTATTTTAAACCCTGTTTGAAAAAATACAGCTGATAAGGGATAAGTTACTGTAAAATGGATGAAATCTGGGGGCTTTTTAGGCCTTGCTACTCATAGCTGTACTTCTCTTTCAAACTCATTTGTAGTGTCTTCCTCAAATTCATTAAAAATTATCTTTATCATTGTTGCTTTGTATGAATCTCTGTGGAGTTTTACTGTGGGGTTCAGTCATTTTTTTCCAGCAGCCCCCAAAGGAAACTTGCTGCTTTATTCCAAAAGCTAAGAAGAGATGGGATGTGGTAAGAGATGTGGTCAGAAATGTTTTGAAAAGCTGTTTGCTTCTTTATCTAAGCCAAAACCTCTTTGTGAGAGCACAACAGGTTAGAGACTTGTCTTAGGACAAGATGCTCAGCTCCTGGGAGACATTTTCAATCAGACATCACAAGAAACCCTTTCCAGATGAGCTCCTCTTTCCCCCATGAACAGTTAAGTATTAGTTGGAGTGCTGGTTTAGACTGAGGCTGTTCCATTTTAGCTACCATTGCTGCTGAGCTAAACAATTCATCTCTTTCTGGATCAAGGAACATCCCATTTCTTACACCAAATGGAACAACTCACAGGAAAAGCAGGGACAAGTTCAACAAAGAACCTCCAAGTGATCCTTTAAATCAGGTTGACTAAAATCTGAGCTTTCTTTAGCCCCTCCAAAAACCTGTTTTCAATTTTCACAAGTTACTTTCAAAGGCTGTGTTTTCATCCTAGTGAAAAATGGGAACATTAGCTCGAAGCATCAGAAGGCTCCAAAGACAACACCTGCTTTCCAGAAATATATATTGATATTTTTCTCTCCTGAGGTGAAAGGTGCTAAGGAGGTGTTGACTAAAGTGATGATGATGACAACAGAAAATGAAGGTAAACCATCTTGGGAGGTGTGTGTAAGTCCTAGTATGAGCTCAGTAAGCCATTGGTCTCTTGAAGTCTGATCCCTAAAAAGCAAAAATATTGCTAGAACTAAGTGGGCAGTCAGAGGGGAAGATTTCCCATTCTGGGACAGAGGGAACAAACTGAACTGGTTTGTCTTACAGGTGCCAATCCGTGGCAGATACAAAGGATCCCGAAAAGGAACAGCATGTTCCCTCTGCACCTAGTCCAGTCACCTACTAAATCCCAGAGGAAGAAGTGATAAGGACAAATCCCAGGCACAGATCCAAGCTGGGTGTAGAGTGAGTAAAGAGTAGCTCTGAAGAAAGAGAGTTGAGGGTGTTGGATGCTGGGAAGCTCCCCATGAGCCATCAGCATCTTCGTGCAGCCCAGAAGGCAGCTGTGTGCTGGGCTGCAGCTAGAGGACTGTGGCCAGCAGGGCAAGAGAGGGGATTCTGCCCCTTGACTCTGCTCTGCTGAGATCCCACCTCCAATCCTGCCTCCAGTTCAGGTGTCCCCAGCATGAGAAGGGCACAGATGTGTGGAAGTGAGTCCTGAGAAGGCCACAAAGATGATCCAAGGGCTGGAGCACCCCTGCTGGGGCTGTTCAGCCTGGAGAAGAGAATATTCCAGGAAACATTAGAGATGCCTTCCAATAGCTGAAGGGATCCTACAGGAAGGTTGCAGAGGAACTTCTCATGAGGGTGTCTAGAGACAGGACAAGGGGGAATGGTTTGAAGATGAGAGAGAGCAGGGTTAGACTGGAGCTGAGGAAGAAGTTCTTCAGCAGGAGGGTGGTGAGACTCTGGAATAGGTTGCCCAGGGAGGTTGTGGCAGCTTCCTGCCTGGGGATGTTGAAGGCCAGGTTGGATGAAGCCTTGAGCAGCTGAGTCTAGTTGAGAGGTGTCCCTGCCCATGGTGGGGAGGTTGGAGGAGATGCTCTCTGAGGTCCCTTCCAACCTGAGCCATTCTAGGATTCTATGGACGATGATCAGTGTTAGCATCACCATCACTGAGAACCCTCACACTACAACAGCTTTGGAAAGACAAACAACACTTCAAGTGGAAACAGAAACTCTGCTAACAAATGAAAAGTGCTGCTGCAATAATTCCTCTAACAGTGTTCTAGAGCTTGTTCCCTACTCCAGGTATCAAATGCTTTCTTACTGGTCTGAGTACTGATTGCCATGAATTTGCCCTTTTTAGTTTCTTATACCCATTTCCTACATTACATTGTCTGGTATCTCTTTTCCCTGTTTTCTTTCTTCAGTGACAATAAATCTATGCTGTTATCCCTCCCAAGATTGTTTTCATCAGCCACATTAAGGGAAATGACCTCTACTGTTGTTTGCTCATTACATTCAGAAATGGTAGTAAACAATTAGTGCTAACAAACAAGAAACTCAGACTGAACTAACAGAAATCTTCCTTATTATAATCAATCTCATAGAGATTTTTCATCAATATTATGTTTCACTGTCCTCTACCCTCCAATTATTGCCTTCCCTTGCTGCTTAATCAGGATGGGTTTTAACTGAATATGTCCTCAGAACTCTGCCTTTCTGGATATTTATTATATTAAAAAAAAAAAAAGAAAAAAAAAAAGACTGAAATTTTATTCATAAAACCCTGAGCTGCTTCAAGAGAAGTGTGGCCAGCAGGGCAAGAAAGGTGATTCTGCCCTTTTGCTCTGCTGAGACCCCACCTTGAATACTGAGTCCAGTTCTGATGTCCCCAGCAGAAGAAAGACTCAGTTGGAGTGAGTCCAGAGGAGGCCACAAAGATGATCCAAGGGCTGGAGCACCTTTGCTATGAGGAGAGGCTGAGGGAGCTGGGGGTGTTCAGCCTGGAGAAGAGAAGACCTGGGGGATGGGGACCTTAGAGCTGCCTTCCAATACCTGAAGAGATCCTCCAGGAAGGCTGCAGAGGGACTTTTCAGAAGGGTGTCTAGAGACAGGACAAGGGGGAATGGTTTGAAGCTGAGGGAGAGTAGGGTTAGACTGGATCTGAGGGAAAAGTTCTTCAGTAGGAGGGTGGTGAGACTCTGGAATAGGCTGCCCAGGGAGACTGTGGATGCCTCATTCCCAGGGGTGTTGAAGGTGAGGTTGAATAAGGCTTTGAGCAGTAAAGTCTAGATGAGAGAAAATCAGCCCCTAATAAGGAAAAAAAAAAAATATCTACAGTTTACTAGGAGCATTGTCCTCTACCTGTATTAAATACAACTGGGTCATGATCACTGTGTCTAGGTAACCACAAACTCCCACACCAAAGATTAATTTATCCTTTTTATTTATAATGTAGTCCAGAACAGAATTACACTGCACACTAAATCTTTTCTGGTAGAAAGTAGTAATCTGTGATGTCTGGAGGCTTTAATACTATTTACTGCTGCTGTGTGAAATCTCAGGTATATCTCACCCAAACTGAGAGCCACAGCTACACATTTACTTTGAGTTCATGCAATACAACTACTTATGAGGCAGCTTATCCTATTTTCTAGTCTGATTCAGCATGCCAAGCAGGTTCCTTCCCTAGACTCTCTCAACATCCCTGCAATACATAGACCTGAATTAGCAGAAAATGAAGATGTAACACACTGCCATTGTCCCCCATCCCAGCCAGACATGCTCACTACCCCTTCTGCCCTTCCCAAGCAGGGTACAGACCATTATCTAGGCATTCCAAAAATCAAAACACAAAATTGCAGCATTTTCCTAGCAGGCTGCAGTACTACCACTCACATTACACTCTATCAGCAAGGTCTTTGAGCTGCTCTTGTGAATTACTCAGATGTGTAGCAGTAGATAACTGAGAAGCATATTTCTTCTGTAGTTTTCCCCACATCGGTTCATTTTCTTCCTGACAAGCTATTTGAGTTTGAACTGCATTTGTTTTCATAAAGCCTTCTTGCTTTCTTCCATTTCCCCCCCTCTACTTTAGCACTATTTGGTTTTGTTTCATGAAAGGCTACTTCTCTTCCTCTGAAGCACAAGGATCCCTCATCCATGTGATCCCTTTGATCACTGGAGCATGGCTTACTTGTCCAAAAAAACAGGTCTTCTGCTTCACATCAGTTATGCAGTCAAAGGTTATCTTTCCATCTTTCCTTCCCTCTTTTATTTACAGCTTTAAAAAAACCTTTCTAACAAAATCACCGTGATTTTTGTCTCCCCTTTTCACAAAGAGTCCTGAAGAACCCTATGATACATCACAGAATCACAGAATCAGAATCAACCAGGTTGGAAGAGACCTCCAAGATCATCAAGCCTAACCAATTACCCAACCCTAACTAATCAACCAGACCATGGCAGTAAGTGCCTCATCCAGGCTTTCTTAAACACCTCCAGGGATGCTGACCCCACCACCTCCCTGGGCAGCCCATTCCAATGGGCAATCTCTCTTTCTGTGAAGAACAACTTTCTAAGCTCAAGCCTAAACTTCCCCTCTTGTTCTGGTGCTGGTTGCCTGGGAGGAGAGGCCAACCCCAACCTGTCTGCAACCTCCCTTCAGGTAGTTGTAGACAGCAATAAGGTCTCCCCTGAGCCTCTTCACCACTCCATGCAGTGTTCCCAACTGGCATCATCCAAACCTGCCTTTGCACCTAATTCTTTTGCTCTAGCTAGACAATGAAGTGTCACATTATACTTTTGTTTACTCCTCTATTGGTTTAAGCTGAATGTTCCTACTAGGAAGGACTGAGGGATGGGAAACTTGGGGGACAGGGCTACCTCCAACCAGTGGCACAGAGACACAGAGCAAGCTGGATATTCTACACCATGCTCACATCATACATGACAGGAAAGGGGTTGGCCAGGGTTTAAGGGACTTGTAATAAATTCTATAGCTTGTAAAGTTTCCTGTTCCAGAGTTTTTTTGTGTTTCTTCCCCAGTTTCTGGGCTGGGGTTCACCCCTTTTGTTCCAGTCTCAGTTTGTGCATGGCAGCAGTGGATTTTGTGGTTTCCTGTGTGTACCTGGTACCTTTTCTCCTGGTTTTTCTGTTTTCCTTTTGTGTAACCTGAACTCCCTACAACTGAGTACTAAATTGTCCTTATCTCAACTGACATTTTGCCTTTCCCATCTCTTTTCCTCCTTTCCCACCCAGACAGGAGTGGAGCTCAGGGGAAGCAGAAAACCCCTCTGTTGCAAGTGGACTGCTGGGACTCAGCTGCCTGCTGAGTTAAAACCAAGACAACTCCTCTGTTCAGTTTTCCTAAGAGAGGCTCGCTTATGACAACTACTTGGTTGAAAATAGAATCACAGAATTGTATCAGTTGGAAAACACTTCTAAGCTCATGGAGTCCAACTGCCAACCTAGCACCAGCTTGGCCTTGAAGAGCCATATCCACACACTTCTTGAACACCTCCAGGGATGTTGACTCCACCACCTCCCTGGGCAGCCTGTTCCAATGCCTGACCACCCTTGCAGCAAATAATTTTTTCCTAATCTCCAATCTAGCCCTCCCTGGCACGATTTAATTCCATTTCTTCTCCTTCTGTCACCTGGTACTAGGGAGAAAAGACAAACCCTCACCAATGTTCTTGTTTGCTTGTTTTAACACCAAAACCCATCCTTCCAGCTGTCTATGTGCCAGCAGCTGTTTTAAGCAGTACCTGGGAGAAGATTATCACACAACATCAGCATTGAACATCTCCAAATTCTCTTTCTTCTCTTAGCTATCACTAACCAAGATCTTTTTTAATTTCTACTATCTTCAGCTGTCTCTTGTCTGATCCTTCCCCACTTATGACAAACATGTAAATGATCTCTGCATTGTCCCTGAGCGCTACATTTCCACAGGTTTTATGCTGTGCTCAAATGTCTCTTTCTAGACCACATATCTTCACTTGTAGCTCTCCCACCATCTGGCAAGGTATGCATCAAAAACATTCATTCCTTAGACAAAAATTAGAATATAGCACATCCAAGGCAGATGACAGCAGGGCTTTTTTTTCTCTTCATCATCACTATGCAGTCTAGGGTCTTACCTAAACAGAAACCATAAACCCCCAAATTCCATCCCAAACTCTTCTGTTGGGCATATCCTACTCTGGCTCAGAGTTCAACTAACACAAGAATACACTTACTTTACAAGTTTCACTCCTGCAGAAGCCCATCTTTCTGCTCTGTTATTCAGAATTAAAGTGTTTGCAATTCAGTTTGGCTTAATTTACTTTAGAAATGAGTTAAGCCAAATTTAATTAAGGCCACCTTAATTCTGCACCAGAGTGTTGACATGTAGCTTAATGTGGTTTAGCACAGGACTTTCCACTTGTACCTCTAGCTAATTCAGAGACACTTTCCTGCATGTTCTGACAGAGAAAAATTATTAAAGAGTTCAGCCTGTTCAATTAATTATCAAAAAAACATTGAAAGGTGGCTTGGTTGCATTGTGCAAGTACCTTTAAGAGAACCATCTGTAGGTTGCTAAAAGCCTTTCTAAAGTAGCAGTGGTAAAAAACCCCAAACCAACACAGAAAGCAGCTGAAAATAGCAGGCAGCTGAATTCAGATTAGAATAAGGCAATAATATTTAACAGTTACTGACCCCTGGAACAAAATACCAAAGGCCCAGATGGATTTCCAGTCATGTGATGTTCCCATATCCAGTCTGAATGTTCTTCTACAAAACCTATTTACACAAATAAAAGTTGTCAGGCTTAGTCCAAAGCTGCCTCCTGAAGCCCAAAGGCTTATGGTGTCTAACAGGTCAAACCAGAAGAGCTAATGGTCTCTTCTCAACATTAAAACTCCAAGATTCTGTTTCCAGTGCTTAATACCTTTCCCAGCAACTGCAGCATTCCCTCCTACAGCACAGGCTGCCTCTGGATATCACAGACAACAAAACTGACCCTTTTTGCCTTTACTGTGACAGTGGAATAAGTCTTCAGTCCATAGAATCACAGAATGGCTTAGGTTGGAAAGGACCACAGAGGTCATCTACTCCAACCTCCCTGATCTGGGCAGGAATGACTCTCAGCAAGACTCAGCTGCTCAAGACCTCATCCAACCTGGCCTTCAACACCCACAAGGAGAAAGCATCCACAACCTCCCTATTCCAGAGTCTCACCACCCTCCTACTGAAGAATTTCTTTCTAAGATTCAGTCTAAATCTACTCTCCCTCAGCTTCAAAGCATTCCACCTTGTCCTGTCTCTAGACACCCTCATGAAAAGTCCCTCTGCAGCCTTCCTGGAGGATCCCTTCAGCTACTGTAAGGCAGCTGTATGGTCCCCCTGGAGCCTTCTCTTCTCTAGGCTGAACAGCCCAAGCTCCCTCAGTCTATCATGATACTTCTTCTTCTAAGTCATTCTTTGTATGCCACCGTGTGTGTGTGTCTTATAGACATACAGCACAACATGCTGGCCTCTCTGCTACTCTTGATTTAGCATTCCCTACCACCTTCTTCCAGTGTCTGAAGTCACAGAAAGCCAGAGAGGCTGTGGAGCTATGCTGCAGAGAAAGGGCACTGTTATTGTCTCTCTGAGCTGTGGCAGAAGAAGAATCTCCAGGTGTGGAGACTGTAATACTGAGCATCTCCCCTGTGAAGAGAGACTGAGAGCCCTGGGGCTGTTTAGTCTGGAGAAGAGAAGACTGAGAGGGGATCTGATCAATGTCTATCAATAGCTGAGGGGTGGGTGTCAGAAGGAGGGGGCCAGGCTCTTTTGGGTGGTTCACAGTGATAAGACAAGGAACAATGAGTTCAGACTGGAACAGAGAAGATTTCAGCTCAACATGAGGAGAAACTTCTTTCCAGGGAGGGTGACAGAGCCCTGGATCAGGCTGCCCAGGGGGGTTGTGGAGTCTCCTTCTCTGGAGCCTTTCCAACCCCACCTGGATGCATTCCTGTGCAGACTACCCTAAGTGATGCTGCTCAGGCAGGGGGGTTGGAGCTGATGATCTCTTGAGGTCCCTTCCAACCTCTGTGAGACTGTGACCTTCTCCAGATGGAAGACCTGACTCTACTCAAGGACAAACCCACCACATGGCACAGTGTGCAGACATGTCTCTTATGATGTTCAGAGTACCAGGCAAGGGCACATAGAGAAAAGAAATATCAGTACTCTGTCAGTGAAGAAGGAGTTGAACACTTTCAATGAAGAGCAACAGCAATCAGTCCTGGTGTATTAAGTCATTTGAAACAAATTTTGTGATAGGGGAAAAAAAAAACAGAGAGAAAAGCTAACATAATTAGTACAAGAGTTTAGCACAACCTGGGAATGATAAAACTGGATTAGAAATGAAGCAAAGAAATTGACCAAAGAGGCAAAAGCTGGGTGGATCTACAGATTTTGAGATTGGAGAGAATGAATCTAATTTGGTTTTAGAGGAGACAATAACAGGGGAACTAGGGGTAGATAACAGAGGCCAATAAGGGTAGAGAACATGGATAGAAAGCTAAGACAGACAGGGAGCTACTGTAGCTGTGAGAAGGGCATCTTAAAAGGCTACTGAAACCAGCACAGTGACAGAAGAAAGAAGGGAGATCACATCTCAGTACAGATAGCCAGCTGAGGTTCAACAAGACCAAGTGCAGGGTCCTGCATCTGGGTCAAGGCAATCCCAAACACAAATCCAGGTTGGACAGGGACTGGCTGAAGAGCAGCCCTGAGGAGAGGGACTTGGGGGTGCTGGGGGATGAGAAGCTCAACATGAACCAGCAGTGAGCACTTGCAGCCCAGAAAGCCAACCAGAGCCTGGGCTGCATCAAGAGAAGTGTGGCAGCAGGTCAAGGGAGGTGATTCTCCCCCTCTGCTCAGCTCTGCTGAGACCCCACCTGGAGTACTGCATCCAGTTCTGGAGCCTCTGTTACATGGAGGAAGGTGTACAGAGAAGGGCCAGAAGGATGATCAGAGGGCTGGAGAACCTCTGCTATGTGGAGAGACTGAGAGAGTTGGGGCTGTTCAGTCTGGAGAAAAGAAGGCTCTGAAGTGACCTTCTTGTGGCCTTCCAGTATCTGAAGGGGGCTACAAGAAAGCTGGGGAGGGACTTTTTAAGATATCAGGGAGTGACAGGACTGGGGGGAATGGAATAAAGCTGGAAGTGGGGAGATTCAGGCTGGACATGAGGAAGAAGTTCTTCCCCATGAGAGTGGTGAGAGTCTGGAATGGGTTGTGCAGGGAGGTGGTTGAGGCTCCATCCCTGGAGGTGTTTGCAGCCAGGCTGGATGAGGCTCTGGCCAGCCTGATGTAGTGTGAGGTGTCCCTGCCCATGGCAGGGGGGTTGGAACTGGATAATCCTTGTGGTCCCTTCCAACCCTGACTGATTCTGTGATTCTATGATCTACATACCATAGGCATCAGCTAGTGAGATTCATTACTGTGGGAAGCCCTGGCTGAGAAAAATTATGAAGGGGGATGAAAAAGTGCCATAATTATTCACAGGGAATGGAGTTCATTATTTCAGGGGTTTGATAATGATAATCAGGCCTCATGCTGCAGAGTGGAGGAGAGGCAGGTCAGGCTGGTAGGATTATTTTCTTTCCATGTCTTAGTGTAATTGAATCAGTTGTATTAGAGGATGGTTTTGTTTTCCTCTGAGCCGTGAGGAACCAGCCTCTGTGTGAGGCAGGATGCCTGATTATATGGACCAATGGTCTGATCCAGCATGGCAAATGTTATGATCCTAAGAGGAGCAAAAATCAATCTTTGCAGAAAATCCTGTGTGTGAAAGACTTTGAAATTTAGATGCTTCTAAAATCCATGCAGAGTGAAAGACAAACATGACTCTCTTAGCCTGTGCTTTTGCCACCTCCCCATTCTTATTTTCCATGCCTGAGGAGTTCATGATTAGACTAGGAGCTTCATCAAAGGGCAATTTTCAGCTGCCAAATAGATTTGTACAATAAATCCACACGGGGCAGGATTAACAAGCAAGAGAGACATCAGAAATCAAAAAGCTAGCTGCTGTAATTCCACAGAACACTTGAAAGGGTGATCTGCAATGATATTTGGACTTTTAAAGGGGCACCACTGAAATGCTGCAGTTAGTTTTCATTAGGAATGTTGCTTTTCTATTCCTTATCCCTCCCAAGAGGATTTTTTCTTCAGCAGGCTGAGATCCCATGGGTATTCAAGGTCATGCCATCCAAGATTGCTTAGTTGGCTTCAAAGAACACAGTAGCACTTCATCCAGAGGAAGCACACACATGTGTGTGTGACTGCAATGGCTGATTCCTCACACCACCACCACATTTAGAACAGGAAATTAAAATTCAGCTTTCAGCAGCTAATTTGCTTCACTTCTGCAGTTTTCTGTTTCACACAGAGTCACACAATGTCAGGGCTTGGAAGGGACCGTCAGAGATTATCAGGTCCAGCTCACCTGCCAAAGTAAGGTCACTCAGGGCAGGGTACAACACATCCAGGTGGGCTTGGAATGTCTCCAGAGAAGGAGACTCCACAACCTCTCTGGGCAGCCTGCTCCAGTGCTCCATCACCCTCACCATAAAGAAGTGTCTCCTCATGTTGAGGAACACTGGAACAGGTTGCCCAGGGAGGTGGTGGAGACTGTCTCTGGAGACAATCAAGGTCAGGCTTGATGGGACACTGTGCAGCCTAATCTAGTTGGAGATGTCCCTGCCTACTGCATGGGGGTTGGACTAGATGACCTTTAAAGGTCCCTTCCAACCCAAACTATTCTATGATTCCATGATTTTACCAACATAATCCAGGTTAGGATACAGAGCAAGCCATGACTTGCATCCTATTTCTTAGCCCGAATGACTAAGCAGGAGAGAGAGAGAGAGAGAAATGCTGTCTGTATGACTTAGTCCTAAAGTGAGACCTAAGATCCCATGTCCTCCTATCTACAGCCTTTTGTGTATTCCTTTTGTTGATTTTTTTATGCTAATGTTGTCTTTAGCACTCCTGATTCTGCAGATATATAGGGGAGTGTCTTCACATTGAAGGAGAAGGAAACTGAAAGCCTCTTTCCTCTTCCCCCACCTTCTAAATGCCATTTATCCTCATGTAGTTTAATGAAATGAGGTTCAAAAGCCTAAAAGGTACCTAAAGGTACAATTAAAGTGTCCTAGAAAATTAATCAAGTGCAAGGGGTTGACAGAAATAATAGAAGCAGGAAAATAAAGCCAATAGGATGCAAACTTTTCCCTTGGGTTCCAACTTAAGGAAACAGAACAAACAAAAGCCTTAATGTGAACTTTCAGTCCTTAGACGACTATGAGATAACTGGTTGGGGTTTTTTTTCCTATACTTGTCTTGCTGTTACAGCTGCTTCCAATTTGAGATACTTTGGATCACAACTGGAAGCAGAAACTATCAGAAAGGAAAGCATTCACTCTTATTCTCAGCATCTGCTTTTGAATCAGATCCCCAGAGCACTGAGGGGCAGCTAAAGACATTTTTCAAGATTCTTTTTTTTTTTAAAGAAGAAATTTCTGAATGCTTTTGAGATTTACCCACACTTATGAAAAGACCTCATGCCTTCCGATAGCTGAAGGGATCCTCCAGGAAGGCTGCAGAGGGACTTCTCATGAGGGTGTCTAGAGATAGGACAAGGGGGAATGGTTTGAATCTGAGGGAGAGCAGGGTTAGACTGGAGCTTAGGAAGTTCTTCAGTAGGAGGGTGGTGAGACTCTGGAACAGGCTGCCCAGGGAGACTGTGGATGGCTGCTCCCTGGGGGTGTTGAAGGCCAGGTTGGTTGAAGCCTTGAGCAGCTGAGTCTAGTTGAGAGGTGTCCCTGGCCATGGCAGGAAGGTTGGAGCAGATGATCTCTGAGGTACCTTCAAACCTAAACCATTTTATGATTGTATGAAGTGTAAGGTCTGGAGAACAAAAGAAATGAGAAACCAGGAAAAGTCTATCAGACCTGCAAAGATGATGCAAATATTTTGCAGAAACATACTCCAGAAAACCCAGAACACCTCCTGTTTCTTTACCTTTTCTTTCTGCAAGTGCTTAGCCAATATGCTTTATGGCAAGAATATTGATGAAACCACATTTGTTGGTAGCTGAATAGTGGCAAGAGGCCAAAATAAAATGATTTTTGTACAACAGACTTCCAGTTACAAGCACAATATACATCTTACTGGAGAGCTCCAGCAGTATCATGTGGCCTGCAAACTCCATCAAAACTACTCAATTTCTGCCTATTAAGTGCAATGAACTGCTTATGAATAAAGCAGGCAGAGAAATTCCTCACAGAAATTTGGGAAGCAATCTTCAATAGCAAAGAAGACAAAGAAAATATTTCATTGCCTACAGATCCCTACAGAGAAACAGTGCTGCAGTCTAATGGACCAATCATACTTTGGTAACAGTTTGGCTGTTTGGGCAGAAGTCTGTCTTGGAAGGACCACGACAGTGAGGGTGACAGAGCCCTGGAGCAGGCTGCCCAGGGGGGTTGTGGAGTCTCCTTCTCTGGAGACTTTCAAACCCCACCTGGATGCATTTCTACCTTAAGTGATGCTGCTCTGGCAGGGGGGTTGGACCTGATGATCTCTTGAGGTCCCTTCCAACGTCTGAGATACTGTGATACTATAACCAGAAAGACATAAGGCTTTCAGGCAGCAAGGACAAGCACAGAGTCCTGCATCTGGGGAGGAACAACACCAGGAACCAGTACAGGCTAGGGGGCATCCTGCTGGAAAGCAGCTCCATGGAGAAAGACCTTGGAGTCCTAGTGGGAAGCAAGTTCTCCATGGGATATCAATGAGCCCTTGTGGCCAAGAAGGCCAACAGCATCCTGGAGTGCATTAGGAAAAGTGTGTCCAGCAGGACTAGGGAGGTTCTCCTGCCCCTCTACTCTGCCTTGCTGAGACCATACTGCCAACACTGTGTCCAGTTCAAGAGACAGAGGGATCTGCTGGAGAGAGTCCAGCAGAGAGCTATGAGGATGAACATCTCTGCTATGAGGAAAGACTGAGAGCCCTGGGGCTGTTTAGTCTGGAGAAGAGAAGACTGAGAGGGGATCTGATCAATGTCTATCAATATCTGAGGGGTGGATGTCAGGATGAAGGTGTCCAGGGTCCTTGTGGTGGTGCCCAGTGACAGGACAAGGAACAAGGGGTACAAGCTAGAACACATGAGGCTCCACCTCAGCATGAGACACTTCTTTAGGATCAAGGTGCTGGAGCCCTGGAGCAAGCTGCCCAGAGAGGCTGTGGAGTCTCCTTCTCTGGAGACTTTCCAAACCCACCTGGCTGTGTTCCTGTGTGACCTGCCCTGGATGACCCTGCTCTGGCAGGGGGGTTGGGCTTGGTGATCTTTCAAGGTCCCTTCCAACCCTTAACATCCTGTGATTCTGTGACCTTGACATATTGCTTTAGTTCAGCCACACTTCCATGGTAAATCACTGCTCCACCACTCACCTTAAGCCAGCCAGGTTAAAGGGGATCAATAATATCAAAGGTTCCAATTAGACTGACTCTCACCACTTTTGTCCCACAAAGACATTTTGAACAACTACCAAGAAAGTCTTATGAACTGCATGGTCATGCTGCTTCTAGTGTCTCAGCAGTGGGATGGCTTTTCTCTCTAATCAAATCCAATGAGAAAATTTAGACAGTTCAATTCCTCTGGCTTAGAAGCATTAAAGTGGACAGAAAAAAAAATAATCTTTTTTTTTCCCCTGCTCTCCCAAGGGCTTTCTTCAATAAGCGATCCATATCACCAGTAAAATCTCCTTCAAAGGGCATTGTCAAGATATCTGCAATAATTTTCAAACTCATTTGTTACTCCTTGTTGCTTATAATCCCTTCAAAGCAAGAAGCTAAAATCTATTTCTGTCAGTGCCAGGCATAACATGCTGAGGAAAGGCCTTTGCAGCACCACATGCACTCAGACTTGCTGCACTACCTAGATCCAGTGGTACTGAGATTCCACCTCTTATCTGGACACATGCAGCACAGAAGACAAATATGTGTTGGGCTGCAGCAAGAAGAGCATTGCCAGAGAGAGGGGATTCTGCCCCTTGTCCCTGCTCTGCCTCTCCCTTGTCCCCACCTCCAACCCTGCCTCCAGTTCTGGTGTCCCCAGCAGAAGAAGGACACAGAGCTGATGGAGTGAGTCCAGAGGAGAACACAAAGAAGATCCAAGGGCTGGAACACCTCTGTTATGACAGGCTGAGGGAGCTGGGGGTGTTCAGGCTGGAGAAGAGGAGACTCCAGGGGGGACCTCAGAGCTGCCTTCCAGTACCTGAAGGGATCCTCCAGGAAGGCTGCAGAGGAATGTTTCCTCAGGGTGTCTAGAGACAGGACAAGGGGGAATGGTTTGAAGTTGAGGGAGAGCAGGGTTAGACTGGATCTGAGGAAGAAGTTCTTCAGTATGAGGAACAGGCTGGAATAGGCTGCCCAGGGAGGTTGTGGCTGCCTCCTGCCTGGGGATGTTGAAGCCCAGATTGGATGAGGCCTTGAGCAGCTGAGTCTAGCTGAAAGATGTCCCTGCCCAGGGCACAGAGATTGGAATAGATGATCTCTGATGTCCCTTCCAACCTGAGCCCTTCTATGGTTCTGTGATGATTTGGTTTGGAACTCAGCTGTACCCACAAAAGATTGCAGGGTGATAGATGCAGCAATGAATGGAACAGCACAGGGCAATGTGCTACAGAAGGGACAAAATTAGTAGGCTGTGTAATGAGGAATCAAAAAGAATGGGGCAGGGGCTTCAAACTGGAAAAGAGTAGATTTAGATTGGATGTTAAGAACAAGTTCTTTACTATGAGGGTGGTGGAACACTGCAAGAGGTTGCCCAGGGAGGTGGTTGAGGCCCCACCCCTGGAGATATTCAAGGTGAGGCTCTGGGCAACCTGATCTAGTTGAGGATGTCCCTGCTGACTGCAGAGGGGGTTGGACTAGATGACTTTTGAAGGTCCCTTCCAACCCAGACTATTCTATGATTCTGTGACCCTACAGTTGTAAACTGCAGAAGCAGGAGGGAGAATTCTCTGTGGAAAATAGCTGCTTTGTTTTTAGCAGCTTTCAAATGGAGACATTGCTCCTGTAAGCCTGAATTGGGCAATCCAGGCAGAAGGAAAAAGAGTTTGGACATTTTCTGCATGCCCATTCTTTTCTTCCTTCTTAGATTGAACAACACCTTAGATAAGATCAATACTTTCTTTAGTTTCATGTTTCGCTTCATTAAGGGTAGTTGGCTTCGTGCTTTGCCATTGATCACACAGGCAGGGAGATCCAACACAGACAAACCATCTCTTCCCTCCTTTCATTTCTATCCCCTTCTCCGCTTGAAGTCAAACTGCTTTTAAAGGAAGCAGGGGTCACTATTCTTCCTCATTTACATATCAATAGTACCAAATTCCTGCTTTTTCTTTCAGTCACTAAACTATCTTTAAATGACTACATTTAAAGGACTACATTTCAAACCCCAGAGAGAACACTCCTTGGAAATACTCTAGCAGCATCTTTTCTGGGCTATCAGAAAAGAAAAAAATAGAGGTTCTGGTTTACCTCAGCCCTTCCTCTACATACAGTGACAGGGAACACATTTACCAGGCTTATGCAGTTAATATTTTGATCTCTTGCTGGCTCTGTGAGGCTTTCTGGCTCTTCCTAAATCCTTTGCACAAACCCTATCAGGTGTCTTTGTGCATCTCCAAGCACTGTATCTGTGCTCATAGCCAGTGAAGCACATACTTGAATGATTTACTTTCATCACTGAGAAGCAGGAAGAAAGCTAAAGAGCAGAATCCAGATCTGCTGCACTCTACTAGAAGTTTGACTACTGATTCACTGAATAATGCTGGGCTCAGGTCCCTCTGCTGCATATAATGAAATGTTTTAAATCTTAGCTGCTGTTTGTACTGTCTTCCAAGGTACAACAGCATCCAAAACATAAGGGCATGCTTGTGCAGAGGACATGCTGGATAGATACCTACAGGGAGATCAGTCCTGTGCAATTAACAGACTGATTCTGTCCACAAATCTGCTAATCCAAATGTCAGAAAGCTCTGAATCTAGGATTCTGACTTCTCCTGTCTGAGCATTAGTCTCAGTATATTGTTTACACACACAGAGATCAATTTGAAGGTCCAAGAGGGAAGAACTCAAGTTGAAGTCTCTAGAAAAAAGTGGCCTTTTAAGTGATTAGTTTCCAGTTTACAGGAATAATTTCAGGGCTTCCATATATTCATGGAGTAGTCTTGGCTTTACAGATGGAAGCTGAGCATTAAACAGTATTATCCAATGGAATCTTCAGTCATCCTATTAAGCCCATACCATAAATAATCCACTTGCAGGTAGAAGCAAGCAAGAACCAGCTCTAAATACCACTGAGAGGAAGAGGAAATAGCCTATTAATATCAATAATCTGAAAGAGTTTAGGTATCTAGATGCAGCTCCAGTATAAATGTCAGCATAAGAAATTCTAGTCCATTTTGTTGGGCACTTGGAAAAAATGAGCAGAAATATTTGAAAGCCGCCTGAACCAGAGAAACCACCAAAAAAGTGTCTGAATTATCCTTATGATGAAGAAATGTTCCCTCCTGGGAATATTTTCCTATCCTCCATCTTTGCGATGAATGATAATCCTGAACAAATAAAAAAATAAATGTAAAGAGGATCTATGTCCTCAGACAAACAGCTCAATGATCCAGCAGGGACTCAGTTTTTCAGGGTGTTGAGAATGGAAATTTCAGAACTACTTTACAGCTTGCAGACATCCTTATGGACCATGAGAAAATTGGATTCTGCCACCAGTCACAAGCCCTCACATTTCAAGTTGTTTTTGCCCTGAGTGGTTTGCCCGTGGTCTTGATCAGTGATGAAAAAGAAAAGAATGTAGCAATCATTTCAAAAAATTTAAAGGATTTCTTTAAAACAAACAAAAGAATCCTGAACCATCTGTGTTAGGTCTTTCTGCTGATTTTTGGTAGCTCAACTATATAATACAGAGCCCCTGTGGATAGCTCATGCTTAAATGCAGCATCTGAACGTGGCATTTAATGTCCTCTTCCTATTATTTCAAGCATCTAATGGAACAAATTAAGAAAATTTGGGTTAAATACCTCACAGATGCTGAGAGGGAATGAGTCATTAGATATTGATACAACCTGATGTGTCCCTGGTTTTAGGTCTTGCTGTGGTTTTCTAGGCAATCAGTGCAATCCTCCTCTATGCAGATCACCAGGAGTTTTGTCATTGACTTCAGTGGAGGCAGATTTCCCCCCCCTCCCCACTGTCTAAAAGAGATTCAAAACCACTGTTTTGACCTCTGGTGCCTATTAAAAACCCATTAGCACTTCTCAGGAGTAGGGAGTGTTAGATGTAATGCCCAGGGCAATTATATTCTCTTTCTTTAAACTGTCTGCCGTTTTTCTCTCCTGCCTTTCCCACCCTGGAATTGATGTGTGTATAGCAGAGCATGGTTAGAACAGCAGCTGAGTACTTCCTGGCTGCAATTTACAGAGAGGTAAAAGGATTAGTATAGAGCTTCAAAAGATAATAATTTGAATGTCTTATTAATTAATTGTTATTTGTAATAATGACTCTTTCCTTAAGGGTCTTTCAGGATCCTTAACTGCTTATTAATGCTGTACAGATAAGGATTGCTCCCTAGTGGGGGAAACGAGGTGGAATATAGAAGCTTTGCACTGAAAGCAACAGGTTTGGGGAATAAACAAGAGGCAGAATTCACCACTTGAGTGAATGGTGAATCATGATCACTCAAATGCAATTACCAGAGGTCATTCTATGTACTTAAAAACTGCCAGGAGATCTCATAGGCTGATGTCTATGATGCATTTGGTACAAGCCTAGCCCTTCCTATCAAGACTGGAATCTCACTTGATAAGGAATTCAGGTCTGTCTAGATCAGTCACAGCCGTATCTCTGAGCTCCTGGACAGCTGTCAAGAATAGCTCTAGATTATCTACCTTTGGCTGTCAGAAACAGGCAATTTCAAATGCAGGATTCTCAGTGCAGGCTCTTAAATTTAGCCAGACAAATGCTCACATTGCTAGCCTCTACCAAAGAGCTGGGTGCATCAGTATTCAAGTTAATTACCTTAGAACTAGGCTAAAAGGTGTCCATGCCAACACAGTTTTCACAATGTTGTGACAGCTTTTATCAGGCTAAGTGCCCTGTATCATCTCAAAAACATTCATCCCTTCAGGGAAATGCTTTCTGCTCCAGTTTGGAGTTTCTTTTTATTTCACTGTTGAATGTGAACAAGTACTCTACCTTTGTGGCATGGAAGGTAAAAGAGCAATGGACCTTGGGAAAATTTCAGAGAGGAGAAACTCAGAAGCACGGCTACATGGGTCTGGGGAAAGCAGACAACCAGAAAATGCCAAACATCAAGGCAACGACTACCTCCTTAGCTTTACCCTTCCAAGCCCATGAGATAGGCATTAGGAGGAGGATGGAGCAAGTTTCTTTGAAAGCTTTACTCACTTTGTAGAGTCCATGGCTGCAGCTGCAGTATGTGCTCTCCATGGTGTAGCTCCTCAGCACACCCATTTCCTTCCACACCACCACCCGGGCCGTCGACTCCCGGGACTTCTCCACCAGGAAGCTGCAGCTGTTCATGACAAAGGCAGGGGCCACTTTATCCAGAATTTTAGGAAGAGCCTGTGAGAAAATAGCAGCAGTGATGAGAAAATGACCAGATGTGCATGTGTTTATATTATACACACATAGAGAGAGAGACCTGTGGGTTTTAATGTGTGTATAATCAGATCTATCTGTAGATACCAAAAGCTCCAGCCAGTGCATCGTGTCCATCTGTGTGAAACTCTCAGACTTGAATACTTGCTTCAACCCAAAGAGTAAACTGTCAAAGATCCAGCACACTTGGTGTATCTCACTCACAATCAATTATTTGCACACCTAAGAACTTGGGACTGCTGTAGTCACTGACAAGAGTTTTGTTTTGAAACGTTAACCTACAGCTTCCTGCTGTGCTGCCCAGAGGGCTGCAGTCATGGATCAGTCACTGATATTCCCATGTTCTCCTCTCCAGCTATGCTACATCTCCTCCCATTATGCAGCCACGGTTTGACAAGGGATTCAGCTATGGAAGTATGCTTTCATGCAGCCCTTCCAGGTTTTCCTGGCCATGGGTTGAACAGGAATTAAACAAAATACACCAGACCCATATCCCCCAGGTGCTTACAAGTCTCAGAGCAACCCTGAAATCCAGTTAGACTATGTGTGAAGGGTCAGAGAGTTTTCATTCTGCCCTTATCTGCACCAACACACAGATTTTTCTGGAAATATACACTACCAAATACAAAAACCCAATCCCTAAACCACTTTTGTTTTTTAAAACAGTTGAGATGATATCCATAATCAATCTTTTACATTTAATTAAATAAAAACTCTGCCAGGTAACAGAAATGTCTCTGTATGCAGAACTCATTTAGGAGCATTAACAGATTTGAATTTAATATTCTTTTCATTTTAGCAGCCTTCACTGGATTTCACACTAATGGTTCCTTCTTCCCTACTTATTCTTCTCATTAATTATCTTTCAACAGTATACCTTGAAAGAGTGAAAACACACTCTTTTAAGGGATGCTTTTATGATAATGCAGCAGTGTGGCTGTTCCCTTTCTCATGCACAGCTGGATTTAGCAAGTACTACAGTAGCAAAGGAAGTTGCTCCCCCACACAGGACCCTGTCCATAAACTTCCAATCCCATTAGGAGAGAATGGAATTATATCTCTTAACTGATGTCCTGGCACAGACTGCTGTCAAAGAAGCCTTCAATGGCTATCAAAAGGACAAATCTTCAAGCTGGCATTTGTGATGCCAGTGCTGCACAAGCTACCCAAGGCCACCAAATATCAGAAGATAATGAAGACTCTCACTCCTGTATGTTGTGCCAGGGGTTACAGCTGAATCTATGACCAACATTATCTTGAGCTGTTTGGTGCCTGCTCTTGGAGAGAAAAATAAGTCATAGAGCCTGGTTTTATCCCCTGCTAGCTACAGAATGCAAGAGGGAAAAGCTGTGCAAGCAGTGCAAGGAAGCAGGTCTGAGGCAGGTGATACTCTGCAGTTGCAGTTGTGTTCTCCTACATACTGAGGTTCCCCAGTCTGAGAAGGAAGAGGGTGATCTATAGGCAGGAACTGCAGCAATCACCCATCTCCCGTTTTGCTCAAAAATGAGGACTTGAACCACAAAAGCTTTCCTACAGGCCAGTGCAGAGTACTGTTGGACAGTTTCACAGCCTCTCTTCATTGCAGATTCAAGACAGGCTCCAGATGCTGACAGCAGCAGCATTTGAATTCTGTTTGGGTAACAGTGAACCATCCTCAGCCTCTTCAAGCCCTCTGAATCCAAACAGAGCAAAAGAGGTCCTGACTGCTGGCTTTGTGAAACAGTTTGCCACAGAGACCCTTCACCAAGTGCTGGAGCAGTTTCTTCCAGTGAAGTTTCAATATGCAGTGTACAACACCACATGAACATGGAAGATGTGGCATCCTTACAGGAAGATAGAATCATGGAATGGCTCAGGCTTGAAGAGACCTCAGAGATCATCTACAGGGACACCCTCAACTAGATCAGGTTGCCCAGAGCCTCACCTTGAATATCTCCAGAGGTGGGGCCTCAACCACCTCCCTGGGCAACCTCTTGCAGTGTTCCACCATCCTAATGGTAAAGAACTTGTTCTTAACATCCAATCTAAATCTACTCTTTTCCAATTTGAAGCCCCTGCCCCATTCTTTTTGATTCCTCATTACACAGCCTACTAATTAGGACCCTTCTGTAGCACATTGCCCTGTGCTGTTCCATTCCTTGCTGCATCTATCACCCTGCAATCTTTTGTGGGTACAGCTGAGTTCCAAACCAAATCATCACAGAACCAAAGACGGGCTCAGGTTGGAAGAGACATCAGAGATCATCTATTCCAATCTCTGTGCCCTGGGCAGGGACATCTTTCAGCTAGACTCTGCTGCTCAAGGCCTCATCCAATCTGGGCTTCAACATCCCCAGGCAGGAGGCAGCCACAACCTCCCTGGGCAGCCTATTCCAGCCTGTTCCTCATACTGAAGAACAGCTTCCTCAGCTCCAGCCTAACCTTGCTCTCCCTCAACTTCAAACCATTCCCCCTTGTCCTGTCTCTAGACACCCTAAGGAAAAGTTCCTCTGCAGCCTTCCTGGAGGATCCCTTCAGGCACTGGAAGGCAGCTCTAAGGTTCCCCTGAGCCTTCTCCAAGCTAAAGAGACTCAGCTCTTCCTCATAAGAGAGGTGTTATCTCTAGACCATTGTTCCTCTAGAGTAAGAAAAACTTGTGCCTGTCTCCAAGATTTGTGATCTGGTCTTATCTTAGCTGGTGGCACAGATACAGATGAACACTGCAGAAAGGAGCCAGGTTGGACCAGCGGAAGTAGCAAGGCTCAGGACCATACGAGAATGTGAAAGGGAGTTGGATATGTGGGAACAGGCTTTGAAACCCCCTCCAGTTGAGGGTGGAGGGTGGATACGGGTCCCTGTCAGGGGAAGCAAAGGGAATGCACCCCGACCCTCTTCCCCTCCCCCGCTGCCCTTGAGCAATAACTATGAGACTCTGCAGGCTGAGGGCAATGTGGATGAGAGGATTGCAGAGGAACCGATCAAGGAGATGCCAAAGACGAAGCAGCACAAACCTTAAGGACCAGTGCTACAAAGAAAAAGAGAAAGGCTATAGTTATTGGAGACTCTCTCTTGAGGGGAACAGAGGGACCCATATGTTGTCCCAACCCATCCCATAGGGAGGTGTGCTGCCTACCTGGGGCCCGGGTGAGGAACATCACCCAAAGGTTACCTAAACTAATCCAGCCCTCTGACTATTACCCATTGCTGGTAATCCAGGCTGGAAGTGAAGAAATTGAAAAGAGCAGCACCAGGAAGATTAAAAGGGAATTTAAGGCCCTTGGGAAATCGATTGACGGGGCAGGAGCTCAAGTGGTGTTCTGCTCAGTTCCCTCAGCAGCTGTGGTGTACACTGAGAGGAACAGGAAAACCCACACCATCAACAGTTGGCTTAGGAGATGGTGCCAGCAGCGGAATTTTGGCTTCTTTGATCACGGGGCAACTCTTACTGCACCTGACCTGCTGGACCAAGATGGGTTGAATTTATCTAGAAAGGGTAAGAGGGTGCTGGCACTGGGGTTGGCAGGACTCATTGGGAGGGCTTTAAACTAGGTCTGAAGGGGGTGGGTGTGGAAACCAGTCTCCCTGGAGAGGAGGGAGGACCACACAAACTGGTGAAATCAGCAGCCCAGCTGAAGTGCATGTACACCAATGCACGCAGTATGGGCAACAAACAAGAGGAACTGGAACTCTTGGTTCACCAGGAGAACTATGATGTAGTTGCCATCACAGAAACGTGGTGGGACGATTCTCACAATTGGAGTACCGCACTGGGGGGTTATAAGCTCTTTAGGAGAGACAGGCAAGGGAGAAGAGGAGGAGGGGTGGTCCTGTATATTAGGGAATCTTTTGATGCCTCAGAACTCGAGGTTGCAGATGAAAGGATTGAATGCTTGTGGGTTAAAATCAGAGGGAGGCCACACAAAACTGACATCCTGGTTGGAGTCTGTTATAGACCACCCAACCAGGACGAGGAGGCCGATGAGGTATTCTATAAGCAGCTGGAAGCTGTCTCAAGATCATCAGACCTTGAACTTGTGGGGGACTTTAACCTACCAGACATCTGCTGGGAACTTAATTCAGCAGAGAGGAGAGAGTCCAGAAGGTTCCTAGAGTGCATGGATGACAACTTCCTGATGCAGCTCTTAGGTGAACCTACCAGGGGTAAGGCTCTGCTTGATCTGCTGTTCTCAAATAGAGGAGGGCTGGTGGGAGATGTGATGGTTGGAGGCTGTCTAGGGTGCAGCGACCATGAGATAGTGGAGTTTTCAATATGCAGGGAAATAGGGAGGAGCAGTAACAGAACCCTCACTTTGGACTTCCGGAGGGCAAACTTCAGGTTGTTCAGGCAACTTATTCAGAAAGTTCCCTGGGTAACAGCCCTTAGAACAAAGGGGTCCAGGATGGTTGGACCTACTTCAAACAGGAGCTCCTAAAGGCACAGGAACTGGCAGTTCCCACATGCCATAAGACGAGCCGGCGGGGAAGACGACCGGCCTGGATGAGCAAGGAGCTCCTGAAGGATTTAAGGGAAAAAAAGAGGGTTTATCGCCTTTGGAAAGGGGGGGAGGCAACTAGTGATATGTTTAAGGATGTTGTTAGATCATGTAGAAGAAAAATTAGAGAGGCAAAAGCACAGCTAGAAATTAAACTGGCCGCTTCCGTGAAGGACAACAAAAAGCATTTTTATAAATATATTAATGTTAAAAAGAGGGGCAAGAGGAGCCTCCACTCTTTATTGGACGTGGAGGGTAACATTGGAACTAAGGGTGAGGAGAAGGCTGAGATTCTAAATACCTTCTTTGCCTCCATTTTCAACAGTAAGGCAGGAGGACTTCAGGATAACTGGCCTCCTGAGCTGGTTGATGGGGTCAAGGAGCAGTGTTGTACTCCTGAAATCCATGTGGAATTAGTTCGAGACTTGTTGAGTCACTTGGATATTCACAAGTCCATGGGACCTGATGGGATTCATCCTAGGGTGCTGAAAGAGCTGGCAGATGAGCTGGCCAAGCCTCTCTCCATCATTTTCCACCAGTCCTGGCTCACTGGAGAGGTCCCAGAAGACTGGAAACTGGCCAATGTGACACCCATCCACAAGAAGGGACGGACAGAAGAACCTGGGAACTACAGGCCTGTCAGCCTGACCTCAGTGCCAGGGAAAATCATGGAGCAGATTGTCTTGGGGGCAATCACTGCACACCTGAAGGATGGCCAAGGGATCAGGCCCAGCCAACATGGATTTAGGAAGGGCAGGTCCTGCCTCACCAACCTGATCTCCTTCTATGATCAGGTGACCAGCCTGGTGGACATAGGAAAGGCTGTGGATGTAGTCTACCTGGACTTCAGCAAGGCCTTTGACACTGTCCCCCACAGCAAACTCCTGGCCAAGCTGGCAGCCTGTGGCTTGGACAGCAGCACTCTGTGCTGGGTTAGGAACTGGCTGGAGGGCCGAGCCCAGAGAGTGGTGGTGAATGGTGCCACATCCAGCTGGCAGCCTGTCACTAGTGGTGTCCCCCAGGGATCAGTGCTGGGCCCCATCCTGTTCAATATCTTTATTGACGATCTGGATGAGGGGATTGAGTCCATCATCAGTAAGTCTGCAGATGACACCAAGCTGGGAGCAGGTGTTGATCTGTTAGAAGGTAGAAGGGCTCTGCAGAGGGACCTTGACAGGCTGGACAGATGGGCAGAGTCCAACAGGATGGCATTCAACAAGTCCAAGTGCCGGTGCTGCACTTTGGCCACAACAACCCCATGCAGAGCTACAGGCTGGGGTCAGAGTGGCTGGAGAGCAGCCAGGCAGAAAGGGACCTGGGGGTACTGGTTGACAGCAGCTGAACATGAGCCAGCAGTGTGCCCAGGTGGCCAAGAGAGCCAATGGCATCCTGGCCTGCATCAGGCATAGTGTGGCCAGCAGGAGCAGGGAGGTCATTGTACCCCTGTACACAGCACTGGTTAGGCCACACCTTGAGTACTGTGTCCAGTTCTGGGCCCCTCAGTTTAGGAAAGATGTTGAATTGCTGGAGCATGTCCAGAGAAGGGCAACGAGGCTGGGGAGAGGCCTTGAGCACAAGCCCTATGAGGAGAGGCTGAGGGAGCTGGGACTGTTTAGCCTGGAGAAGAGAAGGCTCAGGGGTGACCTCATTGCTGTCTACAACTACCTGAAGGGAGGCTGTAGCCAGGTGGGGGTTGGTCTCTTCTCCCAGGCAACCAGCAGCAGAACAAGAGGACACAGTCTCAAGCTGCACCAGGAGAGGTTTAGGCTGGAGGTGAGGAGAAAGTTCTTCACAGACAGAGTGGTTGGCCATTGGAATGTGCTGCCCAGGGAGGTGGTGGAGTCACCATCCCTGGAGGTGTTCAAGAGGGGATTGGACGTGGCACTTGGTGCCATAGTTTAGATAGTCATGAGGTTTAGGGTGACAGGTTGGACTCGATGACCTTTGAGGTCTCTTCCAACCTTCTTGATTCTTGATTCTTGACCTACCCTGTAGCCAACATCTTCTGAGATAACTGCTGTGTCAACCATGCAGCCTGCTTGCCACAAGGTCTCCTTGATGCTGCAGCCATAAAGAAACACATTCTTTTTCTGAGAGTGTCCATGGTAATCACAGAATACCTGGGGAGAGAACAAAAAGACAAAGTCTTGAACACTGAAGAGGAAAGTTTCCTGGTTGTTCAACACTATAAAAATGTGTGTGAGGGGGTGGTGTATTTTTTTTTCAGGTCTTTTCAGAGTATCTTGGACTCAGGACCATGCCTGTAGCCTGTGTCAAACTTTGTTAGTCAGTTGTACCTTGCTTTATTTATTTGATGTGACATGATCTCAGGGATCCAGAGTCAAGCCTGGTACACTTCTGTCTGCAGCAGAAATAAATATGACACCTGTGCAAGAATCCATGGCAACTCTGGAACCTAAGGGTTCATGGCAACTCGTGACACAACAGCACAGCAACTTGTCACACTCTTTCTACTTTTAAATCCCTAAACTCCAGCTTTAGCCTCATGACTTCTGAAATCTGTGCCTTCCTGAGCAATTAATCATCACTTTGTCACCTTTGCATTCCAAACCTCTGCTACATCATTTTCAGTGCAATATAATTGTGCAAGTGTATGGCAGGGTGCTGGCAGATCTTTACATTCATTCCTGGAAGCCCAGTGCAGAACCTGACCTTTCTTCATGGTAAATAATCTCATTCTACACTAATCTGTCAATCTAATCCACCTCTCTTATGTCAGCTGTCACATCAAGCAGGCACAAGGCCCATTCCCAGCTCGAGTGGAAGTTTTGATTGCCTTTATAGGCAGGTATCGACCCCTATAGAAATGAAAATCACAATTTAATGACCCAAGAGGTAAATATTGAACCAAGTCTTAAAGAATAATCAATCTCGGTGCCCTCTGAGATATGAAGTCAATATACACACCGATGTAACATATATTCTCCATGTCTTTATTAAGAATATTCAGAAATCTGTCAATGAAGAGACAAAAATATTTAAGGAGGAGGAATTGGTTCCTTTTAAAGCAGTATTCACTGAGAAGTAGAGAGGAGCTTCAAGATCTCTTTGAAAGAGTTTTCCAGGGCTTACACAGGAGACTAAAGGATTGGTGTAGGAAGGTAGGGAAGAATTACAGGTCAGTATAAAGAGAGAATCACAGAATGTGAGAGTTTGGAAGGGACCTCGAAAGCTCACCCAGTCCAACCCCCCTGCCAGAGCAGGATCACCTGAAGCAGGTCACAAAGGAATGCATCCAGGCAGGTTTTGAATATCTCCAGATAGGGAGACTCCACAGCCCACCTGGGGCAGCCTGTTCCAGTGTTCCACCACCCTCACGGTGAAAAAAAGTTTCCTTCTGTTTCCATGGAACTTCCTATGCCTCAGCTTCCACCATTGCCCCTTGTGCTGGCATTGGGCATCACCCAGCAGAGCCTGGCTTCATCCTCTTGGCACTCACCCTGCACATCTTTAGAAATATGCATGAGGTCACCTCTCAGTCTCCTCCTCTCCAAGCTAAAGAGCCCTCAGCTCCCTCAGTCTCTCCTCATAAGGAAAATATTCCACTCCCTTCATCATTTTCATGGCTCTGCACTGGACCCTCTCAAGCAGTTCCCTGAGGTCCTTCTTGAACTGAGGGGCCCAGAACTGGACACAATATTCCAGATGCAGCCTCACCAGGGCAGAGTAGAGAGGGAGGAGAACTGCTCTCCTGGGGAAGAACTACAGGGCAAAGGAACATACATATTCTTACATAAATACTTATGCAAGAGGGGAGAAACAGATGGAGTAGATGAGCTTCCTGCTCCAACTGTTAGGGCAAGATCTACCCTGGCATGTTTATTTACCAGCTATACAGTAACTAAGTTTAGCTGCAGCAAGTCAGGGAGTTTAATTATCTAGGAACTGTGCATGTGCACTCTTTCAGCTTCTTTCACAAACAGTAAGCTGACATACTGGAGAAGCTCAGGCACACATGCATGAAGAGCCATTCCACTGATCCTAGTTAGGTGGACAATTAAATATATCTGATAGCTCACAGCTGCTCCTTTCTTTGGCTTCTGACCTGTCAGCTTTCCTTCCTGCAAGACCACTCACCTCCAGCTCTCTTTGCAGGCCTCTGGGTCTGCACGTCTCCATCCCTGTAGCACACACTTTCCACACCTGAAGCCCACGAGCAGTGACCTACCCTGCAACAATTTGTCCTCCTTTCCTGATTCCCATGCCACCAAGCAAAGGCAGAAAGGGAAAGGCAAACAGGGAAGTTTGAAAGCTGCTCTTTGGTGCAAGCATCACTTTCAATGGCACAGACTCCAGACATTCAGCCTGCCCCCCCAAGATCTGTACATGTTTTGCAGGACTTCTGTACTGCCTGTACCTGAAGTAATTCTGCCTGAACCACATGCAACTATCCTGTACTGTCTCCAAAGAGCTGCATTTATTGGTTCTCTTAATGACAGATATTTTTCCAGCTAGTGTTTCATCTAAGCCATCAGGAATACACTGCCATAGGTTAACCACAGGTATCACCTTAAATTTATTCTTATGAACATCAAAGAGGATTTTATGGATTTTGCCTTGTTTCAAGGTAGAGAACCCAGCTCAACTGGGTATCAATTACCTACCAATTTACAGAATTACTGACACACAAACCCCACAATATATTATCTGCCTAAAATACAATTTTATGCATCAGAAGCCAGGCAGGGATGCTCAGACAGTCAGATAGCAGGGCTGCCTGCTCAGTAGCAGGTCTGTAATACTGCACCTCAAGAAAACTGTAGATGAGCCCTAAGTGACAGGTCTAGAATGAGGCTCCTTTATTGGCAAAGGATTCTCAAAGCCAGGTTCTGTAGCATGGTTGCTGTTGCAGGCCATGGGATCTTTCACTGATTCTCCCCACAGTGCTACTGCAAATACTTTTATTCTATTTGCAAGCTGCACAGAGCTATGTTTCAGCTGAGTTTGTGGATACTGCAGTCACTCCCAATGTTTATACCCAGTTATTTTTATCCTGTGTTCTTCTGCCTCAGTGTTATGCTGGAGGAGAGCTGATGGCTCACCATTCAGCCAAGGCTAAGCAACACTTTGTAGTTTGAGCATCCAACACAGAAATCTCTGTGAAACATGTCTGGGCAAACACTAAGCAAACTTGAGACCTACCAGTGTTTTTTCTCCAGCCTGTCCTTCCCCATGACTGGGACATTAATACATCCAAACCAGTCAAAATCCCAAGGCTTGCACTCCCTGGGATATGACTCAAGACCACATGCAAATTTTCATCTATTTAAAGCTTTTTTTGCCAGCACTGATTATCCTAAAGGTAAAGGCTGCTTTGTACCTCAAAAACAACCCCCACATGAGTCACAGAACCAAGCACCTTTTAAAATAAAGGAAAAGCAAAATGGAAAGCAAGAAGATCTGTTGGAAAACAGAACATTTTGAAATGTATTTTGTGTGCTTGTGTATAAAGTCTCTCTTTTTTTTCCTTTAATAACATTATGACAGGACTTTGAATCTCAGACTTCTGAAGCAGGTTTCTCCCTCACAATGAGCTACATCCTTGCAGGCAGATGCTTGTTTCCAAACATGATAAAATGCCTTTGAGTGGCAGCAAACTGCTCAGTGCCTCCTGCTTCCTATGAAGTTCTCTGTCTTCTCCAGCAGCATCCTGTACTCACTGCAGCTCAGACTCTGTACAAGCTGCAGGTTCCCTGTTGCACACTGCAACTGTGCTGTCAACTGTGAGTTCTAGACCAGCTTCTTATCACAAATGCTCAAGTGGAGAGCAACTTTCCTCTTCCCATCAGACCTCCCATACAAAAGGTCTCCACCCTCCTACTTTCTGTTAATTGAAAGGAGATGCCATATCACAGAGAACTGCAATGCCACAGTGCATCCAGTCCTTTGTGACAAGACAAAAAAAAAAAGAAAAGAAAAGGACTTAGTGGGCTGTTGTCTCTAGAATTTACCAATTAAAACGGCTTTGGTTTGAAAGGAGAAAGTTCTTCATGGAGAGAGTTGTTAGATGTTGGAATGTGCTGCCCAGGGAGGTGGTGGAGTCACCATCCCTGGAGGTGTTCAAGAGGGGATTGGACATGGCACTTGGTGCCATGGTTTAGTAGTCTTGGGTGACAGGTTGGACTTTGATGATCCTTGAGGTCTTTTCCAACCTTATTGATTCTGTGTTTCTGTGTGATTCTGTGAAAGGCTGTTAGCTTTAAAGTTCTTTCCTTTTCTCCTTCAAGCAGCTTTTCTTTGCTTTGAAGAAACTGCTTGCACATCCCCAGGATAAATGAAACTAAATCACTTCACAGAAATCATTTGGCTATCAGTGAACTTGGCTCCATGGGATCTTGGAGGTAAAAAAAAAATAAAAAAGAGGGGGGGGAAAGGAAGGGGAGAAAAAAAAAAGAAAAAGAAGAAACCCAGCTTTCTTTTGGAGAAGGGAAAAAGGCATTTTTGAGCATGTATAAACTAAAATCAATGTACTCTTCAAAGGCACAGAAAAATCAGTTTACCAAGTCTGACATGCAGCCTTTGAGTGAGGGAGATGATATGATCAATAAGCTGCCTTCACTCAGCAAGGATGGAAACTTGCACTGAGTTTTCAACTTTATGCACCTGGATATGACAAGGAGGGCTGTGCACTTACAAAAGCCAGACAGCAAGGAGCAGGGTAGAAACAAGACTGCTCTGAACCTAAGGGAGAGGGTGGTGAGTAAATTCACAACTGAGAGTTGAGTTTCCACACTTTTCCTCAGTCTGAAGAGTTGGATTTCAGGGCTTGTTGTCTTAGCCAAAACCCACATTCCCACAAGAATTCACTTTAAAAAGTTTATAGACATTTTCATCTTGCCTGGGGCTTTTCTCTTCAAACCCAGAGGGAATTTGGTGGTTGTGGACATTTCCTGCCTGACTGGAGCTATCATCAGCCAACCTGCTGATCAGTACATCCACATCTGTTCATTAACATTTGAACTTCCCTGTGGTTTTTCTCCTGAGGTCTCACATCTTTTCATTTTGTGAAGCCACACGACTGCAGAGATTGGATGGATCTCCTCCCTATCCCAGTTGTAACTTTAGATGAGAGCCATCTCAATAATTCCTGGTGCCCACCAGAGCCAGCCATTTCCTTCCCATTACCAAAGCAGTGAGGTAGCTCAGATATTTTGAGGGCTGCTTCCTGCATTTTTGGATTGCTTGGGTTGTTCCAGCATGGCTTTTTGCACTGTCCATTCAGACTAAATCTTTGTGGAACTTCTCTTATCATTGCCATGAAGATAACAAGAACCTACTCATAATATTTCAATTAGCTGGAGCACTTCAAGGCTATGAAAGAGCTCTGGGGAGTTCATTTTGATGTTTATATTCCAGGTATGCAGAGATTCGGAAATTCGGAGCTGCTGGTTAGAACATTTGGTGAATAACAAATGTCAGCTAAGACCTTCAAAACAGTTCTGTAAGAGGAAAGCACAACAGCACATGATGCTTTCTACACCACTTTAGCCCTACAATGAGACTGTTCATACAGCAGCAGCAGCAAGCAATCCATACACAGTAACTCACAGAAGACACTGGAAGAGACTCACCAGAGGAGCCCGGCCAATGCTGCGCAGGTAATAGAGAAGACCTTTGGCATGGTAAATGGTTGGATGGAGCTGGGAATTCGGTGTCAGCCATTGCCTGTTCAGATCATCCCCACTCAGTGAACAGCGCTGGCTGGAATCAGAAAGCAACACATCACAAACTTGCAATGCAACAGCTGACAGCAAAAAGCTTCTCATTCCAGCAAGCCCTGGCACAAGGAAAGAGGTCGTTCATTAGAACACAAAGATGAAGGCTTTGAACTTTCAGCTGGAATGAACTAACAGTCCCTGCTGTATTGCAAAGGTGCTTTTCACAGAATGGCTCAGGTTGGAAGGGACCTCACAGATCATCGACTCCAACCTCCCCACCACAGGCAGGGACACCTCTCAACTAGACTCAGCTGCTCAAGGCTTCACCCAGCCTGGCCTTGAACACCCCCAGGGAGGAGGCATCCACAGCCTCCTTGGGCAGCCTATTCTTGCCTGTTCCTCATACTGAAGAACTTCTTCTTAAGATCCAATCTAACCCTCCTCTCCCTCAGCTTCAAACCCTCCCTCCTTGTCCTGTTGTTAGTCATCCTCAGGAGAAGTCCCTCTGCTGTCTTCCTGTAGGATCACTTCAGGCAGCTCTAAAGTTCCCCCCTGGAGTTGAGCCTTCTCTTTTCCAAGCTGAACACCCCCAGCTCCCTCAGCCTGTCATAACAGAGGTGTTCCAGCCCTTGGATCATCTTTGTGGCCTCCTCTGGGCTCACTCCAACATCTCTGTGCCCTTCTCATGTTGGGTACACCAGAACTGGAGTCATTACTGGAGGTGGGGCTCTCAGCAGAGCAGAGTCAAGGGGCAGAATCTCCTCTCTTTCCCTACTGGCCACACTCCTCCTGATGCAGCCCAGGATACAATTTGCCTTCTGTGTTGAACATATCCAGGTAAGAGATGGAACCTCAGTACCACAGGATCTAGGTTATACAGTGAGTCTGAGAAATGGAGCTCCATGCTCTGGCCAAGGACACAATTTTCCTTCTGGGCTGCATGAGTGCACTGCCAGGTCACGGTGAGCTCCTCAGCAATCAATACCAAAACTTTGATATATAAATTTTATAATTTCCTTTCCTTCGAGGTTCCCACGGTTGCAGTCCTGAGAATGAATGCACTTTCCCTTTTACCTAAGTAAGTAGAAATCAAAGAGCTACTTACAAACCAAAAGCCTTCTGAATGTTCTAAATTCTTGTGCTAGCTAGGAAATTCACCCAGCTTACACAGAGCACAGGCTTCTCAAAGCCTCCACAGCAAACAAGTGCATCCACCTTCCTACTCATTCTAATTGAAGACAGGCACTTGAATCTCTTCGACTAGCCTGAAATATGAATGCACTTAAATGAGATGAGCTGGATATCTCATTTAAGCTGCTCCACTCACAAGAAATGCAGCTATCTAAAGCACATCAAGAAGATCTTGATGCATGCTACATCATTATGTAGAACAATTACCTAGCTTCACTGCAAAGCCTGAATAAAAAGCTAAATAAGGATCCCAAATTTGCACCAAGGAAATGTTTCCCTTAGTTGGTTTGAACATATTCTGTTATTGACTCAGTGATCAGTGGAAGATTGTGCAGGATACTTGACCCTATGGAGCAGCACATCACTGTACAGCTCTGCAAAATCCAACTCATGTCCCTCCTTACTGACTGTGGAGATCTCAGCCTCCTCACACTCCTCAAAGGATTTGCTGCAATTTGGTGCACAATTTTCAAATCATGGTGTGCTGAAATAAAATTCAGAAAACAACCCTCCAGCAGATGAGATATTGTGGTAGGACCTTACCAGAGAATGGCTTAGATTGGAAGGGACCTCAGAGATCATCTGCTTCAACCTCCCCACCATGGGCAGTGATGCCTCTCAACTAGGCTTGGCTGCTAAAGGCCTCATCCAACCTGGCCTTAAACACCACCAGGGAGGAGGCAGCCACAACTTCCCTGAGCACCACCTGGGTCCTACCACCCTCATACTCAAGAACTTCTTCCTCAGCACCAGTCTAAACCTACTCTTCCTCAGCTTCAAACCATTCCCCCTTGTCCTGTCTCTAGACACCCTCAAGAAAAGTCCCTCTGCAGCCTTCCTGCAGGTTTCCTTCAGGTACTGAAAGGCAGCTCTGAGGTCCCCCTGCAGTCTTCTCCAGCCTGTCCTTATAATGGAGTTATTCCAGCCCTTGGATCATTTTTGTGGCCCTCTTCTGGACTCACTCCAAGAGCTCTGTGTCCTTCTCAGGCTGGGGACACCAAAACTGGAGGCAGTACTGGAGGTGGTGTCTCAGCAGAGCAGAGTAAGGAGCAGGATCCCCTCTCCTGCCCTGCTGGCCACACTCCTCCTGATGCAGCCTTGGACCTGGGCTGCAGTTCCTATCTGCTATCCAGTTCAGCACTGCAATGCTCCTGGTGGCACTGCTAACTTGGGCTGGCTTGTGCTTTATAAGAATAAAATGGAATTAAATCCTAAGTGTTGGATGCATTTCCAGCTATGGAGGTGCATGCAGGTTTGCTGTTCCTGTCCCCCAGGACAAAATACAAATGCATTCATGGGGACGTGGGCTGCTGTAGTGGCAGAGCCTTGCACTGAGGCTGGAGTGTGTTGTGAGTAACATCTGTGGCATTCTCAATGCCCTTGTAACTGATGCTTGAAGGAAAAAAGGTCACAAAGCAGGAATGCTTTAAAATAAAACATATAAACATCTGAGAGCCAGTTAGGAACAGAAGATAAATAATAAGAGTCACTAAGAATATTTAATACATATTTAATGCAGAAAAAAAACAGGTCTCTAATGCCATCTTGGGGTTTCTGGCAACATCACAAGATCCATTCCAAGTCTGCTCTAGTTTCACTGTTATCTGAATTCCTCCCTTCCTCATAATCCACAGTTCCCATGTTACTCCTGCAGCACATCAGAAAGCATTAACAATGGCTAACACATGAGAAGTCAGCAAATGCTGCTGTGATGCTTCTGCCAACAAAACCACAACAACTCTTAAGTTTCTTAAAGGCTCTTCAGTTGAAAGTTGCCTTCACGCTCACCTCTCCTGATCTGCAGGACAACAGCTGCTCAGCTGAGGTTAGCAGCTGTATTTGTACCCAGAACTTGTGTGCTCCCACACGTTTTCCTTCCAATAGGGACAATTCCACACAAAGAGTCATTGGGTTGCATTCAGAAAATCTTTCCCCAGTGTAAAAAACCAAGACCCAAACGCTCCCCTGACATGTGTGTGACAGCTCCCTGCACCACAGTTAGATGGTGGAGCACAACTGATTGTAAAGAACAAGAGATCATCTATGCTGAGGGAAAGAATAATAGCTGAACTTTCATTTTTGTACTTCAATGTAACATGAAGAAGGAAAAAAAATCAGAAAAAAGAAAAAGTCTTGTTATTTCAGACCTACAGAAACACTTTTCCAACATTATCATTGCTCACAAAAAAATCCTACTGTCCCCCACCTTTCCTGTTGGGATTGATCCTAATGTCTACTCAAACCATCTGCCCCTGACCCTCTGCTAAAATGCCTTGGTGCACGCTGGAGAAGAGTCCAGCATACAAAGCTAAACACACAGAGGAGTAGGAACATGACAACTGAAAATTACTCCTAGAAGGAGTCAGTAAATACAGAAGTGACCATCAAGCCAACCCCAGGCCAATTTTTACTTCATTACTTCTTAGAGTAAACTAAGAGCTTCTGAAAAAAATAAATAAATTTCCTTATTCCTTCAGGATATATAGAGAAATCCCATGATCTGCTAGAAAAGCTTGAAAGAAAAACAACTCCTAATCAAGTCCACACACATAAAAGCAGTGCAGAGAAGGTGCCAAGGCACCAGTGGTCCCTGCTGCAGACCCTGGCTCCCCTCTGGCCCCCCGACTGCAGTGCGTTCATACATGAGCACAGATACCACACAGCCTGCCAACACCTTTGTGGTGCACAGCACCCTCACTCTTAGACAGCTTTCACTCTCCAGAATGCCATTTACCAACTCTGCTGCTCTGATACAAATGGTGAGTTCTTAGAGGTGACCCTTGGAGAAGCCAATCCTGTCCCCTGCAGTTCACAGATGCTGCTGCTTAGTATTTGTTTAGTAAGGGTAATCCACCTCTAAAACAACAGTTTGAAGGCTCTTATTTTCTGCAGGAAAGGGAGATAGGCAACATTTTGCACATAGGCAAGAGCTGGGAAACAAAATTCAGCTTTATCCTTTCAACAATTAACCTTTAAATATTAGCCCTCAGCCTGGCAGATTGTATCCACAGCTCTTAAGGAGATGCAGAACTTTAATTAAATTACAAGAGGCTGATTCTTCCCATCCCACTCCCTCCTCCCATCATGTTAAGGTCTGTTTGCTTTTGTAGATACCAGCACCCTGCCAGCCCTGTTCCCCCCCCACCTTATCCTTTCTTCTCTCTCTTTCCATTCACAGCTAATGGTTTTGTCCGTTATGCTCTGCAGCCAAGGGTGAAGGTAAAATATTAAGCTGATTTCAAGTGCTGATAGCAAATAAAGGGGCTGGGAAGCTGAGAATGGCTTTGCATGTTTGGTAGGATTTAATGAAATTCACTGCTCAAATCAAAAGCATTTCTTGCAACACAGTTCCTAGCTTTAAGTGTCATAGGTGTCTCTTCTCCTTTGCAGCACGAGCAAGAGTGCCTGCCACCTTGGAAGGGACTGCCAGCAGCTCAAAGGAAATCATGACAACATTTGCCAAGAATTATTCCAATCAGTAAAGAAACCCCCACCTCTCTGTCTCTATTCAGATTAACTGGAAATCTGTTTGTTCTGTATCTCCAGCTGTACTCACAAACAATTAAACTGCATTTCTCTTGTTCACAAGCCTGATGCTTGTGTTGTAGCCCTGCCTCCTCTTTTAGCTTTGTACAGCCAGGACATTTTTTTGATGGGATAGCTGGTGGGGGTCTCAGAGCAGTGCATGGCAGTGGAGCACAACAAAATGAGATGAAACAAATATGTTTGACCTCCAAGCAGACCTGGGGTAGTTTTAGGCTATGCCTTTAGAATTTTTCACAAGACCCTGGTAGTGTTTCTGTAGGTATCTGTAGAATGACTCAAGAGAAGGTCTGGAGCTGGTGGAAAAGAGATCCCCCAATCCTTACTAAACTAAACTTGGCCAGAAAACACTGGCTGTCACTATCACTCAGGGTGAGGTGTTCAGTTCTTACCATTGCCCAGGGAAAGAAACACCTGGGCAGTATGTCCTTCAGGGGTACATAGGCCAGTAAGAGGAATAAACCCAAAGCATTCAAGCCATCCAGTCCCTAGCCCAGAAGTAACTCATGTGACTGGTTCCAAGCAGAGTAACTTCATTCTTAGGTGAATTTGTTGCTGAGCACTAGCTTCAAATCCTATCATCAAATGCCAGCAAAAATATATATAGAAAATATATAGAAAGAGGTTAAGTAGCTAAAGAACAGACTTGTTCTGTTTAAGATGAAATTGTGTTTTAAATCTGTTTGCGCTTTTAAGACCTTGCTTTTAATCTTGTACCTCAACACTTGACAATACATTTTACAAAGATGTGCTTGCTTTGTTGGCTTCCTCTTAAGTTTGCTGGCTTGGAGGGCAAGATAACCTCAGATCCTGCACTAAACTGCAGTAAATTCTGCATGAGCCATGTGTATGGGTGGAGAGGTGCTACTTGGTCCTAACCAAAGGCTTGATAGTGTCGACAGAACCTCTTAGTTGATTGCAACAAGTCTGATTCAGTGCCCTGCAGAGGTACAAAATGGGAAGAGCATGGGGAAAACAGAAAAAAAAAACCCATAGATACACAGGAAAAACAAAGCAAAAGGGGACAGGAGGTACAGAGCAAAGAGACTGGGATGATAAATATAATGCACAAGATATTAGACAAGAAAACAAGAAATAGAGAGAGAGAAAAGACACTTTTTAAAGTAAGGGTGTTGCTGTGCCTGGAAGATAAAATGATTCAAAATCTCCTGTCCATTACTTTTAAATGGAAAGACAGGGCCCATCATATTGAATGGATGATGTCAGGACTGATAATAACAGCACCTGGGGCACATAGAACTATGAAATCTAAAGGGACATATTGTGTTTGATATGTAGAGAGCAGCAGCATCATTCACTGTGCATCTTAAGAGCAGACAGCAGTACTAATGCAGGATAATATTCATGCAAAAAGTCACAGGCACGAGCAAGCATCAGGATGCAGTCCCAGCATGCTGAACTTTGTCAATAACTATTGCCTAGGATGGAAGCAGGAATATTTGCATTAAGGTGTTTTGGTCTTGCCATCCAAAAAAGCTCAGAGCAATCTGGAGAAAAAAAGAATAAATAAAAAGGAGGGAGGCAGGGAAATCCTTAACTTCCCTTAACTTCAAATCTTGGCAGCAAGCAAAATTCAGTGATGTCAGTAAGCAGCAGTGACAGCAAAGCTCTCCCTCATAATTTAAAGGAAGGTGTCAGAAATATAATCATTATTTTCTGTCCTTGGCTCTGGCTTTGTTCAAGCCCACGTGCTGAAACCATAATGACTGTCTCCATCATGGGTTCTTTACACAGAGATGCTCATCCAATGCCACTCGGGAACTGCATCCTGGTATTGCCCTGTGATGCCAACATTTCCAGAAAGAGAATAGCACCAAAACCAGTGCAAATATGGGAGGCTTTACACTGAGGGCAATGCAGTGAAAGAGCCTGCTTATGCTGGCATGGCAAGGGTTTGGTAGCACAGGGACTACAGGGGTGGCTTCTGTGAGAAGCCCTTGTTTCCAGTGAGGTGCAGATGAGTGACTGGAAGGCATTCACACAGAGACTGATGAATGGAACAGTTCCCATCAGCATTATTGCAGCCAGCAACTCGCTTCTGATTATGCACTCTTTCCTTCTGATGCAAGCAACAGAAATGCTAAGATACCTGTGCAGAACCAGGCTCACCAGCAGTTTTGCTTTCCCAACATAAGCAAAGTAGCTTGGACTTCAGCAGCCACAGTCCCCACTCCATATCTCTTCTAGTGCAAGTGTGCATTGCATTCCTAAATTGTATTTACACTTCCTTCCCCTTTTAGGCCCTATTGCTGCCATGCTAATTGCCCTCAAGTCTCATTTACATCACATCTTGCTACCATACCTACTTTCATCCTGAGTAAAGGCCACAGTTAGGATTAGAGCACCAAGGCAGGCATGTCCTGTTTAACTGCAAGATGAAAACCAAGAGCAGAAAGCCATCTCCTTCTGAGAGATCCCCATAAAGTCCTGAGCAATGGTGATTTTTCAATTGCTCTGTGGACCCTTCCTACCCAGTTTATTTTATTTCTAGGCCTTTAAGAGGAAGTCCTTTTTTTGCTACTCTTTTTTTATTGCACCTTCCACACAATGCCAAACTTACCTCCTGAGTGACAGTTTGTGCTATCTGGATGCTAACCAGTTTGAGGATGCCATCTGAGGATGCCACATTTCACTTTGTGGTTCCTGTATGACTCTTCCCTCCCAGCACTGACTAATGAATCTGTGATGTTTCTTTTCAGACAAATGCTATCCTGAAGTATCACTCTGCCAGCTTCCTCTTGCCTCCCTAGAGCTGAGCCCTGATATTAATTAGCATAATGAGCCTTCAGTGTTCCATTTGCTGCATCTGACTGATTTTGTCATAATGGACAACCCTTGCTTCCCAAGATAAATGATCTGCTCTTCCTCTGTGGTGCACCTAACTGTGTCTCTATCCTTGCTCCCTCTGTTACAAGGGTTCCTTTTCCCTCTGTGGACACATTTCATGAAGTCACACTTGGTCACAAACCAGTCAGAGATGCAGAATGACACCTGCATCACCCCAGGTAATGCTGCCCATGGCATGATCAAACAAGACAAGACATTCACATGGGCTGCTGAAAAGGTGACTTAACAGCATTGGCACAGATGAGCTAAACTCCCTCACAGGTCACCATCAAAGGATGCCCATCAGATTTTTAATTCTTCTAGCTGTAGCAACAGGAACTATTAAACACCAGATAATTCATTCACCTGCAGTTGCCCAATCCTTTGCACTATCCTTTAAGAGAGAAATTCAACTAATAATGTTTTGTACTGTTCTGTGAAGAAGCAAATCAGGATTTGAGGAGCAAATGAAAACCGAGGTTTCAGTTTCTTGACATTGGCCAATCTCCAGAGCCTCTTCTCAGAATCTTATAATAATTCATATATTATTGATTAAAAAATAAAAGTAAAAATCCTTAAGCCAGCATTTTTAGTACTGAATTTGGATGGAAAAGTCAATTTTCAGCTCCTGAAGTTCCTTGTAACAAGTATCTGTTTTCTGCAAGAAGCATTGACTTTTTCTCACCAAACACCCTGCTCCTCTCAAAACTTTGACTTTTCAGGCAAGACTCCAAACTGTGCCACCCAAAACATCAGAACAAAGAGAACTTCTCTGTTTAAGAGACATCTCAGCGTGTACTGAGGTTTCTTAGGCACCCATTCCTCTCTGTCAGAGGCTCTCTTAGGCTGAGCCATATCCCATTATAATGCAATATCAAAACACCATGACAGCAGTTCAGTAGGTTGTAGAATTATGATGCAGCACAGGAGCTGTAGTTCTGCTGGGGGAACCAAGGCATCAGGACAGCCAGACAACTCCCACATGGCACCACGATGACACTTTCTAATGAGAAGCCTATTTTTATGTGTGAAGATTTGGCTCCACTTTTGCCTACCCAACATTCACAGAAAGGTTTAAGCTTTCCATAGGGGGAAAAGCACATTTTCCCAATCAGCCCCACTTATAGCCTCCTATAAGCAGTGTCAGCACATCCTAATTTTGCAGGCAGGGGTATGGAGAAGCCATTCATGCAAGAAAGCAGTAAATCAGTGAAAACCCAGAAATAGAACCTGAGATCCAACAAAAGCATATCAAATTAACTACAGCTTTACTTTTAAATTAATGCACTTCAGCTTGTTTCCAGTGCCTGTATTCTGCCTTTCTTATTTTAAATGTGGCTTACATCCATATAGCTGAAGGATTCCTGACTTAAGCTAATTGCTCACATATGGGTTGCATCGAATTAACGGAGTTGATTTAAAATCTGTTAGTTAAATCAGTGCAACCTCTGCATACAAATGAGTGCTAAAAATTGCAATTTGCAGATGATTGTTCTAAAACTCAAATCAAACTAAATAAAGCAGAAGGGAAAGATGTGGTATCTAGATGAAAAGAGAGAATCACAAGCAGAGGAGGCCTGGAGAGGTCCAGTAAAAACAAAAACAAAGCCCAAAAAACAAGGCTTCAAACCATTCCCTCTTGTCCTATTGCTAGACACCCCTGCACTGAAGAACTTCTTCCTAAGATCCAGTCTAACCCTACTCTCCCTCAGCTTCAAACCATTCCCCCTTGTCCTGTCTCTAGACACCCTGAGAAAAAGTTCCTCTGCAGCCTTCCTGTAGGATCCCTTCAGGTACTGGAAGACAGCTCTAAGGTCCCCCTGGAGTCTTCTCTTCTCCAGGCTGAACACCCCCAGCTCCCTCAGTCTATCTGCACAGCAGAGGTGCTCCAGCCCTTGGATCATCTTTGTGGCCTCCTCTGGACTCTCTCCAACAGCTCTGTGTCCTTCTCATGCTGGGGACAGCAGAACTGGAGGCACAATTGGAGGTGGGGTCTCAGCAGAGCAGAGTCAAGGGGCAGAATCCCCTCTCTTGCCCTATTGGCCACACTTCTCTGGCTGCAACCCAGCATAATATTTGCCTTCTGGGCCAGGAGGTAGGCTTTTTGATGTCCTTTACTCCTGTGGAACTGAATAGAGAGCTAGAATGGAAGGGAAAAATATTCAAAGCAGTTGCTGTGAATCAGAAAGTTTCGATTCCTCCAAATATTTTGCTAGTAAATTACAGAACAACTGGGTTAATCCAATAGAAAATAAGCCCTGTACTTGCTTTTTAACAAGGAAGCAAGCAACATCCTGCAAGATACAGCTCCATCCTGTACCATCACTAGATCATTCTGGCCCAACCCTGTCCAACACCATCTAGAAGGTTTTGTCCTGTTTCTAATGGCCAGGAATCATGGAGCAGGGTGTTTTCCTCCTACCCCAGAAGAAAACTCTGCTTAGAAACCTGGAGTCTGGAGTCTATAAAGCTTCCTGTGGGAATCAGACTTATTTCAGCAAGCTAACACTTCACAGCAAAGCAGAACAGTGATCTGCCAGCTAGTAATGAAGACATAAAAAAAAGAGGAGAGAAGAGAGAAAGAGGACAAGAAGTAGAAAGAGGTGAAGGTGAGGAAGGTTGAAGTCACCCCTCCCAAGCTGAGATGCATCATGTTCCCATTCTCCATCATCTCAGCCACCTTCCTCAATAAAAACAAGCAGCAGAAGTCTCTGAGAGTTACACCTGCACAGCAGTGAAGTGGTGGTGATCCAAAATAAGATGCTTTTAAGCACAGATATTTTCAGCCCTGTAGGAGGGTTGTTTTGCCAAACTCGTTCTGTTGTTTGCTGAAAGAAGGTTGGCCTGGATGATCTCCCTGATTCCATGAAAAGTTTTTCCAGCTCAGCACAGAGGCACAAAAAGGAACCTCACTGAACTTGAGGCTGTGATGTGATTTACAATGGAATGGGGCACAGGCTGACATGTACAAAGACATTACACTTCCTGCATTAGTAAATTATGGTTCTGATAAAGCAGCATTCATTGAAATATGCTGAGTGGTAGCTTGCAAAACAGCACAAACCCAAGTGCACAGATTGCCAGCTCCTTTCCTCTGCAAGCCAGGAAACCTAGCTAAGGAAAGCAGCACTAGACTGTGTTGCTAGCTGATGCTACAAGTGTTTCCTCTTTTTCCCCATCTTCCTTCCACCTTTTTCTTTTCTTTTTTTTTTTCCAGCCTTTTAAATCCAATATGGTTATGAATATATAAGTGCTAACATCTACAACATCACTAGAAATTCCCACTTTTACTGAGCTATAGTCTTACCAGACTTGAGCCCTGCTAACTTCACAGTCCACTTGCATGGCAATTAGAATCTCTTTTAATATTTCCTTACAGGTTACTCCAGCACTGATACTTTTGAACCCAGGCTTGTTCTATATCTCCTTTCTGACATGGGCTTTCTACCTGCTTGTGAATTCCACTGAGGAAGAGGGAGCTCCTGTAAAATACTGCTTCTTTTGTTTGCAATAAATGTTCCATTCTGTGGAGATGAACAATATTTATGGATCAGACCTGTTTGCAATACACTTCCAAGTCAAAACAGAAATAAAGAACCTCCCATAACAACACAGTAAAAAAAAAAAAAGAAAGGGCAAAAAATCCCAACAAAACCACCTTCTCTTATTTTGTTATACACTCCACCTAGCTTTGAAGGGCTGTGACCATTTTCCATTTAACCAGACACATACTCCTGTATTCTTTCTTTGCCAGAACATGGTATCTTCCTCATAAATGTTCAACCTCTGCATAATAATTGTGGCTGTGTCCTCCTTGGGGGTGCTGAAGGCCAGGTTGGATGAGGCCTTGAGCAGCTGAGTCTAGTTGAGAGGTGTCCCTGCCCATAGTGGGGAGGTTGGAGGAGATGATCTCTGAGCTCCCTTCCAACCTGAGCTGTTCTATGATTCTATGACTCTTAGGTAAAGAGAAAGAAGATTGAATTCTTCCTGGGCACAGGCCAGGGAAACTACATCTTAGAACTGCCAAAAAACTGCTGAATTTGAGTCACCCCTGTCTGAAACCCAGCAGCTGCACTCAAAACCACATCCAGCCTTTAGGCAGCAAAGTTTTACCAACAATATATCTCTTCACCAATAATTAGTTAATAATGATAAAGGAGGTGGTGTAGGAAGATAGCAAACCTTTGAACACGACGGCTACAATTATAAGGTGGAAGTCAAAGAGTGAATAATTCTGCACCCTGCTGTTCTCAGTGAAACAAATTCAGTCCTCTGCCAGCATGAAGCTAATCCTTCAGTGTATCCTCAGAGATAGGGCACCAGCCACCCTAGCATTGCTAGAAGGGCACTGGGGGGATGGATCTGCCAGTCAGGAGAGCAAGCAGTCATGGAGAAGGAAAGTAGTTTGGGGTTATGTCTGTAGATGCACTAAGCTCTGTTTTATTTGTTTGCTTTCCCCCTTGCACATGCACTATGAGCCTTCAAACCTCAGCTGAATGTTAATTCTGATACTGAAAAAAAAAAAAACAAACAAACCCAAAACCCTAAAACAAATCACACTTACATAACTGCTCATCCAAGCACAGTGTCTCTGGGCACTTCACAACAGTAAAGTTAAACGAAGCATTCAGTACACACTTATTAAAATAAAGTATCCACTAGAGAAACCTGATGGGCTTGCAGAGCTTTGCAAAACATGCAGGGAAAAAAAAAATTGAAAATATACCCACATAACAGACAGTAACAGGCAAAATTACTGCAAAAGAAAAAAAAAAAAAAAAAAAAGAGAAAGAAAAGGAACCAAATTCTACAGAGAGTACACAATCCCTGGCAAGACTTGGATGAAGGTTTAAGAGAATTCATTTAAGTGTTAAACCAAGGTGGCACTAACAAATCAGGGTGCATCATAAGAACGACACAGAGCTGTTGGAAGAGGCCACAAAGATGATCCAAGGGCTGAAGCACCTCTGCTATGAGGATTGGCTGAGGGAGCTGGGGGTGTTCAACCTGGAGAAGACTCCAGAGGGACCTTGGAGCTGCCTTCCAACACCTGAAGGGATCCTACAGGAAGGCTGCAGAGGGACTTCTCATGAGGGTGTCTAGAGACAGGACAAGGGGGAGTGGTTTGAGAAGCTGAGGGAGAGCAGGGTTAGACTGGAGCTTAGGAAGAAGTTCTTTGGTATGAAGGTGGTGAGACACTGGAACAGGATGCTCAGGAAGGCTGTAGCTGCCTCCTCCCTGGGGATGCTCAAAGCCAGGCTGGATAAGGCTTTGAGCAGCTGAGTCTAGTTGAGAGGTGGTCTGCCCATGGCAGGGGGATTGGAGCAGATGATCTCTAAGGTCCCTTCCAACCTAAGCCATGCTATGATTCTACAAAGAGATTTAAGGTTCTTATTGGAATCTCAGGGAAGCTGTAAGAACTGCATTGAATACCATGCCTCATCTATTAACTGTAGATGTCTTGCTGAAAGTTTCTAGTGAACTAAAACTGGGGCACTAGAGAGGAACAAATGGATAAAAGTAGCTCATACATACTTGTGTGAGTGAACAAAAAAAAAAATGTAAGCTCTTTTTGCATAGCAATTGACAGATTTTAATTGAGGCCTAGTACCATCAAAACCTTCCCTCTTGAAACAGATTTGTAAAGGGAAGTTACTTGAAAACTGAAATAAATGACCTGATTTTTCAAAATATGGAGCTACTCATCACTGCCTCTTGAAGTTCAATAGAGTTGCAAGCACTCAGCAGCCTCCAAAGTCAGGAAATTCTTAACTAGCTTTCTAAAAAAATAAAAAAATTGAAATAAAAATGGATGGGGGCAACTAATTTATGGCCCTTACTCTTCATTTTTAACTCTGTTCTTAAATTGAATCAGGAAGCTTGAAGCATCAGAAGATACCAGCAATGGAGGATGCAGTGCTTCATCCAAACATTTGGGGCTTTTTTTTTCCCCTTGGCTCTTCTCTACCACCCCTTCCCCATGTCTGTTTTTAGTGCAACATAGTAGAAGAATTATCTCTTCCAGGGGGAACAAATTGTGCATATTTTGGGATTGATGGGTAAGGGTGAAGACACCCAGGAATAAAACTGATGATCAGCATCCCATCTTAGTAACAAAATGTTTAAAAATCTGTCAGATAAGTGGCGGTGTCCTTTTTCAGTGAGTTAAGATTATCAGGTCCTGATCAAAAGCTGAAATACTTCATAGGAAAGTAGATGACAAAGTACAAGGCTGACAGAATTCCTTATTTAGACATGGAGAAAAGGAGTAAAGAAGAGAGCTCTAGTACAACCTCTCCATCACTTACTGTAAGACATATAGAAGGGTAATTTACAGCTATAGCTCTTCCACTTTGAAGGCCCAGGGCTAAAAATTGAGTCAGTGCCATTGAAAGGAATTTATGTCTCCTGGCTGGTCTAACTCAGCACACATAGAGAGTAACCAAAGCACAGGACCAGAGTGTCTGTATTTACAGAAACCAATGGCTGAGGGCTGCACTGTTTCTCTAAGTAACAAAGTCTTTGGGACCTCCTCATGGGGAAAGATTCTGCATCGCTATATAAAATTGCTGAACACATTTCAACTGCCAATACACATTCAGACTCAAAAGCTGCATGGCAGCACTGATGTACTGCAAAGCCCATCACTTGGAGCAACACAACATTTGCCTCTAAGGAGAAATTATGCTAAGCTCCAACTTTGAACCAACAGGTTTTCCATCCTGTTTTCTGAAGAGAAGAGCAATATTCTGCCACTTCTGAGAAACAACCCTAGAAGAAACTTCAAGCCATTGTTTTCAGTGGAGATGTCCCTTTAGTGTGTCTCAATAGAATGATATGGAAACAAAGAACAAAGAAATGATTTTTTTTTTCTTTCCCTGTTCCAAGATGGATTTGAAAGAGAAACAAGCATGGTGTTTGCTTAGAAGAGAAACAAGCATGGTGTTTGCTTAGAAAAGAAACAGCCATGGTGTTTGCTTAGAATCCTAACAACAGGCAGGAGGGCTAACAAGTCTCCAGAATATTTCTGATGAGACCTGATAGATAATGTTCTCCCTTTTTAAATTTCTTCTGGACTCCTTGTTTTTAGTGCTCTCCAACTACTCACACACCCAAGAGAGATTAAAGACTAAGCTGTGTAGCATTTAGTCAATAGAGATATGCTGGCAGAAATATCCCCTACAAAAATCAATGTGCAGATTCAAACAGGCCAGCCTGATCAGATGCAACAAAGGTTGCACAACGTTGCCAATTATTTTCTTCAGGACTGAAAACACTGGAGTTTAAAAAAGAATGGCATAGGAAAGACCTTAATACAGGCAAACAGGTGTAACTACATCAGTGGGTAAGGGAAGACCAACAGATGTCATCTCTCTGGACTTTTGTCAAGCCTTTGACACAGTCCCCCACAACATGCTTCTCTCTACGCTGGGAAGAGATGGATTGGGTGGATAAGGAATTGGTTGGATGATCTCATCTAAAGAATAGTGGCCAACCTCATCAGGTTCAATAAGGCAAAGTGCAAGGTCCTGCACATAGGTTGGGGAAATCCTAGAGATCAGTACAGGCTGGAGCATGATGAAATTGAGAGCAGCCCTGTGGAAAAGGGCTTGGAGGAGCTTGAGGCCCCATCCCTGGAGATATTCAAGGTCAGGGTCCACAAGGCTCTGAGCAATCTGATCTTGTGGAGGACGTCCCTGCTGGCTGCAGGAAGGTTGACTAGATGACCTTTGGAGGTGCCTTCCAAAGCAAACAATTCTATGATTCTATCATCTGGAATATTTATAAGCAGGTGAAGTCACTTGCTGCCTACAGGAGAGGACTTAGATCAGACTTCAGCCTAACAATCTTCTACCCTTCTTGACCAGCTTCATTTCAATAACATTATGTAGTTCAGAATGTTATATAGTGCAGAAAAATATTTTTGTTTAATGGTTTGCACTTCAACTATTTTTTCTTAAGAGCTGTAGTTTTCATGGAGCTAAAACAATGTTTTCAATCAGAGAGAAATGTTCAGTATTTTCCACAAAGCTAATAAAGTTTTTGTTCTGATTTTCTGGCCAGCTGGCACCAGAAAATGTCAGTATGCTAGACAAAAGAAAAATAGAAGTGTATCAAAGCAATCATATCTGCTAGCATTTTTGAATGTCCAAAATAAAGATCTACCTTTAAAACAAAATAAGAACAACTGAATCATCCCTACCCTTCCTCAGAGCATAACTAATGTGAAATCTCCATTTCCAGAGGACAACCTTTTTTCATCAAGCACTCAAACATTTCAAATAATTCTATTATCATTAAATTAAGCCCAAAGAGCTTTAAGGTATTATTGTCATCACTTCATGGATGGGTAAAGTAACTACAAGCAGTTTAATGACTTGTCTGAGACTGCATAGTAAACATCAGGGGTAAGTGGAAAAATGATGATTTAAAATGAACCAAACATTCATAATTGTTTTATTATATTTTGTTTCCTCTTCACAGCCAGGAAAGCAATTACTTAGAAGCCCTCAAAGGTTGATATCATGATGGATGCTTATCTCTGTTCCTGAGAACTGAAAATCACCAGTGACAGAGAGCAAAAAGGGGTTGGAACCAGGAAAAGAAAAGAGAGGAATAAAAGAAGGAAGAATCAGGTCTACAGAGCTCATTTCTCTTCAGCTCACAAGGCAAATTTGTTGGCCTGAAAAGCAGGCTGACTGAATTGCAGCACTGAATGTATTTCTCATGGTGTGACTCCACAGCTGCAAAATCCCAGCTGCAATTAGGTAACTGCAGGGCTGGAGGTTTTAGTGTTTGGATACATGCAGGCACTCCAGCGGTGGCTGTGGCAGGCTGCAGCTGCCCTGCCATCAGCCCCCAGCTGCTGTCAGGCAGAAAGGCACTAACTGCAATTGTCTGTAAACACTAGCACAGTATAAATTTTGGGGGGTGAGGAAATGGGTTGGAAGTGCATAGTCTGGTTTCAGTCGGTTAAGGGAATGTGACTTGCTTGGAAGCCATCACAGAAGGTGTTTTTACACCAGCAGACAGGGAAAAGTGATTAGGTGACCTCCAAGCATTGAGTCTTCAAGCAGCCAAAGAACCACTGAATTTCAAAGTAGAAGCATTTTAGAGGAAACAGGAACCCCTCACCATTCCAGGTTGTGAGCTGCTCTGTGGTGATTAAAGGTTAAGAGGGTGATTGGATCTGTGAGGAAATTGCCATGTCTTCTGTAGCATACAGTACTGGTTGCTCTCCAAGAGAAACACTGCATCAAATGGTTCACAGATGCTCAGGAAGAATTAACAGCATGGTGGTTTCCATCCCAAACCACAAATCCATGTTTTCCTCAATATCAAAGTTACACTCTAGATGCTGCATGTTGATGAACACTTCTGAATATACCCTCTGGAGAGTACAAGCACAGCTCTTGTTCAGCTGGTGTAAGCCCAAGATAACTCCATCAGAAGACACTGATAAAGTTCAAAGGACATGGTGCTTAACATACATTTGGGTCATCATGTATTTAATAGTTTTGTTTCACCAGTGGCATCTGGCTGTCTCATCTCTCCCTTCTTTGATCTCCCAGTCCAGCCCATTTGGTGTTTAGACACATTTATACCAGTAATAGATCTGTCCCATGAACTCAGAATGAATATCACTCAACCTCCTATGAATTCTCTCTCATGCTAACTTCCATCAGCTGCAAAGTCTCTCTTGACCAACAAGTCCAACGGTACAGAAAAGCAAATAATAGCTTAAGCAGCACAGAAACAGCCTGCTGTAGAGAAGAACAAGAGTTAAAATGTATCTCATGGACAACAGCAAACCAACACAGCATAAATCCCCTCCTGCAGTGTTTCTTTTTGAGCTTTTAACACTGCTCAAGAATTTCACATTTCAATCTGGTGTAGAGAAGACCATCTCTGCACCACCTCAGGAATTAAGAAGCCCTTAAAAAAAAAAAAAAAAAAAAAGTTGAGACCTATCACAAATCAAAAACAAGATAATAAAAGTCTATCAATCACCCTCTCCAAATACGCTGCCTTTGTTTTAGTTTGTTCCAAATGCAAAGCTCCTTTAGAATTGCCTGCTCTGCTCTAAGCTGTTGTCCAAGTAGCTTAAGTAGCTTAAGACATTAACTGTGTCAAGAGACTTTTTGTGGATAAAGAGAGAGAGAATATGTGAGGAGCTGTAGATTCCCTTCCTGCCTCTTATGGGCCTGTCTGTCAGTAAAGCACCAAGGAAGAGTTCCATATGGAAAGAAGGTGCCCCATGTGTTGTCATACACTGTTGGCAGACACCATGCAAAACTCATTTTCTACTGCTGCAACAGCTGGGAGAAGAATGCCAAACCCCACCACTATGAGCAAACTATTTATCACTGACATCAAAAAGCTGCTGGAATGGGAAGAATCAGGCCCAGCACTGCCAAAAGTGGATGATTGGCCTGGCAATGAGAAGATGAGAGGATGCCTCAGGGCTGTCCTAACTTATGCTACTGGCACTACTCTTTGGGTAGTGTCTTGAATTGGCAAAAAGACACCAGAGCTTGGCCCCACTGTCCCCAGACAGCCCTTCAGTCTATCACAAAGAACAATCAATAGGGATGCTGAAAGGGAAGAGTTGCCTCTTGCCATGCTAGAGTGACCCTCTGATTTACAGTTTAAATTATCTCTTTGCAAGAAAAAGAGAACAAGCAGGAATTAACCTAATTTAAAGATCTCTGCTGTTGGCCTACAAATGGAATAGGATGAGTCAGTAGTCAGTGACTGATTTGCTGTCACCATTTATCCCTGTTTACTCTAATAAATCCTCATGCTATTGCCTTACTCCAGAGGACAAATAATTACCAGGTCTTACTCATCTAACAGGGTCAGTAAGATACATGCACAAAGCCAACTCAGCCTCACAGTGACAGCTTTGGGTTTTCATGGTATTCCTTCACAGCTACTTCTGCTTGTCCCATGGGGTCCTCCAGGGATGATTTGTCGTGGTCCATAGCAAGTTGCCTAGCAGTTTCTAGCATAATTCAGTGACAGGTTACATCACTGTTTCAACTGGAGAGCCTCAGGAGGTCTCCTCTTACTTGCTTTTTCCTGAGCCAACTTCCACTCACATCTACCATCTCAGCAGGGATGCTATTTGAAGCAATGACAATGCCTTGGAACAGATTCCAAGGTAAATTAGTTTGCATCCATCACAAATTCTGCTATAAATTATACTTGAATCCCACCAAAAACCTCCAGGAATATAAAACTTGAAGACACAAACTCTCCCTTAAGAAGCAAAAGGAATGTTGCTGCAGCAGCACTTTGGGAGATACCACTACAAGAGGAATCAATTCAGCCAAATCATATTTCTTACGGGTTAGTAAATTCTCCTGAAGCAGAGGAAGTGTCAAGAATAAAGCTTAAGACAAATGGGTGGACACAGTTTTTATTTCCATATGTATAAAATAACTCAGGAGACCTAAAGGAAAAAGTGGCTTCCCTGGGTAGCCTGATTCAGTCAGCTGAGGTGAAGTTCATTCCAAAACAAGTGTCCCATCACTGCAAAGGGACATCTGAGTCAACTCTAGTCTCAACATATTATTTACATCCACTTCTCAGGATTTCAGCAAATGCAAAGTGACTAAGGCTGATTGAATGGACACAGTCCCTTAATCACATTCAGAGAAGGGAGTTGCTTGAATTTTATTTATTTCCTTACTGATTTATGATTATTATTTAGCTGTCTGCTTGCAGCTGCAAATATGCCTTCACTGCTCCATTAACCTGATCTCTTCTCTATGCTTCAAACTCAGCCCAGAATGTCCACACAGGAAATGTCTCTGCAACATTTGCAGAGGTGTGCTTTGCATTTCTGTGAGGTACCACTTTAATGAATCCCTATCCAGGTTTCCTGCACAGTAAATATATATCCCCTGTGAGAGTGTGTGTGTGTGTGCATATGCACAACAGGTCCTAGCAAGAGTTACAACAGTGAGGAAGCATCATGTATCTTCCAGCACCTGAAGGGATCCTCCAGGAAGGCTGCAGAGGAACTTTTCATGAGGGTGTCTAGAGACAGGACAAGGGGGAGTGGTTTGAAGCTGAGGAAGAGTAGGTTTAGACTGGATCTTAGGATGAAGTTGTTGAGTACAAGGGTGGTGAGACTCTGGAATAGGCTAATCATAGAGGTTGTGGATGCCTCCTGCCTGGGGGTGTTGAAGGCCAGGTTAGATGAGGCTGAGTCTAGTTGAGAGGTGTCCCTGCCCATGGTGGGGAGGTTGGAGTAGAGGATCTCTGAGGTCCCTTCCAACCTAAGCCATTCTGTGATTATATTTCAAAGCTGCAGTGGTGGCATGGTAGAAACTGTGAAAAATATCACTCAAAATTGGAAAAGGAGGGAAAAAAAAAAAAAAAAAAAAGAGAGAACTCCTGTCTCAAGTGGGTTGATCCATCAACGACCTTCATATAACAAGATGCACCACAGCTATCTCAAAGATCATCCTAAGTAAATAAGATGATCTTCCTCTCAAATGTATCCACTAGAAAGACTGTGGCAGAATATTAAAGTTCTGGATAGAATTATCCAGAAATTATCTAGGAAGTCTTCTTTTCCCTACTGGACATCTATCTTTTTTACCTCCACGTATGACAGTGTATAAAAGTAACTCCCTTCACAAAGCCCTACTGGAAGCAACAGGAGCATTACATTACAATCAGCTCCACACAGGCAAATGTTTTATTCATATCACACAACTGCAAAAAAAAAAAAAAAAAAAAGGAAAAAAAATAGGCAACACAGAGTAGTTAATTTTCCCTAAATAAAACCCCACAATGTGGCTTTTAAATAATTTTGAGTTCTTTTCCTACCCTGCTGAGGTACATTTTACCTGTTTGGGATGAGTGGCATGAAATGCAGATGCTGAGAGTGAAACCCCAGAGCTGTTTACACTAAGTCATGGAATCCAGAGGCCCTTCCTGCAGATTAATGGATTACTGCTAACATGATTTTTTTTTTTTTTAAACAAGTGATCAAACCCAATCCCACTTCACTTAGCCAAATTAATTTCAAGGAGGGGAAGCAGAGAAATTTGCCATTTTCAAGGCTGATAGTTGCTCTTCTCTCCTAATCCTTCCCCAGCACCACCCCACCTGTTTTGCACAATATGTCATTAGTGCTGTAATCACTGAATTACTAGCCAGATAATTTACAAGCATTGCTTCTTATTTCTTGGTGATGAAGGGAAATTGCCATAGAAATGAAAGCTATGGTTTGGAAGATATAAACCCAGGAATTTTTTTAATTGGGATTTGAGCTTGCTCCAGACCTGAAGAGAGTTTAAGCTACACTAAAGATTTCTGAATGCTAATAATGAGACCATTTAACACTCTCTGTTATTTAATATAAAACAGTTCTACATAAGTAATGGGAGGAAATGCTGCAATAGTGGAGGCCAGCGGGGAGCAAAGCTACTTAAGGAATGTGATATAGCCCATTTGCTTGAACAGGAAAGGAAGAATCGTTTCACAAAAGCAGGAGAACTGCCAGGAAGGAGTTTGTTCAGATGATAGCACATAGCACACAAATAGGTTCCACAGTGACACACCTGTGTCCACAGGTCATTGCTGAGGCATACTGGCAGAGTATAGAATCATAAAATGATTTAGGACGGAAGGGACCTCCTAAGGTCATCTTGTCCAACCCCCATGCAGTGCTAAAAGACGTCCTCCACTAGATCAGGTTGCTGAGAGCCTTGCCTGACCTTGAACATCTCCAGAGATGGGGCCTCAACTACCTCCCTGGGCAACCTGTTCCAGCACCCTCATGACACAGAACTTGTTCCTAACATCCAGTCTAAATTTGCTCTTCTCTAGTTTGAAACCATTGCTCCTCATCCTATCACTGCAGGCCTTTGCAAGCAGTCCCTCTGCAGCCTTCTTGTGCCCTGCTTCAGGTACTGGCCGGCTGCTATTAGGTCTCCCTGGAGGCTTCTCTCCTCCAGGACGAACAACCCCAGCTCCCTCTGCCTGTCCTTGCAGCAAGGGTCCTCCAGCCTCCTGATCATTTCCACAGCCCTGTTGCAGACCCACTCCATCAGGTCTGTGTCCTTCCTGTGCTGAGGGCTCCAGAACTGGACACAGCATTCCAGGTGAGGTCTCAGCAGAACAGAGAGGCAGAGTCCCCTCTGTCAACCTAGAGATCATCTACTCCAACCTCCCTGCTATGGGCAGGGAAGCCTCTCAACTAGACTTGGTTGCTTAAAGCCTCATTAAACTTGGCTTTGAACACCTACAGGGAGGAAGCATTCACAACCTCTCTGAGCAACCTACACCAGTTATGGATAAAATATTGAGAAATGATTCTGTGTGAAGATTTCTTCCTAGGGATTAGCATTTTACATCCCATGCGATACCAAAAAAAAAACCAGAGGGAGGACAGAAAGACAAACAAGACATTTAGCAAAGGAGAACATGGTACACTGAAGACAGCTGACATTAAGAACACACCTTTTCAACCAGAATTACATCTCTTAAACTTCATGATGCCTTAGATAGTTCCTTGGATCTTGGAGACCAAATCTGTATAATAATCTGAAGACCTGAGAGCAGCTACAGAAACTTTAAGACTTTTCTACATGGTATGTGGAAAGTCACCTCTCTAGATTGCAGTATTTTGTGACGTCCTCCTTTTAAACCCCTCTGACAAAAACCACCTGTTTCCAAACAGTCTCTTCACTAACAGGAAAGAAAGCTCTGGGAATGGTTGCCACCAGGAATGACAGAGGGTGCTTTGGAGCTTCTGTGGTCCTTGGTCCATGCCATGCTAAATAGGAACTTTAAATAAACCCAGCAGATTATCAAAAAAAAAAAAAAAAAAGTGGGAAGGTGGCAGAGAAAAGGCAGAAGAAGAATTGCATGGGGAGAGAAAGACATTCACAGAGAAAGAAAGGGCAAAAGTTAGAGATAAAGAGAGGCAGATTCTGAACTGGAGAAAAAAAAAGGATTTAAATCCTTGTGGGGGTACAGCAAGGAAGAAAAAAAACACACTGTATGATGGGATAGCAAGGGAAAACAACCAAAATATTTACATTCTATTCACATAACTCTAAAGGTATAAAGCATAACAAAAAAAGCCCATCTTGGCCCTCAGGAGGGTTTCTCAATGCTGTTTTGTTTACACAGAGAGACTCAGGACTTTGCTTAGAGCACCTTCCATTATCTCGACTGCTGAGAATTACAAATGAGGAATCAAGTCATCCACTGGAAGAGATGCTAATATCAGTCTCCCATGGCTATGAAGCTTCTGCTGTGTGGTGGTTCTGGCTGAAAGTTCATGCTGCAAATCCAGGGAGCACTGGGAGAACAGTTGATTGTGATCCTAACAAAAAACACCAGGCAAAGACTTGCTTGAGTCAAACCCCGAGGAAGAGGAGGAAACCAGCACTCTCTCATCATTTTACAACTGTTCTTTTCCTTCCCTGTCTGCCTGAAGTGACACAGACACTGCAAAGAATTTCATTTCCAGTACACTCCTTGTTACCAAGAATCCTAACACAATTTATGGGCTACAATTATAAAGCAGACAGTGAAACATACAGGAACTGAACACAAGAGCTGCTCTCAAACCCGGGGCTAACAGTATAACATTAGCAGTCCCAAAGAGCAATTACAGCCTGCAGGACCTTTAAACCAGGAAAAAAAAAAAAAAAAAAACAAAACAACAACACATGAAAATCAAAGACAAAGGCAGACAAAGGTAGTGCCTTGGTATCCAGTCTGAGATGCCAGCCCATTATTTGTGGCTGTAAATTATTGACAACCTGCTCTACCAGGTTATAAGACACTAGTATTGCTCACCTGTTTCTGAGTTGCAGTTAGCCCATTCAAACATGATGAAGTGACATCTCTACAGCATGTTGGAAAGTGGGCAAGCAGAGTGGTTAGCAAATCAAAATGGTGCTCCAAGGGAGGGAACAGCACAGCCAGCTGAACATGAGCCAGCAGTGTGCCCAGTTGGCCAAGAAGGTCAAGGGCAGCCTGATCTGGATCAAAACCAGTGTGGCCAGCAAGAGCAGGAAACTGATGGTGCCTCTGTACTCAGCCTTCAACTTACAACACCTGGTGAAGCCACATCTTGAGCACTGGATTCAATCTGGACACCACAGGATAAGAAAGACATTGAGGAGAGTGCCCAGAGAAGAGCAAGGAGGGGTTTGGAGAACATCATACGAGGAGCACCTGAGGGAGCTGGGGTTGTTTAATCTGGAGAAGAGAAGGCTGAGGGGAGATCTCATTGCTCTCTACAGCTACCTGAAAGGAAGTTGGAGTGAGGCTGGTGTTGGTCTCTTCTCCCAAGTAACCAGTAACAGAGGAAATGGGTTTGAGTTGTGCCAGGGGAGGGTTAGATTGGACATTAGGAAAAACTTCTTTAGTGAGAGTGGTGAGGGGTTGGAACAGGCTGCCCAGGGAGGTGGTGGAGTCCCTATCCCTGGATGTGTTCAAAAAGCTGTAGATGTGGTGTTTCAAGACATGGTTTAGGGGTCATGGTAGTTGGGTCATGGATGGACTAGATCTTAAAGGTCTTTTCCAGCCTTAATGACTCTGTGATTCTATTTGACCCATCAGCAAGGGCCATTGCCCTGTTTAACAAGGTTTCTCTGGTTATAGATAATGACAACAATGATGGCTGGTAGCTTGGACTGCAGCTTTAAAGACTAAAGCAGGAGGTGCCACATGGCAGTCCTCAAATTTTTGACTCTAAGGAGAATTTTTGAGTCTAAGGAGAATTCAACAGCCAGAAAAGTCTCAACAGATGTTATAATTGGAGCAAATGTTAAGCTTCCTAACATCTGAAAAGATATCTTCCTGTTAAAGTTGCTTTGGATGGTGTTGAATTTTATTTTTTAAGGCTGTTTTGTCTTAAGCATACACACTGAAAACAATGGTAGCATGCCAGCAACATTCATTGGTGTGAGGAAGCTGAAGGTCCCTTGAAGAGATTCACAGAGGATGGAGAGAAGTTTTCCCTCACTGACTGGTTCTCAGGACTTCCTGTATTAAATATGAAACTGGAATTCAGAATTTCTCCCTGCTCTGCTTCATCTTTTCTCCCAGCTTGACTTTTCCTTTTCAGCCTTACCCTTAAGATTTCTTACCCCTGGCTCTTCCATTCCAAGCACTTCTTTCCTCTGTACTCAGCCAGGTCTCCCTCACTGTGACTTCAGCTGCAGGCGTTAGCAAAATTGGCTGCTTTGATTAGAAATGTGTGAGTGGAAGGCAGATAATAGCCTGGTTCTCTACACCTGATCTCCCAGTGAGGGGTCATTGATAGGGGTCAACAGCTGAAATAAGTGTCTCATCACATGAAGAGTTTGTGAAGGAAAAGCTGGACTGTCAAATAAAGTGGAGCACAGCGGTGCTGGGAGTTGGAGGGGGCTGAGTTATCTATAGATATAGCTTGGCTTGTATTTAGCAAGTTTTATTCTGGATAGGAGCTCCCAGCTCAAAACCCATGGAACGTGAGGTTCTCCACTGAACTACAGAACAGATGCACCTGAGGGACTTGCAATTCTATCCTCCCAGAAATGTGTTTGTTAGAGGGGCTGCAGAAGTTGTAGCCATTCTTCAACCAGGTCTCTGCTCATCTTTCCTCTCACATGTAATAAATCTGCAGTAATAATCTGGAAGCAAGGAGATTTTCTTAAGCCAGCTCCCTCATGGGCTCTGATTAAATTATCTTCAGACTAATCCATTTGTTGACTGACACTTGTAACATGAAGACCATCCCAGATCATTTGACACTGGCCACTGGTGAATCATCACTTGAAATACTACTGTTATGAATGAAATGTCAAGTAGTGACATTTGATATTCTGCACCAATTACTGCTCTGCATGTGGGCACACAAACACCACTTAAGCAGACTCAGAATCAGGCTTTTAGGAGTTCAGGGATCAAAAGAAGCAGACTACTTGTCTTGTCTGGGTTTATAGACTACATTGTTATTGAGGGTCCATTAATCAAGTAGGGGGAAAAAAGCCATTAGACTGATGAAAAAAAGAGATGGACTAAAAAAGGTTGCAATGGAGAGGTGCCTATGTTATGCCACACATTCCAGCATGAATCATGGCTTCTTCACTTGAATGGTCAACAGTAATGAAAGGTGCCTCACAGAGGGTGTTCCTGTATCAAGTGTGTTGTGAGTCAAAGGTCTATTCTTTCCTTCAACAGTATTTTCTGATTTTTACATTTATAAGCACAGCTGTACCACTCTGCTGCTCTGTTTGCCTCTTTCCCATGCCTCTTGTGGATTGGAGAGTATAGATCATGACTTTCACTGCAGTTCAGAATCAAACTACCAACCAGAGGTGAAAGGAAGGGAGAGGGAAGTTCTGGGTTTGTATCAGGAGACAGAACCACATTTTCAGTCCAAAACTTGATGCTAAACAGCTTTTCTTTAAGGAAAGCTTAGCTGCCCAGCACTAAGAACTTGGATTTTTGAAACCTTATGACTGAACAGCCTTTGAGGCAACTGTTGAAGCTAATGTTCATTCTTGATAAAGTCATAAAAGAGAGGTGCCTCAGATGTTTAAGCAAAACCTGACTTTAGAATTCTGAACTCGGAGGTTATGAATTCCCATGAGAACATGCACTTTCCAGCTGCCTTATTTTCTCTGTTGAATACACCACTGACCCTACTTATAGCATCTCCCAGCTCTTTGTGTAGCTACTTCTCTTTTCAGTTGGAATGTGTTCAGAGGAAGCCACCATGATGGATAACAGAAGTCCTTTGACATACTCTGTCATTTATCACGTAACAGCCTCAATCCTGCTAAGAGGGCCTTCTCCATATGTCACTGTCAGCTCCTGTGCCACCCCAATGCATCAAAAAGAAAAGTTTGAATATGGAGCACTGTAATTCCTAAGTCACAGCTCATTGCAGCTTTCCAGACATGAAGAACCATTCTGTCGATCTGCCAGCTTGTTTGTTTAATTTTCACCATCTCACACGTGAGAAATTAAGTCTTCAGCATAGAAGAAAACCAAAAAAAAAGTCAGAGGTCTAGCAGAGAGAAGGAAGATCAAAATCTCTAATTCCATCAGGAATCCAAAGTGGCATTTTGAAGTGAAAAAAGAAAAGGCAACCTATGAGCACCAGGTATCAGAGAATTAAGAGTCTCATCTCCTTCCCAGGCTGGGAAAGAGGTTCTCTAATGGGCTGATGTGAAACTAACAAGCTTAAAGCAATGCAGATAAGCTCCTGAACTTGGCTGCCTAATGCAGACATATCTCTTCAGCCCTCTCAAGGTTACAAAATGGAACTAGGACTTCAAGGCAAGCCTCTTGAGATTATCCAGCAGGCCCTGGTTTGAGCTACCTAAAGTAATCAGAAATCACTCCCTAATGCAAAATTTCAGCAAGTCAGTTCCCAGGTGACACCTGAAAACTCAAACAAGAGGAGGCTGGAGCCACTGCCTGGACACCAGCTCTGCTCTGCTTACACTACCATAAATCCACAAGTCTCTGTGTTGTCTCCCAGGTGTTAGCACAGATGGCAATCAAACCACGATCCATCCAGGCTCTTTTGCCATTAGCCTGCAGGAATGCAGCCTGACCACAGTGCTGCCTCTGATTAATTTATTACTTCAGTGTGTTTAGGCTGAATACAGACAGAAGCAGGCAGCAGTACTCATGCCTCTTTCTCTGTGTCCTGAATTACCTTCCCTCTTCCAGTGTGAAATAGCCAAGGCTATGGCTCTCCATCTGCTTTTCCAGTCTCCAAAGCATTCATGCAACCACTTGCTCCTACAAACATCCTGCCCTGCAGAGAGCCCTGTATCTGCAGAGCAACCCCAGCACCACCTGAGCATCCATGGCTCTCCAGAGAAGCACAGAACAGGATGGTTTTGGTCAGTGTCCTTGAAGAGGCCATGGCTGAGCACAGCTCCCGCATCTAACCAGACAAACTGTCATACCAGCCACTTTGTGTGCCTAGGAATTACCATGTAGAAGGTCAAAGCTGTGGCCCTACTTTTCATGTTCTTTGGGCAATTTACAAAGCTTTCCACCATCAGTCCTGGCCCACACTTGTATGAACCTTCTCATAGACACATTTTGCACTTGCTAGCATCTCCCAGGTTAGAGAAACTTCAGCATTATTTTCAATCACTTTCAGACTTCCCCAGCGTGAAGCATGTTAAATTCCAAGAACTAAGATCCCAAGTTTGGATCATGAGTAATTTTAAAACGCATGGTTTGACACTTCATCAGGTGATTGCCAAGCAGTCTTGTGTTATTTGGACTGGATAGGCTTTAAGAGTCCCTTCTCATCCACAACCACACTGTAATTCTATAAGGGATTCTTGTCCCCTAAAATGGAGATTCTTTTGCTTTCTCATTAGAAATCTGACATGCTGTAGTGATTTCTCCAAAGTGAGCTCCAAAGTGGTTGCTCCAAAATCCAAAGATTGCAATAACTTGACCAGCTTCTATTATTTCAGTCACATTTCCTCCTGGCATTTTTGATTGCAAGTTTTTCTGCCTTCTTCACATGCCCTTTGTCATTCAGCAGGTCTGGTGAGGAGCAGCTGAGGGAACTGGGGTTGGTCAGCCTTGAGAAAAGGAGGCTGAGAGGAGACCTTCTGGATCCCTAAAACTTCCTAAAAGGAAGTTGAAGCCAGGTGAAGGTTGGTTGCTTCTCTAAAGGAAGAAGTGACAGAACAAGAGGAAACAGCCTCAAGCCAAGAGAGGTTTAGGTTGGGCATCAGAAACAATTTCTTCACAGAAAGGGTTGTCAAGCCCTAGATCCGGCTGCCCAGGGAGGTGGTAGAGTCACCATCCCTGGAGGTATTGAAAAGAGGAACAGATGTGGTGCTGAGGAACGTGGTTTAGTGACAGTAGCTTAGCAGCAGTAGTGGGATTGTGAGCTCCAGGGGAGTGGTTAGACTTGATGATCCCAAAGGTATCTTCCAACCTCAATAGTTCCATGATTTTATGATTTCCACTCCATAAAAAATATAATTTGCTTTCAAAAGAATCACAGGCAAATGAGACATTGAAAATGAACCAACCAACAGTTATTACACTAACTCTTAACAAGATTATTAATATGAAGGAATATAAAAATTAATTTCTTCCTTAGCAAAGGTTTACTGACACACTTCATACTTTTCCAGTGTCACATGACTACTGTCCTTTCCTAATGTCTGCTTTCTTAAAGGAGACTCACAGCAGGTATATTAAACACAGTCTTCACAGGTGTGATGTCCATCAGCTCTCATAAGCCAGCCAACTTAAAGCTTTCTGCTTTGGGTACAACTTTTGCTGTAATAAAGAGCTTTGAGCAGCAGTTTACCAGCAGCCCAAGTAGCCTTTTATCCCAAGTCAGATCAGACCTCTTCATCCTCTCTGTTAAGTATTTGCAGTAGATGCTCTGTAGAGATATATTAAAGATGCAGCAGAGTAAGAGCCTCCAAGAAGCCTATGGGCCAAGACACTCTGCAGCCTTTCAAAGGCCTTCACTCCCCTACAAGCAGTTTTCTCCCTGAAGCTGCCAGGATGGAGCTCTGAATCAACACCACCACTTCTGCTTTCCTTTGCATTTCAGTCTGGCATGAAGACAGACTTGTTTATGTGTATAAGGGGGAAATAAGGAGCAAAAGAACAATAATTCAGCTAGGGGCAAAGCCTTGGTCATTATTTGGACCACTAGGCAACAGGGTTGAATTACAGCTTGCCATGACAGTACCCTAAATAACTGTTAGCTAGAAATACTAGCTTACATTACAGAAACAATTATAAGAGTTAACCATGTGGAAAAGGAAAACATGCTGCTGAAGAAATGCAGTTCAACCACCAAAGTTCACATTCCTCAGATTAGAATGGGGGGGGGGGGGTGGAAGGGGAAGAAAAGAGATAAATCAATCCAAGTTTATGCCCAAGTAAGGCAGCATGTTTTCAGAACAGCACAGAACAAAACATATGCATATTTATGTTGCTGATTTGCACAAATCCATTCCTCTAGGATGAGTGTAATAATCCAAAATGAGAGCACAAATGGCCAGTTAAATGTCTAAACCCCAACTTGTGTAATTGTCCATGCAAATGCAGATGTCTTTTTTGAGTACAACTACCTCCTTTCACTGACAATCTGGATCAAATCTGGCTTCTATTACCATGATTGTATCTGCATTTACACACACAGAATGCTGGACCATTTGGACCACAGAGTTTTTGGCAAACCTCAAAGCAAGCTCCTCCTTTAGGCTCACATCTAGTTTAGACAAGAATTAGCAATGACAGAATCAGAGATTCATGGAATAGTTTGGGCTGGAAGGGACCCCCCAAAGATAATCCAGTGCCAATCCACCTGCCATAAGGCAGGGACACCCTCACCAGACCAGGAGGCCACATCAACCCAGCCCTGAACATCTCCAGGGAAGGGGCACCCACAACCTTCCTGGGCAACCTTCTTCAGTGTCCCACCACCCTCATTGCAAAGAACCTTCCTACTATACCCAGTCCAAATCCCAACCCATCCCAAGCCTCAAACCACTCCCACTTGTCCTACATCTCCTATGCATTGGAACTGTTGGAATTTCCAGTCAGGGTGCTGACCTTGTTCTTCCACAGCAAAAGCTCCAACCAAGCACTCCACAGCTGGAAAATGCAACAGAAGAAGAAAAGGGAAGTCTGAAAACTCCATCTGCCAGGGCACCACCCTCAAGCATTGCCAACCTGCTCCATGATCACCTAACATGTCCAACTTAGAGCTAGCCTGTGGAGAACTGGTGCCTGGTAGATGCATGCTCTTAAGGGACCAGCAATCCCAACTGAGGCTGTGAGAGGCAAACAATGGTTTGAGAGCTGCTACATCTGCTTCACAAAGATGAATAACATGCTTTGGGGAAAAAACACAAAAGAGAAGGGGGTTGATTGCTTGGTTGATTTCTCTTCAAGTCACTCTGTGGTTTACAACATCTGCTGCAATCCTAAATTACTACAACTTTTCATACATCAGCTTAGGTCAGAAGGGACCTCAGAGATCATCCACTCCAACCTCCCCACCACAGGCAGGGACACCTCGCAGCTAGACTCAGCTGCTCAAGGCCTCATCCAACCTGGGCTTCAGCACCTCCAGGGAGGAGCATCCACAACTTCCCTGAGCAGCCTATTCCAGAGTCTCATCACCCTCCTACTGAAGAACTTCTTCCTCAGCTCCAGTCTAACCCTGCCCTTCCTCAGCTTCAAACCATTCCCTCCTTGTTCTGTCTCTAGACACCCTCAGGAAAAGTCCCTCTGCAGCCTTCCTGAACTTTTGTCCAGTGGCTTAAAACCAGCACCTCCCAGTATGCAGAGGCAACAGGTTCAGAGATTATGGAAATCCTGCTTTGTACTAGCTCAAAGATGGTACAGTAAGCAATGCCTGAGAGCAAAGTAAATGGTTTATCATGGCACTTTGAGACCTGCTGGGAGAAATCACATAAACTGCTGTCCTCACTGCACACAACAAGAACTGACAGCAGTTAAAGAAGGGAGAGGTCTGAACAATAGCAATGTTCATTATAACTAACAGCCCTGAGTAGGGCTTTTGTTTTGATAAGAAACTCTGTAATGGAAAGATACACTTGACTTGGATTATTTCTGCTGTTTACAGCGACTGAGGCTTTCTCTTCATATTCTCCTTTTTATTTACATTCCCAGCTGTATTAGTGTCATGAATCTGAAAGCTCAAAGCCATTGAAATGGCCACTATTTGATTTTGAGCAGACTGTGTGCTGCATGGGATTATAGATCATTCAAACCTGTCTGAAGAGAGAGAGAGAGAAGTTGCACAGTTCAAGGGTGCCCTCACCTGCACGTCAGGGAAAGAGACAGAAATCACTGTGACTTAAAGCACTTAGCTCTTCTCCTGAAAACTAGCATCTGCACAAGACCAGACAACTTACTCCTCAAGTGTGAAGTTACTCCAGGGGAATATGAAGTTATTCCAGAGCAATGGAGAGGGACCGTTGGCAAAGGCCTGGAGTGATAGGATTAGGGGCGATAGTTTAAAATGAGAGATCATGTTTAGATTGCATGTCAGGAACAAGTTCTGCACCATGGGGGTGGTGGAACACTGCAACAAGTTTCCCAGGGAGGTGGTTGAGGCCTCATCCCTAGCGATATTCAAGGTCAGGCTCAACAAGGCTCTAAGCAATTGAGTGGAGGATATTTCTGCTGAGCACAGGGGTTTTGGACTAGATGACCTTTGGAGGTCCTTTCCTACCCAAACCAGTCTATGAAACTCTTTATGTAATGTGCATGTTCTGGAGGCAGGGAACAGCTATTCTCCCACTGCCTTCAGTCTTGGGATTTCCACATTCAGCCTTTACATGTGTCCATAGTGAGACACTAGAGAGATACATCAAGTTTCTGCTATTCCATACAGATTGTCCAACCCACAAAGGGTCAGCTGCCTTTCCAGCCTAAGCCCAACGATGTTCTTTTCTTCCCCTAAAAATAGCCAAGTAAAACATAGCATAGTCTCAATCTCCCTCAGCTCCTTCTCCCTTGCTTTTTCAGACATTGTGGTACTGGCTCTGCTATCACAGGCACATGCCAGATCTGCTTTGCCTAACACTGTATCCAAGCACAGAATTCATTGCTGGCTCAAACAGCTCTATAGATTTCTATGCTACAGACGAAGATCTACTAGAGGCTTGGATCAGAGACCACCAATTTTTTTTTAACATCACTGGAGCAAGGATTTAAAACCATGACAGTGCTCTGCAGAAGTGACTGATTAGTGCAATAAACTACATTGCTACATAAGCCTCTTCCTCTGCTTCTTCTCATTTCTAAGTGGTATTAAAATAGTTTATGAGTGTTCAGCTGCTCTGCACTTTACTTCCTCTTATGTGCCATAAATGTTGGGGGAAGACAGAAAAAAAAATTATCATTTTTTGAATCTTTGACTTTTGTTTTTATGTTAATGATCTTCTGTTACCTAACAGACAATGAATAGAGAAAACAGTCCTCAAGAAATAAGTTTCCATTGGCATCACCACTGGTGCTGCTAGTAGAAGACACCATGAAGCAGGGCTAGAACTGGGAAACAGTTTGGCTTTAGGGTGTCCCTGGAAGAACTGGTCCTTCCCTCCCCCTAAAAAGGTGAGGGTGACAGAGCACTGGAACAACAGAGAGGTTGTGGAGTCTCCTTCTCTGGAGGCTTTCCAAACTCACCTGGATGCATTCCTGTGTGACTTGCCCTGGGTGATCCTACTTTGACAGGAGTGTTGGAATTGATTTCTGGAGATCCCTTCCAAGCCCTAACATTCTGTGATATTGCTTGGTCACTTTAAAACAACAGCAATAACAAACACCCAAACAATAACAAACAAACAAAAAATTCCAACAGCAGCAAAACCACCAAAACAAAAAGCAACCTAGAGGAAAAAAAAAAAATTAAAAGAAAACCTTAAAAACCACCCTACCATCTAAAGCAGCCTTCTATGACGATATTGATCTGTCTGGACTATGAGTACATATTCATCAATAAATTCTTCCCCCACCCCCCATTTCCATTCTGTAATACATTCACAGTGGAATGTAGTAGCTCTTCTCCAACTATTAAAAATATTAGTCCTGAAGTCCTTGTCATTTGGGACAGACAGGTGAAAGCAAACCAAAAGGTAAATTGGGATTGAGACTACATTGTCCACTGCCACTTCTGTATCCTGCTTCCCTACACATGGAAATGTCCTAAGGGATACAATGGAACATGGAAGCATTTTATAGGAGGACCAATCCACTTGTGAAATGCAACAAGCCAGTTCTAAAAGGCCAAGGAAAAACTGCTGAGCTCTGCACAATTCTGTCCACTGGATGATTTCTGTAGATTTTACAGCATGAATCATCACCATCCCCATGCAATAAAACATCCTCACAGTTCCATGAGAATCCCCAGGGGTTCTGCTATCACTGACCTAGGGTGTGTTCAAATACTAACTGTAGAATTTTGCAGTAAGCAGACAGCCAAGGTGCACCATTACTACACCCCATCCCCTCAGTTTCACTCTTTGCTTCCCCTCCCACCTCCTAGGCTATACAACTGCAAAAGCTCTTCAGTTTTTCTACCCCTTGAAGACTCAGAACTGCTTTGCAGCACTAAAACTGTGATGCACCTTTTTTTCCTGACTCCTGACAGTGCTGCCTCTTAGGATGCAGAAGAGGTTTTGATTTCTCACCCTTTGTCATTCTCATATTGACTCAATTTACTGGTTTTCGTTTTCTTGATGCTTCTGCAGGATATTTAGGTGGGTTTCAAAATTAGGGATGGCAATTGGCTGAAATCACTGGAGCAAAATTTGCCCATGTAATTACCCCAACTGCATGTGCAATCATATGAGAATAGGTGAACAATTCAACTTCAGCTGGTCCTCTGTAGGCACATTTTTGCACAAGCAATTTTGAAGACACAAGCTTGCAAATGAAGCTTATTTTTGTGGCTAAGTCTCTTCATCCCATTTCTATAAACACCATTTTCAATTGCCAGCCCATTTCTCCAACCCAAGGCCACAATATATCTCCTTTCCTATCACAGTACTTCATCAGCTTTTATATATATATAGGAATACTGCCTGCAGTTGTGGTGTCCCCAGCATAAGGACACAGAGCTGTTGGAGTGAGGCCAGAGGAGGCCACAAAGATGATCCAAGGGCTGGAGCACCTCTGCTATGAGGAGAGGCTGAGGGAGCTGTGGGTGTTCAGTCTGGAGAAGAGAAGACTCCAGGGACACCTTGGAGCTGCCTTCCAATATCTGAAGGGATCCTACAGGAAGGCTGCAGAGGGACTTTTGGTGAGGGTGTCTAGAGACAGGACAAGGGGGAATGGTTTGAAGCTGAGGGAGAGCAGGGTTAGACTGGAGTTTAGGAAGAAGTTCTTCAGTATGAGGCTGGTGAGACTTTGGAATTAGGCTGCCAGGGAGGCTGTGGATGCCTCCTCCCTGGGGGTGGTGGTCAAGACCAGGCTGGATGAGGCCTTGAGCAGCTGAGTCTTGTTGAGAGATGTTCCTGCCCATGGTGAAGAGGTTGGAGCAAATGATCTCTGAGATCCCTTCCAACCTAAGTCATTCTAGGATTGTTACACTTGAAAACGGCTTCCAAAGAGAGAGGAGGGAAAAGTGAGAGAGAAATACAAAAATAAATAGATATGTTAAAGCCCAACATTAGCCAAAACAGAGAGCTGATCTAACATATTTTATCCTTGCATAACTAAGCTGCAGAGGTTTTTATTTATAGGCTTTCAAAAAGAATTTTTGTGCATATTTCACCAAAACTGATGTGTTTTAATACTTAAAAGGGACTGAATGGTCATATAAAACATGAAATGTCACTTGGAACTCCAGGGATGTCCAGTTTTCAGGGCAAAAGAAATACTGCCTGATTTATTACACAGTGTAATATAGGAAGGTATATTACAAGAGACAATAACCTTCATTCCCAGGCAATTTCAGCTTTCTAGGTAGAGTGGATATTGCAGTAAAGTATTGGACATTCTTCATGGCATCTATAAAAGTGAAGTTTTTACAATTTCATTTTGTAGACTTCTCTCTTCCAGTCCTATGAATAACAGCTCCATCTCTGAATCTGTAGCTTCCAATAGTCATTAACTAGGCTAGCAGTCTTGATCTTGGCATGGGCCACCAAAACAGCCTCTTTACTCATGACGTTAGCTCATCTCCAAAATAGTCAACTTTGATGCCAGTATTGGATGCCTACCACAACCAAGTGAGAAGTAAAATCCAAGTTCAATAGTAATTGATAATATTTCTCAGTGGAGGTTTATCTCTGTGGCCAGCTGGATCACAGTTTGCAGATACCTCCTGCAAATTCCAAGAAGGAAGAAACTCCTGATTGTTAATGCAGTTCTTTGATTCCTGCGTTGATGTTACTGAGGTAACATCACAAACCTTCATCAGGTGGTTGTGGAAGCCATTGCAGCAGGATGCTTTCCCTATCCCAGGACATAACACTTAAGAGCAGTGACTACACAACCCACCCTCCTCCTGTGGCCAGCACTAAGGTGGATGAGGCTGAATGAGAGCCAGCAGCCCAGAATGCTTTTGATTCTCCCCAAGGCATAGGCTCTGCCACTAATGCACCAGCTCCTAACAAGGGACCAGCTGCTCCTTGCCTGTCTCTACACAGAGCCTAGCACAGGCATAATTGTTATGGGAATAATACAGCATGAAGGGGATTCAAATAAGCATAATAACAAACAAAAAGGATAATGATACACAATCAAGCTAACAAGAATAATAGCATAATTCAATCATCTCATTAACTTTACTAAAAGCTAGCTTTGTACACCAGTCTCCTGGCTCCTGAAACTTTTCAGAGGAGTACACACATCTGATTATGAGCACCCCTCATCAGGCAGGAGAGCAGACACCACTGCAGAACAAAACCATTCCTTTCCCAGCCTATGGAACACCATGTCCATATCCAATATTCATGCTCACTTGAAAATGTAGTACGTATCTGGAATGAAATAATTTTCAAGGCTAAATGCTGAAGTGCTCAGTAGACCAAAAGAGTGATACCTCTGAGGGCACATGGAGTGGTTTTTGCAGTGCCATTCCCAGGTGACCTTGCATCACCAGCACAAACTGGGCCTGAAAGAGCTGAGGGAGAGGCACTCAGCTCATGGGGTACCTTTACTGTTTAAGAGTCTTACCAAAGCAGCACAGGCTTTTGCAGCTGGAAGACTGATGAAACAGGGGACAATGCATTAGCTCTTCCCAGTTCCTAATATGCCCATTAACTAATTAGTTTTCATGGTCATTTAGAAGACAGATGGCACAGTAATCTCCACTCTACTGCAGAGCACCAACAATATGGTAGTTCCATCAGAAACCTGCAAAGAGGAGAATGTGGCCCCAGACTTTAGTGTTTAACAAAGCCTAAACCATGCCCATACCAGGCTTTCTACTGCTGGCTCTATTTTGTTCTCTACCAAGGCACACAGACAGCAGTGTGGTTCTCTGGGCAATTTGTCAGAAGCTAGCAGTTGTGTTGGTTTGTTATTAAGCTGGACACTGAGACAAGTAGTTATAATGCAATAGATTGAGTGTGCTCTCCAGTCCCAAATCCTGGAAGCACATGGGATATGCTGGAAGATAAAAGGAATCACAGCAAAGCACCAAAATTTCAGATAATCACCTGCTGGGAAACAAAAGCACCAAGCAATAAAGCCAACCACTGGCACGAGGCTGATGCTGGAGTTCCATAGACAACGATATCACACAAGCTCCTGTTTTAGAGCCTCAGCCACACAATAAATTAGGTGAGGGTGTTAGAACAACAGCTGGCTGCTAATTAGTCACAGCCCCCCTCAGCAGGGTAGCAACAAAGTGGCAGAGAACATCTCAAGTAAATTAAATTTATAAAAAAATTCCTGCTGCAATCACTCCCCCGACAGACCTTTCCTTCATCTCCCCTCTCGGCTTTTTATTTATTGTAATTACTTTAGTAATAAGATTTGTTTCCTTGTTATTATATATATTACCATGCAGGGCAACAACAACAACAACAAAATAATGGCTGGGAAGAGTTATGGAGCTTATTTATCTCCTTGGCTGTTATTGGGCCACTGGGTGGAGAGAGAGATGAGGAGGTGGGGGCCTGGGAAAAGCAGTAAATAGAAGAGAACGAATATTCCTCAGGAGCAGAGATGTACAGGGGCATATTTACCAAGGAGGAAACACTGACAATGAGTGAATAAAGCCAATAACTCAGGGGGCCCAGCAGCTCTGGCTGATAAAGGAAGGAATAAACAATGCTGCATTGGAAGCTCTGTCAGAAGGGAGAGTCCTGGGGTGCAGCTGCCTGCAGATGGATGTTTATCACAGAGGGAGAACCAAGGATGCACTGTCACGTCAGCACACAGGGCCTTGGTTGGAATTGGGGCACCTTCCACAGCATTCAGGTACTCAGAGAAGAGCTCAGTGCAGGGCCAGACCCCACTTGTGGCTACAGCAGGGAACAGCTTTGAGTTGAGAGGTGAGGAGGATGACAGCTCATATTTTAGAGAATCATAGAATTGTTTTGGTCGGAAAAGCCCTTTAAGATCATTGAGTCCAACCACTCTCTAACTCTACCAATGCTGGTGCTAAACCATGATCCTCAGCACCACATCTGCTTTTAAACACCTGCAAGGATGGAAGTTCAACGAAACTGGGGAGCCTGGTCCACTCTTTGAGAACCATTTCAGAGAAGAAATTTCTTCTAATGCCCAACCTAAACCTCCCCTGGAACAATTTCAGACTGTTTCTTCTTGTCCTATCTCTTGTTACTAGAGAGAAGAGACTGACCCCCACCTGCCTCCAACCTCTTTTCAGGGAGTTGTAGAGAGCAATGAGGTCTCCCTTCAGTCTCCTTTTCTCCAGGCTGAACAAGCCCTGTCCCCTCAGCTGTCCTCACCAGCCCCTGTCTCCTGTCCTCTGCCTGAACGGAGGTTGGAGTTAGGTGCAGGTCAGCGTTGTGCTAAGTAACAAGTGACAGGAAAAGACAAAGTGCCCTCATGTTGTGTCAGGGGAAGTTCAGCTTGGATATTAGGAAAGACTTCTTCACTGACAGAGCTGTCAAGCACTAGAACAGGCTGCCCAGGGAAGTGGTAGGAGTCACTATCTCTAGAGGTCTATAAAAGATGAGTGCATGTGGTGCTGAGGGACATGGCTTGGTGGTGACCTGGCAGAGCTGAGTTAACAGACTCAATGATCTTAAAAGATCTCTTCCAACAGAAACAACTCTATGATTAATTTGAAAAAAAATAAACTCAGCTTCCAGACTTCCCACATCTCTGCTCTATCCTTAGGGAAACACAGGTCACAGGGCAGCTGGTCTGAAACACACATCACAGGGGAGCTGGTCTGAAACACACATCACCGGGGAGCTGGTCTGGAGAGAGCCTTTGGAGTGTTTTTGCAGAGTGCACAGCAGCAACTTAGTTATGCAAGCTAGAATCTGAGAATCAAACTTCTCTTCAAGCCTCTGACCACAAAGAAAGAGAGGGAAAAAGGGGGAGGCCAAGACAAGAAGGATGCCTGCAGTTGTGCAGATTTGTGTGACATCACCTCAATATTTAATCCTTGAGGATGCAGTTCTGGGTAACAAACTGACTCCTTAGATTGGCTATTATTTTGGGTTTTTTTTTTTTTTTTGGTCCTGTCCCTGATCAGTTCTGCCTCTTATTTTCTGAAGAGCACAATGTCTCAATGAAAGAGAGTAAGCATTAATATCAAGAAGGGAGAACACCCCACATGTATAAAAATAGTGTATCTGGGGTAAAGAGACAAATGTGCTCTTGCTCCTCCTTCGTAAAACAAAGGACCAGATTCCCAGGAATAAGTGGGAGCACACTCAGTTTTGCCTTTGTATATGTTGAGAGCATGTAGAGGGCACCTGGTCTAGAAGGGATGTCAGTAGGCATTCCTCTCTCTCCATTTCAGGAACTGTCAAAGTAAAGCTTTTCACTACTGGACTGAGAAGGTAGTGAAGAAAGAACCATAAATAAAACAGGATTAAATAAATAGACTAAATTAAGTGGGAGTGAGTATCAATGGAGAGGCAAGAAACCCATCACCTCACCTGCCTTCCTTTTGAGCTTACTCAGCCCATGTTGTGGGAGGGCAGGAGCAGGAGGGAGCAGAGAAAGAATAGTCCATGGCTACAATCCAAAATGCAAATCAGGATTTCCTCTTCATAACTGCTACTATGGTTACTCCATGGCTTTGAAGAGCTCATGCAGCTTCCATAAAATTCATCTTCCTTTACCAAAAAGAGACTCACCAGCTCCCATCTCATGGAATGTCTGGGGTTGAAAGGGACCTCCAGAGATGGAGTCTGACTCCCCTGCCAAAGCAGGATCATCTGCGGCAGGCCACAATGGATCATATCCAGGTAGGTTTTCAAAGTCTCCAGAAGAGGCTTTCAATCTCTTACAGAAGAATTGAACCAATCAAATACCTCAAGTTTTTTCAATGAAAAGCTTCTCTGATTCAGTAGGAGGGAGAGGAGAGTGAAAGAAAAGTAAAGTGGAAGCAAAGGAAAAGAAAGAAGGTGGCAATGTAGGAGCAAAACATGAACTTTGTGAGCTGTGGTATTGGCCATGTAGGGAGTCTGTCAGTGGGAAAAGAATTTCTGAACACACATTACAAAGACATCCCAGGAGCAGTCTGCACATAAAGTATTTTTTTAAAACAAAATCACTTCCCCAGGAACTTCCACTTCTTGCTTGATCAATGGTCTTGCAAAGCCAATCATTTTTAATTTAATACTTCTGGGAACTGGGGAGGGGGAAACCCTCATCAAACAGGCAGAGTTGGCAAACATCAAGTGTAAGCATTTGGCATCATTTATTACTGCTGTTTATGGTGGTATAAATTAGGTTGTTCTGATAGAATTAATAACCCTACAAGTTAGGGTAATAAATAGCAATATTTATCCAGAACTGCGGCATCTGGAGCAGTCCAGCCAAGACCAAAAAGTGCTGCCTACCATGTGGTGACTGTGAGCAGATGTGCGGGAGTGCCAGGTGTGTGTGTGTGGATGGTTTACAGGTCTGAGCAGATGCTGGGGAACAGCTGTGTGAGCAGGCTGCTGACAGGAGGGTACACAGCAGGTCAGTACACCAGAAGACAGTCTATGAGCACATCACAAGTTCACATGCAGCTGCACAGGCACGTGTGAGCACACACAGCAGTGCTCCAGCTGCTGAGTTTGTGTGGAACAGTGCAGACAGCAAAGTGCCCTGCTGCTTCATAAAAGCCTTTTGTTGTGCTGCTGTACTTAGGACTTTTACAAGTTCCACAGAATCTGATTGGAAGAGACTTCAAAGCTCATCCAGTCCAATCCTCAACCCAGCACTGCAGCATCAACACTAAACCCATGTCCCTAAGCACCAGGTCCACAGCTGCTTAAACACCCCCAGGGATGGTAACTCCAGCACTGCCCTGGGTAGATCATTCCAATGTTTGAGAATCCTTTCAGAGAAGTGTTTCCTAACAGTCAGTCTGAACCTCCCCTGGCACAGCTTGAAACCATTTCTTCAACCATCAACCTAAGACCAGCACAACCATAAAATCACATCCCAAAGTGCCATGTCCACACATTTCCCAAACACCTCCAGGGACAGTGACTCCACCACCTCCCTGGGCAGCCTGTTCCAGTGCCTGACCACTCTTGCAGCAAAGAAATGTTTTCTGATATCCAATGTGAACCTCCCTGGCACAATTTCAGGCTGTTTCCTCTTATTCTATCACCTAATACTAGAAAGAGACGACCAACCCCCACCTGGCTGCAACCTCCTTTCAGGGAGTTGTAGAGAGCAATGAGGCCTCTCCTTCTAAGTCATTCTTATTTTACTGTGATTTAGGGGCTAGAAGTATAGGTGCAGGTAGTGAGCCATAAGACCAAGCAACAGTTACTACTTTGGATTCTCACAGAACAAATTGTGCAGAATAAAGTCAGGCTGCAAGGGCACTTCCTAATAATTTTATGGCTGTCACTTCAAACTGACTTACATCACAAGTCTTGGAGATTAATACTATTTTTTGCCCTTTGTAATTGATATAGAAAAACAATGAAATTAAAATATACAAATAACCATATCAGGTTAGACCACAGAGTCTGACACCCTGTCACCAGTAGTGGTTAAAAGCCAGCATCTAGAGAAAGCGTAAGATGAACTTCATGAAAAGCAGTGTCTATGATTTCATTTAAAATATATAGCAATTATCAGACCAGCTGAATGTTAAACCCTACAGCTGAAGGCTGCTCAGGATGGAGCACAACACTCAGCCACAGACAGCAAGACAAACACACACTAAGTGCCTCTGGACTGCAGGAAGTCCAACTGGCTGCAATACAAATACCACAGCAGGGATCTAGATTTTCACGTGCTGACAACCCTGCTCACACGTGCACACTGGCATCACCATTGCCTTTGCTTTGCATCAGTGACAGGGCTGCAAGTCCCTCCATTGCTGCCTGACAGACAGGAACAGATCCTCAAGCAGTGTCAGAAGTGTAAGGGAGGGTGGAGAGCTGCTTCCCAGCTCAGCCCCACGGAGCTGGAGCACAATCGCATTATTGCGATCCTGTGTCAGAGGAACGCTCTCTGCATGCAACTTGCAGATCACATTAACCAAAGCAAACACCAAGGCCCTGATCATCTTTGTTGCTGTGTGCAGGCACCAAAAGCGTGATGGTTTGGTGCCCTGCTGGGATGAGCATCTTCTGCTGAGCTGTGCCTGAGGCAGGGAGGTGGCAGGGGAAGGGACACAGCTGGGTTGCTGGAGGAAAAGCTTCGTAACCACACACTGGCATTCGTCTCTGACAGGCAGGGAAGTGTTATACACACACCAGCACAGGGCTGGGGAGCAGGGAGAGGAAGGAGAGGCAAAGAACTGCCAACAACAACAAAAAGAATCCACTCCTTTCTTAAATAAAGATAGATACTGAGATACCAAGACAAAAGCAGAGGTGCTGAAAGAGAAGGAATCTTCGTTTCACAGTGAGAGATAAGATAGATGGTTACCACATGTAGGTGTTCTTGGTGTCATGAAGACAGAGCCAAGATACTTGCTGGCTTGGTTAGTGGACTTGATGCATTCAGTATGTCCAGCCCTCACAGGGGGAAGGTGTGAGAGCACAGCAACTTGTAGAGAATGAGAAAAAGCACAGTTGGGATGTTGGCAGAGGAAACACCAGACACTAGCAGTCTGCTCGGGGATGCCTGGTGGGACTTCCACAAAAGGGATTGTGAATCCTAGGCTAAACAAACTGCTTCATGAAATGAGTTGTGAAATACATTCTACATATGTAAGAAATACTTAGCAAGTATCTTCTTACAAGTACTGTGGTCAATGTTGGGCTACAGAACAGTTCCCTCAGCAAACAGATTACCTCCCAGCATTAACTTGAAAGTCAACAGAGTTTACTACAGCATTTAAACCTGGACAAGGTGGAACATGAAGTAGCCAAATAAATCTGCATGTGCACTTAGAGACATTAAGGGCCTGAAGGATATTTTCCTTCTCCAATGTGCATGGTTGCCTTCAGACAACCTTAGCTAAAGCTAAGGCCCAGAACAAAAGCATTTCTTGCAGTGTAAAAGGATCCAAGTCTACTAAAAAAGCATATGGGAAGAAATGAAGAATGTAAGGGAGCTTTATGGGATAAATATATTTAGATTTAAGCACAAAGAAATGGTTCTCTCCCTGCTCCAAGCCTCATGATCCATAACAGAACCACGGCCAAGTCCCTGCTCCCCTGCTCCCATCCCATTTGCCAGGCACACTAAACTTTAACTCTCACTGGATTTAAGTGCAGTTTAAGCTCATTGGTGCCAGGGAAGACGAAACACCTTCCCGTGTGACATGAGCTCAAGCAGTACACTTCATCCAGGTGCCACCAAGAGCAATGTCCTCCCTCCTGAGGGCTCCTTCTCCGCTACATTCACTCTTGACAGCTGGAGAAAAAAGGTCAGACATTCCCTCCAGTCCTCCATCTGCTGGAAACTTTAATTAAGTGCAGTGAAAGGGAAAAAAAAAAAAAAAAAAAACACACACAACAAGAAAGAGAGTGGGGAAAGCCACAACCTTTCCTTCTCAGTTCTGCTGTATGGAAGGATCAGGGAAGAATTAGTGCCAGCAGAGGATTCATATACTCTGGGGAAGAATCCAGCTGACCTGAATGGTCCTGCCAGACTGCTGATATGCCTTTGTCCTGGGGAGTGTAGCAGCACAAGAGCTATGACTGTTCCTAGGTCCAGACTAGAGACTGGAAGAGAAGCCCAAGCTGCTCTCTGCTGAACACCTCACCCCAAACTGGAATGAATTAGTTCAGAACCCAGCTCAGCTCACTTGTTGCTCAGGATTGCTCCTCTGCTTCTGCAACATTCAATCTGTACAACCTAACACAAAAGCAGGTGAAAGAATCTAGCTTAAGAAAAACTGTTATTCCACTCTCTGCTGTGTGTTTCAGAGTTAATCTAATCCCATCTTCCAGCTTCAAGATTTGTTGTGTGTTACATTGCAACAAGCCAGGGGATGCAGGTGTTGCCCAAACCTGCAAGCCCTAGAACAGAAACCTTGGCAGCTACCTGTGGGATATGACCATAATGCCTTGCATCAGAGACAGGACTGCCAGTTAGTAACCTACAGTCACTCCACAAACACACAACAAAGTGAGCAAACTCCACCATCTCCAGAGACATTTTCCAGCACAGTACAAGCCTGCCTTATCATAGTGAACTCCTCAAGCCTTCAGAAAGAACTCCTCTTTCACTGGCTGCATAGTAATATTTATTTCATGTTAACATACTAGGAACAGAGTTGTATTTTCTCCACTCATGTACAATGAGAAGGCAGGCAAGTTATTGTGGGTGGGCAGGGATGGTGTAAAGGCAAAGAATGCAAAAAAAAAAAAAAAAAAAAAGAAAACAAAAAAGTATTTTCCAAGCTCAGGTTCTCTTAGAAAATGTGGGAGAGAAGATTGAAGAGGAGGTGGGAGAAGGAGGGAGCTTTACTATCTGGAAGTGTTTCCATGAAAAAGTGAAAATTGAATAGATCCTTACTCATCTTCCCCTCCACTAAGCTACATAAAGCATTAATTAAAGCCAGTTATTCCCAAGCATATCTGCCTTGCAGGTGAAGCCTGCCCTGCTGCTGTAGCAGAATAAATAAGACCATTTATCAAGAGAGATCCTGTTTCTCTGGCACCACTAATACTCCATCCAAGCAACTGAGAGATCTTATGGCCACATAACATACCTCTGAGAAATGCAAGCCAGCACACTGTGGTGGGCCTGAGGCTCACATTTTCCATACAGAATCAAAAATAGGATGAACAAAACACAGGATGAAGGGAGTTCTGCTCACCCAAACCGCTGAACACAAGCCCTGCCTGGTGCACAGGGGGAAAGCCTACAGACAGATCCAGCAAAGCCCCACAACAAGCACATGTCACAACTCACTTGCCATTGATGACTCCATCAGGATTCAGCATGGGGATAATCTTGAAAATGAAACATTTCCTCAGGAGCTCAGCAATGGGATCACTGCTCACCAGGAACTCCAGGGTGCCCTTCATCACCCAGCTGGCATTGCTCTCACCAGGGTGAACACGAGCCACCAGGAACACATAGGGACGAGTGCCTGTGAAACAAAGCAAAAAAACAACCCCAAACCTAGCTGGGACTTCTCTTTGAACACCATCCTTGCCCCTGAGATTGATTCCTTTTAAATAGAGCCTAAAACTACCACAGTAAATTAAAGTATAATTTAAGTAAAAAAAAAAAAAAAAAAACAACTCTAACTAGTCCAGATGTTTCTTGGAGGTGCTGTTTGTCAACTGATGGCAGGTTTGGTCCTCAGAACTAGCATGGGCTGGTTCCATCCCTATCCCTCTGCTTGTTTATTCTGTGATACCTGACAGCTATGTAAATGCAGTGTTAAAGAATGCATTTCACATGCATAGTTATCTGCCTCTCAGGATGGCACCAGCATATTTTCTGTCAGTTCCTGAAAGTTTGATCCCATCAAACTTCACTAAATTTTATAAAGCAGTGAGAAATAAATTTTCTAAGGTCCTGCTCCACTTTCAGTATTTCACCATTAACAACTGAGAATTTTCAAAATCTCTAAGCAGATCTGTCCATCTGTAAGGAGACTAAGGATTCACAGAATGGCTCAGGTTGGAAGGGACCTCAGAGATCATCTGCTCCAACCTCCCCACCACGGGCAGGGATACCTCTCAACTAGACTCAGCTGCTCAAGGCTTCATCCAGCCTGGTCTTCAGCATCCCCAGGAAGGAGGAAGCCACAACCTCCCTGGCAGCCTATTCCAGAGTCTCACCACCCTCATACTGAAGAGCTTCTTCCCAAGCTCCAGACTAACCCTGCTCTCCCTCAGCTTCAAACCATTCCCCTTTGTCCTGTCTCTAAATACCCTGATGAAAAGTCCCTTTGCAGCCTTCCTGTAGGATCTCTTCAGCTATTGGAAGGCAGCTCTGAGGTCCCCTTGGAGCCTTCTCTTCTCCAGGCTGAACAACCCCAGTTCCCTCAGCCTGCCCTCATAGCAGAGGTGCTCCAGCCCTTGGATTATTTTTGTGGCTCTCCTCTGAACTCCAACAGCTCTGTGTCCTCATGCTGGGGACACCAGAACTGGATGCAGTATTCAAGGTGGCATCTCCCAAGAGCATGCAAGCTATCTGATCTCCCCAGTATTGTGGGGTCAGAATCATAACTAATCAATTTAAACATAAAACTAAACACACTAATGTGCTAACCAGATGAACTGCAGAGGTAGAGCACTCAAAGCTAACCATCATTTCACATCCATCCAATGCAATGCAGAAGTAACAATGCAAGTAGCTAAGACAGGCTGTTGCTTTTGGTGGAGTTTTCTTCTTTACATAATGCAGATGCATGCTCAGGTTTGCAAAACTGACTTTCAGAAGTTTTAACTAGAAGAGTTCAGCTGTTTTGAGCAATACTTTTGACGTGGGAAACATGCTGGGGGGATTTGGGGCAAGGGAGAGGGTACAGGGGATTGCTTCTTAAAAAAAATATATATAATTAAAAAAAAAAAAAAACAAACAAACAAACAGTAAAAGCCTTGCCAAGCACTTCATTGACAAGCTCTACTGCAATCTTTTTGAAGCAGACTTGCAACTTAAGAGGGCAAGTTTCCTTGTCTTTAAGTATGTTATTTGCCATTGCTGTGGAAAAGCACCAGCATTTGCTCTAGTTATAAGCCTCCAGAAGCTCTCAGTGTACATATGCTTGGAAATGACCAAGTCTGACAGCAGATTCTTTGACAATCCCATCTGTGCTGAGCATACTCCATGGATGGGCCAAGGAAATGGGAGAAGGCAGAGGGAGACACCTGCCAGGCACAGAACATAAAGGGAAAGGACAAAGCAATTATCGGTCTTAAAATGACCCTTTTGTGAGCATTCACAATCTCAGGCCATTGTCACAAGTCAGCCTGACAGATTTACTTTAGTGGAAACCATTCTCTGTCAGCACATCACGAGGATGCCAAGATAGGTTCGTCCTGCAGCGCCAGTGCCCAGGCTCTGATCCCTTGTGTGAATTGAAAGACCCCAACTGACAGGCTTGGGAGTGGCAACAGGACAGAAAAGAACCAAAGGCATCAGATGAGTGCCTTGGTAAACAAATGCTGAAGGAGCAAGTTCTATACCTTCACTCACCTCCCTAACTTAGTTTCCAAATGCTTTACAACTCATTAATCAATTAACACAACTCAGGAAGGCAGGACACCATGTTGAAAAGCACTCAGATAAAGAACAGGCACTAATTTTGCTGCTCACTAGGTACATTACAGTACAACTTATTTACATCTTCCAGGGCTGCACTCAGACCTGGACACAAACCCCCCTCCAAGTTTCCACACTTCCCTGCTTCCCTCTTAAGCAGCTGGTGGGCACTAGAAGAGTGAACTGCACTCTCAGCTCAAAGAGCTCATACAGAGCAATCATCAGCAGGTCCAGTAAAGCAACTGGAACTCTCTTTTTCTTAGCAGCCATCTATTTGTCCTTTATCATTCTTACTCCTTTCCTTACTGTGAGGTTAGTATATTTTGACCAATGCATAAACAACAAGGCACTTAAAGGTCTGCAAAAAGATTCCTTTGGCTCCTGCAGAACTCTCAGTCAGGAAAAACAAAATAATAATCAGAGCAGACTATTTCTATTCTGCTCCAGCTAGCTGTGCATTATAGCCTACCATAGCAATGCTTTAAAATAGCAACAAGCCAAAGCTAGCTTTCACAAAGACATCAGCTGCATTTGGCCATTTTCTCCTTTCTCCCATCACCATGATTTAGTGCTGTTTCACAGGCTGGCTGCTGAGCTGAACTTCCAGGGCTGTGCTGTTGTAGCTGGGAATGAGGCTCTTGAGGACTCCTAATGGACAACAGCTGTAAAGAGCACGAAGCAAAATAAAACATGCTCTCTTTTGCAATTGATGAATACAGCTTTAATAACTCTTATCTCTTCTGTATATTAAGAGAGAGCACAGCATCTGAACTGAGAGGTTATTTCCTCAGTCAAAACAAGAAAACAAGAAACCGAGCAAGGATTTTCTCATCTCAGAAGGGCAGGAATTTTTTCTATGCTTCTGCTAATTACAAATAGCATGGGACTAGCAGAGACCTGACTTCTGTTCTTCCTCTCAAGGATGATCAAAGTCAAGCTTGCCTTACTTAGATTCGATGTCAGAAAAGCTTCTGGAGTTTCCAGATCTTAAACCCCAGGAAATAGCAAGGGTGGGAAGCGGGGGAAGAGACCAGACAGAAATCATCTACATTGCTTTCCCGGGGGGCAGCAATGGAGGGCCCCACATGCTGGAGGTCCAGCCAAGGAAACCTCTCTATTCCACTTAAAGCTTCCTTTCAGAGCTCCCCTCCTGACAAGCTCATCCAGAGCTCTGACATCCCATCCACAAGAGAGTCGTAACAGAGGCATGTGCCAGCGCAGAAACCACAGAGCTTGCTGGCTGCCTCCTCCTTCCATGGAAGCCATCACAGCCAAATCCCATATCCAAACAGTGCCCCCCCAGACTGCACTCAGCATGAAGACTCCTGAAGCAGCAAATAGAGCAAAGAGCTGATGACATGGCCACAAAACTTGCTACCCTTGAAACGTCTGGGAAACAAAGATTGAACTCTGTGGCTATCAGGAGGCACTCAGTCCTATGTTTTACAGCATATCCAATTACTTCCATGCCTTGATATTGTGATAACCATGACAGACACTAAAGCTCGTGGAAGCAGTGGACAGCAGCACTGGCCAGCCATGCTCAGCACTCCAACTGGCACACACCAGTCAAGATTTCCTGACCAGATCACCCCAGGACTACCCAGCAGATGTTATTGATTTACACTGATGCCTACCTGCCCTTCTCTCTGTGCTCTTTATGAGCCCTTTGTACTACTGCCTCTGCTCCACTAAACCTATCTTCAGGATCTCTTCATACACATCCTTCCAGGCACAGAGCTGAGCTTATCTTCAAAATCCTCAGGCCAACACTTCAGCAGATCCTCCTCAAGTTCTGGGGAAACTGCCAGAATGCTCAGGTTAGCCAATAATCTTTGCAAAGCCCATATGGCACACAGGATTCTCTGGGAATGTAAATAACAAAAAGAGAAAGCAGTGGAACCCTTTACAAGCTATATGAAGCCTTAACCCAACAGATCTCATCTCATTACCCTGTGTTCAATCTTGATATGCCCAGAATACAGCATGGCACCATCAATACCTTAGGTGAGAGATGAAAGTATCACTGATTCCTCTTGCAAAACTTTGAGTAAAACCCCTTTGAGTAGTAGTTCTTCTAACCTATTACTTCCCTTCTCTTCACTCATTCTGGCTGTTTACAGATTAATTAAAATGAGAACTTTGTTCTTCCAGTGTGGCTAACTTGCTGCTAAATCTCCTGCCTCTTGCAAGGACCCTCCTCTAGTCATGTCTTCACCAGAGTTCACTAAGAGGTGACTTTGATGTCACTAATTGTGACATCAGCTGGGAAAAGAGCAGCCTGAAAGAAAGGAACAGAACCTCATTAACCCAGCAGTGTCCCTCATCAAGAGGAGCACAGAAAGAACTGCATTTGCAGTTCCAGATGCCCTGACCTGTACTGATGCTTTAAATTATTTCAAGCTGAGTTTTGTATCATGCCATTTGTAAAGGGACAGGGCACTGAAACAACACAGGGCTAGGATTTTATAAGGAAGCAGTGGGAATTATTTACACAGCATGTGAGAAATTCAACCCAGATCCAGGTCTTGACTGGAATTTTTCTGTCTGTGCTTTTGCATAGCTTTTTTCTCTTTACCCTCAGCCCATGGCTATTAAGAATGATACTTTTTTTCCCTTGTGCCTAAATGCAGCATGGCTTTACCACCAACGCTACACAGGTTTACCCCAGGACACAGTAGACAGAAACCAAGAAAGCTAAACTCTCCCAACTTAATTAGCTGAGGGCGCTGTGGGGTATTCTGAGTCAAATGCTGGGTAAGCAGGAATGCCATGACACAGCACTTCCATGCATGTCACAGCTGCATCCTGTCCTGGATACATCTGGTAAGTCCAAGGCTGCATAGCTACACAAAGCTGGAGACAACACAGGATATGGTGTGGTGCACAATGAATATATTAAAGTATATTGGTAAAAAGCATCAAATACTAACATGACAAAAAAGATGAGGCTGATCTGAGGCAGAATCTGTGTCAGACACTTTACACCCCTCCTAAAACTTTTCCAGTAGTTGTTAGGCTTCCAGATGCCTTAAGATAGAATATTTCTTTCCTCCCTATCTCCTCTCCCACAACATGCTGTCTGCTTGCTGATACTGATCCAAAAATCAGACACATCTTAAGACAGAGGGAAAACACCCTGTTTGGCAGGACCAGCTGCTGTTTTCCAGGATGATCAACCAGCTTAAGTAGGTCTATATTAGAAGCATTATTACTCTTACCTATGGCAAAGAAGTGAACATTGCAAATCACCTCGGCTGCCTCTTCCCTACCTTCATAGCTTGGTGGGGGAGGTTCAGGCTCCAAGTTGCCTGGCAACCTCTTTTTGTGTGTGTTTTATGAATTCATTCACCTCTGAATCAGAGATGATCAGAGAGCTGAATATGGGCATGGACTACCCAGCTTTGGTAAGCCCTGACAGCCTAATACCACTGCTTAACTCCAGGAGATTGGTGAAGTGAGTTGTCAAGTCTGTTTGGGGGGCAGACTGCAAAACCCCAAGCTCTGCAGGTAGCAGGAACCACTCTCACTATTCAGTGTCACCTTGTGTACAAGTGAAGCCAATGAGAAACCATAAAATATGAGAATTGTTAGGGTTGGAAGGGACCTCAAGGATCAGCCAGTTCCAACCCCTCTGCCATGGGCAGGGACACCCCACACTACAGCAGGTTGCTCACAGCCACATCCAGCCTGGCTGCAAAAACCTCCAGGGATGAGGCTTCCATCACCTCCCTGGGCAACCTGTGCCAGTGTCTCACCACCCTCATGGGGAAGAATTTCTTCCTAACATCCCATCTGAATCTACCTACTTCTAGTTTTTCTCCTTTCCCCCTAGGTGCTATCATTACCTGACATTCTGAAAAAGTCCCTCCCCAGCTTTCTTGCAGCCCTCTTCAGATACTGGATGGCCCCAAGAAGGTCTCCTCAGAGCCTTCTCTTCTCCAGACTGAACAGCCCCAACTCTTTCAGTCTGTCCTCATAGGAGAGGTGCTCCAACCCTCTGATCACCCTCATGGCCCTTTTCTGGACATGTTCCAGCACCTCCAGATCCTTCTTGTAATAAGGGCTCCAGAGCTGGATGCAGTACTCCAGGTGGGGTCTCAGAGGGGAGTAGAGAGGAAGAATCACTCCCTTGAGCTGCTGGCTATGCTTCTCTTGATGCAGCTCAGGCTGTGATTGGTTTCTGGGCTGCAAGTGCACACTGGTGGCTCATGTTGAGCTTCTCATTCACCAGCACCCCCAGGTCCCTTTCTTCAGGGCTGCTCTCAAGCCATTCACTACCCAGCCTATATCCCACCTGAACTAATTCCTGTTCCAATCAAAGCATACCTCTTGAGGAAGATGGAGGAGCAATCAAATCTTATTTTCAGAATTTGTACTCCTGAAAAACCTACTGCAACCCTTTGCCAATTGTTTCACTATAGAACATCCCCATTCTAAGTGTGTGGATCTGAACCAGTCTAGCTGGGATTTCCAACCACTGTATTATGATCCAGTTTTGGATATGCCAACTCCAGATCCACTGGCACATCCTGCCTCACTCTGCACACTCTCTGAGCTGCCTGGGTAACAGTGAGCTTCAAAACTGAAACCAGTTGGCTGTTAACAGTGCAGCTGCCTTCTTAGAGTGATGACAAGCAAGCTTCCTTGTGGAGCTATGTCAGTAAGCAGAGGAGTGCCTCCAGTTGGACTTACTTTCCCACAGGAGTGTTTCCGGCTGCTGGCCAGTGCTGACCTAAGAACTGAGCCCACCCTGCAGCCTGGCACTGGGGTGGCAGCATGTTCCCACAAGAGTTCTGGCAAGGCAGCTGTGTCATAGAATCAACCAGGTTGGAAGAGACCTCCAAGCTCATCCAGTCCAGCCTATCACCCAGCCCTAAGCAATCAACCAGACCATGGCACTAAGTGCCTCATTCAGTCTTCTCTTGAATGTCTCCAGTGAAGGCAACTCCACCACCTCCCTGAGCAGCCCATTCAACAGGCAATCACCCTCTCCACAAAGAACTTCCTCCTAATCTCCAGCCTATACCTCCCCTGACACAACTTGAGACTGTGTCCTCTTGTTCTGGTGCTGATTGCCTGGGAGAAGAGCCCAACCCCCTCCTGGCTACAACCTCCCTTCAGGGAGTTGTAGACAGCAGTGAGGTCTCCCCTGAGCCTCCTCTTCTCCAGGCTAAACACCCCTAGCTCCCTCAGCCTCTCCTCATAGGGTTTGTGTTCCAGACCCCTCCCCAGCTTTGTTGCCCTTCTCTGGACATGTTCCAGTACCTCCACACCTCTCCTGAATTGAGGAGCCCAGAACTGGACACAGTACTCAAGGTGTGGCCTGACCAGTGCTGAGTACAGGGGAAGAATAACCTCCCTTGTCCTGCTGGCCACACTATGCCTGATCCAGGCCAGGATGCCATTGGCAGTTGTGTCAGGTGCAGAGTTCAGAGAGGTAAGGGCTTTCTGCTGAGTGGCCACCACCACTCCTGCCGGCCCATGAACTGCTTCCCAGAGATTCCCATTTTCCTGTGCACCATGCTGGAGGGCTCTGTGGCTCATCACACTGGTGCTGGAGCCACTCAATGTGATGACTAAGGGCTGGAGCCAGCTACACAGCCCTGAAGTTTACCACCACAGCTCCTAGTCCTGCCCAGGTCTCAGCAGCAGCTTTCATGAGGGCTGCAAGCTCTCAGCAGGTCTCTCTGCTCCCTTCAGCCAGATTCCCCAGGAGTAAATTCAAGAAGAGGACTGCTAATTAGCAACTAATCAGAAATATTGAATCATCTTAATATTTTGCCTTCATTTGGGCTTCTTCCCCACATACACATTGGAAATACTTATGGGAAATACTGTCTTGCCTGCTTTGCTAGTGACAATCTCACCATTTTAAGATTGTATTAACATAATTACTGGGTTTCCTCTCATTAGTAATTATCTTCCAAAGCCTCTCTATTATCCTTAGGTCTACTGGTTTTCAGCTTCAGTGTATGCAGTCTTTGAAAGGGACAAGAAACAAACACTGCAATCATCCCCAAGAGTCCTCCCAACAGATTATCCAGCTATCTGATGTAGGGAGCTGCAGATTATCTGTCAAAGGCAGGCAAGGGTCTGTTATGCCCTGCTTCTATAACACACACATTACAGCCTTAATTTGTTCTGCAGCAGCAGGCAATTTCAGATACTCAAGTGTTTTGTACTCCCATAGCCTGACCATCAATCCATATGTTTTCCAGCCAGCATGGGAAAAACAGATTTTCTTACAGAGATGCAAGACCTCCAAGACCTGGCAAGTAGAAAAAGAAGGATTTTCAAGTATGTGTGACCCTCACCTCCTGGTTGTTTGTTTTTTGTTTGTTTTTTTTTTCTTTTTTTTTTTTTTTTTTGTATGAGGATAAAACCAGATTGAGAGAAGAACGAGTCAGTGACTGCTCAGAAGATACTGGAGCAGAGATTCATCAAAACAGACTGGATAGTGTTCTCATTCAGTATGACTGCAGACATGGCAGTATTGCCCTAAACTGTTGCATGCCTAAAAGAAGATGCAGGCAGGAGATAAATGCATCAGAGACCTACAGGATAACTGCTGAACAGGCAGAGTACAGAGATCCATAGAGCCATGAAATCCATGGGCTGTTTTCCGAGAGAAGGATTTCATCTGAAATGAAATCAGGCAGGAGGAGCAGCCTGAAAAAGCTTCAATTGTCATAAAAATATCTCCCTGGGTAATCCACAGTGATGGAAAAAAGAAACTCTGATAATTTATGTGACAGTTTAATGGGATTTTGGTGACACATGATACTTTCGGAAGAATTTGCCCAAACAAGACAGACAGAACTTTAATAAGACTTCAGCTGCAAAACAGCAATATTTTCACCCCTTACTTTTACATTTCATTCTATATATCTACTACTCACTCCCAGCCCATATATCTGGTTTGGAAGGCACATTTCAACACTGTCAGAGCAAAAACTCTGCACTTTCTAGTTGTGTCCCTTGCCAGAGGGACCTCCGAGGGTCTGATCACTGAAGGGATCAAGCTGCCTTTGCACTTAGAGGGCAGAGCATCAGTGAGCTGTGAACTCAGAGGTATAGGCTGCCCCCCCCCCCAGCTCCACGGATGCCAGGAATGCCTTCCCTGCAGAAGTGAAGGGAGGCAGGTGGACAGTCTGCAGCAGGAGTCACTTACAGGAGGATTGCCCCCAGAGCACACTCCAGGAGCAAATGGCTTTCACACTTCAAGCAATGCCTCAACACACATCTCCTACTTAGGAGAGAGCAGCCTTTACTCCACCACAACGCCCCATGACCTTCACTGCCATCACTTTGTGAGCAGGCACAGCACCAAGAGGAATTGCTGGGAGTACTAAACTGGGCTGGAGCCAGGGGTAATGGGCTGAAACTTCACAAAGAAACATTTAGGCTGAATATCAGAGAGTTACACTGAAGAGCCTCCCCCGTGGAGATGCAGAAGTTAGCATTAAAACCACATTGCCCAGAGCAGAAGACTCCAATCTGCACACAACAATCTTGCAGTAGCTGGGGACAGAAGTAACCCCACAGGCATTTGTTTTCTTTACTAATTTCAATGGATCCTGTTCCAAAGCCCTTAATTTTTCTGAAGCGGAGGGGGGGAAAACAAACAAACAAACCAATCTTCTGGGAATCCAAGCAGGAGAGGAATGGCAAAAAGCTGTGTGAACATCTTAGTATTTTGTCTAGTCTCTCTGCCTGTGGCAGGATGGGACCAACCTAAGACTTGCACTGGTCTCTGTTAACCCTAAAATAGGTATGGAAAAAAAATGGAGCACCTGAAAGTGTTCTTTTCACCACTGGAAATAGTAGCCAAATTAAACAGGAAAATAAGTTAGCTGTTGTGTAGTCCTTCAAGCTATTCTGCTCTGCAAAGGACAAAATTCTATAGTAAAGAGCTTTTTGCCCACAAGCTGCCTATAAAGAACAGAGATTTAAAACCCACCTAATGCTACCTACAGCATAAAGCAATGTTTGTTCTTAAACATGTGTTGTGCCTTTAAGAGGCACAGATCCATCTCTGCCTCCAACTTGAGGTCTTCCTTAGGGAATGATTTGTAAGAAGTGAAATATATTAAAAGGAAGTGCAATCAGAGCTTCTCATTATCAAAGGGATAAAATATCAATTTTTGTTAAGATAAAAGCTGCACAGATTGACTCTAAGGGGAAAAATAAATTCTTGGTCTTCACTTGATTTGATATTTATCACTCCAGTGCTCCACACGCATCCTGGCAGGGAATGTTTCTGAAAAATATTGCCCTATATTTCTCCTACAGTAAGGAAGCTATGAGAGTTTTAACTTGTGTGTTTTGCTCCATGCTAAAATCTCAGACAAAAAGGCATCTTCTAACATTTTACTACAGCAACATAACAGTCAAGGACCTTCTGCAGGTTCACCTCATTTGTGGTATCACTAAATCGACCCTTAGGTTATTGCTGTCCAAGTCTATCCTAAATTTTAGGACTGCATTACCCAGAGCTGATCCCCAAAGGAAATTTTACTTTCTACAGGCAGGAAATTGATAAGGCAAACCTGTCTCCCAGTTTTGAACAATGAATTTTGTCTTAGCCAGTTCTTAGACGAACTTCCCAAAGAACTCAGCAAGACAAGGCTAAGAAGGCAGCAACATAAAAAAGGTCTTTCAATCAGATCATTATGACAACAAAAGTGGTGTTGGCAAAATGAGCTTGTACCATGGCATATGCAGCACCATTGCCCAGTACCTGAAGGGATCCTACAGGGAGGCTGCAGAGGGACTTCTCATAAGGCTGTCTAGCAACAGGACAAGGGGGAATGGTTTCGAGATGAGGGAGAGGAGGTTTAGACTGGATCTTAGGAAGGAGTTCTTCAGTACAAGGGTGGTGAGACTCTGGAAAAGGTTGCCAAGGGAGGTTGTGGATGCCTCCTCCCTGAAGATATTCAAGGCCAGATGGGATGAGGCCTTGAGCAGCTGAGTCTAGTTGAGAGGTGTCCCTGCCCATGGTGGGGAGGTTGGAGGAGATGATCACTGAGGTCCCTTCCAACCTGAGCCATTCTGTGATTCTTCTTATGTCAAGCACTACAGGCAGCAGAACAGCAAGCTAGCAAGTCTAGAAGTCTGTAGAAAATTGTTTCTTCATATAAATAGGATGGTAGGAAGGCTATGGGAAGGAAAAATGGTCTGCTCCTGCTTTTCCCCCTCAAGTTGCTAAACAAAGCACAAAAAGAGGTACTTGTGAGTGCAAGAGTCAGGCCACAAGACAGTTTTGCAGTCCCATAAGGAACAAAATTAAAAGTGGAACACACAATGTCCTTCCCAGTCTCTCCATGGACCACTGCACAAGTAGAAATCTGCACACCAGAAGTTTTGGTTCTGTGTTGCACTTCGCTGAATGATATTCAGTTTATTAAAACCAATTAACTTCTCCAGAAGGTTCTTTTAGGCAAATAATTTAACAGCACAAGAGATGGATGCTAATCAGCTTGAATTCCTGATGTGCAGTACACAGACTAGCTTCCTGAAGCTGACACTGCAAGGTTTCCTCAATCCCAGGGCTTCCTGCATTTTCCCTCCACCATTTCCCCATCAGAACTTTTCCAATCAGCACTGCCACAAAACTCTTTCATTGTAGCTCAGCCACCTTTTACAGCCTGCACAAGCTGCTCTCTCTTACCTGCCACAAGACACACTCACATCAAAAGCATTCCATTTCACAGCATTCCCCACCACTTAATCTTCTATTCAGCAAACTATCAGCATGCTTTAGAAATAAGCACTTATTTAAATAAAAGAAAATCCCCTGTAAATCATGGTCATGACAGGCTAATGGCTAGCACTGCAAAGATGATTTATCTTCCTGCTCCCTCTAACAAAGCCTCTTATGCTAATACCTTGTTTTCAAAATAGGAAGAGATTTCTAACTGATGTTTTCTAACTGTGAAAATATACAGGTAATGAGAAATACCTTACATCAAAAATAACCTTCACCTGCCACCTAACATCCCCATCAACTCTCAAAATCAAAAGATCTCCTTAAATGATTTCTCTCTCTATTATTTACTCTGCTTCTGTCATGGATGAAGAAACCAACTATTCACTTTCACTGCCTCTTCATAATCCAAATCCATTTTACAGTTTGCATGCATTAGCTGCATGCTTTAATTTGATTTGATTTGATTTCTGTCTATTAAGTTTTATTTGAGGCAGGTTTGATGGCCTCATAGGGAGCATTTCAGCAGTACTACCCTTTGTGCAAACAAAGATTGTTTTATCTGGGCTGAGCCTAATTTCAAGTTAAATCTTGATAGGCTGACAAATAAGGTCACACTATCTCCATTGCAAGTGATATTCCAGCTGGTGGGAAAGACCTTTGACAAGTTAGAAGGTGGCTCCTGGGAGTGTTATGATAGAGGGTATGAAATCAAGCAGCAAGTTATGACTTATGAGCAGGAGCATTGTTTCAAGTCTGTCTACAGATATTCCATGTGGCTTGCAGGCCCATGACCTATGCACAGAGATTAGAAGAAAGTCAGAATCATAGAATTGTTGAACCATCATAGAATGGCTTAGGTTGGAAGGGACTTAAGAGATCATCTACTCCAATCTCCCCACCATGGTAGGGACAACTCTCAACTAGACTCAGCTACTCAAGCCCTCATCCCACCTGGCCTTCCTCACCTCCAGAGAGGAGGCATCCACAACCTCCCTGGGCAGCCTATTCCAGAGTCTCACCACCCTCATACTGAAGAGCTGCCTAAGATCCAGTCTAAACCTCCTCTCCCCTCAGCTTCAAAACATTTGCCCTTGCCCTATTGCTAGACACCCTGATGAAAAGTCCCTCTGAAGCCTTCCTGTAGGATCCCTTCAGCTATTGGAAGGCAGCTCTAAGGTCCCTTTAGAGTCTTCTCTTTTGCATGCTGACTACCTTTTTATTGCTCATTCACAGCAAGTGCTAAACACAGGGAGAACAAGGATAGAAGCAGCACCACAGCCAATGACACCTCCAAGTCTCTGGCTTCCTCTTTTGCCTCTGGCCATTTGCTCTTTGTGAAGAACAGTTCCCATGTGTTAAGTTGTGCCTCATGGTGACCCTCCAGCCGTTGTTTTTGTGCCCTTTTGAAATGCTCGACTCAGCTGTCACAGAAGGAGTTTGGCATCTGGAAGCTGTGACAGACACGATATGACCTGATCCATAAAACATAACTAAACAGCTTGGGCTGCCAGAGGCCAGGATTTACAGGACTGTGCTTCAAGAACAGCCTTCAATGCCTGCTCCACCACAATACAAATTTCCAAGCTGTGTTAGGGTGACCTACACAGCTCTATGAAGTGACAAAGCAGCTGAGACACTAATCTTGTTAGAGCCTACCCTGTCCACTGCTGGTCAGGAAGAGGAAGGAATGACCTCAGTTCTGCTTGCACCTTTTGCAACAGGGGTACACATGGCTAGGTAGGGAGCACCAGGAAATACCAGACAACACAGTTTCTCAGAAATTCCTCCAGTGTAGCAGGCACAAAGGAAAAATAAAGTCAAATATTTTCATGGAACAGTTCATGTTGGAAGGGATCTCAGAGATCATCTACTCCAACCTCCCCTCCACAGGCATGGATACCTCTCAACTAGCCTCATCCAACCTGGCCTAGAAAAACCCCAGGGAGGAAGCATCCATGCTTTCCCTAGACAGCCTATGCCAGAGTCTCACCACCCTTGTACTGAAGAACTTCTTACTAAGATCCAGTCTAACCCTGCTCTCCCTCAGCTATTAAACCAGTCTCCCTTGTCCTGTCTCTAGACACCCTCAGGAAAAGTCTCTCTGCAGCCTTCCTGCAGGATCCCTTCAGGTATTATAATGCATCTCTAAGGTCCCCCTGAAGTTTTCCCTTCTCCAGGCTGAACACCCTCAGCTCCCTCAGACTGCCCTCACAGCAGAGGTGTTCCAGCCCTTGGATCACGTTCATGACCCTGCATTATCCATTGCAGCCTTTTTTGTTTACCATAAAATCTTCCCTTTGTTTATATTTCTGGCTGCCATAGCCTGACCCAAAAGGAATTTAAGGACTGCCTGCTCTCCTATCCATACACCTCTCCTCTTGATCTCCACTTCAATCACTACCTACTAGGTGTTCACCATGAGACCTGAACATCCTTTGGGAGCCATGTCAGTCAGATGCCATCAATAATAAATTCCACCACACTTATCTTCACCTGAAAAACTTCACAGACTGAAGATTACATGGTTCAACTGTGTTCCAAATTAAGAAAGCAGGGATTTACAGAAAAATCAGGGAAGTTGCCCAAGGATAAAATGCAAATCAGTCACAGAGTTGGCAGCTCAATGTCGGTTTCCCAAACCCCAGGCATGAAGTCCTGTGCCATCTACGTTCACCTAAATGATTTTCTGCACAATCCATTACCTTGAAGCACTTCCTCCTCCTCTTCTCATTGGCCATGAGAAGGAATTGAATCCTGCACTTAAACATCATCAGTAGAGTCCTCTCTGTGTTAGTTGTCCTGTACCATGATGATATGACACAGCTGTCATTTTCATTCTGGAACCCATCTATCCTTCTTAAAATTAGCACAGGCACTTTCACAGGCTGCTGTGATATTCCTGCATCCAGCAATTCATGTCATGCTTCCAGACTCACAGAGGAAGTGAAAGATGATATGAAAGCAGCAAGGGAGGAATGAAAGGAAGTGGAATGTTTTAGTAGGTTTTCTTGAAAAAGAGAATAAAAACTAGGAAGTCTAGAACCTTTGGAAGAATCAAAAGAAAAATCCATGATGCCCAGAAGTCCTTCTTTATCTGCATGTTAATACGAACTTCCAACCTCATTCTGACTTCCTTGTTCACTTGTACATATCACATCTGTCCCCATCAGAGAATCATTGAAGCTGGAAAAGACCGTAAAGATCATCCAGTCCAACCATAACCCAACTACCACAACCACTCAACCACATCCTGAAGCACTACATCTACAGCTCCTTCAACACCTCCAGGGATGGGGAGTTCACCACCTCCCTGGGCAGCCTGTTCCAACCTCTCACCACTCTCTCACTGAAGAAGTTTTTCCTCATGTCCAATCTAACCCTCCCCGGCACAACTCAAACCCATTTCTTCTTGTTCTGTCACTGGTTATTTGGGAGAAGAGACCAACAGCAGCCTCACTCCAACCTCCTTTCAGGTAGCTGTAGAGAGCAATGAGATCTCCTCTCAGTCTTCTCTTCTCCAGACTAAACACCCCCAGCTCCCTCAGCTGCTCCTTGAATGATGCCCTCCAAAGCCCTCACCAGCCTTGCAGCTCTTCTCTGGGCACTCTCCAGCACCTCAATGTCTTTCCTATCCTGTGGTACCCAGAACTGAACCCAGTGCTTAAAGCTGTGAACTCAGCAGGGCTTCATCACTGCCTACTCCTGCTGGCCACACTGGTTTGGTTTTGATCCAGGCCAGAATGCCCTTGGCCTTCTTAGCCACCTGGGCACACTGCTGGCTCCTGTTCCTGTTTTAATAAATAATCTCTTTCTATTATTTAGCCTCACCTATTTCAAAGGCACAGAAGCAGCAGCCAGGCTAAGACAGAAGAACAGTTCGTTAAATTCAATGAAGAGAAAAAGCTTGTAAAAAAGAATTATAAAGTGGCAAAGAAAATTACAACTTTTTTTTTTAATCCCCCCACAGCTAAGTAGCAAGACAATTGCAATTGATAGAGCAAATTAAATTTTAAATGCACTGGTGATTTGATAGATAGAATTTTCTGAATGTTACTGAAAAAATGCCTTCCTCAGGAAGCAGAGTTAAGATCTGGAACGAGGCCTGTTGGTTCCAGGGCCTGATTTGATTATGCAAAGTTCATTAGCATAAAGTTAAGATGGAGCAAGGAGAAAAGGCATGGAACATCTTTAGGATGCCACATGCCTTATTAAAAAAAAGCCTGTCCTGACAAAGCTAGCAAAGCAATTCATTAGGAGGTCTGTTTACAGATATAATGGGTAGCTGGTGACTTCCAAAATGCAACTTTCCCTCCCAACCTTCTGTTCAGAAGGCAGAAGAGTTCCACTGACTACTACTATTCCTTCTGCTACCTAGTTCTGTGAAATCACACATGAAAATAAAGCAGGGAAAAGTCAGAATTAAAAAAAAAAAAACCCACACAAAACAATAAGGAAAAAAAATGACAAAATCCTCAAAATGACCTAAAATGAGACACCCAGTGCACATATTTTTCTGTCAGCCAGGAGGCCACATCCAACAGCCACATAATAAGTGTCCTGAAATGATACAGACATCCAAGTTTAGCTCAGGTGCACTTTGCACTGTGTCACTCATCAACTAGTTGATCTTATCAGCACATTTGCAGTCAGAACATGGCAGCTGTCTCCACTTGTTTATTAGCAATTTCTATTTCTGCCTTAGAAACAGGTGGGCAAGCTCAGAGAGCCTAACAAGTTCCTCTTTGATGTAGAGATGGACAAATCCTCTCCCTAGCTCACCAGCATTTAAAAAAGGAGGGGGAAAAATCATTACAAGGTATTTTTAGTGCTATTTCAATATTGCTGTATAATTGCAGGCCATTAATGACAAATGGTTGTTTCTAGAACCTGTCAGTTCCAAGCAACAAGAAGTATCAGCCTGTGGCATCTGCAAACTCCTAGTTGCAATGTATTGCTCTACTTGTTTTAATGGTGTAGGAATGGCTGCCTCAGTTATGCAGCAAGGGATCCTGTTCCCCAATTAGAGAAATTAAACTCACTTAAACAGGTCAGGCAGAAATATGCATAGACCCTTCCAGCAAAACGACCTTGCAGGTGGGAACTGGAAAAGGCAGGTGTTCAGAGTTACAGACACAAAACACACTGCACAGTCTATTGCAAACAGGCCACCTCCCTCACTGATGCTCTCAGGCAGATTAATAGGAAGACCAGCACTGAGAAATACCCTTTGCTGTGTTTTACATCAGTGCAGATCCCCTCATATGCATGTGGGCAGCATTACAGAGTGTTAGGGTTTGGAAGGGACCTCCAGAGATCATCCAGTCCAACCCCCCTACCAAAGCAGGATCACGTGTGGCAGGTCACACAGAAATGCATCAAGGAGGTTTGAAAAGTCTCCAGAGAAGGAGACTCCACAGCCTCTCTGGGCAGCCTGTTCTAGTACTCTGTCACCCTCACCATAAAGAAGTGTCTCCTCATGTTAAGGTGGAACCTCTTGTGCTCCAGCACCTGTTGTTCCTTGTCCTGTCACTGGGCACCCCCAAAAAGATCCTGGGCACCTTCATCCTGACATCCACCCCTCGGATATGTACAGGCATTCATCAGATCCCCACTTAGCCCTCACTTCTCCACACTAAACAGCCCCAGGGCTCTCACTCTCTTTTCATAGCAGAGATGTTCCAGTCCCCCAGTCATCCTCACAGCTTTTTGTTGGACTCTCTCCAGCAGAGCCCTGTCTCTCTTGACCTGAGGAGCCCAAAACTGGACACAGTATTGCAAGTTTGGTCTCAGCAGGGCAGAGTAGGTGAACAAACTTTCTGCTTGCAGCTCTAGCAAGCAGGCAGTAAAGCTGTTGCACACAATCCAAACAACTGATCATTTGTAGTGCATGACTAGCTAGGTCAGCCTTTATTAGACAAAAAGAATGTGCAGCTTGGAACATTAAATTCAGAAATCGGATCGATGTTTTCCAGAAAGTATTCAAAGCCTTGAGGTATCAGATGAATGGCTTTTCTATTTTAAAGTGAGCTGCAACAGACAGTCTCACCAAAGCAGGCAGCCAAGATTTAGAAGCACCAAGAAACTTCCCAATTTAAAGGGACAAAGGTGAAAACAACATGAGCCTTATAATGCCACCCACACTGCTTCCAGTCTGTTAGTTCTGGGAATTGAGGGAGGTTTTGCCTGTGCATAGCAGAAGCCTGTTGTTGGAGTGCAAGACCCATAAGATCTCGAAAAAAAGAAAAATTCAAAAACCACACAAACAAAAAAACCCTAGAAGTATCAAGCTTCTCGTTAGCAGGATGCACTCTGGTTTCTGTCATAGCATAGAAGTTCTCTAACACAATCTGTGCAAGACTTTACCATCTTCCCCTAAGCCTGAACTCAGGCAGAATTCCCAAACTAAAAGCAATGAAAAGAGTGCTGTAAGAGTGGCAGAGCCCACTTTTTGATTACTCTACCCAACCTTGCTACCAAAAGCTTTTCTTTCTGTTCCCATGGCACCTCCTCTGCTCCAGTTTGCCCCCACTGCCCCTTGTCCTGTCGTTGGACATCCTTGAGTAGAGCCTGGCTCCATCCTCCCAACACTGCCCTGCACACCTTTATCACCATGAATAAGGGCACCCCTCAGGCTCCTCTGCTCCAAGCTAAAGAGTCCCAGCTCCCTCAGCCTGTCCTCAGCAGGGAGATGTTCCACTGCCTTCAGCAGCTTTATGGCTCTGTGATGGATTCTTTCAACCACTTCTCTCTTCTTGAACTGAGGGGCCCAGAACTGGACACAGTATTCCAGATGCAGCCTCACCAAGGCAGAATAGAAGAACCTCTCTCTGACCTACCAGCCACAGCCCTTCTAATATACCCCAGGATGCCATCAGTCTTCTTGGCCACAAGGGCACATTACTGGCTCATGGCCACCCAGAACTTCACCTCTACCAACTAGAAACAGCTGATCTAACCCAGATGTTGAGGGGCAAACCTTCCTACCTTCAGGCCAACCACTTTGCACCCTTCATGAACAGAAGCTCCAGACCTTACAATGTGTGAAAACCAATAACCTGTTCAGTAAGACACATGAGCAATTGGGCAATAATGTGAGCAGCTGGAAAAAACCCTTTCCTGACCTCTGCTTTTATCTCGAGGCACAAACACCAAGTCTTCATCCTTTAGCAAGCACATTGCTCATAACAATATTCAGTCTCCACAGTCAATCTGACCCTAAAAATTATGTCCTCCCTCACACAGCCCATCTCTGTCACACCAAGAGCAGATTTCATTCAATTCAGATGCTCCTGCAGCTAATTCATCCAGTACCACGTTGACCTTTTAGCAGATGCCCCACAGGACCAAGTGTGACTGGAATTTATGGCCAGGCATGGGAAATGCTCAGCTCACTGCCACACAGGGGCTTTTTCCAGGGCCTCATTTGAAGTTGATAACAGAAGCCTGGTAGCAGTTCAATGCTTGGTCACCATTTGAGGGAATAAAAGCTGCCTAGGGGCTCCATCAGGCAGTATTTCAATACCTCTACCAGATAGGCAGATAGGCCACTGGAAGCACAGCATCTGCAGCTTTTTTTCTGAGCTGTCACCATCTAAGGGAGAAAAGATTCATTTCTTTGTTCCCCTTTCTGCTAAGGCAAGAATTTGGGCAACCTATCACTCCTACAGAAGCTTGTAGCTCCAATGCAACAAGGTTAGGGCACTGGGGTGTTGTGAGAAGCATGTTTCAAGCAGCTGGCTGTAGGTTTCCAAAGCAATACAAGAAACACATTAAATCAAACTGTTTTCTGTTTCATTCATAACTTTCAATGCCCTATTATAAAAACACAAGTAGCACCACACTCCTGTGAGAAGACACTTCTGAGGCACTTGACAAATTAATCACAAATGAAAATAATTATGGGCAAAGATATGTGCTGGTTTAGATTTTTAAAGATGTTTAATTCATGAAAGTATCAGAAAAGGCTCTGATGATTCTGGAAGACTGACAGGTAGCCTATGCTGAGCACTCCTTGTGTTCTGTCCTAGGTCCACACCAAGAAAGATAACACTGCCAATTTATGCTTCAGAAAATGCTGTTGTTGATCACAATATTTCTTCTCTATGAAGGACATGAAAAAGTTGCAGGGTCTCTTGGAACAGAGAGGAGATTGTTGTCATTTGAAGAAGGAAAGGCAACAGAACAAGCATAGAAGAAACAGCAGAAGATTCTGTGGCTCTATCCCCAAAGGCAAGGAGAGCTTACAGCAAATTTCCAAATGTAAGAAGGAAGATTATTCTAGAAAGTAAAAGCACTTGGGGGTGCTGGTGGATGAGAAGCTGGACATGAACCATCAATGGGCACTCACAGCCCAAAAGGCCAATTGCACCCTGGGCTGCATCAAAAGCAGCATGGCCAGCAGATGCAGAGAGGTGACTTTGCCACTTCACTCTGCTCTGGTGAGACCTCACCTGCAGTGCTGTGTCAAGACAGGAAAGACATGGACCTGATGGAGAGGGTCTAGAGGAGGGCCAGGAAAATGATCCAGGGCCTGGAGCCCCTCTGCTAACAAGGACAGGGCTGAGGGAGCTGGGGTTGTTCAGCCTCAAGAAGAGAAGGCTCCAGGGAGACTTAATAGCAGAGTTCCAGTACCTGAAGAGGGCTGCAAGAAGGCTGCAGAGGGATTGTTTCCAAAAGCCTGCAGTGATAAGATGAGAGGCAATGGTTTGAAGTAAGGACAAAAAGGGATTCAGATTGGATTTGAGGAAAAATTTCTTCTCCATGAGAGTGCTGGAACAGTGGAACAGGTTGCCCAGGAAGGTAGTTGAGGATCCATCCTTGGAGATATTCAAGGTGATGTTTGACAAGGGTCTGAGCAACCTGATCTAGTGGAGGATGTCCTTGCTGACTGCAAGAAGGTTGGACTAGATGACCTTTGGAGGTCCCTTCCAACCCAGGCCATTTTATGATGATTTCAAGATTATAGCAGCACACTTTTGAAGGAATTTGTCTGGGGTTTTTTTGTTGTCGGTTGTTTTTTTATTTTGGGGTTTTTTTTCCTGCATTGTTGTGATTGAGATATCAGAAAGTGAGAAGAGATGTTTGAAATGGAAAGAAAATCTTGAGAAATGTAGAGCACACACAATCAGTGTAGCATATCTGGAGACCATTGATTTGGCTTCAGAGATTCAGTAAGGTGCCTACTGAAGCGGGGGTGGGGGAGGGCGAAAGAAGACTAAAAAGGATTCTCAGTTCTGTAATTATTTAACACTGTACAACACATGACAACTTTAGTTAATCTTTCTTCACTACTGCATTACAAGAGGATCACAGTTTTCACAACACCTGATTCTTCCTGCCACCAAAACCAAAGTGTTTGGTACAAAGCAAGAGAGGAATCAGCGCTTGTCTGGCACCCCTACAAATCAGGAGCAAATTTTCGATTCAAGGGAGCACACAGATAGAAAACTCCCAATTGCAGGTGCAAGAATAAAGCAAAAACTGTTTTTCTCCACAGTTTGTTGCAATCATCATCTCTTCAATTTCAATACACACTAAAATCTGTTCACTTTTTTACTGCAATAGCAAATAAGGAGTAGAGATACAGAAAGGATGAAAGGAAAAAGCAGAACAAGTTCTTCAAATGGAATATTTCAAGAAAACATAATGCTAGTGGACCCTTTCTGCAACAGACTGCAATTTGGATCATATTAAGTACCTAGATTTCCAGAAAAAACAAACCAACAATCTGGGTCATCATCCTGTGTTCACGCTGAGTGGAAATATAACAGGGGACCACCTGAGAAGCAGAGGCTTGCTTCAGTTCTTGGCTTCTCTCCTCAGGCTTTCATCCATAGCAGCAATGGTTCTTTCCTCTTGGATGGCACTTGCAATATAGGAATGCCATTAGAAAAACCTATTGGTCCTTTCCACTGTAACCACTTAAGATCCAGACAAATATGTTGAACGTTTGGCATACAAATGTGGCCTAAGAGTTCAGCAGCGTTGGCTATACCCTCTGCACATGTGCTGGAGAAGGTATGGAAACAGTGGTGCTAGAACAACAACAGATGCACTTCTTGTTGTCAGCTGTTTGCAACCAGCACTGTGCCAGGTTAGCACTCCAGCTGGATTGCTACAGGCAGTTCTGCTGGCTGCTTGATAGATCATTACCAATCAAAGCAGGACATTCTACCTCCCTGTTTCAACATCATGAGAGCTTCCTTTAAAGATTGTGTTTTCCTTTGGGGTGGACTTACTCCAAGAAGGTGTTGATCTAATTGGGTCCCTGTTTCACTAGGAGACATGTCATCGCCAGCTTTGGAAAAGTTATTCAGGAGAAGGGAGCTTGAACCTTTCATAATTAACATGCAACACTCCATGCAGGGAGCAGGCAGTTATTATAACTTGAAGTCAATAATTCATAAACTATAATGCATTATTAATCAATTATCGAGGCCTGAATTACATTTAATGAGATTAAGCTGATTGGAGAACTAAGCTGTTTGAATCATATTGATTTAATCAATGTTCCTAATTAAACTGTGTACATTTTCCACATGATCTTCATTTCACAGCATCCTGCATAAGTGGCTTCTGCAATTTACATCCTCTACTGTTCTTCAGTCAGGAATGGCTCTTTGCTGGAAATTATATTTAAAGGTAAAGGGATGGTTTCTTTCTGAGGCAAGATCAAAGTTGCAGAACCACCACCTAAACAGCTTATATAAGCAAACTGAGAGATGCTAGAATATTTCTCCCAGCAACTGTCTCCTTTTGATTCTAAAGGCTTAAGATGAGTCCAAGCAAACACACTTGATTGGTCAGAGCTTATCCCTCATTCCAGGAGCATTTGCAGATTCAAAGGGCACAAGCATCCTGCCATACCTACCCCAAAACCATTACTCTTTCCATCTTTAGAATCATGCTTAGACTCATGGAGAAAATGCGTTTCAACTCCCCAACAATCTGCATTTAAGATCAGCAGATGTCATTATCTCTTTAGAATAATATTCATAATGCATTCTCTAACCTTGCATAAAGAGTTGTGATGACAGAAAAAGCAACTCAAAGTGACAGCTATTACAGGTGTAGGTCTCTTTGCTAGTGCCTTATTTTGTTTAATTTCCCTTCCACCATTGCTGCTAATTAGCTGGGGCATTTAGCTTTAACTTTGAAACTCCCAATACAGCCACCCAATGCTACACAGTGCTTAAATAAAAGACACTCATCAGGGGTGCTGAATGGGAGGAAACACTCCTAACACAACCAGTGTTACTAATGGGAGTCACCACAGAACAACCAGCCATGAAGAGAGCTTCATAATTACTACTTTGTGATAGCATAAACAGAAAGTGTCCCACCCCATTCTGCACAGTGACTCTGTTCTCAAGGGATGTTGGATTAACCCCCATGGCAGATGCTTGTGTCTTTCAGCTGAGAAGGTAGCAGTGCTGATGCTCATCAGCTGTACCACCCTAGACATATTAATTTCTTCATTCCTGTAAGGAATTCCTTTGGGACTGGTTCAGTTATTCCTCTGTTAAAATTAACCAGGATGGCACCTACTCAACATCCCTTCAGCGAGATCCTCCTCTTTCCTTTCTGTAACTGAAAGCAAATCCACCCCAGCTCAGTGCACAGCCAGGAAATAGCTCCTGAGGAAAGCTCATATGGCAAGCTTAAAACAGCACAGTGTAAACTGCCCTTTTCTAAGCAGTCATTTTGCATTTGCTGGTTTTAACTCCACCACTCTGTTGACATTAGCAAGATATCAGTGTCCTCTGCTTTCTTAACTAGAAGACAATCTCATCGCCGCCTCAGTACATGTGTTTGGAGCTTCTACTCACACTTCTTTGAAGAGTTAAGCTGTCCATTTGTTCTGCCACTTGTAGCAGTACCCTACAGCTTTTGCAAGGTCTAGTCAGCTGTCTGTCAGGAAGTTTAGTTGAGCACAGGCAGCACATCTGCTGGTCTAACACTATGAGTTAAGGCTTTGCAAACTCTGACTTAAGCACACATGTGTGCAGCTAACGCTGCCTTCACAGAGCTGTGCATGGCAAGCCCAAGAATATTAGAGCTCTGCAATCTTTTATTAGCTTCACTGAGCAGATTGCTGCCCCCATGCTCACTGTTTCTGCATTCAAGAATGCTCTGGAAAATGTTGGAAATGCTCTCTCTTCAAAAGCCCCTTCAGGCCTCCTCAGGTAGTGTCCAAGATTAGATCTAACACAGCCAGGAGCAAAGCCAGCGAAGAGTAAACGTCTGCCCAACCATTATTTTCCTCTCCACTCCCTGACTTCCTCAAAGGCTCAGATGCAATGATTCAGCATCCAGAGCAGGTGGAGCATGCAGGCTCATCACACACACAAGCTTGCAGAAAGGTTGGGGTATCTTGAAGTGGAATGGGGAGTTAAATAATTCTGAGAAGAACTACAGTTTCATGAGGAAAGGCTTTGTGCATAATATGGAAGGTCAAATCCCCTACCTCTTTGTAAGAGGCGATAAGTAGGAACATGGTAATGACCAATAAAGGAGACAAAAAGGTAGCCATTGATGCATCCCACACAGAGAGAATGGGAAACTAATGACTGTCTTTTACCACAGGACTATGAGGGTACTGCAGTTAGAATGAGTAGCAAAGACATCTCTACCTGCTGGATGCTGTCTCCAGATGATGGCAGAAAAAGCAGGTTGAACACGAGACCACCACAATGGAGAGCCACCCAATTTCTATTTATAGAAGTCCACGGAGCTGCAAGGTCCAGCAGGGACCACTGACCAGGCTTGAACTTTGTTACAGTCTATAGGCACCCACAGATATCCATCAAATGTGACTGGAAAATGTACCCTTTGTAGCTGAGCTGTTGCATGGCCAAGATGCAAAGCACAGGGTGCCAAAGAGTTTCTGGCTCTTTTTTTCCCCCTTCTTTCTTATCAGTTTCAGAACTGAGCATTTAATAAAAATTATTCAGTACACCACCAACACATGAAGGGGAGACAGAAAGAGGAAGGAGAAAGGAGCCTAAGGTGCAGTGAAGCCTGACATAAACAAGGGGTAATGAAGGAAAGCAGCAGCCCATTTTTCTTCCCTCCAGCACCTGGTGAATGTGCAGTGCCTGCGAGCATGCACGCCTTGTGCTTCCTATTAACAAGGTGCACGTTAATAAATTTAACTCAGACAAATTTAACCATCCTAGGGCCACATTAATCTAAAGCCTGACAAGACTGATCTGAAAGAGTCGAGCAAGGAAAATAAAGCACAGCTGACAGAGAGGATGCCGTGCCCTCACTGTCTCTGGGCCTCTCCCACTCCATCAGCACCTCCAGTACTACAATAACTCCTTCCCACTGCACTCCTGTTGAGCTGTTCACTGTCCTCCCCATGTTCCTAACTCACCCAGTGCCTCTTTATCAATGATGTTTCCTATTTCCCATGTGTTTATACTAGGGAAGGATTTAGACTATTGAAGCACTATCACATGCTGCAGGTCCTGGTGAGCTTTGTGTTTTCCCTGTGCTGCTGGTGAAAAGAATCTCTCAAGGCACAGATTAACAAATGCACACAGGAGAAATTACACATTTGGTAGGAAAGCAAAGTGACTTTAGCTCAGCAAAGCTATGAATTGGCCAGAACCAGAAGGAAAGAAAAAAGGCTACCAATTTTTAATCACTGCCCATGTGCCAAGGTCCCCAGTGCTGGAGCTGCACAGCACTTCTCAAGGTGGAGACTGTACAAACCAGTGGGAGTTCTTGTTAGGGAAAACCACCCCCTCTACTCCCTTCATATTAAGCCCTAAGATTTTGCTTTTGGTTATGTTTTTAGCATGGGGTGTATTGACAAATAAGTCCTTCCAGCAGCCAAACCACTTCACAGAGAAGATGGCATGTCATACAACATGAGGAAACTGAGAAGTAACTGCTGATCAAAGCCACACAAAGCAGCACCAATTAGGCTGTCTCCCTAAAAGCCATAATTATCCAAGCTGCTTAAACCAAATAAGCACACATGTGATTATTCAAATCTGCCTAGAGGCATCCCCACAGCACAAAACCTGGTATGCTGTCTTCTTGTTCTACTTGATAGAACAACAAATATTTTCATCACCTGAGAGTATTTGTGTTTACTTCTACAGTCTTGGAAACTTGACACTGCCTTTTCCCCAAACAGTTTCTATCTCAGTTCAGACAACTGGGTTTTCTCCATGTTCTGTTTTGATTGAATTCAACTGGCTTGTGGATAGATCTAGGAAGTCCTTAATCTTACTGCATTGCAAAGCTTCAGAGGAAGAGTTGTTTAGGGGCACATGATTTCATGGCATTTGGTTCAGTACTACAAGCTCCCACTGAATTCATGCAATATCACAAACCAGAGAATATTTCTGTTGAAAAAATAAAATAAAAAAATTGAACTCAAATGCTGAATATTACATCAGCCTGGAGCATTCAACACAAGTATCTGTCCAAATTGTTCCTAGGTTCTTTATGAATCTTTCAGCAGATCTGTGCTGAATAAAGAAGCCAAGCCTTGACTTCACAGACAGGTTAACAACCTTTGAAAGCCTGTCAGACTTTCTTTTAACACTCCAAGATGCATTCAGCTATACTCTGAGAACAAAGTGTTCCAGAAAACGACAGTGCCTCCTAATATTGTCACATTTCTATCATGATACTCCCTAAAAGCAGTGCAGCCCTTGGGGTATTATTTCACTGGTCAGTACTGTGTTGTATTTTCCCCAGGATCCTCATTTCAACACCTGTGCCTGTCAGTTGTCTTCAATACAAGATTTAAGTCCTCCTCCATCCTGCCTCCCATGCTGTACCACACCTGGCACAATAATGATGTCTCTGGTGCCAAGGATGAACACATTCTAAACTCTTCCCAGCTTTAATTCCACTGGTGCAGGCCTGTGATTTCCTTCCAGGCTTTTTAATCCTGATCACTGACAACTGCAGACCTGAGCATGTTGTAGGCTTGCTCAGAAAACAAGAATGCTGGTTTACAATAGAGATTTTAAAGCTGTAATTTTTGCTCTCTTATGACAAAACACACCTTTTGGAAAGTCCTTTTAAAAGTGCAGCCAAGTCTAGTCGAGAGGCATCCCTACCCATGGCAGAGGTTGGAGTAGGTGATCATTGAATGGTCTGGGTTGGAAGGGACCTCCACAGGTCATCCAGTCCAAACCCCACTGCAGTCAACAGGGACATCCTCAACAAGGATCAGGTTGCTCAGAGCCCTGTCAAGCCTCATCTTTAATATCTCCAGGGATGGAGCCTCAGCTGCCTCCCTGGGCAACCTGTTTCAGTGTTCCACCACCTTCATGGTGCAGAACTTGTTCCTCACATCCAATCTAAGTGTGCTTTTCTCTAGTTTGAAGCCATTGCCCCCTGTCCTACCACTACAGACCTTTGTAAACAGATGATCTCTAGGGTATCCCTTCCAACATAAGCCATTCTATGATTCTATAAATCCCTTTGGATACTTCTAGCCTAATCTCACTCAGATAATGATATATATTTGCTTAACATGCAAAAAGATCCTATGATGACTAAATGTCTGCAACTCTAGCAAAGTTTTCAACCTGAGTTACAGATTTTGGAAGAGCAGAGATAAGAAAAAAAAATAAAAACCACATTAAAATCAGTTTATGCCTTGCAACTGACTCAAAAAAAGTCAACTTACAAGCAAGTAGTCATTTTGCTCTCAATTCAAAGTGATGCTAACCAGAATAATCTACCTCTTGATGCCTCTTAGAGCAACTTGTATATCTTAATCTTGTTAATCAAGCCCACTGAAAGTCTAAATCTTTAGCTTTCACAATGAAAAACAACCACCTCTAGATATAACACAGCAGTTAGTGCAGCATCAGTTAGGACTCAATGCAAGGAGCTACACTGTGTCCAGGTGGATCTACTAACCACACTGGAGGAGCTGGAATTTCTTCACCAAAAGAGAGAAAAAACCATGAGTTTGACTTTCTTTTTTTCCTTTGCAGGTTTAAGCCCTCAAAATACATAAATCATATGTAACATCAATATGCCCTCCCCCAGATAACCCACAAAAAAATAGATTTGCTTTATTTGAACACAGCTTTTTGCTGTTAGTAGATATTTGATAGAGAACTTCGAAATTGCTTTAGCTGATTAAAGGCAAAATTGAAGTACTAAATGGCGTCAAGCTCTCCTCTCTCTGTGCAAGAAAATCAACATATTCACAAAACCAGGGTGGGTTGCCACTGCTGACATAACCACAGCTCAAGAGTGCCTTTTCTTTTAATGCTTTATTTGACTACTTACAGAACTGCTCCAAGTCTTCTCCTGTTTTAGATTCTGGCATGGCAGTGATTGTGAGCACCGGGCACCGATTTCCTCCTAGCGTCTGACAGAGTGTCTGCTGCCTCCAGTAAACCTTCTTGGGATTCCTGTTTTGTTCCAGGATATCAAGATGGGACTGAGAAAAAGAAGGAAGCAGGCTTATAAATGAGTTCATGATCTGTAAAATCTGATTTTTATCCACTAGCTGCATGTTATTAATGGTACTAATTTTTCCCTCTTGCTAATTTTCCAGCCTCTCTCCTCTGCAAGTTAATATCACCACCTTCTCCACCCCACAAACATGCACAAGCCATTCAGAACAGGTCCCAGTTCATTGAAGCTGCACAGGACTGTTTACTCATATCAGGATCTAGTTGAAGATGTCCCTGCTTGTTTCTTTGCATTCCCCTTCAAGGGACCCTGAAAGATCCCTTCCAGCCCAAACCATTCAGATTTGATGATTTTACCTGGGCAGTTCCTAAGTGTTTTGCTTATTAGCATAAAAGGAATTTCTGTGCATACATGAAGTAGACACCTGCCTACTCCTTATATTTTCACAGAGACTCTGTAGAAACATGAGCAAACTCACCATTTTGGAGCATTTATACAACTGACTGTAACCAAACACACGCCAGGACTACTCCACGCTAAAGGCAGCCAAAAAGTTTACACAAAGCAACATTTTGTACAGTCAGGAGTGGGAAATTTGAAGAGTGTCTTTCCAAGAAGTTATTTTAAAAGGAGATTTTTCTTCCTTCCCCTGACAAAGTTTATTGCAGTTTTAAACAATTCTCAAGTCTAGCAGCTTCTTCAGGAATTTGAGAAAAGGAATTGGCAGCTAAAAAATCCAAAATTCTAATTGCCTCATTAGACACAGAGCCACTTGTCACCCACACGCCAGATGACTTTGTAGTTCTCTGCTTACATTGTCACTTTAAGTGGCAAGATTAATGTCAGTAATCCCAGCACAGGCTTTACTAAGTGTCATGGAACACCAGTTGTCTCTCAGTTGATAGAAAGGGGTATGGTAGGGCAGGTACACTTGTCCTAACAATGCTCTAACTGAAACAGACTGATTCACTGCACAACCTTCACCCTCTACATGGTAAGGGTCAGAGCAAAATTATAAAGAAAAATTACAGAATGGCTCAGGTTGGAAGGAACCTCAGATCATCTGCTCCAATCCCCCTGCCATGGCCAGGGACTTCTCTCAGCTAGACTCAGTTGCTCAAGGCCTCATCCCACCTGGCCTTGAACACCCCCAGGGAGGAGGCATCCACAGCCTCCCAGGGTAACCTACTCCAGAGTCTCACCTCATACTGAAGAACTTCTTCCAAAGATTCAGTCTAGCCCTACTCTCCCTCAGCTTCAAATCATTCCCCCATGTTCTGTCTCTAGACACCCTCATGAAAAGTCCCTCTGCTGGAGGATCCCTTCAGATATTGGAAGGCAGTCCTAAGATTCCACCAGATTCTTCTCCAGGCTGAACACCCTCAGCTCCCTCAGCCTATCCTCATAGTAGAGGTGTTCCAGCCCTTGGATCATCTTTGTGGCCCTCTTCTGGACTCACTCCAAGAGCTCCATGTACTTCTTATGCTGGGAGACACCAGAACTGGATGCAGTATGTATGGTGGTGTCTCAGCAGAGCAGAATCAAGGGGCAGAATCCCCTCTCTTGCCCTGCAGACTACACTGCTCTGGCTGCAGCCCAGCACACAGCTGCCTTCCATGCTGGATGAGGGCACTGCTGGCTCATGGGGAGCTTCTCAACAATCGATACCCCCAAGTGTCTTTCTTCAGAGCTACTCTCCACCCACTCTACACTCTGCTCCTCAAACCTTGGAGCTTGCCATCTCTCAGACTGCTTTCCCAGTATCCATTTGAAAGCAAGCAGAGAACTGAGATTTACAGCCATCTCTGTCATGAAACAATTAACATACTGCTCTCTAAAGTAAATTCAATTATTAGCCACATCTAATGATCTCTCATAAATAGAGAGAATTCAATCTCATCATTTACTTATGTTCCTGCTACCCAGCAAAACTTAATTGTGAAGAGCTGCCACAGAGATTTCAGCTAGATATCCAAACAATTAACACTGTGATGTAAAAATAGACAAATTACTGCTCATAAAACGAATGTAATTACTAATGGACAAAAAGTAATGAACTGCAGAGTGCATCCAGTTCAAAGAGGATGCTGCAATATGTATTTCCAATAAATATGCCTGTAACTATTAAATATATATGATATTTAAAAAACAGTTCCAAATTACTAACTCCATATCCAAGTTGATCTTCTTCCCCAAAGCACCATGTATTTAATCAAGCCCTTGGGTTTCTAATCCCTTTTAATTTATTACTGATATGTAAAACCAACTTACTTCAGCAGTGGACAAAGGCTTTTAAAATGAAATCTACCAGTGCACAAACCTGATTTAGTTTATTTACTGGGGAAATTAAAGCAACATAAAAACATGCCAATTGCATCACTGGACATTTGAAGTTACTCTAAGCAAAGCAGCCCTTTAGAATTATTAGATGCAATAATTTTGCTTTGACTAAAGAGCTGGACACAACACTATATCAATATTTTCCATCCCTAATTCCTATTTTCCAAACTTTATGGTCCTCACTGAATCTGAGTTCATTTACACTTTTCCTTGGGCAAGCAAAATTCCCTTTAACTTCCCCAAGCATTTTATTTGAAAAGGCAGTGAAATACTTCAAGACCTGGCCCTGGGAGGAATAACATCCTAGGAATAACTAGGAATAACATCTTTTTCATCTCTATTTTATTCATTCAGGAGTAGGTGAGATATTCAGGAATTCCCAGAGCATACAAACTCTCTAAGTCTTTTTGTGCCAGAAGATAGGAATCAATAACAGTAGAAGAATGATGAGGCGCTGCATTTCAGTAATAAAGTATGGTGGTGAAGAAGTCCACCCAACATTTCAGTACTGCATTTGTCCTTTCTCCTGCAGACATTAACATATACATCCCTTCAAGGATAGAGGTCAGACCCGCTACTGGAGCACATTCTTTTCCTCATTGATTTTGAGGAGTAACTGGTACCCAGAAACCTAATGACAAGTGAGCTGGCAAGCATATTCTGGACAGTGAAGGCTGGACTGGCCCTCTCCTAGATACTGAGAGCACTTTCTTTGAACATCTATAATGGGATGCAAAGCACTTGACAGGAGACTGTTGTCTGAATGGGAATTCATCTAAGCCTGTGCTGGCATGCTGAGGCTAGCAAGTGGCAGAGGTCACTGTTTCCTTTGAAGGCATAGCCTATAAGATCTGCTAATGGCAAACTGATACATCAAGAAAACAGAGTGAGCCCAAGCTTCACCAACCCACACCAGCATCTACTGCCCAGAAGGAAAAAGGTTGGCAATGGAAACTGCATGGAGAAGGAAGGTAAACTGATCTACTGGAAGCGTGTCTTCACTTTCAGTAACACCTTTATAATCTTTAACAACAAAGCAAAGCTATTCCCAGAACTATTATTTTTCTTTCTTTTATCCAACCTTCCTTTCAGACCTTGAGGTTTCCTACATTAGTCATAGAGGAGGCACATTGGATGCATTTCCCAGAAAATTCCCTTACTATCTACCCTGGCCAGAAAAGTCTACAGAAAACAAATCCTTCCCCAGGGCTTAAATATAGTCCAAACAAAAACACAACCTACACTTCAGATTTTGTTCTTTTAGTGCCTGTACTGAAAACAGTGGTATGGGTGTCACAAATACCTACTGAGAATCCAGCTGACACAGAGAATATAGCTGACTAAGCAGTCAAACAGAGGTCCAGCACTGTGCTATTGCTGGGTTCAGCTCTGAAAACTGAGCTGTTACCCTGTCAGAAGGGGAAGAAGATGGCTTTCGCTTCTGAGTTGTCATTAGCTTGAGCTCCCTGCTTCCCCATCCCTTCAGGAGGGATATCCTATACCTTTAAGCAAATGGAGACATCTTTGGTTTGTGTTATGGCTGGCATAAGCACTAATGGTTTATACCTCATCTTACTGTAAACAGGAACTTCTTCTAGCATTCTGGGCCTCAGAGCTGGCAGGGACTGAAGTTGCAAACAAGGCAGTAGCAGCATCATGATCAGTACCTGCCTGTGAAAACATTCCTCTAGCTAGCTCAGGATCTGCACACACCCAAGCAGCTCCAACCTGTCAGGCCCCATAGCTTGTCTAGCTGGACATATCAGAATTACCATCATTGTAGAGTAGGTATAGGGGTAATGGTAGGCCAGGTAGCAGACATCATCTTTGTGAGGGAACTTGATGCTGAAGGTAAGCGTGTAGTAGAATTTTCCTCTCGTGCCTCCTCCGGTAGCTGCACGGCAGCGGTAGTGGTTTCTAGAAGGAGAGAAAGAGAAGGAAACAGATAATTTTCACTTCTGGATGGACAGGACAGAGCTAAGCATTCAAAGAAGCATCCATTCTGAATGAGCTTTCATGAGCTCCAAGCTCAAGCAGTCATTGTAGCTAGAGTGGGAAGGCCCTGTGCAAGCACAATCAATCCAACACCAGCAGTGAACAGGTACAAAAACATAACAGAGCTAAACAACGTCCAGCACACCCTGGGGCTAGATGAAAGGAAGAAGGTTAGAGAAACCACAGCTCCACTGGACAGGGATGTGAATAAGATGGTGATGGCAGGTAGCACTGACCAAGGTACTACACCAAATCCAAGGGGGCCTTGGGATCTGTGCACTGTACAAAGATCAGCAGGTAGCAAAGAGGCAGAATTGTGTGGCAGTACAGGGGACAGCTAGCTGCAGCTAGTCACTGCTGATGGATGGGAGCATTCTCATAAGAAAATACTTTGTTTCAGTTTGTGAAGGTGCAAAAAAGAAATAAGCCAGCAAATGCTAACTCGTATAGCTCAGTCCAAACAGATGTAAACTGATGGATTCAGCAGACGCTGCTGTATTGCTTCCAACATCTAACTGCTCTTGCTCAGAGATGCAGGTACCTGTTCACAGCCCTGAACAATGCTACCTGAAGATATTCTGTGAAAGCCTGGAGATTGAGAAGGTGTGAATGCCCTACTAAACCAGCCAGTCAATTCTACCACAGAAAGAAAAGAGAGATTCCAGGAATAATAAAAAGTAAATAAAAAGGATATACACAGAAATATTTCCAATGTCTTCAAAGGCTTCTTGCAGAATAGGAAGAGGAGAAGAGTGGACTTGGGTAGAGACTGCACACAGAAGAAAAGCAACCACACACAGATTTTCAGGGTTTAAGCTACCAACAAGAAACCCTCTTTTGGATTCCTTCCTTTTGGAGACTTGAGCCTCTTCCTGCCAGGGAGCAGCAAGGACCAGATGTTCCTAAAAGATGGCAGGGCTGAGCTCAATATAGAAGCCAGCAGGAGAGGAGCTTCAACAGCCAGGTTTCCTTTCCACATTCCTAGAAAAGGCCATAGCCAGGGTGACAGACAGCTTCAACAACACAACCAGATCATCAGAGAAGCTTGTGTGATGAAGCAGCTCTGTGTCAAGCCAGATCAGTTGATGGGTCAGGATCCAAATCCCCAGAGCTGATAGCAAAGCACAGAAAATGGACAGTAAGGGTGGAAGCCCTAGGTGGGGCTGGTTAGAATCATCGAGGTCTCTTATTGCACTCACAGCCTTGACACTCTCCTCATTAAAACTACAAAGTCTTGAAGTAAGCATCTCAATCTAGAACTAGATCTCTTAGATCTCTCTAATAAAGGGATCACTTCAGATTGAGTAAGAAAGGGGTTTTTTTCAGCATGGAGATGAGACACTGTAGGAAGAAGCCTCACAGCAACTCGAATCCATAAGTACCTTTCAAACAATATTTTCTCCCCACATTGCACCAATGACGCTGTTTCTGAAGGACTGTGAGGTTTCTTTGACAAATGATATCATCAACGTTGCATTAAAATGCAAAATAGAAGAGGCAACCAAAAAAATACCATTTCAGCTCCTGAAATTTACAGTACTGGTTTATTTTGCTGCTGTTCATTTTCATTCAGAGGGGTGGAGAGGAAAGATAATTATTCTTGTCAAATCCTCCAAAACCATCATCTCTTTTTCATAAGGAAGGCACAATACAACACTGCTGGGTTTTCACCTCAATTTAACAGACAGGAGCATGGAGGGTGAATGATGCTAACTGGATCAAGAGATAGTCCAGGAACCCTGAGTCACTGTGGCAGACTGAAAAACTTAGCAGTTTTATTCTCAGCTGAACCCTTCACCCCAGCATTTATTTTGTGAATAAACCACCTTAATATTGGACAAAGATACAGACAAAAAGAAAAAAATTGCAATGAACTCTCAAATATAGAAACAGCCACTTAACTCTTCTCTGTATTTCAGTGGACTCAGGATTTGAGCCTTTGAGTCATAGCAATGACATTTGGTCTAGTTCCTGGCAATTCTGACAGAGAAAGATAATTAAGAACCATTTCCTGTATAGGACATAAGGAAAGCATTCATCTCCATGGCATTTATTATATTCAGTGTCACTTGGAAGGTTAGATGAGCTTCTTCATAAAGAACAGTCACAAAGTGCGGAGATCACCTGAGTCCTACCCTCCAAATTCACATCTGTAGTTAAAGGCGTGGGAGGAAGCAGGTCCTTGCAGATAGATACTGCCTAAATACCTTACACATTATTCCCACCTGCCCCTAATGCTCCAGTAAAAGGTTCTCTCTCTAATCTGTAATCCTGCAGTCAAAAACATCTCTCCTGTCTAAAACGGCCACTTAACCCAGAGCTTTTACAGCACCAGACACCTCTGACCTTGATGGCAGTCAATGGTTCTTACTCCTGACAGTGTTCAGATCTCATGATGACAGTGCTGAAGAGGCATGATCACAATGTTCCTGCTGTCAGCACCTCTGCTGTTCCAGCAAACCTCCCTTACAGAACAAGTATTTCCTAGACTTTTGAATCACTTCTCAACACCTGCTTCAATCTATAGCAAACTATCTGCTAGTCACAGGAAGTTTTCATGTGAGGCTTCAATGTTCTTTACTCATGCATGAAAAAGAAACACTTGTAAGAGAAAACACAGTCTGAGAGGTGGTGTATTCTCACTGCACCTTACTGTGTCTTCTCACAAGCCATTACACAAGGCAGTAGCTCTGAATCTTTTTAGAAGAAATAATAAAAAATAAAAAGCTTTATTCCTCTTTGCCTCTCTTTCCTTCTACTGCTGTCACCCCAAGATTGCTCTTTACCTCTTTGGCTCCTGCACCAGGCTCTCTTCCTCACTCCTTTTTCATCAAAACCTTCTACAACACCAGCATGAAGCACAAATTAATAAGCAAGGAAGAGGGAAAGGAATAAAAGAGCCCAGAAGCATCTAGTCCTCACTATCAGATTGGTGTTCTCTCTCTCTTAAAAAGTTCAAAGTCTCACATGCTCTCTAGAAACTAATACACTGATTATTGGAAAGAGAATGAGAGACCAAGGTGTGGGGTTTTTAATCAGCATGTTAGCTGAACCTACTGTGCTTTTCAATCACTTTGTAATGGTGAAATCATTTGACTTGCTGCTCTCCTTCAGAAATAATGTGCAGGTAGTGTATTTCTAGCACAGCTGTGATAGAAAGTTAATTAATAATAATTATAATGCTACTTATCACTTACACTGCATGGTAATTTTTTGAGCTTAAATGCCTTTGCAAGCATTATCTAATTAAAACTTGCTTCTCATTTATCTATTCCCATTCTTTGGGTAGCAGATAAGCGACTCTAATTTTCCATCCTTTATAGGTGAGGAAACAGAGACAGATAGCTGAAACCATTTAGCCAAAGATACAGACAGGTCAGTAAAGCTGGATTGTAACTCAGGAATTCAAAAGCACCAAGTGATGTAAAGAACAACATTTCTTGGTCATCCTGTCTTTAGACCTTCTGTCTGCAGTATATAGTACAGCACAGAGCATTGGTAGATGATGGAATCTGGTACTGAATCAGCTTGGACTAAAATGACCAAAGAACTTATCAATATCCAAGATTTCTAGGCCATTTTAAAACAGAGTTCAAAATTAAGTCAAACATTTATTACTTCTGATCCGTTGATGCGCTCCCTTTGCCCAAAATCATTCCACCTGGACTATGATGCCCTCATTTTACATGTCTTGACCTTCTTACATCTGGTGGAGTCACCATCCCTGGAGGTGTTTAAGCAGCTGTGGATCAGCTTATGGACACGGTTTAGGACTGACCCTGAAGTGGGTCAAAGGTTGGACTGGGTGAGCTTTGAGGTCTCTTCCAACCAGATGTTTTCTGTAATTTTGTGATCTCCAAGTGTGGCAGCTAAGTGCAATAATCCTTAGCAACACTTGGCTTCATATAGTAAAGAAAGCAGCATTTAACAGTTTGTGGGGGCATTGCTGTTATTTTGGGGTCTTCCATATTGGAAATTGGAAGCTGCACAAAAACTTCCTTTTCAAAGACCAAATCCATGTTAAGGCATCTTTATCATCATGACTGCAAACAGATTCCCAGTTCACAGGATCACAGGATGTTAGGGGTTGGAAGGGACCTCCACAGATCAAGTCCAAGTCTCCTGCCAGCACAGAACCATAGAATCCAGCACAGGTCACACAGGAACACATCCAGATAGGTCTTGAAAGTCTCCAGAGAAGGAGACTCCACCACCCTGCTGAGAAACCTGTTCCAGTGCTCTGTAACCCTCACACAGTAAAGAAGTTCCTTCTCACATTGAGGTAGAACCTCCTGTGCTGTAGTTTATATCCATTACCCCTTGTTCCATCACAGGGTGCAGTTGAAGCAGAATATTCCTACAGCCATATTGCTGTTAAGGTCTTGAGGTGTATTAAAAAGGTCAGGTGCTGTTAGAGTGAGACTGGTGTCTCAGCCCTCTTGTAGATATCATTACAACTGAAATGTGGCCTGCTAGTGCTGTGATGATTATTTCATCCAATAGGATTATAATGACACTGAAAAGACAAGACCTAGTTCTGACACCACTATGATCACCCAACAGCAAAGTCTTCAGTGGTGATGCGAGAACAAAACCCTCCACGTACCTCATTAATAGCTGTGAGCTGACTATTGCCTGCAAAAGCTGGAGGTGAGGTAATATGTTTAGAATGAGCCACAAAAGCAAAGGCACAAGCACACTGTCACCAATTCAGCATGCTGCTATTGTTCCTTAAAAAATTTGCTGGAAAAGAATATTATTCAGTGCATGAAAGCTGCCAAGATGGCAAGTGAATTAGATGATCTTATAGTAACTGCAGCTCTGTTTATCATGGGGGCATCCTGTCACCTCACAGAGAGGCAATAAAACAGAGCAGAAGTGTCACTCAGCTTCCTTTTGACAAGAGCACTGCTAATACCCTCCTCAACATAAAAACTCTCCTGAGACAGGCAGGAAAGGTGGGTGGTGACAGAACTGTGCCACAACATTCATCTCTGAGTGAGCTGTCCCATACTCAACGAAGATGACTGGCAGCAAAGATCAGCCGGCGTGCATCACCCAGACACCTTACAGATGTTCCTTTCCTCCCACTGTACTTCAGCTCTGAGGTTGTTCTCAGCAAAAGCCCTGCTGCAAAAGCAGTTAGGGGCCTCTTGGAATGTTTTTTCCTCATGTTTATCAATAATTCCTGGTACAAGTAATTACATGAGGTTTCCTTCAAAAAGAAATCACAAAATATTACCGGTTGGAACGGACCTCTAGAGACCATCCAGTCCAACCCCCTGCCAGAGCAAGATCAGCTAGGGATGGTCACACAGGAATGCATCCAGGTGGCTTTGGAAAGTTTCCAGAGAAGGACACTCCCCAGTCTCTCTGGGCAGCCTGCTCCAGGGTTCTGTCACCCTCACAGTAAAGTGTTTCCTCATGCTAAGGTGGAATCTCCTGTGTTACATTTTTTCCTTGTCCTGTCACTGGGCACCACCAAAAAGAGCCTGGCAGCTTTGTCCTGACACCCACCCCTCAGATACACACTTTGATAAGATCCCCTCTCAGCCTTCCCTTCTCCAGACTAAGCAGCCAAAACGTGCCAGTCCTACCTCAGGATACCTGTGACCAGGGTGAACAGAAATAGTGAGCTCTTTCTCCAAAATACAGGTGTCATGAAATCATTATAGGATTGCTACCATCTCCTACTCTGAGGTAAAGCCTGAGCAAACCTCAATCATACTTTCTTCACATTCCCTCCCACCTACAACTTCAAAAGATTAAAATGTCAGTAGAGCTAAAAACACACACAAGTGTGTGTATGCACAGTCTTGTACCTGGAAAACCACGTGGAAACCTAGAACACACAGTAAATGAGACAGAAAACAAGTGGTTGTTATAGATGGATCTGTTGACATACAATTCAGTGCACAGCTGGAAAACCCAGAATGCTCCAAATCAGTAAAACTCTGTTCTCTTGCATATTATGAACAAGAATCTGATTACAAGGCTAAATTGTAAAATCATGGCTTAATCTTAGATGTCAGCTGCTGTTTAATCACTGCACAATAATTGCCCTGTTAATGACATGAGAAGCCACTCTTGTGGTAGTCAGTGTGTGAATTTTGCCCAGCCAGAAGCCCATATTCATAAAAGCCAGAAGTTACAGGCATGCAAGTGCACCACAAAGGGTTAGCTCTTGGGGTAGCAAGGGTCAGGTAAATAAAGGTTAGTGAAGAGTACTCGCAACAAAATGAAACAGCTACTCAAACTGCTACAGACAGATGCCAGGTTGAGAGAGAATAATCTGAGCCTCCAGACTACCCTCCACCCCTCAAAAACACACCACATTACAACAGATGTTCTAACAGACTCAGAAATCTTTTGTGTCAGCACAAGTTTGAGGCTCCACTGCCTCTAGAAGGCAGCCCACTGTTGTTGTTTGGATTTATTTGCTCATCAAACCTACTTGTGAACATAAACATTTCTGAACCTAACAGCAAAAAGTTGTGAACTACAACACAAATTCTTGCACGGAGCAAGCACATTATTTCACATCTAAAACTCAGCCTCATCACATGAGTTCATGAAGGGATGAGGACCATTCACAGCATCAAAAAAGTTCACCTCTGTCCTGAGAGCAGTACTTAACCATGCCAGATAATTATCAGTGTTCTTAATTATCAGTATTCTTAATTATGTCAACACCTTAGGGGTTTTGTTGTATTTCCCTACCTGTCTGCAGTCACTGGATAGCTCAAGACCTATGCTTCAATTGCAAGGTATTAGGGGCAAGGATGGGATTTTTCTTTATACACTGCTTAATGTAGTGCCCATAGAGTCCTGAGACACTGAGGCATTTTAGTGATGTAAATCGGTGAATAAAAATCATGACAGAGAAATTATTAGCATTAGAAAATAATATTAAAAGGGAAAACTTGTCACTCAAACATTCTCAGTGATATCTTTCAGGTCATGACAGGTAAAGCCTGGATAAAATAGTTAATTAACATCACATACTGCAGTTTTTGATTTAAAAAATATTAGCTTCACCCACAATACTCTACTAGTTCATCTTCAGCATGACCTCTTCCTTCCAGTGCTGAGCTCCTCTTCCTTCTTGCACCACCCCAGGCTACACATCATTCCCAGGCATCCCACTCACAGGCACTCAACCAAACACATTTATTCACACCTGTAATTTTCCTGCTTTTTCTATTCCCTCCCTCAGACTTCAACTCTGCACAGATTTTTCTAATCCAAAACAAGCCAATTATCCTGGGCCTGGGAAACTCTTCCAATCCTCATCTTTAAAGCAATTAATAAAGGTCATGGATAACATTTTTGGAAGCCTTGAGAAAATAAACCAAGGTTCATTCAGCCTACTGAAACCCCAAGCCCTATGCTTGTCTGCTGAGATCTGCCTTGTAGCTGTTTGCTGGAGGTGGAAGCGCATTGAGGCAGCATCCATTTGGAAACATTTGCAATGGGTGGCACTGGTGGTCAGAGGTTAGCAACATCCATGTGGTCAGCAGGGGGGGACCAGAATGAAAGCAAGCCACAAATTAGTCACCCAAAATGCACTTACTTGTAGTAGCAGATGTCATAGCCTGCCCGCAGCCAGCGTGGCCTGCCCTGGAGAGCTTCTTTCACTGAGTACATGACCGGCTGCATGCCTGCATAAAACAAAACAGATTCAAGTGACAGGACTTCTCTGACTGGAAAAGACAGGGCTGAGGAGAAAAAGGCATCCTTGTTTCATCTGTGCTCTCCCTGGAGATCATTTATTCAAAGTAAATACATTCCCCCAAAGCCTCTGATACAGCGACATCTGTACAACAAGCACCTCCAGAAGAAAGGAGCTGAATGGAGTTCATTAGGGAAAAAAAAAAATAATCCCTACTGGCCTTTGCAAAGGAGGACTTAAAGCTGTCCTGCTTACAAATAGAAGGAAGGTAAACAAAAGAAGAATCCATCAAGGTACAAAAAAAAAAAAATCAGTAATTTGTTTAATCCAATGTTTTATGCTTCACTGCACCATTACTGAAACTCTAATCCTACCAGAGGGTTAGAGATGTGCAGTGTATCCAGTCCCATGCCTTCAGAAAGCAGCAAGAGAAATTGGAGGGTTTGAAGTATGTCATCAGACCTGTGTGTCATAAATGCTGATAACAATAGCAGCTTTCTTTGTACTGTTTTGTATCAGAAGACGACTTCTTCCTGGCCTCCAAAATGTTACCATTTTATGCCCCAAGGTATGAGGACTCTCTCTGAACTGAGCTGCCTGTGCATTACTCACAGCTGCACAAAGCTAACCCAAAGGCAGGTTTTGTACCTAATTCCTTGGCTGTCCACACTTGCCTGCTCTGTCACAGGTCTAGTAAGGTCAGGATTGTCCTCACCAGCAAAGCTCTCTGCTTAGGGTGTTCCTTGCAAGGTGCTGGCAGCTGGGGGCTGCAGGGGTGACTTCTGATTCAAGGTGGTGCCAGACAGCTCCAGTGGACCCAACACATCCACATCTCAGCCCAGCAATGGTACAGGCAGAACATCTGTGAAACCTCTTTAAGAAAGGGCATTTTCCCCTTTGAAGTATTTGTGCATGTTAATAAGGTGCCCCCTGAGCCTTCTCTTGGCTATTCTTGTGCTGAGAGGAGGAGATGCTTGAAAATCATTAATACTCCTGAAATATTTCCATAAAGCACAGGAGAGTTAGAAACTAAATAGCTGCTAAAGAGCTGGAAAGTGTCACAGCAGAAAAGCATTTCCAGCTCTGCTGTGGTGTGGGGTAACTGCTAACTAGAGTACAGCTAGAAGGAATCTCTATATTGCTGTTTCCTGCACCAGCACCATAAACCACATACAAACAAGCAGCAACTCTGTGTTTGGTTCCAGGCCATGGAACACAGTGAGCTGAGAGGCCTGCCCAAGCCTCTCCCTCCCAGAGGGGGCACACACCCAACCCACCTGAGAGCAATGGTTGATGCTGGTCTGCCATCACTTGAATTACAAATAAATACATATAAGAAGCTTTTCCTTTCTATTTCTCCCCCATGGAAACATTCAGTTTTAGAAAACAAACACAAATCAGGCTTTAGATGAAATCCCATTATTGCTCATGGAACAATGAGTTAGTGGAAAGGGGAAAGGAGAGAGGTGGAGGCTGCACCTACTGCCTTGCTCTGCTCCCAGTCACAGCTTTTTCAGTGAACAGCATTTTGGCTGATTTGAAAGTTACACAGTGCCATCTAACCAAGAGCGAAAGGGAAAGGGAAAAAGCAAACCAGAGCAGTAACCAGGAGCTTGCAGAGTACTGCCACCTATGGCACTTTGGCACTACATCACAACTGGAAGCTTTTAGCATTGCAAGTACAGGCACTGGCCCAGGAAAGCACAGAGGAGATGCAGCAAACACAACATTTCTCACCAACAGCCTGTGTAAGCATTATGCATGTGCTGGAAGGGGTAATGAGCCTCCCCCTCAGCCAAGCCACATGAGCTGGAGGCTCCACTGCCTTCACAGAGCAGAAGTAACCCACAGAAGAATTGCTTTACCAGCCAATCCCACCTACAAACCATACCAAAGCAAGCCATGGCTCAGCCTCCCTCCTTACACTGGATGACATTTTCACTTTTTTTTTTTTCTTCCAAATATGTTTTTCATTGCATGCTTGAACATGAGTCATGGCCAATTTCAGGTGCACAAAATGAGATTATAAATGCTAACAACAGCCAAACCAGCAGAAAACAAGCAATTTTCTACCAGTAATAGCCAGAATCTCTAGCTATGAAGCTACTGGTGGTTGTATCAGAGGCTGTATTGGGGTTTACAGTAGGATCCTGACATACTTCATTTTCAGGCTGTTAGCAGACACAGCACACTGTTGTTTAGCAATTCAGGGTAGTAGAATAAGAAAAAACAAACAACACAAAAAACACAATACCAGAACCAAAAAGCACTACACCAAAAACACCATACACCAAAACATCAACCACCAAAGGAAAAAAACCACAAACAAAACCAAAACCACAAAACCCCCTCAACCATCCAACAGAACAACACAACAGTTGTTTTCATTTGGCATCTAGAAGATACTTGAACTCCAGCCCTTAGGAGTTCAAGATCAAATGCTGTATAATTCATTCTGCCCCTCATTTGGCCAGTTTCACAGATCCAAGTGACAAGCCATTCAAGCTCCTAGGGCTATTTGTTTAGGTACATTGATCCTGAGAGAGTTCTCCTGCTGATGTCGAAGGATGTATCCACAGGGCTTCAGGAGAATGCAAAGTCTGATATTAGGGGCTTATTAAACATTCTGAGTCAGGTCTTAAGCTGGTGTAAATTAACACAGCTCCATGGAAACAAATCAAAAAAAGCCAGCCTATGCCAGCTAAGAATTCAAGCCCCAGTCTCCATGCAGAAGAAATAATTTGTCTTCTAAAATGGGCATTGAAAGCTGGGATTTGCCCTGCCTGCTTCTGAGTAATGCTGCCTTCCTCCTGAACCACAGACTATGACAAGAGCTCAAAGACAGCAAGCAACAGAATTTCTTTAATCATTAATATCTGCAGAAGTCTCAGCAGGTCTGAAGGCAGAGATATCTCTTTGGATAACGCCAAAGAATCATGAATATTTGCTTTAGGATTATCTACATTTATTTAAATCTTAGCACTTTCCAATTCTGTGCTGCTCATTCAATTCCAATAGCTTTTTTCCTTCCCTCATCTCCCAAACCCAGCACTATTCTCCCTCTGTTCTACTCTCTAAACACAAAAATGATTTATTATTTTCCTCCACAAATCCTACCCAAGGTCTTAATATTCAGTTTACACCTCAAGTCCTCCTGAGGATAAAGGTCCTCTGACAAACCTAAAGTAACTCTTTCAGTGGAGATGAGATTAAACTTAGTCTCCCTTATGCTTCCAGATATGAAAAGTTCAAGACCTTTACGACACTAAAAAGATATTCTTGTGAAATGAAGACTCCCCCAGTTCCCCACAGACTCATACCATAATTAAACTGGCTGTTGAACTTCTCACAGTTGATAATGTTGAAGCGATAGGAAGTTGCTAATTTCATGCCACGGACCTCAAAGTAGAACCACTGGTGATGCTGGTTGCTGTTCACATCTGTGTTCATAATTAAGTCATACTCAAACCTGTGAGGGAAGACCAGAAAAAAAAAAAACTAAACAAAAAACAGTGGCCATGAACTCCTTGATAGTCTGCCACTAACCCTGCTGAAGGGAGCAAGCTCCATGATCAAATTCATTAATAACCTGTGAAAGCCAAAGAAGCCCAAAGCAGCAGTGCCCAGACACACCAAGCATACCGCGTTAGCCACCTCAAAACCTTGAGCTCTGCTTTCTCACTCCTGTTGAATCATAGAATCAACCAGGTTGGAAGAGACCTCCAAGCTCATCCAGTCCAACCTATCACCCAGCCCTAAGCAATCAACTAGACCATGGCACTAAGTGCCTCATCCAGTCTCCTCTTGAACGTCTCCAGTGATGGTGACTCCACCACTTCCCTGGGCAGCACATTCCAATGGCAATCACCCTCTCTGTGAAGAACTTCCTCCTAACATCCAGCCTATACCTCCCCTGGCACAACTTGAGACTGACTACCGTGACATGGAATCACAGAATCATTTAGGTTGGAAAAGACCTCCCAAAATCAACCATTATATCTAAGTCTCCCAGGGCTACACCATGTCCTTTGATTCTCCCCCTTTTAAGCCTCCCCATGCCAAGCTCCCCCTTTTCTTCACATCAAGCCTCATCTACTTGATGCCCCTTTGAGCAGCCAGCCCCTGGCTGTTGAAAGGCATGGCAAGCTCTCTAACATATAACCTGCTTCCCTGGAGGAAGCTTTCCAAAGCCAGAAGTCTCCCAGTGAGGTCACAGCAGGAAGGCAGGTCAGGACACAGCCACCCCCGGGTACTTACTCACGCACTTGGATGACTTTGCGAAGGTTTCCTGATTCAAACTGGGAGAAGAACGTCAGGCAGCCTGGAACACCTGGACTTGAAGGGCTGCAGGAGATCAAATCAAGGATACCTATAGCAGGGTGCTTCAGAGACAAGCCTTCCCCAACACCTTCTGTACATTCATATAGGTTTTCATCTTCTATTACTTTTTTAAATAAGAGAAACCCAGAAAAGTGTCAAGAGGTGAGCAAATCCTTAGTCATAGTATGGTCTGGGTTGGAAGGGACCTCTAGAGGTCATCAGGTCCAACCCCCTGTGCAATCAGCAGGGACATCCTCAACTAAATCAAGTTGCCCAGAGTCCTGTCAAGCCTCACCTTGACTATCTCCACTGTTGGGGCCTCAATTACTTACCTGGGCAACCTGTTCCAGAACCATCACGGTAAAGAACTTGTTCCTATCCAATGCAACATTCTCCCCTACTCTTGCTTAGCGATTTGAAACCTCATCTTTTTGTTCCTCAATACTCCTTTCTGTTCCACTTTCCTGGAAGGGACCTTAGAGCTGGCTTCCAGTACCTGAAGGGATCCCTAAAGGAAGGCTAGAGAGGGATTTTTCATAAGGGTGTCTAGCAAAAGGGGAAATGGTTTGAAGCTGAGGGGGAGTAGGGTTATAATGGATCTGAGGAAGGTCTTCAGTATGAGGGTGGTGAGACTCTGAAATAGGCTGCCCAGGGAGGTTGTGGCTGCCTCCTCCCTGGGGGCGTTCAAGGCCAGGTTGGATGAGGCCTTGACCAGCTGAGGGTTAGAGTAAGTAATTTCTAAGGTTCTTTCCAACCTAAGCCCTTCTGTGATTCATATTTTCTTTCTTGATTCCAGTTACTTTCCCCACTAAATTATTCCCATTATTTCATTCATTGCATAAGGCAGCTTTATACAATTAATATTTATTTATTCTTCCTTCCTCTGTATATGTTCCTTAAGCTTATAAACCCTTAAATTCACCTTTAACAACTTCACAACTTTCTCCTACCTCAAACTGTCCTTCACTTCTTTTTTCCTCTCCAAAGAATGTTCTCTGAGTCTCTCATTCTTCCTTTAAGTTCAACAACTTCTTATTTAGGATGCTCCTGTGTACTACATCTTCTCAAAGCCTGTAATTGCTGGCCGTAGTTGAGGACTTAAAACTGCTCACAAAGGCAGGTGGTTGTTTTCAGAAGGCTCTAAGTGACACTCCTTTCAGGGGACATGTACAGCCTGAGACACTGAAGTGTACACTCACTGGGAAAGGCTGCTTCAGGGCAGAGAGGCTCCATCTGGATTCAGAGCTATAAATCCCAGAGCCAACCTACATGTTCCAAATCACCACATGCAATTCAGATGTATCGAGGGACATAATAAAGTGCCTCTGATCTATAGATTCTCTTTTGTCTAAAAGGTTTTGAGGCTGTCTTGCTCCAGTGACTTCCACAGTAAATCCTTTCCCCAGAGCCACATACAACTCATCTCCTCTTGTGTTTCTTTTCCTGTTGAACCTTTACCTTCTAGGTTCTTTCTTCTCTCTCTTTATCAGAGCTAAAAAAGTAAACAGCTCTCTACCTAACCCAGCACTGACATTGCTCCTGATTCCAGTACTTAAGTTACCCACCTGGGCTCATCTAAATCAAAAACAGTTCTGCCTATCACACCACCTGGCTGGATGAAGCGGCGAATGTCATCTAGTACCTTGTCCCTAGGAGAAAAAAAAAAAAAAAAAAAAAAAATTAATAAAGCAAATTGTAGTGATACTAAGAAATCTTATATAGCTTGATCTTGTAGAAGCAACATGACCAAACTTAAGGAATTCTTTTGAAGGACTGGTAGGAAAGAGGACTTCCAGTGCCAGTTCCAGGTAAACTTAATGTGTTTACATATTTATTTTGCCATGAGAGAGCTCCTGCTCCATTCCCATTACAACAAGTTGCCTTTTGGGTTAAGCAACTGATTGTATAAAATTTGTATTCTCTCTGCAGTATTCTGTCAAGTTTGATTTATCCCCAGTTCTTCCCAGTCAATGTCAGTCTCCCAAATGGCCAGCCTTGCCCTGTGAGGAAATATATGCCATAACTTATCAACCTACTAGACTCTCATAGAGAATCTTGACTCTAAATCAAGCTAATTTCTGCTCATGATTAAACTGAAGTTCTCTGATCCCCAAAGATGATCAAGTGTGAAATACCAGATATTCTTCCTGACCTTTGCAGCAATCATGTTATGCCCTGAAGCATGATATGATTATTCCCATTTTAGCTGTATGGTTACACGTGTTATTAGAGTCATAAAAGCAGAGCTTTCAGAGCAACAGTGCAAGAGAAGATGGTAGAGTGGTTTTTGCCTCCAAATCAAATTTTTAGTTTTTATAGTTGCTGCAAAAAAAAAGAACCATTGTCTCTCTAGAGATCAGAAAATTAGTTGGTCTTCACAAATGCCATTAGATAAGCATGGATCAGCTTTCATCCAGCCTCTTTGGTATCTGCTGTACCACAAAAGAAGCGTAGTCATTGCACATAGCCATGCATGGATCAAAGCTGTAGTTAAAAGAGCAGTTTCTACTCCTAGCAGAGCTTCAAAGTACAGCTTTCCTCTCATCTCAACACCTGCAGCAACAGGAGAAAAACAGCAGCCTCTAGCAGTGTGCCAGAGTGGGGACCTGGTTTTATCTCTTTCTACATGTTACACACCATGTATGCTGCCTTCTCCTAGTATGCTGGGCAGCAGGGAATTTGTCCCCACCACTGCTGGTAACTCATAACAGACTTCCCAGAAGCAGACATAGATGCTAAGGAAGGAAGGTTCTGGAGGACCCCATGGAGCAGATCAGGGGTGAGGGGCAGAGCAAGACACACAGCAGAAGGGTAGATAGGGGGATTCTTGAGAGCCTCACACACAGAGCTCTAAGAGGACAGAAAGGATTCTCCCTCAAAGAGCCAGGTAGGACCCAGTGTTGCAAGCAAGAGAAGTGGTTGTCACTTTGATCTATGAGGCAAAGCAAGCAGTGCACAGACAGTTCACACCTTATCCACAGACACACAGAAAATCCATGTCAGAGAGAATCCTAATCCTGTCCATAATCCAGCTAAAGAACATTTTCCTTTCCTCAGGAGGAAAGCCCAAAGTGCTGTGTGGCCTTGGACCAAATAAGCTGCTAAACAGAAATTCCTTCTATAATTGCTCAAGACAGAGATATGTTTTAGTCAGAAGCTAGACAAACCAGTTTTGAGCCCAAGGGCTCTCAGTGTGGCAATTATATTCCAGCACAATCACCTTTGCACCCCGTGCCTGCGCTCCAGCATGGGCTTGCTGTGAGGAGGTGGCTGGTGACCCCAGAAATCAGGGAAGGCCAAGTCTCTGTAGGATGCTATGGACTTAACACTCCTGGCCTGAGCCATGTAGAAGCGAGGGCTATGGAATGGGATATCCCCTTGGTGTTTCTCTAGAAGCTTTGTCACCAAGCCTGAGCTCTCCAGCCTCTCTCCAGGATGAGAGCTCACTGAGGCCTCACACTCAGGGGGCAACATCTTTTTGTACCAAGCAGCATCTTTTGGGAGAGGACGCAAAGCAAGCACATGGCTCCCGGCTGGATGTTCCTCTTCACAGAAGTCTGCATCTTGGGCTGCTTCTTCACTGTCTCTCTTTTCATCAGTCTGATCCCATCTGCATTTCTCATTCTTCATCCAGCACTGAAGGGGGACTTTGAAATTCTTTTTATCTGGATCTGGTCCCATCTCTGTGCCACTTCGGTTTCTCCATTTGCAATTTGAATGTTTGACAGAAGCAACACTTGGAATGAAATGAGAGTGAGTAGAGGGAACACTCTCAGTCCTATTCTCCAAGCCTTTCTCTTCCTCAGACTCAAATTCAAGCACCTTGAAAATTTTAAAAAAGCAAAAGAAATTAAAAAGGAAACTAAGACCAGTTTGTGCTTCCTTCCAGAGGAAACCTTTCAAGAACAGATATATTTACAAATCTCCCCAAACTCTACTACTCCAACAATGCTGTCGGAGTAAAATCAGCCCGTGGACCACCTGATAGAATTTTTCTATCCACAAAGCTGTTCAAACAGTAGTCCTCAGAAACTACAAGGATCAGATCAAGTCATCTGGATGAGTCATCTCCAACCACAAGGGATTGTTTGAACAAGTTAGAAAGGATAATTTGTAAGGCATTTTGTTAAAAGTAAAAATATTACAGCAGAAGCCAATCTGCCATGCAAAACCCCACCCCTACCTTTATACAAGAGTGCATTTAATCCCATTTTTCTACTTATGGCCATAATAAATGTCACAGCACTGTGTGTAGAGGAGCTGTTCTAAGCCAGTAGTCCTTTCCAGATTCATATTTTCAACTCTTCTGAATTGCAAGACATGCAATAAGTACACTAGTCCATTTCTTGCCCCAGACTGCACTAGAGCAGTGATTTGAACTGTGCATTTCCCTCAGCAGCAGTGCAGTCTTCTCCCCTTCCTCCGGACCACTCACTGCCAGTATTGCTTCTCCACATTCTGATCTTGCTATTGCCATTGAAATTACCAGCAAAGATATAAATTATTACCTGACAGGTTTCTCATGTAGCAAATTATTCAGCTGTGCTTAGTTAATCCCTATCCAGCCAAATGTGCACCAAATTACATCACTCCCTCTCTTGTCACTCTTGATTCACACCAATAAACTATAGCATGAAGTCTTGCTTTTACTTTTTCCAGTCCTATAAGACACCTAGGTTTGCTTTTCCAAACCCTATCTAGTTCTCATCACTATTCCCTATCAAGTGCTACTTAAACTCAGAATCACAGAATTAACCCAGTTGGAAAAGACCTTCAAGATCATCAAGTACAACCTATCAAAACTCTTGACTGTTTTGCAAACCAGCACTATAATAGTACCTGAAAATTATGGGAAAGTTCTGGACACAGGGCCTCATATTGTCCAAGCTCCTCCTCTGGCCGGTCAAGCACTGGTTGTGACTTCAATTTGTTCACATCTGTCTCCAAGTCATAATCCTACAAAAGCAGAATTAGAAAAGCATGCAGAGCAAACATTCCCCATGAGATGACTGTTAAAGTAAATATTCTTTATACTACCATTGATTTCTAATGACATCATCCATTTTTAATGAGTCATATAACTGTTCTTACCATACTCATGAAAATCGTGAAATTAATATTACAGAATGCAAAAGAGAGACACAAGAGGAAAACTCAATGTTTGAGTATGCAAGGAGAGACACCATGAAGAGATGGCTGCCAAAAAAACATCAAGACTTAAACTTAAACCTTTTCATAAGCACCTCAGCTTGGGAGGTTTTGAAGTAAGAGACATCAACAACTAGGAATCATTTCTGAGCACATCATCCACTCCCTTGTTTGTGTTGTGTAAACCAGTAGGCACAGCTCCTCCAGGTGTAGTTGGTAACATTCTGATTCAAAGAAACAATAATCAAACCAATGCGTATTTAGGAAGAAAATCCTCAGAATGTTTTGAAGCCAAAATTGTCCTCACAAACCCAGAAAGCTTAAACACTCCTACCTTTGATTTAGGCAAGCACGTGGTTTCTGAGTGGCTACCAATCAAAGGCCCATGTCCATATCATTGAAATTGTAAGGCACCAACTGCTTATATTTTATTTTTATCTCCCAAAGTTACTTATAAAAACCTGTGAAACTCTTTGCCCAATCCATCTTCTACACTTTCCAAATTCCTTGATATTTTTGTATGAAAAAAAAAAAAAAGACTAAAACACTTTTCAAATCTCAGCTATCAATGAATCAGGGATAAGAACTCTATCTTAAACTTTCAGTTGAAAGTATTTGTGCCTTGATGTGCAGCCTCCTTCATATCAGATAGAAGAACCAAAGCCAAACTGTGTCAAGCATTCAGTCATTGCATAAGAAACCAGGAAAACAGGGGGCAAGAGGGAAGGCTGAAGATGTGGCATTGATGGTTGGGCATTCTGCTACAGCATCATTTAAGTAATTCAACACATCAGTAGTAATTATACTCAAGAAAACACCAAAGGAGTGATTTGCATCTAATAAACAGACTAATTTCCAAGTCCTTATCAAAACAAAAAAGATAAAATTGCCTGAATGGAAAAGGGCCCATGGCACTTCAAACCCTGAGGCACACTTGTGTTGCAAAACAGAGTCTGAAGTGCTGCTAGGACCTATTTGAAAAGGTGATGGAGAGCTGCAAAAGAGCATGAGGTCAGTTTAAAAGGATTTGCCACTAATAGCATCATGAGGCATAAGCAGCCTCAAGCTTGCTGAAGTTTCAGGCTGAGAAGAACAGATAATTGATGTGAGGATTTTGATTTTCATAGAACTCTGAAAAGTTCCTGATGGAAACAAAGATCAAATTTTCAGTTTGGCTGGTTTTAATGCCAGGTATGGTTGCATGTTGTCTAACTCTGAAAATCCTAGAATGGTCTAGGTTGGATGAGACCTCCAGAGGTCATCAGGTCCAACCCCCTCTGCAGTCAGCAGGGACATCCTCAACTAGATCAGGTTGCCCAGAGTCCTGTCAAGCCTCACCTTGAATATCTCCACAGTTGGGGTCTCAACTACCTACCTGGGCAACCTGTTCCAGAACCATCATGGTAAAGAACTTGTTCCTATCCAATGCAACATTCTCCCCTACTCTTGCACAGTGATTTGAAACCTCATCTTTTCATTCCCCAATACTCCTTTCTTTTCCAGTTTCCTGGGGGGAACCTTAGAGCTGCTTTCCAGTACCTGAAAGGATCCTACAGGAAGGCTAGAGAGGGATTTTTCATAAGGGTGTCTAGTAAAAGAAGGGGGAATGGTTTGAAGCTGAGGGGGAGTAAGGTTAGACTGAATCTGAGGAAGAAGGTCTTCAGTATGAGGATGGTGAGACTCTGAAATAGGCTGCCCAAGGAGATTGTGGCTGCCTCCTCCCTGGGGGTGTTCCACTACCCTCATGCTGCACAACTCATTTCTAATATCCAATCTACGTTTGTAAACCACATCATACCAGGAAACATTGTGAAACATACATACAAAAAAAGGTAAACTAAAACTTCATCATCAATTCCCTGCTTTTTTTTTTTTTGCTCTTGTAGAAAGATTTGTCGTGTGAGCTACGTGACCAACACACAGCCAATAAACAGTTAAAGCTTATATTCAGAGCAAGCTCTTGGGAAAAAAAATTAAAAAAAAAAAAAAATCCCCTTGCTCACATCTATTTGGTAAATTCTTGTGAATAATGAAATAGTTCAGAGGAATAGAGGATCTGTTTCCAAGTGAATAACTAATTAAAGAACAAGATAAATTCACTATGAGGTTTATTTCTAATAAGCATCTTGATGAGCTTTAATATTGAGATAGAAACAGTCAGACAGGGGCAAGTTGGGACACTGGGCCCACTTGGGGCTTTTTAACTTATTTTTCACTGGGCAACCTCAGTTTAATGCTTGAGAAGAAAAAGGACAGGGCAAGTGATGAAAATACTCTTCCACAGAAGCCTCAATCATATCTAATTAAACTATATTCACAACTTCATTCCTTTAATTTGCCTTCCAAACTACTTTATGTGGCTAAAACCTAAATCAGGAGCATTCAGTGCTTCACATTTGTGTATGTGCTTATATGTCCTTCCACAAGAAAAAGGTCTGCATTCATCCTCAGCTGGTAGGGGGCTTTGCCAGTTAGGTAGTGACAGGAAGAGTGCAAAAGGGAGAAAGTGGGAAGAGTATTGAATAATTCGATGCATTATTTATGTGCAGCAGCAAATAAAGAAGGAATACAGGTTCAAATCACCCAGCTGAGCCTGAGAACCAACGTTTTTTCCTAAGGCAGGCACACAACCCAAATATGCTCCAATATGGGGAATCAAAAGAGGAGAATTAGTCTTTCCCAGGTGATAACTCAGTTTTCAACTACTAAGTGCCATTTCTGCTCTACATGTTGAGGAATCAAAAAAAGCATCATTTATCCCCAGCTGTGCACTCACTGGTCAGTCTGCAGCAACAGAAAAGCCACCAAACCTGCACCATCCTGGGTGACAGACTTGGCAATTAAAAAGAGAAAATGCAAGGAAGTCTCTTCAATAACAGGCAAACCTTTCTCATTTACTTCTTTCAAGTATCCTTCCATTATTCATGTAGTGTATTTATGTGGGACCACATGCTTATCTACATCCTCTGCTTAGTTTGTCAGGATGTTAAAATGGACAAAGAAAAGTTTACTTTCCAGAAGGTGGATGATTAAGGAGATTATGGCTTATATACCTACTTCATCCTTACTCTCCATATCTTCATTATCCAAGTATTTTTCAACTTCTTCCTCTCCATCACTTTCATCACCTGAAAAAGTAGAAAAAAAAAAAAGAAAAGTGGTAGAAACAAAGGTGTTCAACCCACTACCTTTCCTCAAGCCTTCTTCCTTGTGTACCACACGCCTTTAAACTACAACCCACCACAATTCTGATTAAAGCAGATCCCATTTGTTAGTCTAATATAAATGAATTTGGCAGAAAAGCTCCCATTTTTTTAAAGCTCTTTGCTCTTGGACTCGAGCATTGCCTTTCAAACCCATGACAAATATCACCATAATACAGATCCAGCTCCTATTACAAAGCAATACAGAGATTTTCTCCTTGGCTGCAATAATATTAGAGGATGCACTGAATCTGTACTATCTGTATTATGGTGTTTTACTGCACTACCATCATTAAAGTACCTGAGCATCTCCCATACAAAATGGAAAGCAACAGAGAAATGACTTTTATGTATCATGGAGTCTGCCATTCCCCCTTTCTGCAGGGTGGTCATCCTGCCTGTGCTTCAGTTCTGCTTTTCAGTAAGTGCTCCTGTCTCTCACTCAGAATCATCACAGAATGGCTGAGGTTGGAAGGGACCCCAGAGATCATCTATTCCAAGCTGCCCACCATGGGCAGGGACACCTCTCAACAAGACTCAGCTGCTCAAGGCCTCATCCAACCTGGCTTTAAACGCCCCCAAGGAGGAGGCATCCACAACCTCCCTAGACAGCCTGTTCCAGAGTCTCACCACCCTCATACTGCAGTGACTGCTACCCACTTTTATTTTAGAAAGCAAAAAAGATAACACCTATTAGAGTTCTTAACTAGGAAAGCTGCAGGGCAGTGCTCCCCCCACAAACAGTCCTGCCCAGGCACAATGACCTCTTTGGTGGTGTTGTGTAGCAGTGGCATCTTCAGCCTCTGCCATACCCCTTCTCTTCAATTATTTTTTAGATACTAGAAGGATTCTTTCCCCACCCCCTATGCTCCTTTTAATCTTTTCTCATTTATTCCCCAAACAGAATTGCCTAAACTTCAAGACCACCTAGGAGCAGTTTTATTTTTACTGAGTGACACTGTAGGACATGAGATTAATTTTTAACTGAGAAACCTGAGGATGAGGCTGCCAAGCCTCCCTTCCCCACATCCACATTCAGTTCTCATGTTGTGCTGCTTTTCCTTCTACTGACCTCACCCTTCAGCCACTTACTTTCAGATCCCTCGTGTGGAGGTTCAGCCTTTGCATTTCCAGGAAGAGGGAAGCAATAGGAACTTGTTACACTTTTCAGAGGCAGAGACTCTTTGGGGTAGCACTTTCTCAGAATCTGAATCACTGTGGTTATGATAGGATCCAGATTTTTACAAGGTAAACAGTCCTAGGAACCAAAGAAGAACAATGGTAAGAATTGTCTTTTGCAGTTGTCCTGCTTATTATGCACAATCCCCCAGAGCAGAGACACTCTTCTGAATGGAATGTGAAATTTTCATATTTATGGGGTGCCTTTTTTTTGTCTGCTCCTCCCTCTTTTTCTTCTCCTCTTCCTTTTTACCTTTACAAAAAAAAAAAAAAAACTAAGCCAAAACAAACAAATAAAAAATGACCCACACATCAAAAAAAAATCCCACCAAACCAACAAAAACATTCCTGGACCTGCAAGACCTCAAGTTCTTGCAGTCTGTTTCTTCCAGAAATACAGCCTCCCATGAAATTCTGAGGACTTGCATTGATGTACATAATTTAAAAGACAGAGCATTCCCTGGCTCTCCTCTTAGACATTATGGTCAAGGTATATAGAAGGAAGGCACAACAGCAGCATAAGCTGAAACATCCTAGCTTACATAGATAAGAGTAGCAATGCAAAGGTGTGCTCTTTAACAGGGATTTTAAAGGTCCTGCAGTGAGTTAATGCATAGTTTTTGACAGCCGAATCACAGAATCAGTCAGGGTTGGAAGGGACCACAAAGATCATCTAGTTCCAACTCCCCTGCCATGGGCAGGGACACCTCACACTAGAATGCCAACATCTGTGCTTCTGCACAGGTCCCTGTCCATGGTGGGCAGCTTGGAGTAGATGATCCCTAAAGATCCCCTCCAACCTTGGCCATTCTGTGACTCCAGGATTTCTGCATTCCTGCAGCACAGATAAAAAGGAGCAGCCCAGAGAGGAGAATAGAAACTTTGTGACATTGTCTGACATCCCATAGTTAGGATTTGGGCTGGACGGGGAAAAAAATACACAAATCAAAATAAACCCCACAAACAAACAAACAACAACACAAGTGCTCAGCAGAAGCAGGAAGATGACCAAAGAACATTAAGGAAGTCCTTGATTGTGATCAGGCAGCTGGCTGTATAGGGAGGTTTTTGGCTGTACAAGGTTGTATTCTGTTTTCTCCCATATGATTGAATGGCATTACAAGATTCAGGGGGATTAGCCAGGACTCCTGTGGGGAGGTTAGAAACATCACCTAAAGCTGACATACTTACAAGCCTCACTACAAGAATCATAATGTGTATTCCTAGATCCCTGGCTGTTAGGAACAAGGAGGAGAGAAAAGATGATTTTGAAAGCATCTCTAAGGAAGGTTTTCTTGCGGTTAGAGCAAAACACCAAGGAGAACTGGTTTCTATTTTCAATATTTCAATTTATTCACTCTTGAAGTGGTGTTTGGTTGCTTTTGTTTGCTTGGTATTAAAGGAAAGATAAGTAAAGTTTGTCTATAGTGGAAACAGAATAATGTTCTTGAACAGTCTTAGTATAGTTTAGTAAAGCTGTCCTGGTTTTATTAGAACAGTGAACACAGGACTGCATAAATGCCCACCTTGGGGCAGCCATCTGAATCCTCTGCCAAGTGAATTGAGACAGTCAGGAACAAGGCAGGCTCATCCAGACAAAGGACTTCCACAGGTGAAATTATTCAATGATGCTGTTTGAAAGTCATTTTTCTTTAGAGCAAATTAGATTAGAAGTGCAAACAAGCCTTCAGATCCCTTACAGGGAATGTGTGGGACTGTATTCATTACTGTTCATGAAGTGCTCTCAGACTCCAAGATAACACAGTTTACAGATGGCTGAAAAATGTTCCATCACTGTATTGGAAAAGGCTTTTTTACTGACACTGGCCTGCTTTGCCTGTGTGCTAACTATCCCATTTATTTTTATGGTGGCATATTACAAATTAGGGAAGAGAGTGAATCCTTAGCTCAGAAATCCCCTGTAAAGCAAACCTGAATTCAGGGGATCAGCTTTTTAGCCTCCACACTCAGGCTTTTCTCTGCAGAAACTGGAATTGTCTGGGTATGATGATACATGTGATGCATACAAAAAAAAAAAAAATGGAAAAAAAAAGGAGATTTCACTATGGTAGTAAGGCAAAAAAAAAATAGTGATGCTAATGGATGCTACTAGTGGGAAACAGAGTAGAGTAGAGGATAATGCTATTCTGGAGTAGAACATAGCACAGGAAGGCTGAAACCAGATGAGATTTAAGAAATTGGATGGATAAATGAAATAGCAAAATAATGTTCTATGCACCAGTCTCTCCTACAGTGGATACAAACCTGTTTGCTCGTCTCAGAGTAGGCAGCTCCCTGTCACTGCACACAAAGCCAGCCAGTTACTAATGTGACTATACCATTTGACTGCCATGAAAGTCTAAGTGAAGCTTGGAAAAAGAAATGGGAGCTGAAAGCACACCCTTTCCACAAATTAAATAATTAGCTACAATTATTTTTCATTCTAGGCAGAAACAAAACCCAAAATACTGCTCAATTCTTCCCAAAATATTGCTGAATTCTCCCCAAAGTCTCATCTCCTCATCTATGTAAAGAGACAGTCTTTGAACTGCTGGCTCTTGCTGTAAAGATCATAGAATCGTCTGGGTTGCAAGGGACCTCCAAAGGTCATCTAATCCAAGCCCCTCTGCAGTCAGCAGGGGCATCCTCAACTAGATCAGGTTGCCCAAAGCCCTTTCAAGCCTCACCTTGAATATCTCCAGGGATGAGGTCTCGACAAACTCTCTGGGCAAAGATAGGCTAAGGGCTATTAAAAGCTCAGATATTTCAGCTGTCCATCAGCCCTTACAATAAGCATCTGAAGAGATTTCATCTGAAAACCAGCCTCACAAAAACAAGTTCCACTGGATGATCTTATAACAAATCCATCTTGGCAAAACTGTTTCCATTTCAAAAGGTTAAAATAAAATGTAAAAAAAAAAGAAAAAGGTTTCAGCAGGGCTTTTCTAGTCAGCTGTTAGCACCTTTAAAATATCTTTAGCTTCTCAGAGTTTGGTCAAGGCTAATCATCCCAGCCAGCAAATTCCTAAAGGCACTAAACCAGTGTCTACACACACAGAGGGATTGCTCTCCCAAGCAGGAGTTCTTTGCCTTGTTCTGTCTCAGTCTCTCTCTCTTACTACAGCCTGCAGTTCCTCTCAGGAGGATGGATGTAGAATAGATTTCCTATTTTTGTCTACCACGAAGACTATAAAGAATTTAGTAGCAGCAGCATCCTCTCCCTCGGGATGGAGTAGGGAAGAGCCTAAGAGACTTCCTAGGGCTGTCAGACACCTCCTGACGCTGTGTCTTGGAGGGGCACTGTAGGACTGATAACATCTCAAAGAAGCAGTAAAGGAGTGTTCAGCCTTGAAGTTATTAACCTTGGTAATTCCCCTTCCAAGATCTTCCCAGTAGCACACAGTAGAAAAACAAAAGCATGCTGGAGGCCCCTGGAGCTGTCATTTCTGCTCCACTGCCAGCCTTTGGAAGGATTAGCATTATCAGTGTTCACTGCAGCCTTACTGTGTCATTTCCTGTTTGCTCACCCAAGGTGACCCCATGCTTGCACTTCCCATAAGGTTGCTTCCAGGCTAAACTATCAAGAGATGTTATCTCAGAAAGCCACATAGGTTGTAGAAGGCTCTTGAGAGGGAACAAGCTGACATCTACCCTCAAGGAGCTGTTGCTATCCACCCTATTCAAGTTTCTCCAGACCAGGGACTTCTCATTAACAAAGACCACACTCCCTTGAAAGATCTGCTGGTCCTGGCCACTTCATCCCACCTGAAAAAGTAGGCAGCTCCTCAGAAGGGAAGCTAAGTGAGTAATACCTTTCAGTTGCAAGAGAATTGATCACAACAGCAATGGGAAAGGTGCAGATGCAAATACACTGGAGCATAGGGGAAGAGAATTTTTGGAAGAGAAGGTGACAGGGTTTCCATTCTGTCTATGATGGTGCTAGAATGAGATCATGCACTAGGCAGTAGCAATGACACTGGGAAACAGTCCTTGTAGACCCACATGGGGCAAGAACTGAAGGTTTCTCTGTAAGTGACTTCTCAAGGCTAAGGAAGCATCTTGGTGAGACACTCTGAGGAAACCATTACTGTTCTGCACCTGCTGCTTTCTACATCTTACAGGGATCCCATTCTCTGGACCATGTCATCTTTCCTGATTAACCCACGTCAGTGTTTCACAAGATTACAACTGGGCCTCCTGATAAATACTTGGAGATTTCTCATTTAGCAAAGGCCTGGCTAAATTAACTTTTTTTTTTTTTCTAATCAAGACTGATTGGGTGGAATTATCCATTTGAACACCCAACAGAAAACATCTCATGAAGCATTTAAGCACCTCTTCTCTAGAGACACTGCGTTGTTCCTTAGGATAGGAATTCCAAGCAGACAGCAGGACTCATAGGGGAGTTGTTTTAACATGATCAGGTTTCTTTCACTGATATGTTACATAAATTCAGGATCAAACTATGGAATTCCCTGCAGGGTGAGGCAAAAGCCAACATTAACTCTTAATCCCTCTCACTTCAGCACAAAAGCACCATTTACCTGCACGCTTGTGAAGAGAATCTCCATCCCATGGGATCCAAGGAAACTCTCTCTGCCCAGCTGGATGTTGGTGATGTGCTTTAGGCAGAGCAGGAGACCCCTACGAATAGAAACGTAGTCGTTGGAGACATCATTGTGATGCCAGTCTTGATAGAGCCTCAGCAACTCATCCAGGTAGCCTCTGGTCACTGCCCGCCGGCTGTTCGACTCTGGAAACAAAGAGAAGAAGCTGAGTTAAACTCTTTCCACAGCTCACACTGTGACATAAGCCACATGGCTGCTCAGTGCTCAGACTTTAACACCTGCTTTAACACCTTATTCTTTAATAGTCCCATGCTGCATCCTGTTCTGGTGTCCCCAGCATAAGAAGGACAGAGCTGCTGGAGAGAGTCCAGAGGAATGATCCAAGGGCTGGAGCACCTCTGCTGTGCGGATAGGCTGAGGGAGCTGGGGGTGTTCAGCATGGAGAGGAGAAGAGAAGACTCCACAGGGACCTCAGAGCTGCCTTCCAATAGCTGAAGGGATCCTGCAGGAAGGCTGCAGAGGAACTTTTCATGAGGGTGTCTAGAGACAGGACAAGGGGGAATGGTTTGAAGCTGAGGGAGAGTAGGGTTTAGACTGGATCTTAGGAAGAAAGTCCTGAGTACAAGGGTGGTGAGACTCTGGAATAGGCTGGCCAGGAAGGTTGTGGATGCCTCCTTCCTGGGGATGCTCAAAGTCAGGTTGGATGAGGCTGAGTCTAGTTGAGAGGCATCACTGCTTATGGCAGGGAAGTTGGGGTAGATGATTCTCTGAGGTCTCTTCCAACCTCAGCCATTCTAGGATTCTCAATTAAAAACAAAACACACCAAACCAAATTTTAAGAAAGTCAACCAACCAAATAAACCCACCCAACAAATAAACAAAGAAAAAAAGAAAAATACCAAAACTCAACAATTTAAGGTGTTGTTTACTACACATAAGCTAGGCTCTTCGCAAACAAACAAAAAACTCAATGAAGCACTCTCTCTCCCTCCTTTCTAGGTAGAAAGGACTGCTCTAAAATGCTCCAGACAAACCAAACCAGAGGTGCTGAAAAAGGCAGAGCCTAAATTTCCTTCTAAGTGCTACTAAGCTTAATCCCATTTGCAGCACCTTATGGTGCTGAACATTGCTGAAACTAAAGAAGCCCCTGATGAGTGAGAAAAGCAAAAGAACCATAAGATCAGTCAAGAGCAGCTCATGCAATCACCATATAGTGCTATACCAGAGTTCTGAGAGAACACCTTGCTGAGATCAACACATCCAGAAACCTTGTAGCTGTCCAGTCCTGTCACAGCCAGGGAAATTATGTTTAACTTCTAAATGTGCTCCTGTACATAGCAATATAATCAAAGTCATGAATCAAATGATTCTGGAAACCTATAGCATATTAAAATTACCTAAACACCAACAGGAGCAGCAGAAGTTTGGGCTTTGCTGCTGTTTTCTAGCTCTGAGATGTTTAAAGGTCACATTCAGGTAATGTTTGAAGGCTTTACTGCAGAGAAAAGAAATTACTTTTTCTGTTCTTTTTTTTTTTTTTTTTTTTTTTTTTAAGTAAGCTTCCTAAAAACATAAAAGGAAAGTTACAATGTTGCCTTGCCCTGGTTGGAGTTAGAACAGAATTAATTTTGTTCAGTGATGTTACTTTTCAGCTCAGTCTAAGTAGCTGGCCACTCTGAAATTAACAGCCTGTTTTCACAAGCAGTTTTCACAAGCCTGTTTTCTAGCAGTGCTAACACTCCAGGTGTGCAGGTAGTGCCAAGGACTGCTAGCCAGACCAAGGTCACTGCTACATCTTGTGTACTATGTGAGGGTACAGAGCAAAAGGCCACACCAGCAGGGAGGAGCAGACAGGACAGGTGACCCTAAACTGACCAATTATTAATTCCATGTATGTCACATTCAGTACAAAGCTGAAGGATCATAAGGGTCAGGTTCCTCTTCTTCAATGGGCAGCATCTGAGGAGGACTCTGTTCATCTGCCTTTGATCCCAATCTGCAAGTTCCTGAATCCATGAGTTCCAGAAACCATGTCCTGAATCCAGTTCCCACCTACAGCTGAGTCCAGCCTGGTGACAGTGACTAATTGCCATCAGGGGTTTGGTTTGTATTTGTAAGTATTTTACTATTATTTTCAGACATTTCAATTTTCCCTTCCAGTTCATTAAGTGTCTCTCCCTTATTCCTTTTCTATTCCACTTTGGGAAGGGAGAGAGGTCAATAGAGAATATCTGTCACTCAGATGGGCCAGCCCAGCCCTAAATCCTTGACATCCCTTAATCATGTAACTCCTGGATATCAGACTAAAAGGAGAAGATCATAAAACTTGTGATGATATACAAATTTTGCTGAATGTTCCAACACACATCCCTTCACCCAACTGCACTCCTTACCCTGCCCCATGGAGCAAATGTGAAGCCATACCAGACTTCAGGCTCCCTCCCTTCAAACCACCCCTTCCTAAACATCTTCCTGACTGGTCCTGACACTCTTTCCTGTGACTCACAGTAGAAGCTGTCAGGAAGTCCATAACCAACCAAAGGGCAAGGTAGCATATGTAAGACTGGAGCTCAGCTCCCTGAATGCCAATCAGGACTTGCAGTTCACAACAGATGGCTCTTGGTATGGCTTCTCCAGAGCTAGTAGGTTCCAATTCATTTCCAGTTCATTAACCAAAGCACCAGAGCCCCTCACACCTGGAACATTAAAGTCATCAGTGGGGATTTACAGGACAGTAGAAGCAGCTAGAGGTTACAAGAGAACAGAAAGGTGCTGCATGAGGAATAGCAGCAACAAGGGAAGCCATGGAGAGTGTAAGCAGGAAGCAGATAGCAGGCAGCAAACCTCAATCCCAGCAATGAAGTAGGTGAAGGTACTGCAAAGGGAAGGAAGTCACCTTGGATCACCTCCATCTGTTCTCTGCAGCACATTAGGAAACTCTCACCTGGAGAAGGCATTGGAAGATAGTTCGGCTACCTGGTCTCATTCTGCAGTTTTCTCTGCTATAGGCAACACAGGGCAGGCAACAAACAGCACCCCCAGATCCGTTTGCCAACTCATTTTAATCCTGCTCTGCATCTTCACACCGCTCTGACACTTATCCACACTGACTGCTCCCAAAGCCATTCCAGCCTTACACAGCTCTGCCCAAACTCCTACACCTTGAGGTGCAGTTCTCTAACACTTTATTCCCTTGTAGTTAACCATTTGATCAAATAGTCATCTGCCACCTTGCATTCCTGGGCTCAGTGGCTGCAGGAGGTCATCTTACTCCTTTGACCTTCACAGTTTCTTTTTTACTATTGATCTTTCTGCAAGAAAACTTTAATTGCTTGAGAATCCCTTATCAATGCCAATGATTTTATTTGTGATTTCCTGTTAATCCTCAACCAGCTGTCATATTTACCAACCTGCAGGATGACTAACCCCTTAAATCAGTCAATCCTCCTTGAAGAATGACTCAGGAAGACCTGTAAAAGTCTATAGGTATATAAAACACAAGAGAGTCAGAGGATGTGAGGTAGGGACAACTTGGATCTGACTCAGAGATTCCCTGAACTGTTCAGAAGCAGAAGAAATTGGGCTAGAGGGATTTATAGCCCCTAGCATTGAGTACTTGGAGTCTCAGATCTCTGTGTCAGTGTCAATAGGACAAGGGAAATATTGGAAAGCTCTGCAGGTAGAGCTTCTTGGGGGATTTATTAAGGGGAAGAAATAAAGATTAAAACATAATTATCATAAAATGCCTGTGATATTTTCTTTATGTCTTTCAAGACAGAAATCCACACTGGGATTCCAGCCCCATAAGGACCAGAGCACACAACTGGTCCACATCTCAGTTTTATCACTGAATGACAAGCATGGAGGAAGCTGGGTAAAGAACTACACTAGGTTTCCCCTCATTTTTGAGGCTACTTATCACCTTTAGTACCAAAACTGTTCCTCTGAGAAGTGAGGCTAAAACAGTCTGTTCTGTGAGATGGAAGAGGTAAGACTATAGTTCCCTCAGCACTTGGATCTGAAGCTATGAAAATTACTTGCTGAAGGGGCAAAAAAACCCCAACATTCATTTTGCTTCTCCTGTCTGATTCCATTGATTCCTCTCTGATCTACTGTCTTGTCACTGGGTTTCTTTTTTTTTCCCCCCTCCATTTTTTTCAGTTGCATAGTCAACAAAGTAGTGAATAAAATGAAGAAGGAAGTATGCCAGCATTTCCAGAAGGCAGAACAGAAAAAGGAGGCCTCCCCACCTGCCTGGGTCTGCTGGTCTCTCCATCTAAGGATGCACCTGCACAGGTATCTATCTGTATGTTGGCATAAATGCAGATGGTGGAAATGAATCATACAGGTACAAACAGCTCTGCACAGATTTGTAGGCAGCAAGAACTCAGCCCTCCTGGAGTGAGCATGCCTGATCTGCAGTGGCAAGAGGTACAATGTCCTCCAGTCTTTTGACCCTTTTCCTGTCATTATTTCTTCAGTCCCCTTTTCCCAGGATAATGGCCAGTGGAAACGGAAGCTCCTCTATTACACAGCTTTCAGAAGTGCCCAGGCATGGTGTTTCCTTCCTATCCCAATCCATGCTTGGTCTGTGTGGCAGATACAGCCCTTCCCATTAAACTAACTGAACTTTGGCATAGGCAGATGCTCAGCAAGTAAACCAAACCAAAGCCAATCCTATTGTGTGAACACATCAGTGAGAACACAGCACCAGAACAACAGCTGAGCTGGAGACTGGGCTGAGAAGTGACCAAACCACATTAACAGCTGAAAATGACTACAAACCAACCACTTTATGTGACAAATGTCTGCAGGCACCAAGGCCTTTCGAGCTCTCCCCTTCCAGGGCAGCTAGCTGTGATCTCCCCTTGAGCAGGGACACCTCCCACAGTTACCCCTCAAAGGTGAGAGATCCCCAACACCAGACATTGATGGGTTGGTAACGTTTTGTTGCATGCATGTAACATTTAAGGCACATACAGTAAGCTTAAGCAATGGTCTTTGTATCCCATGACTAACTTTAAGGGCAGTAAATAGTAGAATATTGCCCACCAATCCATCTGCACTTCATCAATACTTTGCATACCTGAATTTACTGACTAAAAACTCGAACTAGATCAGATCAGAGAGATCTCTGACTTTTCTCCTTGCAACAGTCTGTCTTCCTAATTTTATTCTGGCATCTCTGACCACTGTCTTCATCCCCTTCCCCAAACCTGTCACCGGCACAGTATTTTCTTAGCTAAGTTTCCCATTCTGCCTGATGATCCTGGGACAAGCAACAGGGAAATGCTCAATGTCATCTTTGTGCCTTCCACTTTTAGAGCTGACCCTCCACTTTGGGCCTCCAGGGCAGGTCTGCTAGCTAGAGAAAGTTTAAGCACTGCAGCATAGAATATCTGGCCTGAATAATGTGTGCAGTTAACCAGAAACATTTGACATGGATACACAGAAGCATCAAGTGGTTAAAGATGCATTAAATTAGCAAGTGGTCACACTACAGAGACATCCTCAGCTCTTAGAGAATTCTGATTTGGTGTTGAAGGACAAGGACAAACACTGAATCCAAGGTTTCAGTCTAGTAGATAAGTCTCCTGACTGCTAGTGTTTCTGTGGACACCTCTGAAGCCATCCTCACATTCCAGTCCCCTTGGAAGTGTTTGCCAGGAGCACAGGGGCCACTGGAAAACATGCAGCATATTTAATCACAAAACTGAATTACAGTCAATCTGAAATATGATGAGCAAGGCACTGTTTAGCAGACAGAACAAAGAGATATTTATCTTTCTATCTGCATAAATCTCTTTGTTGATGCCATTCAGCTAATTCATTATGCCAAGAACATCCATTGCTCCAGTTTGGAGATAAGAATGCTCTGCTAAACTAACCCTATGGCAGCATAAGGAATGAAAAAAACCTCCAAATTCCCCACTCAGCTCTAGTGAATGCCTCTTGGGAATAAAAGATGCAAGATATGTCCTAAAGCCAAAGGAGAACAGTTATTTTAGTCAGTCATTGAGAAGCTATTTGTGCTAGAAATAAGCATGAGGCTTCCCTGTAGAAACAAAATGAGTTGTCCCCACAGATACACCCAGTCACCCATCAAGCACTGGAATGAATTCAGACCCAGTGGGCTCTATTAGCTCCAACAAGAAGCTGGTATTAGCTCAACACTTGCTGGAAGCCAGAAGACTCTTGTAATTGTGCCCTGTATACTTCAGAGCCCAGGCATTTATTTAATCATTTAATGCAGATGAATAAAGCAGAAGAGAACACAGGGAGGATTTCCTAGCAACTACAAGTGCTATGTTTTGCTCCTTGACTAGGAATCAGCCACAAGATTACCTTCAGTACAACTCATCCTTTCTACTCCAAAGTATTTGTTTTAGTTCCAGGTGTTGGCCAACTCAGTGGCAGTCATACAAACTGCATTATAACATGATGATTCTTCTCTAATTCACCCTTGTTACATTTTTTTCATCTGTAAAAATTCAAAGCAAGTCAACCCCTTCCCAGACTTTTGAAATAACTCCAGAAGGAGGCTGATTTTCAAAAATATTTCCTTGTTGTTCTTTAGTTTTCAGCTTCACAGCATCGCATGGTTGTAACTCCACAGAAAGCTGCAAGTCCACACAGAAAAAAAAAAATGCACAGCATTTCCAGATTGATTTTTCTGACCAAAATGGTTTGAAAGAGTTCCAATAAGGATACTGGAACTGGAAGACTTACCCAGGTTCAGCCAGGCCATCTTTGGAGGCACAAACACTGCCCATGCCAAGATAAAGGCAGTAAGCAATCAGTGTTGAAGCTGTCAACATATTAGTGCAGTTCCTCAGCATTTTGGTTTTGTTAGACTCACCCTGAGGAGCAAATCAGGGGAAAATTGCCATGCCCCAGGAGATGAAAGCAACCATTTTCTCTCCAGCACCAAGTTACTTCCAGTTTGGAATGTGTTTATGAACAAAGAGTAGTTTTGGGGGAAGAAAATATAAAGGACATTCCAAAAATGTTTCTAATTTTTTGCACAGAAATTGGCTCTTCTCAAAAGAAACTGAAATACAGAATCAAGACCTTTTGCATTCTGAAGTCCATTGGAAAAAAACTAGAAAAAAAAAGAAATGGTTTAGATGGTTGCAAAATTCAACTCTGATCAGAATAACCTACAAGCTGGAGAGGGACTTTTCATGAGGGTGTCTAGAGACAGGACAAGGGGAATGGTTTGAAGCTGAGGGAGAGCAGGGTTAGACTGGAGCTGAGGAAGAAGCTCTTCAGCAGGAGGGTGGTGAGACTCTGGAATAGGCTGCCCAGGGAGGCTGTGGCTGCCTCCTGCCTGGGGGTGTTCAAGGCCAGGTTGGATGAGGTCTTGAGTACCTGAATCAGGTTAAGATGTTGCAGTAGATGATCTCTGAGGTCCCTTCCAACCCTTCTGTGATCAATTTGGGGCCAGACTGGCAGTGCAGTTTTAATCGAGTGGTAGATAATGAAGCCTTAAACTGATTGTGAGAAATGAGTAGCTGGTGAAATATTAGACAGATGATAGACGTTATGATGTTGGCTGCAAGAGCTGACATGGTTTAGCCATGGAGCTATTTTGACACAAGATCAAAGACCTATCTGGGAAGATGTGGTGCAGAGTATTAGCAATTCAGCCATAGAGGGTGAAGGCCTTTCAGCAACCATAATCTGCTTATGTGCTAGAACATTGCTTTCTGTTTCTCACAGAGTTACTTAGCCCTCCTTGATGCCAGCATAAAAGGAACAGAATGACACTGATTATTTTATTCTATCAGCCACAAGGCATAATCCTTATGCTCTGATGAAAAAAAAAAACCTGAGAGCAGGTGAAAGGTTAAATAAAGGTTAGTTAACAGAAAATGATGAGGAAAGAGCAGGAAATGAGAGATTAAAGGCTGGGGGTGAAAAGGGAAGGTGAGAGGATAAGGAATACAAAAGGAGGAAGGAAAAGATACAGAACGAGAGGGGAAAGGCCATCAGCAATAACTGCTGTTAGCACACAGAATTGTCTTGATGAAATAAGCATGAACAGGAGGTGCCCACAACCTGTCTTTTTAAATTGCTCATTACAGTTTTTCTAGGGAGGCACTGCAAGGAAGACCCTGCCCCCTTCCCCAGCCCTTTTCCCTCAGTATCCACTGAGCAAATGCCTCTGAGACCAGCTCTAGCTAATTCCCATAAAGGCATACAAGCTGCTAATTCTGAGAAGTACAGATAGCCAGGAATAACAAATACAACGAAAATTAGATTAAAATAACCTGCTGATAAACAAATTACTCATCAGAAATAAATATTAGGTATAACACCAGCAGGAGCAGGGATCCCTATAACAGCATCGCCATCATGTGGCCCAAGGGGCTGAGTGGCCCCAGCCAATCTGCTCCATGACACCAGGAGATGCACCTAACTGTGCTTATAGAGCACATGTCCACTTCTCTTCCACTCTTGAGCTTCTTGCAGGCAATGGAAGGGCTTAGTGATGATCTCCCTGGATCCTCAGACACTGCTACAGCAAGATGAAGGATGAGAAAAGTAGTACATGTACCCTGGGACAGGGAGAAGAGACTCTGGGAAGGATGATGGTCCTCATCCCACCTGAGTTTATCTATAGGTAGCAGTATGTACCAACACATCCCCACCCTGGGCTGTAGTAAGCATCTAGATACTGAAGGAGGAAGGCTGGGCAGATGTAACATGGGAAAGATTGACTGTTTTTAACTGCTAAACAACTCCTGATGCTCTCATGGCACTTCAGCACCATTATAGATATTTACCAAGCAACACATTCATCCTGTATAACAATGTAGTTCAGTCAGAAGGAATCAACAGCACAGAGGAGAGACGACAGATGTGAAAACAAAACCAAAAGACAACCAAAGCAATGAAGGGAGGGCTTGCTCCAAGCTACTGATGCATATGGCAGGTAGAAAATAGCAATTATGAGTAGCATGCAAGGATTGGTGGAGTACTTGGAAAGGGATAAGTGAGGGATGAGAGTGGATGATGGTCAGGCAAGAAACACCTCCTCTATTGGTAATCCAAGCTTCCACTGATAGAAAGATTAAGCACTGCCTTTGGAAGGGACCTAAGCTTCTCTTCCTCCATTATTCACCATTCCTATTGGCTATCTCTGATTTCTAGTATGCACAGGGGAACAGAACAACCAAGGTCACTCGTGTTGCACTGGCTTTCCAAGTATTACTTCCCTGTTGTGGATGAAGGATGAAGTTATAGTGGCCCATTCACTTCTTTCTTGGGACCATCTTATGCTTCCCCCTCTGAAACAACAGCAGCAATTTCCCAAGAACGGTATTTGTTCCTCACCCTGATGCCTCAAGAAATAAGATCTGCCAGAAAAGAAGTTATGAAACTGTTCAACGGGCATTTAGCATCAGCTTATGTGAGGGGGAAAAAAAATTAAAAAAGACAGAAGCCAAAAAGTTCCTAGCCAGCCCCTGGCTCTGCAGGTGGACCAAGTCTCAAGCAGAGCTGCTGGAAGCCTGAGGAGCTGAAGCTGGCTGTTGTGGAGCCCATCAGGGAGACACACTGCCATCTGCCTGCTCCCGGTAACACTACTGCCTGCTTCCTTGCTGCTGCTGCCGAAAGTAGGAGGGACACTCACCCTCTAGCAGAAGGTGTTGGAGTAGATGATCTTTTGAGGTCCCTTCCAGCCCCTAACATTCTATGACAATAATCCTTCGACCTGGAGCATTTAAGGATATGACAGCCCTACAGGAAGGCCCTCGGGAATGGCTGTGTTCTTGCCCTCTCTGTTTTATAGCCTTCACTCCCAGCAAAACTGAATCTCACCATTGTTTCCCTGCAAGTGAGTTACTATAAGGCTCCTAAAAAAATTCTCAATAATCAGTGCACCAGTTCAGTATTCCAGGATGCCTGCCTCCCACTCAGTTTGTAACCCCTCTAAAACATGCTGAACAGGCTTCTGGGTGCTTTGCCATGTGCAGTTTTACCCCTTGATTTCACAAGCAATTTCCAAGTGCTGTAAGCATTCACCAGAACCTGGTTTTAGCTTTCTAAGAAGCCCTGAATCATTCAAAGGCACTAAGGTCATGGGCATAAACAAACTGTGACAGAGAAAGTTGTCCTGATGCAATCATGAAAAAAAAAAAAAAAATCTCATCTTTCTTCCAGCCATGGTGAATTTATCTCTAGAAGAAACAGAACTGGCTTCACATCTCCTAACCCACACCTCCCAAAAGACACAGCCTGCTCATTTGTATGCAGCTACCAGAGCAGTCAGCTCCAGAAGCCTGGAGCTTCTTGTGTCCTGAGCCACAGGACAAGGAGAAAAAGTAAAAGATATTCTTGACCACTCAGAATCAGACTGCAGAAAGCATCTAAAAGCACAGCTGAGGCTGACTTATAGGCTGTGGCACTCTGCTTGGTTGCTGGAACACACCCAGAGAAGGGCCACGAGGATGATCAGAGGGCTGGAGCACCTCTCCCATGAGGACAGACTGAGAGAGTTGGGGTGGTTCAGTCTGGAGAAGAGAAGGCTCCCAGGAGACCTTCTTGTGGCCTTCCAGTATCTGAAGGGGGCTACAAGAAAGCTGGGGAGGGACTTCTTAGGGTGTCAGGGAGTGATAGGGCTAGGGCGAATAAGAAAAAATAGAAATGGGTAGATTCAGATTGGATGTTAGGAAGAAATTCTTCACCATAAGGGTGGTGAGACACTGAAGCAGGTTGCTCAGGAAGGTGGCAGAAGCCTCATCCCTGGAGGTTTTTAAGGGCAGGCTGGATGTGGCTGTGAGCAACCAACTCTGGGTCCCTTCCAACCTTAACAACTTTATGATTCTCTAATGTTGGCATCATTTCCCAAATCCCAGTTCCAGTGCTCTAGAAGAACATCAGCTGGAAGCAGACCATGTGTTTGCCTAAAAAAAAAAAAAAAAAAAAAAAAAAAAAAAAAAAAAAAAAATATCACTTTTCCAGGGAAGCAGTAGCTAGTGGTGTTACAACAATGTTGTTCAATTGCAAACAAGGGAGAAAGCACACAATAGGAGACAGGAAAGGGTGTCTCAAAACAAAGAAATGCCTCTCCCCAGTGATGCCTTAGTTTGCAATGGTCAGCAGGGCAAATGAATGTGAGAACCTTGATCTGCAGATCAGTGACCAACCCAGAGTAACAGGATATGGTTTGCTTTGCTGAACAGACATGTGAATTGAAGCTCATGGCTTGTGCCTTCTGTGAAAGCACCTGAACCAACCAAACAGAATCATGGGTGTGTTCTTCTAGCACTGGAAACCTTCCAAGCATGAAGCATAAAGCATGAAAAGCACAAAAGGAAGAGCAAACCAAGATGCCTTTGCAGCCTAAATTTTCTGAGAAGTCACACAGCATATTTCTAAGTGTAAAGGGCTTTGGAAAACTTACTTCACTCCAGCATGAAAAGGGCTGGGAGAATTTAGAGCTGTATCCAATCTTTTTAGATTCCTAGATCATTTTCAGCCTCCTTCCCAAAATTTCACAACATGTGTTTACAGCTCCCCACGAGATTACATTGCACAGCTTCTCCTAGCAATTAGTCCTCCACTTCTATACACTGCTCTCATTTGCAGACCCAGAACAAGCCTCCAACTAGAAAACCTCCCTCTTAAATATCTTGGGACAACAGGATTTCACTTTCCATTCCCAGTATTCACCATAAAACAGAAGTGCAGGAGAAAAGCTCAGGCTGCCAGATGAACTTCCAGCTCTTGCTTCACTTTCTCACCTTTCTCTGTCGATGCCTCTCTAGTTTGGCTTTTGTTTTGCAAGCAGCTCCAGCGTTGCCCCACAACCCCCTTTGTAATATTTAGTGCCCAAACCAGAAGTTCTTTCCTTGTTGCAATAACGTAACCTTTAAATCTAGGTAACAAGGTCGAAACTGAGGCATTATTTCAGAATTCATCACTTGAGCTGCTGCATCTCAGGCACAATCCCATTGCAACAGATTCATTTAAGTACTGCTTCCAGGGCTACCATTTTTCACAAATGCATTTATTCCTAATAGTAAGTAAAGGAGAAGGGGGAGGGGAAGAAAAAAAGGAGGGGAGGGCTGGGAAGAAGGACAACACAGCACTGAGATTTATTATTGAGTAGATTGTAATAGTAGAGTGCTCTTTCTTAATCAGAGCTTTATTAAATCCTGGTAATAAAATGCTAAGTGTTTTAGGATAGGATAAAGGCAAAAAAAGAAAGGGTAGCATGTTCATTTCAGGGACAGTCACACCAGCAGTGTGTGTGACTGAGAGCTCACATCAAGGTCTTTAACACCCCCAGCCAGCGGGTGCAAGTGTTAAGCACAGTCTGCCATGGCAGGACTGTGCCCTGGCAATCATTAGGTCTCAGCCCTGTCTGCACACATTATCAGATCTGACAAGTTTGCAAGGGAGAAGGAGGTCACCTCTTTTGGATTACAGAAGTTTTCTTTGCCAACAACAGTACTGTTACCAGGTAAGCTCAGAATACAACAGCACCTCAGGACAGACAGGTCCTGGCCCCACTCCCTAGTGATGCTGGCACAAAGCAACAAGTATTTGTCCCTGGCTGGAGAGGTTCCTCATTTCTTTCACAGTACCAAGCTCCAGGACAACTGCTGTTCCCTGAGTACTCAAAATAAGGGTCTGGGTCTGGTCTGTTCCCCTCAACAGCTTGCTCCCTGGGAGTTAGGACAGCATCTCCCATAGAGCTGTGGGGCTGGACATATAGGAAAGCTCTGTATTTTCTCTGCAGTGCTCTTTGGTACTGAGGGAAGAAGTAATACCAAGGGAGAATGAGGTTCAGTAGGATCATTCTGTGCAGCAGCACAGCACAGAAAGGAAAGTCAAAAAGAATATGAAGGAAAAAAGCTTACTTGATTTCAGCAAAGCTGCCAGAGCCTCAATGGCTGCCCTGGGGAAAGAAGAGAGATGGAGAAATAATGTCAGTTTCTGTGATAATTTTTGTAACCTTCATTTTCAGTCTTCTGGGTCAGGCTCCCCAGCTGGTCTAAATTGACAGCTTATGATGGACTTGGACAGAACAGCAGTGTTTTATACCAGCAGAGGATCCAGTCTCTGCAGCTGACTCAGTTATTCTAAAGGACCATTAGGCCTCTAGCTTTAGTGTTACACTGATTTGTAGTGACCATTAAATTTAAAGCAACACCCACGTATCCAAAGTAATGAAGCAAGTATTTAAAGTGCTGCCCAAGAGCTATATCTTTGGATCAGAAACTCAGTACATGCCCACTCCAGACACCAGTGCTTCTATCTACATCAGTAGATGATAATTTCTACATTAAGCTGGGACATCCACATCAGTATTTCCAGCTGAATTCCACCTTTTCCTCCATTTTCCCCAGAGGAGCTTCACCACCAGCTCTAATAACAGAAAATTTAATTTAATTATCACAATGTCTTGTTTTGCAGTGGCATGTAAGCATCCCCATTCAGATCAGGGCTTGTAAGAAAGATGTTAAAGCTCTCTGGTAAGGCTTCTTGCCCACTGGAGCTTAGTGACTAAGTAGCTAAAGGGGAGAGATAAGCTGAGAGATTTCTGTTGGCCTTCTGCACCATTTCAATGTACAGGTCAGCAATTCAAGTCAGCAGAGCACTGGTTTGAATGGGAGCTGGTCAGTAACATTTGCAGCTTGGAAGGCTGAGCTGAGTCATCCTTGCTCCCCACCATCTGAAGGCAAGATTTTTCCTTGTGTGTTATAATCTCCACCTTATTAGCTCCACAGAAGACTTCCCTTTCCAGTCATGTCTTGCTGAAGCAAGAAGATCCATGTTCTAACGTGGCTTACTGCTGTGAAGTTTCAAGTTCCCACAGCTGATTAAATGGATACAGCTATGAAAGCCTCCACGCTCCAGGATTCCTTAAAATGTAATCTCTTTATAAACCAATCCCCAAATAAAATCTTATTAAATTCCACACTGAGCCAATTATCATCCTGCAGCAAAAAAAAAAAAAAACAACCAAACTTTTTTTTTTGTCATCAAGCTGCTGTTCATTGTGTGTCTTAGTGTCTGAGACTAAGAGAGACCCAAAAGCTGGTTCTTGCTGACATTGGGTCAACATCTCTGTGTAATGTCAGAGTTCAACAACATTTTAACCTAACTGCAAAAGAAATGCACACAAACACAGGGAGAGAAGAAAAATCTGCAGCTAAAAATCTCAGCAGTGGGAGCACAGGCTTGCTGCCATTACTGCTTTAACTCCACCTCAACAGCAATCATTCAGCTGGTGGGAGGAACACCACCATCTGCCAGCTACTCTGCATGCTCAGAGAAGGCACTGATCACTCAGTCATTCCCTGAATTTAAAGTTTGGAACAAAGCAGACAGCCCTAAGCAAGTTAAAAATTCCATGCAGAGCATCTCCCAAAGCTCATACCCAAGTATGTCTCTTGTAAAGGATATTACATTTCATACCTACACTTGCAGGCTTAATATGATGTCTTAATCACATACCAGAACAGCAGAGCAAAAGGACCAGAGTGTTCCTGGCTCTGAGAAGAAGGGACCTAAGGATTTTCTGCAGGCAGCTGATTTATTTTGGGGGTGCTTATGAACATTGCAAAGAGTTTAAGTAGAGCTATGCCACTGTCATAACAACACTGATAGCAAATTTTCCATCAACCAATCAGCAAATCTGGATTCTCCAATACTTTTCTGGGGGGTTCTGTATACCCCACTGGACACAGAAACTTCATTCATCCTCACAAGACCTCCCAGACCATTTTCTCAGTGTAATTTCTATTCCTACTACCTCTGAGTCCCCATTCTCTCCAATTCCTCACTCTTGCCCTAAAGAGAAACTAAAATCTTCCTGACCATGCTGTAGTTGATCCTTCAACAGCTTCAACCACACCCCTGGTCACTTCTCTTTTCCAGGCTTGGAGTGATCTGGTCTGCTCTAGAGCTGAAGGATAAGAGCTGTTTGTGCTTTTGATGTGAGCTGGGAAAACAAGTTTGAAACTGCATTGGTATAAAAGATGTAAGTAAAATCTACTTAGTACTGTGGGATGAAAAATTCTGACATCTCCTGAAAAAAAGATAAAAAAGTACCCCACAACACCTTAAAAGGTGGTGTCTCCCAGGTCCCAGCATCACCACTCAGAAGTTTTCATAGTCCCCATTTACTTCTGCAGCAAAATTGCAGACCTGCAACTCTAGCCAGCCAGATTTTCCACATGCTAGGCTAACAGCCTGCACACAACCATGCAGGGAAGTCTAACCAGAAGAGTTCATTTCTTCTCTCCAGGTACTGCCATTCATCATAAGGGTTTGACCATAAGCAATATGGAGCTGGTCCAGAGGAGGGCCACGAAAAACGATTGGGTGGCTGAAATACCTCTGCTACAAGGACAGGCTAAGGGAGCTGGAGTTCTTCGGCCTGGAAAAGAGAAGACTCCAGGAATACCTAATAGAGGCCTTTCAGCACCTGAAGGGGGCCTGCAAGAAAGCTGGCAAGGGAGTGCTTGCAAAGGCAATGGTTTGAAATTAGAGAAGATTTAGGTTGGACATGAGGAGGACGTTCTTTACTATGGGGGTAGTGGAACAAGCTGCCCAGGGAAGTAGTTGAGGCCCCATCCTCAGGGATATTCAAGGTCAAGCTCAACAAGGTTCTGAGCAAGCTGGTCTAGTGGAGGGTGTCCCTGTTTACTGCAGGGGGTTGGGACAAGATGACCTTTGAAGGTCCCTTCCAACCCACAACAATCTATGAATATGCTGTGTTCTGTATGTCCTCCATCAGGTACTCCACAGTTAGTCCTGAGTAGCTGCAGACCAAGCAGTCTGATTTTGATGATGTACATTGCTTTAGGACAAATTTTGAAAGGGGGGGAGGAAATCAATTCAACTCAAAGACATGAGGGTGAACTGCAAAAGAGTTAAAGGTTTAAAGTCTAAAGTGGACTTTCAATGAATAGACCAAGCCAGCCTAACTTGATGTCTTCCTTCAATAAAGGAAATTATTTTTTTTTCTTTTTTTTTTTTTTTTAAGAAGAGGAACGTGGTAGATCTCATTTAGCTGTAGTTCCAGCACTTCGTGCAGTGCCACACTGGAAATTGTTAGGCAAGATGGAGAGCATGAAGATTAGTGTAAGAATTGCAACCTGGGGAAGGAAGTGGTTAAAGAGGCAATGACAGGAGTGGTGCTGAAAGAGGAATTATTTGTCTGGAGGGAAGCTATGCAGGGAAGTCCTCAGGGATGTTTGGAGACTGATCTTATTTTATCTTTTCATTAACGATCTCGGCACAAGAAGTCAGAGCATACTAATAAAATGTGCTGACCATGTGAAGTCAGGAGCTGCTGCCAATAGCAGGGAGTTGAGAACATCTTTCAGGAGTAAGGAGATATTCTTAGGTTCTAAAGCAACACAAGTGTGATGAAATGTAATAGTCAAAAGGGCAAGGCTATGCATTTGGGGTTTAATAAGGATTGCTGTTCTGAGCAGGAGCTCATCATTTGGAAAGGAGAAGGAGGACACTCTGGGTATACAAGCCCACTAGAGGATGAGGACAAGCATGACCCACAGGGTGACAACCATGAAAAGCACAGATCAGGTCTCAGAAAAGCCACTACCAGCAGAGAAGGGAAAGCATGAAGGTTTCCATACAAGGCTTCACCCGAACAGCTTGTGCAGTACTCAGAAGGAACTATGCATGGCAAAGGAAACTTATTAGAACTCTCCAAGCTCACATTCTTGTCACTTAGGCAAAATGCCTGAGAAGTGCCTTGATTTTTTTTCCATAGATACACTTGTTGGGGGGGGAAAGTGAACACAGAGGAAGGCAGAAAGCTACTTGAACTAAAGGAACAAAAGTTGGCACAAGGACAAACAAAAGTAAAATGGCCATGAATAAATTTAAACCAGAAATTAAAGGATAGGTTTTAAGCACTGGAAAAATGAAGCTCTGAAACATCCTCTTGGCAGCAATGGGTTGAACCAACCTAAGGACTTTGAAAAGGGAGCTCAAATTGCTTGTAAGTGGGACTGTTAAACTCAGTTGCCAATGAGGAAAGGATCTGAAAAAAGTGAACTAGGAATGGCTGTAGTCCTATATCCCTACATTTTAATCACAAATAAAAAGGGAAATGAAATGAGAAACAGGCATTCTAAGTGCAAAGTTGGTTAGCCAGGCCACAAAAGAGTATCTGCACAAGCCTAAAATCCAACTCCTCTAGTACCCTATGGCCAGCAGTGGCCAAAAGAAGCCTGTAGGACCACAGCAAGTACACAGCACCAGGAGTTCCAGAACAGACTCCAGCAAGTTGCAGTCCAGAGATTTCATAAGCTTGCAATGGTGCCTTCAGGAAGCATTTTTAGCTCTTTGCTGATTTTGCTTCCTGGGCACTTCTGAACTCATGCAAACTCTTAAGTGTCCACAGTTACCCTGGGAAAGGAGTTCACACCTACCCTTTGTAGTTCTCTATCTGCACTTGTTTTAACTTGGGACTTTCAATCAGTATTGCAATTTACACTTCAAGTCAGCTGCCAACAAGAATATTACCTCCCTTTGATGCTGCACAAATTCAGTTGTACAAAACACCCTATGGATCAAATAAGTAGTCACAGAAGATAATGCAGGATGGACTTGCACTGGACACAGCAGCAAGCTGATGGGTGCAGCAATAACCTTACAGCAAGCCAAGGAATGGTGTTTGTGACAGTATCAGACACTCACCACCACATGGCAAACCAACAGCACCTTTTTTGGCATTAGAAGATATAACAAGACAAGCAAACCTGGGATAAAATGACAGAGACAAAAAAAATAATAAATTGTGCATGAGAGCACAGATAAGGCAGTGGGGAAAGATGAGAAGAGGAAGAAGAATTGAAGAGCATAAGAAAGATGACTTGATGAGCCATATGCTAGACTAGAGAATTTGATAGGGTGCCCAATGTGGAACTCTGCACTTGTCTCAAGAAGGAAGGAGGGTGGAGAGGGAAAGATACCACTTAACCTGCTAAGTCTGTCCAGATGCCTTCCTCTGATTTTCTGTTCTTCATTTTAATACATTAGTAAAATCTTAGGTGGTGTTTTTTTGTTTGGTTGGTTGGGTTTTTTTTAGTCCTGGTTTATCTCAAAGGAGACTCATTTATATGTTTAAAAAAAAAAAAAGCATAAGTTGCCCTATTTTAAATGCTCCTCCATAATCAGAAAACATTCAAACCTCCCTGTAGTACTATAGCAGCAGTCAAGACAGCCACTCTGCAGAATGGAAATCTTTGAAGTGTTTCCAAGTCAGCAGCTTGGATAACAGGGCAGGAGTACAACTAGCAGACAGATAGACAAATGCAACTTCCAGATCCTGTGCTTAGGAACCAGGAGCAGCAACAAAGAAATCTCTGCTTCCCAAGCCAAAGCACAATTGGATTAGCCATCAAAACTAGGCTGCTAAAAATCATAGACAAAGAAGTCTTAGACCTAGATCACACTTTAAGATCTAAGCTACTTGGACAGTGTTAGCTGGAAACCATCACAGACAGAGGAGACCAAGTGTCAGGATCTCTCAGCCTTTCTTCTCTACTCTGATCTCACCTCTCAGGTTTTAGTGCTGGGCAGTATGGGGGACAGTGATGTGCCTCTGTGTCTGTCTCTTGACTAGATAATTTATTTCTGTTCAAATCCAGTAATTAAGAAAAACCAAAACGAAACACCACCACCAAAAATAAACAAAACCCACAAACTTGTGAAAAACCTGACAAGAGCAAAGCTGCAAGGTGGACCACATGAAAGATTTTAAGACTCAGTCACATTGATGTTGTAGACTAGCTTGGAACTATGGACTGGGAGCAACAAAGAAGCCAACAACTGAACCAACTGAAAAAAGTCAGCCCCCCCCAAATAATTCAACCAGCTTTCCTTCCCCTGTGAGATTGTGCCTTTCACATACTTAAACACAAAACATCCTCTTCAAATTATTGATTGAAAGTTAATAACTTGGTGCTTCATTAAATACTTCAGCGTGATACCTAATGCCAAGACACGATCACACCTGGATAATAAAGATTTTATAGACATGCAAGAAAAGGTTCTGCCCCTGCTTGGCAACCCCCATTGCTTCAGCCCATGCTCCCTCCTGTTGTCCTTCACCCTGCCATGTCTCAGTGCACTCCCTTGTTGCTGTCCTGTTCATTTATACCACAGCCAGTGTAGGGCAGGGACCGCATATATATTCGGACAGCATCTAGCACACCTTGAACCCTCAGTCAGGGTTCCCATTATTAGAGCTTATGGGCTTAAAGCTCCTAAGCTCCCACAGCCCCTGTCTCTGAGAAGAATTAAGTGCCCTTGAGTGTACATATTGTCTGCCTGCATTTTGCCTCCAACCCCCTGGGACCTGTATTTAACTACTGCAGTTTAAGCATTCACAGAGCAACTCACTCAGCAGACAATTTCACATTTGACAACTGAGAGACATTTAGCAACACCATGTATGCACCAGAGCAAGAGGTGCTTTAGAAATCCTACCAGAAGGCAGAGCTCATCCAAAACAGATGCCTGGAATAGCCATTTCCCTCGTGGCCCAGAAATACAGATCTTACACATGTAGGCACTTGCACAGCAATTTCTTTTAAATGCTTAAAACCAGAAGCTTCACAAGTCTAAGAAATATGGGTGGGTAAAAGCTGCTTAGGCTGCTGGCATTTTCATAGCACTGCTGGTCTAGGAGTTACATGAAAACACTCATCATCATGTCCACTTTAATTCCAGACTGCTAGCTAAGCATTAAAACCTGGGCTATAGGCAAAGTCTGCTCAGTCTGCCATGTTCCATGCCCTGCCAACAGGTGATTTGCAGTGCCACCTGTTGTGCACAGATGTGTTTTCCATGTAATCACAGAATCAGAGAATGCCTGGGGTTAGGAGGGACCTTGAAAGATCAGCCAGTCCAACCCCCCTGCCTCTAGGGCAGGTCACACAGGAACACATCCAGGTGGGTTTGGAAAGTCTCCAGAGAAAGACTCCACAACCTCTCTGGGCAGCCTGCTCCAGGGCTCTGCCACCCTCACAGTGACAAAGTTTTCCCTTCTGTTCCTGTGGCACCTCCTCTGCTCCAGCTTGTCCCCATTGCCCCTTGTCCTGTCATTGGGCATCCCTGAGCAGAGCCTGGCTCCATCCTCCCATCCTTCACATCATCATAAAGATAACTGATCAAAGAAAGGGAATTAAAATAAATAAAAATCATATACTTTTCCACTAATTACTTCAATTCCAGTGACCAGTCTGATTTCTTTCCCCTCCCTGGAAAACCCCCCCAGTCTTCAATACAAATCGACATCTCCAATGGAACCTATTCTCTCTGACTCAATTTCACTGACTAGAATTAATGAACAAACAAAAAAGTGCACAGAAATTAAATCCATACTGAGCAATATTTCCCAATTTAAAGATTTATGTCAATATTAACTAAGAGAAAGGTTACTGGGGGGGGGGGAGGGGGAAGTGTACACAGGTGCCAAGGTCAATGCTAGCAAAATGAGTGATAATTCCCTGGGGTTTAACCCTAAAACAGATCCAGGAGCAAAATTTTCCCTTGTCTTCCATTCTGATGAGCTGAAGTAAATGTGTTCTCCAGAAGACATGTTGCTATTTGTAGAGAAGTTGTAACTGTGATGCAGAAACCCCAGTGTGAGGTCCTCTCTTGCTCTTATGGTTGATGTAATAAGCATATCTCAGTTCCCAGGATCAGCTCAAAGCTTTCACTGCAGCATCTTCCAAACATCCCTGCTTGCCCTGGAGCCTGTTAGGTTACAAACAATGAAAAGGTTTAGCCTCCCAGCCTCTTTCATCTCTGCCTCCCAGAAAGAAAAGTCACTCCAGGGTTATCCTCCAGGCATCCTTACAAGTATCCTGCTCTCCCGTGTACAAGTACAGAAGGAGAGACAGCTGTATCCTAAAAATTCAATGTATTCTTTGCAGCTCTAAATCAAATTAGTCTCAAAAGTAGTAACAAAGAAGAACAAGGTACACAAAATGCACTTAAATCCTTGCCAAAAAAATGCCCAGGCATTTCTTACAGCATGGTAGAGAGCTGGCACTGCTTCCTCAGGCAGAAGCCATACCTCAGAAGATTTCCCATTCCTGTCAACTCCCTCTCTAGGGTCAGATGTCACCAGTATGGCTGAGGCAGGCTGTGACAGCTTGTCATTCACATCAAGCTGAAGGGGCTGGAAGAGAGGATTCTTAACAGATTCATCACCCAGGCAGTTTCGTGCTGACAGTGTGAGAATCCAGCTCTCCCACCCAAGGGGCACACGAACTGGGACTGAGAAAGGAGCTTCATGCTATCCTTGATTGATTAAGATGAGTGGAGAGGATACTCAGAGGCCACATCTGCTAACCAGCCCCAGCACAGCCCTCCCAAACACCTTGTACAAAGTTAAAGCATGTCAGTGAGCAGGGTTAAATCCTTCTCCTTTCCCCAGACAGCTGTCTCCCAGTCCCAGTGCAGTTACTAGAAAGAATCCAGTGGTCTATTGGCTCAGTCCTTAGCTGTCAGTTTAGTTGTAGCCGATCAAGTTCACCACATCCAGCAGCTTTTCCCCTGGAGACCCCAGGGACTGCCATGTACATCCTGCTCACAGCAAGGTAGGTGCTCAGCACACAGGGGAGACCCAGCCCTGTTCTCTCTGCTTCTGGGTTGCTCTGCCTCAAACATTGCTGAATGCTGCTCACAGGGCAGGGAGAGAGACACAATCCACATACCTGCTGGAACCCTGCCTGCTGCATGATGAAGGCAAAGCACACAGCTTGGTGACATACCCAAGAACCCTAAGCTCAGATCTCAGCAGGGCAACTGTGACTGCTGTCCTTATGAAGAGAAGGGGAACTGCAGGTGCTTTCCTACTGGGGAGTCTCAGTCCACAGAACCACAGAAACATTCAGGCTGGAAAAGCCCCTCAGGATCACCAAGTCCAACTGAGATCCCTACTCTACAAGGGTCACCCCTAAACCGTATCCGCAGCCACCATATCCTTTTAAACACATCCAGGCTTGGTGACTCCACCACCTCCCTGGCCAGCCCATTCCAATGCCTCACCACTATTGCTGGGAATATTTTTTTCCCATTGTCCAGTCTAAACCTACCCAGTGGCAGCTTGAAGCCTTTCCCTCTTGTTCTATCACTAACTACCTGTGAGAAGAGACCAGCAGCAGCCTCTCTACAATGCCCTTTCAGGTAATTGTAGATAGCAATGAGGTCTCCCCTCACCCCTCCTCTTTTTCAAACAGCCCCAGCTCCTTCAGTTACTCTTCATAAGATTTTCCAGGCCCTTCACAGCTTCCTTGCCCTCCTCTGCACTCTCTCCAGCACCTCCACATCTCTCTTGTACTGATGTGCCCAAAACTGGACAAAATACTCAAAGTGTGGCCTCACCAGAGCTGAGTACAAGGAGACAATCACCTCCCAGTTGGTGAACTATAAAAGAGAAGGTAGAGCTTGGGGGGGATGCAAGACTTCATGCCACCAGAAAATGAGCCTGCGCTCACAGTGTATTGCCTGCAAACAACTGCAAATTTTTTATTTTATGGATACTATCAATTCCTGGCAGTGAGATACCCAAGGGCAGCTTGTGCTGCTGATAGTCCAGGTAGTGAGGTACCCAAACTGCCACTGCTTGTGCCCAGAGCTATTTGAGAGCACAAAAGGAAGGCTGGTTTCAAAGTAATCAAGGCTAAGAGCTGTAGTTCTCCCTGGCTACTGGTTAGTACAAACCATCAGCAATCTCAGGGTACATCATCTTTAAAAAGCACTTTGTAATGAAAGGTGCTCTCAAGCTTAAAGCAGCTGTGTTTGAAATGAAACCTTTACAGCATGCAACTGGGCTGCTGCACTGGAGGGGAAATTGGAGTACTCATTTCAGCCATTCCTGAAGTTCCACTGCTTAGCACTTGGAGGTTTGTTTTGCTTGGGGGGGGGTTGATTCTTTGGTCTTTTTAAAACAAAACAAAGCAAAAGGTGTCTCTCAGGGAAACTGATTTTAAAAACATGTACAGTTTAAGAGACTTACATGAACTGTGAAGCTGAAGGTCTGAGAAAGTGAGACCTTCCCTCATCTCTACCAAAACCCCAGGCTGACTTGTGTGACAGCCCCTTCATGAAGCAAGTCACACCCTAAACACTTCAGAAAGAGAGAAGGAATGACTGATATGGAATGCAAGATGAAACGCTGTTTGTTCTTTTTAATCTAATGGCACTGTTTCCATATTACAAAGCTTTGGAAATAGATCCATCAGGGTGAGTTCATATGGCACTTCACTTTCCCCTCAGGTCCTATTCAGATGAAGCACATGCATAAAGTCCAGCTTAAAGAAACTTAGAGCTTAACACCTCTAGGGAAGCTTCCTGGCTTGCAGACTTACTTTGACTATGCCAGAGCAAGAAGCTGGCTCCCCACAATCACTGGAATCACTCTCTGTGCTCCGTGACAAGACACAGCTTGGGTGATGCTGAACTGGCCATAATGACATAACACAACCCTGTGGCCCTACTAAGTTCTGCCTTTTTGTGAGTGTCCAGTTACAGCCTGCCTGCATGACTAGGGCCATGGTTTGAATGTGAGAGTAGCTGTTCACACATCAGCTGCAGCAGACAGCACACAGCATCAAGTTTGCAGTAGGGAAAAGCGGAGAAAGGCAATAATGCCAATTAATCTTCTTGCATGCAACACTTCTCATTTATCAACCCCCTGATCTTTCCAAGTAGGTAAAGCATCACTCCCCTACTTATCACAGAATCAGTCAGGGTTGGAAGGGACCACAGGGATCATCTAATTCCCACCTCCCTGCCATGGGCAGGGACACCTCACACTAGATCAGGCTGGCCAGAGCCTCATCCAGCCTGGCTTTAAACACCTCCAGGAATGGGGACTCAACCACCTCCCTGGACAACCCATTCCAGGCTCTCACCACTCTCATGGGGAAGAACTTCTTCCTCACATCCAGTCTGAATCTCCCCACTTCCAGCTTTATTCCATTCCCCCTAGCCCTATCACTGCTTGATATCCTAAATAGTCCCTCCCCAGCTTTCTTGTAGCCTCCTTCAGATACTGGAAGGCCATGACATAGGTTAGGAGGTTTCTATCTGTTTCCCAAAGGAGGGTGGTCAGTTAAAGCTGCCTGAAAAGCTCACACACCAGAGGAATTCCAACAACATTTATAGAAGAACATATGCAGAAGCTGCCACCAATTTTCTCCTGGTTTTCAGCCACCCCCACTTTTTATCTCTTTCAATGACTCTGTTCCCTCACACAGATAATTTGGCCTTCAGCACTGAATTTGTTGTGAATTGGGCACTTTACAGTATAGTGCTCCTAACTGATGCTGCCAAACACAAACAAGAGAGGAAATACTGGAATGTTTGTTTGCAAGCCACAGTGTATACATCACTGAGCTTAATTGGCACTATTAAATCAGGCTCAAATTGAGAACAATGCATAAACACTCTTGAGAAACGAAATAAATTCTCCTGCAGACTCACATTATATATCTTGACCTGAATTTAAAAGACATTTTTTGTGTCTAAAAACACACAGCTAGCACTCAGCAGAATGTTCTTGGAGCTGCTTAGTATATACTAAGGTCAGAGTTACCTTTTAACTGCAGGAGTTAAGCCTTTAACCTGCTGTGAGGTTTGCTGTTATGCTTAGATTCACTTTTCATCATGACACATCTAAATCTCTCTGGAAATCTGGACATTATTTCAGAGAACTCAGCTGCCACTGACCTAAGTCCCTTCTGTCAACACCAACATCCAGTTTATAAGGAGTATTTCAGAGTGTATGCAAAGCAAATGTCAAATTTAACCACTGTGTTCTGTTGAAACAGAGGGCTGAAAGAGACCTGTAGAATGATGCTAGAAACAAAATACTGCCTGGTTTTGCCAGGCAGTACAGGCAAGTACAGCAAGCACAAAGCTTTTGAGAAAATAGATGCTGCAATTGCAGAGCAGGAAGGAAAGCTTATTAACATGCCTGGGGTTTTCAATAAAGGGTTAGCAAAGGCCACCCTGCTGCTCACCTCCCTCTGCCATTCTGTGGTTTGTCTCACTTGAGAGGTGGGAGAGAGAAATGGAGATACTGCAGTACTGTGGATTGAACTCAGAGATACGTCTTTGTAGGGAAAAGAGCCAAGGTGTGGAAAGGGAACAGCTTTCACACTGCCCTGCAGCAGCTTGCTGGACAGAAAATCTCCAAGCTGTGATAGGAAAGGCAGAAGAGTCATCTGAGGACATGGGATCAGGTTCAAACAGATGCTGCAAATAAGGACACATCTTCTGCAGAAGGTGACTGTGCAAGTAGGCTGAGCCACCACCACAAAGGCCACAGGCTCAAACAGGAGCAGATGTACCACCACCCCAACATCTACTCTGAATCTGCCCTTGTCCTGTGCCTCATCTCGGCAGCCCATGCAACACGGAAGTTGGATGTCTTGGAGCAGGGAAGGCAACCTACAGGCTACAGGTCAGAAGTGAGGCTATGCAACCACAGTACCACATCACTTAGCCTTTCAAAGAACAACAACAGGCTACCTAAGATGGCATAGGTAGGGGTCCCGAGGAAGAAAGAGAAGCATGTCTGGTTGAGCAGTATGCCCAAGAATTGGAGAAAGTATTCTCTGGTAGACCGCCCATGCTGCCTTCCATATAGCACTTTGCCCAGCTGGTGACTGAGATTCAACCAGCAGGATGCATTAAAAGTGTGAGAGGATGAGCAGGATGAGACTGGGGGCAGTCAAATCACAGCCTCACATTTCATCCCTGCATCCACAAGCAAGGGGGTTTGAGAGCAGGCAGCATGCATATGAGCTGGCAGTGCAACACAGGTCACTGCACCACCAAGCCTGCAAGACTGCTTGAGAGTCAGCACCTGGCTGTTGCAGCTGATCCAGCCACCCACAAGCTAATGATCTCTTTCAGTTACTCATCTGTAATTCCTTATTAAGCAATAATCTGGTCACATCCTAGTGCTGGTGCCTGACCTTCACAACATTTAGCTAGAGGATTGAGAAGGAAGGAAAAGCCTGTAACAAGCCAAAATGCAGCTAATCAAATTCTCCTGATATTTGCTGTTTGAAAGCTGCAGTGCCACACTGGCATAACTACAAGGGTTTTTTGAAGCAGTAATTTGCAGAAGCCCAAGTAATAAAGCTTAGTACTTTTTTTCCCCCTCTTCCCCCCTCTCTCTCTCCTTTCATTGGAAACTTTCCATCTGATATAATCAAGCCCAACTCTGGCATTTGGAAACAGACCATAGCAAAGCCCAGGCTGGTAAAACTTGAGCTGTAAATATAAGACTGAAGCAACAAGGATAAATAATTAAAGAGCACAGCGAAAATTATGATCATTAGCAGGATGGTTCTTCCATGTGCCCTGGTTTATTTTTTTTTTTTCTGCACAGAAAAATCTGGAAGATGGTGCAAGCTGGAAAAAACACACACAAATATTGAAGTGTGATTTCAAATGACAGTGGAAAACAAGCAGGAAATGAAGCTTTTGAGCAGAGTGTGGTCTGTGGTGCCATTGCAATGCTTGTCCTGTGGTCCTCAAAAGGCCCAAATGACATCCATTTAAAACAGCAGAGGAAAGAAACACCTGGGCTAGATGTGCCACAGAAGAGAGATGATTTTCTCATGTCTCTTCTGCAGCAGCCTGGCTTTTGCTGCAGCCTGACAGGAAAAGCTTGGTCTCTGATCCATGACCTTTCCAAGGGTTGCACTTCAGGGAGAGTTTCCATTCCCAACCCCAGAGCTGCAGCCATATTAGGAGTCAGCAGCCCTGTTCTTCCTCACCAGCCACTTCCTCAAGTTTTCAGGTTTTCCCCTCCATGTTCCAAGCCCTGTCTCTGAACACATCCCAGAGCAGCTCAGCTCTGGGTTTATTTACAGATTTTCCTGGCATTGCTGCCATTCCAAGTGTTGTCCTGCAGATAAAGAGACCAAGAAGAGCCCTGCCAGTGTTAGCAAGCCAGAGATCTGCACTGCATCTGTAGCACTGCTGTTACAAAACCTTCTCACCCTAAAACAAACTCATCCCACCTGTGCTTGCTAAATACTCTGCTCTTTATGATTTCTCTTTTATTCTCTATAATCAGTGTTTGATAACTACCCAAAAGAGCCTGAAAGACCATGAAGATTTTGGATGTCTCTCTCTCTCTCCTGCCCACTGGAAATGAGTTAGCTGTGTTGCTTCTGTATTGCTAACCCTAGCTCCCCTGCTGCTGGTGCAGCTGGTGCAGCTCCAGCAGGGCTATCAGAACAGGGAATCCTGGTGTAGAAAGGCTGTTGCTAAGGGCTTTGACACTGTGTGATATAACTCTGTTCAGGGCAGGTCTAATCACTGCTGTGCTTTAAAACCACTGATAGTTCTAGAGACTGGCTTACACTTCACCTGCCAGCACTGGTGGAGCTGGAAGAGAGCCACAGCAACCCCAGGAAATTCTTATGGTTGTTTTCCTTGTGGACAGCACCTGCTTGGGGCCAGCGTTTTCCAAAATTGTTGCTATACAAGCTCTGCACTGAGGCTTCCTTTGCATCTGATTTTCCTTATCTACCTTTGGACTGAAAGCTTTTGTGGGGAGAATTTGACAGCTACTTTCTACCCCCTTCATAAGGATAAGATGCCTGGGGGTGGGAGGAGATATGGCAATAAATCAAGTGAAAGGCAAAGCAGAGGAAATTCCTGGGCTCTCATATGCACTGCCACACAAGTGAGTGCCCTCAGCTTTACCTCCTCACATTCTGGCCTCTCTCAGAGATTCCTGTCATTACCTAAATCCCTGACTTCTGAGGAGGGATTCTTTGTATCCTTGACACAGGAAAACGGATGCCAGCAGGCAGGGTGGGCACCTGTTCACCACCTCTAGGAGTAAACTCAGTTTTTCCTTAGAGATCCCTTCCCTCCAGTCCCAGGCTCCCAGTGCTTTCTGGCTGGTAATTTCTGAAAGCCTTAGCCCTTCATGTCCCCCTCATACTTCAGACAACTGACTGTCCCCTTCACTACCTTTACAAAAGCATGGTTTTAAGTGAATGCACTGAGCACAGGAGAAGTCTGAGTGGCTTGCTCACAGCAACCCAGTCTCAGATTAGCATTTAAGACATGAGAGATATTTTTCTATTATTAGATGGTTTTTGTCTTCTTTACTTTTATAGCCCTACCACCACTCCACCTCCAGGAGCAGCTTGCCTAATCTGCATCTCTCAGACCACCTGGCCACTTCCAGAAGACATCCCAAGCCCTTCATTTCTTCCTAGATCACAAAATATTTTGTAATCCTTCTAGCTCTGTTCTTTTTTCTTCTTCTTCCCAAAATTTCTATTTTATTCCCCTCTATTCCTTCTGTGCCACTTACAAAATGCTTAACAGAACCAGTACCCACCAGCCTTGACCTATCCTGTAGGACTGTCATACTCAGCTACAAGGAAGCATTGTTAACATTAACAATTCGGTTGGCTCTGCAAACACTCTGAGATGCAACTGATGTATGAAATCAAGCCCCACCTCCCATTTGGAGGAGAGTGACAGTGATTTCCCCAGCTATGAGATACACACATCAGAGAGAGCTCCTAAGAGACAGTGTGACTGCAACACAATGAGGCACCCAAGTGTGAGCTTTAATCTAGTTAGCATAAAGACCAACAGTGAGACAGAAATGGCAACACAAATAATACTTCCAGACTGGATAATATGTCCTAAGAAGCTTGGGTAGCCCTCACTAGAGGCTCTGCTGCAAGCCCTAGTAGCTGTTAGTAGAATGAGGTAAATTAAAGCTAGGACAGAGACAATCTACCACCTAATGAGCACAGAGTTGCCTGCAGTGGAGACATGCCCAAAGCCATCATGTGAGGTCAGCCATGAACTGCTTCTGCCATAGCCACTGGGTGCAAAAAGTCAAGAGCTTGAAGACAGCAGCAGCTTGCCCTCATTCCATCTTTCCAAATATAACCCCACTAGCTCACTTAGAGGGAAGAAATAATGGACAAGCAAAAGAAGGCCTTCAGCTGAAAGCACCACTATTTTTCCAAACTCTTACTTTTACCTGAAGTGGATGTGAAACACAAGCTAGACCTAAAAGAAACACAAAAAAAGCAAACATCTCTTTGAAAATAAGCTTCACTAAGTGAATCTATTTACAGACCAATTCCTCCCTTCCCATGACACATCGAGTTAACAGTTAGAAATGGATTTTGCTTTCTATAGTGTTCTTTGGCCAGGCTTTTGATGCCCCAGAGGACCTGTGCTCGATCTTGCCATACCAGAGGCTACCAAGAGATGGCACCAGGGTTTCTGCATGTAACACGTTTGCCCAACCATCTGGAACAACCTTGGTGTGTGGTGGTGTTCTCTGCCTCATCAATTCCTCATCTATTTGAAAATCTCATCTGAAAGCATCTCTTTCCCCCTTGCCTCTACCTCTTAATTTTTCCATTTCTCTCATCAGCCGCTATTAACGGTACAATGCCACTGAAGTACAAACCCTGCAATGCAACTCTATTTACTCTGCAAAGCAGCACTGAGAAACCAGCAGTATGAAATGAGATTTTTAGAACTTATTATTCATATTGCAACAGGCCATTCCTGGAGAGAAACCATACAGACCAGAAAAAGAACAAAGAAGGAACTGCATAAAACTCAGACACCTTTGGCTCCCTGATAATTTCTGCTATTACAATGGCTCATTGCATTAAATTTGAACACTAGAGTTTATTTACTTACCTCAGTGAGGCACCTATCTCTGATCCCTGTTGTATGCTGTTTTAGTCAAGTTGGAAAGACGTTTGATATCAACAAGAATTTTAAAGACAACTCTTTTCCCCTTTTCACAGAATCACAGGGGCTGGAAGGGACCTCAGAAGATCATCCAGTCCAACCCTCCTGCTGGAGCGGGGCCAACTAGAGAAGGTCACACAGGAGCACATCCAGGTCAGTTTTGAATGTCTCCAGTGAAGGAGACTCCAGAAGCTCTCTGGGCAGCCTGCTCCAGTGCTTTTTTTCCCTAGTGTGAGGTGTCCCTGCCCATGGCAGGGGGGTTGGAACTAGATGATCCTTGTGGTCCCTTCCAACCCTGACTGATTCTGTGATTTGTCACCCTCACAGTCAAAAAGTTTTTCCTTATGTTCCCATGGCATCTCCTCTGCTTCAGCTTGGCATCATCTGATTCAGAAGAGTATTTATCAGTTTGATTTAGCAGGAATTCTAGGCAAATCCCATGCAGACCAAGGCCAGATGGGAAGCATGTCATTTAGTTGTGACATAGCTCAGAAGAAATATTTCAGCTCCCCTTGTGAATTTTCTGCAGAGACTAAATGAACCAAACAACAACTGGAGAACAAGCAGGCACTGAGCATTGATGAGTTCTGACCACATTCCAAGAGAATCATGTATTGCTTTCCAATTAAAGATCCAAAACTGCTCCATAAAATTAATGCCAATACACAGACAAACAAGAGGAATTAAGGATGATTTGCCTTTGATCTCCTATCAGGAACCATTGCCAAATAAGCAAAGGGATAAAGCTGTATGTGGAGCACTCCTTGGAGTCAGTCACAGTGGCTACCATATGAACTTGCAGAGAAACTAATTACTATGTTTGTGGTGGTAAAGGCTCTGCTACACATTCTTCTGTTTAAACAGAGGGCACCTGAAGATTTAGGACTATCCAGGAGATGGAACTGCAACAAACATTTGGGGTGACCTACTAGCAAGAAGTTATCCAGGATAAAAGCTGGGGAGACTAACTGCCTGCTAGGATGGCTTTGCAGTTGGATCTCCTTTATGCATTTCTCCATCATTCTTAACAGAAGAGATAATTCTAGTACTCAGGTCCCCCTTGCTACACATCTCCTCTTTGTCTAAAAGAGACATAGCCCACTGCTGTTTGATTTCTTCTGTTTATAAGGTCACAGGAGATTGCTTCTACAAGCATTTGTTGATATGGTAGCTTGGTCACTTTTCAACACCATGGGCTCAACACTCACATTTTATCTTGCATCAAAAGCGCCAGTTCCAAAAGGAGGAAACAATTTCAGTTGTGTGCAAACAAAACAGGTTTTATAGAAAAGAAAAATAATAAATATTCCTATATCCTAGGTTTAGCTCTAAGCTATATGCAGCCTTTTAACTTATGCCACCACTGTTTCCAGGGCTTGCTTATTCTCTTTGGTCAAACTATCGCAATGCCTAATGCAAACCCTTCAGATCTGGGCTTTTCTCTTTGGATGTGCTCTCTCAATGACCTGCACATTCCTTTCCTCACCTTCATGAGCTCTGCTTTCAGTACTCCAGTAAAACATCCCCCTCATAGCTGACATTGTGACAGAAGAATGTGATAGAGGAATCACTTCCCAACTGTAGCAACAGTGGCATTGTTGTTCTTGCACGTTTGAGATTCATGAGTCACTCTCCACCTCAAATCACCCCTGAGCACATATCACCAAAGACACAACAGACATGTGTGGTGCTGCCATTTACTCCTGGATTTTGAGCCCTGGCACTCACTGGAGAGAATTGCATTTATACAACTCTCTCTCAGAAGTCACCTACCTGACCCAATATTAAATGCCCATCAGGCTACTTCCAACTTACCCACTCCAGACTCATCCTCTACTCAGAAAGAAAAACATTTTCAAGTAACCTCAAGTTTCTAGAAGCAGACATTTGATACAAGTGGACTTGCCTCTCTTTCTGTTAGCATGTTAAGAGCCCAGATATCCACCCCAGATGGAAGAGAGTTACATGAGAGGATTTCCTCCCTTGAATGGAAAAGGAGATTACTGACAAGTGTTTGAAGAGTTGGGGCCATTCAGCAAGCACCAAACATAAGATGACTTGTGATCAAAAGTCAGAAGTGGGCAATGCTGGACATGGCAAAGGCAGATAATTCTCTGCATATCACATTTTCTAGTGAATTAATTTGGCACCATTCCCAGACCTCTTTTATTCACTTTCCACTTTTAATTAAGTGGTCAAACTTTCCTGGAACAACCCAATGCAGAAAGCCAAGTTTTGTGACTATTCACAGAAACAGTTCAATTCTGACAAATATTCATTCTTGATACAATCTCTTGCATGAAGTTTATGCAGACATTTCCCATTAGCCAGCTCAGCTCTGTCTGGTAAATAGATGTACTGACAAAGAGCTTTGAGAAACAGACATTTGGAAAGACTCTCTAAATTGATTTCAGTCAAACTGCAGAAATCAGACTGCCTGCCAACAGAAAAAGGCAATTCAACTGAAGGAAAGACTCAGGCACAAGTCACACCATCATTTGTCATTCTCTAAAACACAGATCTTCCCCACCTGAAAGAATCAGCAGGTGTAGTTTGCTGGTTTAAGTCACTTTGATGATCTACCTTGAGGAGATTATCTAACCTGAGGAGTCCTAGAGAGGCTTGCACAACATGCAACCACAAACAACATACAGCCTCCAAAGCCATTGGCCTGACGTGCTAGAAGCTTTGGGAGGATATCTGATGCTTGGCCACTTGGAGACAGAATCATGCAGAAGAGACCCAGCTGCTGGTTGGCCAGAGAACAAACATCTGCCACTGCCACATTCCACATCCAGCTGCCCACAACATATCCAAGTATCTCTCAAAACAAATAAGTTGGGAAAATGAACAAGGGTACTGAAAGGGATGATGAAAAGCAGAAGAGGGATAGAAGATATGAGGAACAAAGCAAGGTGGAAGGTGAAAGGAGCAGAGGGCACTACATTGCGTGGGACATCAAGGATGTTGCATTAAAGAAGGTGTTGATGGAGTGAAGATTTGAGCATCCCACACGCACTCGTATCAGATAGCCCAGCCACTGACATAAACAACTGAGAAAAACAGAACATCGTCTGCCTTTATTTTAAACTGCCCCTATAAAAGGGTATCAGAAGACTTTCTCTGCAGCACAGCATCGTGAGACATAGTCAAGACAGCCTAGAGCCTCCATCTTGCTTGGATTTTACAGTGCTTAACTCAAGAGTTCTCTAATCCTCAGTGAGCTTCACATTTTTTCCACCTGCCTTTTGCTTCAGACATGGGTGGTTGTAGAGAGATCTACACAGTTGTGGCACCAGCAACCTGAAGACTTCAAATGCCTAACTAAGACCAATAAAGTCCATGAGTCACAGTCCCAAGGGAATCAGAGATACTTGGCATGCACCCAGAGAAGGTCAATTGGAGCATGGGAGACTATTTCTAAATAACCCAGAGCTTTATCACTGGGAAAAATAAATAGAACTATGTATCTTGTTTCCACATCTTAGATGGCTAAATAAATAGCTCTCATAGTGCACTCTCCAGGGCAGATTCTTAAAGTGACCTTGGTGGTGCTGCTGCTGCCCAGGACAGGACAATCAGGGTGTATCCACAAGAGATGTGGTGCATTTTCAATGCTGCATTCCTGGCAGCTGATCAAAGAACAAGAATAATCTCTGCCCCCACAGTTGCCAGCTGTTCCTTCCCAGCAGCAAGGCAAATCATGGTGGCACATAGTTATGAAGTGAAGAGAAGGTCTCTAGAGCAAAGACAAAGGGAGGATTGGAGACTTGCTGGGAGGACATTCCTTCACAGGCAGGTTACAGAGCAGTGTTCTCTTCAAGTGCCATAGTGATCACAAAAAGCAGCAGATGTTTTGGGGACTAACTACACCAAAATTACCTACTTCCAGATTTCAGTAGAGCCCCAAGCAGTGTCAGATGACCAGCAGCACATGCTGGACTAGACAAAGCACATGACTCCTTTTTCTTCTTTGTCCTCATCTCAGAAAACTCATCCAGAAGCTTCTTCCCCCATTCACCCTACATATGTTTAACTGGGACAGCTCAAAAACATGGAAGGACACTTTCACATATACCCACCTCCATTCCCTGATGGACTGGAAAGATGCCTGGAATTTGCAGACCATCACTATCCCAGGCATTCACCAATGCTGGGAATGACAATCTGTAACTTACCCTACAGTCTGGACTCCTGGGGAACTTAAATTCTTATCACCATCTCTTGAAGCTGCTTTCCCCAACGAGAGCACAAAGAGACTGCAAGCAAGCACAATCCCTGGTGAAATGAAACCAGTGCCTTTAAATAGGTTGCAAATGATTTTTAAACCAAAACAGGTTTGTGTGCTGCTTCTGATGCAAAACAGGCTGTCTCCACTGAGCCATTGACCTTCTCAGCTGCTCCTTGTTATTAAATGAAACAAGCAGCTTTGAGCCCTAGGCAGGCCAGCCCAGTGGCTACCAGGCTTCAGCTGATTTATGGTTCTTGTTCATTAAACCAGGTGTAGGTGGGAGGCAAATCACTTTTTTCTGTGAGCTAGGTCCCAGGAAAGATTTTAACCTCCATTTATATACAGACAAATAAGTTTTAAGAAGAGTGCAAATCTTTTAGGAGGAAAAAAAGGGAAAAAAATAGTAGGAAACTGAGCTAGCCATGCAGAAGCTCAAGTAGACAACAATTAATGTGTATGTTTTGTTCAAAGGGAAAATAAACCCAGGCTTTTTAACAACAAATAAAATGCCTCATTAGCAATAAAAGTTGAAATCTGTTGAGGGAAATTTGGTGTTTCCATTTCCTGGTGGGGAATGTGTGTGTGTCCCAAGTGGAAGCAACAGCTCACGGAAGAGTTCAAAACAATTCTTGTACATCAGATAAAAGGAGGAAAAGCACAAATATGGCACACTGATAATCTGGAATAATTGAAATCAAAAGCAGTGTGTTACTCTGAAGGCTATTTCTTTCCCTTTCTGCTTAAAAGGGAGTATTCTAGTCTACTTCACAGCCTACTTTACAACCCTCAGCAGCACAAGCTGCATCTCCAAATGAATCTCAGCAAAAAGCTAGGCTGGAAATGTGTGTCAGATACCAGATTTTCCAGATTACTCAGAGGAAAAAAAAGTGAATGGGAAAAAAAGAAAAAGGGAGGGGGGGCAGCTTTGCACAAAATTAATTTTAAAGGCCTTTATGCAGACAGTCCTGTTGCTTAACAGCTACAGGCTCAACTTCCATTGTGCACAGATCCTGTCCTGTAAGGCTATCACAGCAGCAGAGCTAACACCAAGCTAATCACAGCCAACTTTTCCAGAGGAAGCAAACTAGGGACCTGAGTGGGATTTGCTTACTGAATGAAGCACAAGGCATGGACCCCTCAATCACTCCTGGTTGCCTCAGAAGTCAAGCCCAGCTCTGGGTCTGAATCACCCTGGCCACCCCTGTCATACATAAAGCAGTTCTCCAGGGTCTCTGAGATGTAAAGACTGAAGTTATCACATGAAGGAGAATCTTGGACGGTGCTCAGCTACCCTAGGAATAACATCCGAGCACTGATATTCTCTCAGTTGGATAATATCCAATCCCTTATGTAGGAAACATCCTAGGACCATACTTTTGGACAAACCATGTAGAGGAATCACAGGTGCCCTGGCTGAGAACTGAAGCTGTGAAGCAATTTCAGGTACTTAGCACTATACTAGAAAGCCAAAAATGTAGACAAAATTGAGTTGGTTGCCATTAACAAGGCATCTGCAGGAAGCTGGGTGTCTGCTGGGCCCACTCTGATTTAGCAAAGCAAACTGCTCAGATTTTTTTTTAATAGCCCCAGACATGCTAGCAGAACTGGAAGGATGCTGCATTTAGCAAGCAACAGTCCCATGAGTCACTGTGCAAGTCCATAACTTGCGGCTGATGGAAATCACTTCAAATTCCTTCCCATCCCATGTGTTGTGTAACTGCAAGAACTGGCATCAGCCTTTGATGTTTACAGCAGAGTGGATATTATTCACCAGTGTCTTCATCCACAATCAACCCACTTCAACCACAGCTAAACAAGTTGTGGTCAAATTCTTGTGTCATGTCTGGCCATCCATTTCCCACCTGCAGACAATACTTCGCCTAAAGCCACTTCCACAGCAATCACCAGCCATGATCTGCACCCAGGTCAGGTCCATGCAGAAGCCAAAGCTGACTGAATGTTGCCATGTCCTAGCTAAGGTGTGTGTGAACAAGTAGGGACTCTGTGCTCCACAAAGCCCTGCATGTCTTATAGAATCATTAAGGGTGGGAAAACACCTGTAAGATCATCAAGTCCAACAGGCTCTGCTCACTTGCACCCTGTGATAGGACAAAGGGCAATGGATATAAACTACAGCACAGGAGGTTCCACCTCAACATGAGGAGGAACTTCTTCACTGTGAGGCTCACAGAGCACTGGAACAGGCTGCCCAGAGAGGTTGTGGAGTCTCCTTCTCCAGAGACTTTCAAGACCCACCTGGATGTGTTCCTGTGTGACCTGTAGTCCTTCACACAGGAAGGACGTGGACCTGATGGAGGGTGTCCAGAGGAGGGACACAAAAATGATCAGGGGGTTGGAGAACCTCTGCTGTGAGGATGGGCTGTGGGAGCTGGGGGTGTTCAGCCTGGAGAAGAGAAGGCTCCAGGGAGACCTAATAGCAACCTTCCAGCACCTGAAGGGCTACAAGAAGCCTGCAGAGGGACTGTTCCCAAAGGCCTGCAGGGACAGAATGAGGGAAAATGGTTTGAAACGAGAGCAGAGCAGATTGAGATTGGATGTGAGGAACAAGTTCTGCACCATGAGGGTGGTGGAACACTGGAAGAGGTTGCCCAGGGAGGTGGTTGAGGCTTCATCCCTGGAGCTATTCAAGGTGAGGCTCAACAGGACTCTGGGCAACCTGATCTAGTGGAGGATGTCCCTTCTGACTGTAGGGGGTTGGACTGCATGACCTCTGGAGGTGCCTTCCAACCCAGACCATTCTGTGATTATGTGATTCTGTGACCTGTGCTGGATTCTGTGGTCCTGCTCTGGCAGGGGGTTTGGACTCGATGATCTTCGGAAGTCCCCTCCAACCCCTGACATCCTGTGATACAACCAGATCCCCATGCTCATCTAACCACCTCCCCAAATGCCATGTCTGCACATTTTTTGAACCATCTATGGTGACTCCACCACTTCCCTGGGCAGCCTGTTCCAATGTTTGACCACCCTGGCAGATTCTGTGTCATTTAAGCAAAATGTGATTGTGTGGACACTGCTCACAGCAGTAAATTCTTCCTCCTGTTGTAATGGGCAAGCAACAGAAATGTTTTATGTCCTTCTGTGGGTGTTTTCCACATTGCAAAGATTGCCTTGAAAGGCACCTGGCAAAGTGTTTGGAAAGGACAGCTTGCAGACTGATGTTCAGCATGAAGATGGAGTTGTAAAATGGACTTGCTGTCTTCAGAAAAAAACTATCTGAAGTATTTGGCATGGGACTGAAAACAGACCCAGATTAATAGTAGTAAGAACTGTCATACTTCAAAAATATCATCATGACCTGGTCACAACTGTCTGCAAAAAGAGGATGAAGCAGCACTGCCACCACTCCACTGTACCTGCCCCAGGACTGGTGGTGTCAGGAGGTTGTTGCTAAGGGGTAGGTGGGTGCAGTTTGCTGCCAGCAAATGCTCCTCCAAAGCCAGTTCTGACTGGGAACTGAAGGACAATACCTCTTAATCAAGCTGCCACCACTGTATAGGGTACACTGCAAATAAAAGGCCACTAGCATGAATCATATGATGAATCATAGCATTAACATGTCCTTCAGGAAACTATTTCTGCCTTTTAAAAAACCTTGCAGATTTGAAATGAGTGGAAATCGTGCATCCATTTCTGGTTTCATTGCCTCTTCAAGTGGAACCAAGATTTTATTTCTTTCATACTGGCCTGGAGAGCTGAGTTACCTTGGGGCTACTGCCTACCTGACTGTCCTGACGTGTCTCTTGCTGTAGGGGCTGATGACTTTGAAAAGCAGCTCCATGGTTCCATTGATGCCAAGGGTAGCTCCTGTGGTAACTAAACCAACAAAGAGAAAAAGCAATCAGATCTGAGGCAGGAGGTCTGCAACACTGTGTTTAGAGTTGCTGCAGGGAAGAGAGTGGCTGCCCCTGGGGCCATGAGCAGATACCTCTGGTCTCCCAACTGGACTTTGCAGGTCATTTTAGAACCACAGAAACTGAAGCACAAAGCTGTCTGTGGAGACAAAAACAGTCCTGCAGTTCTTCTCTGAGTTCCCCAAAGCCTCTGTTCCTGTAAATATTGTACTCTCCAGAGAACAAATCATAGCTAAAGAGGGTCATCTCCAAGCAAAATGGCAGGGGTTAATTTCATTCCATGTTTCCCAAGGGCAATTCCATGAGGACAGTTCATTTCACAGGTGCATGGAGGTCAGAGTTTTCTTTCTGTACTGTTATTCATCAGTATGGGAGTGGTTTTTAGGGGTAGGGGTGCTTCTGAATGCAGCTTAACTTGAGCTAGGCCAATTTTATCTTTGATGCCTCACTTACTAAAGCAGTAGAAGTTTTATAGCTAGATCATGCAATCGATTTCAAAAATGCCCTATGCATAAAGTAGGTGTTCAGCCAGACCTCCCCACTATGAGACAGGATCTCTGTGAAGAGAAGGGACAAACACAGCCCTGAAATATTAAATGCAAGCAAACAGGGTGAAAGGATCAATTAATCAAGAGCAGCCAGAGGGAGGCCTGGCTGCCTGCCCACTGCTGGAGTTTGGTTATTTTGTAAACATCTCCCAGTGGTTATCAAGGAGCTGCCAGAGGAACCATCATCTCCTGCATCCTACCCTTGTCCCTGCCAATTTGTCCTGTGATGGAAAGCTTTGCAAGACTTGCCAGCTACTTTCACACTAGCTGGTAATTCATTAGAGGCAGGGTGGTGTACAAGGCTGCTTGAACTCATCCTTCCCCAGAGTGAGGCGTGGGCTGCCACGCACAAGTGGTGGCAGAGATTGTGAAGGGAAGAGCCCAGAGCAAAGAACTGGTGCATGAGGTTGTGACAAAGACTCATCTTTTCTGCTTTCATTCCTAAGCACCCTCAGAGTTTTATGTGCTGCTGGATCCTCTTTAGTTCCACTCCGTAAAAATAATTTTTAAGGCTGAGAGCAGGTAGTCTGCTGGTTTGGTGACACATCCACACAGACCTTCACCTAACCGCACTGCTGCTTTCCAGCTGGGCAACAGAGCCCACAAAGTCTAAGTTGCTCTTAGAAGGAGGAAGCACATCTGGAGAATGCTCCAGCAAAGTTGGAGAGGTGAGGTTCTAGGGTCTGACATGAACAGAAAGGAGGTCAGGCTGTGGTGTGCTTCCCAAAACCTCTGCAAACACTGCGGGTGCACAGAAGCAGGGAGCAGGGAAACGTGTAGCTCATCGTTTTGGGTGGGAGGCAGCACAGAGTCCTTGCACAGCTGTGAAACCCAAATAAAGCATGTTTCACCTTCTGGCCCTGGCTGCATTTTCAGTCCCACTCCGCCTTTCAAATGCTGCTTATCACAGGGAGAGGGGTTGAATGTTGAAGCTTGGCTGCTTGCCTGAGCATTGCATGAAGCTAGCTCCTGTACAGATAGAAGGGACCTGCAGGGCTGGGCACCAGGAGTGCTACATCTTAGGATGCATGTAGCAGACTGCAGACAGAACGACCATCAGGAATTATCCACTTGGTGAGGGGAGTGAGGAAGGACAGGAAAGGGTTAGGGTGAGCAAAGGGAAATTTGTGATGGTAATTTAGTCCTCTCTAGCAAAAAAAGGCTGTATGAATCTGCAGTGATCCTGGGAGAGAATAGTGGAAATCCCATTGTTTGAATCATTTAATATGAGGGCACTGTCAAGCAAGAAAAGCTTGGATCAGGATCTAATATGTACTTCCTGAGGGGCCTTGAATGAGTATCTGACTTCTCTCTCCCTGTGTTTCTCCACCTGTATTTTCCTTCCTCATAGAGCTGCTCTGAGGATCAATACAATCAACAATGGAGAGATATGTGGCTGTTATGGCAATGGGAACTGCAGAGAGACTTAAGGTTCCTAAGTCTCAAGCAAAGGGCTTGCCTGTCTACATTCTAGAATAGGAGACCAGTTCTGTGAATGTGTTTGTTATCACAGCCCACAGATGACATCCACTGTAAAGGCTGGATGGACCCCTTGGGGAATGACCTCCTTCTATAGTCATTCTGGCCTTTGGGCCTAATTCTGTATATTAACAGTGCATGCAGGCACTGGCCTGAATCAGGAATGACGTTTCTTTGTGCTGAAATGACAAAAAAAAAAATCAATTCTGCAGGTTGTCACAAAGAGGAAAATAGGAAAATCCAGGTGCTTACCATTAGAAGCACAAACCCTCAGGACCCAGAGGCAATGGATGAGGTGCAGGTGGTGGCCCAAGTTTCTTCTTGCCAAGCTCAGTATTATATCAGTTGCTTCTGACTTCTGCACTTTCAGCCCAAACTTCCTATCTGTGAAAAGCAGTGAGAATCAAGCTCCTACAAAGACTAAGCCTCTGCAGCAGTGCTGATAAATGTATGTGACCCTTCTCTGAACCTGCTCCAACAGCTCCATGCCTTTCTTCTGCTGAGGAATCCAGCATTGCAGGTAAGGTCTCCTTACCTTGTGGTGCAGAGAGGCAAAACCACCTCCTTTGACCTGCCTGTCATGCTGCTTCTGATCCAGCCTGGGATACGGTTGGCTTCCTGGGTTGCAGGCACTTATTGCCTGCTCATGTCCAGCTTTTCATCCACCAGCACCCCCAAGCCCTTCTCCACAGCGTTGCTCTCAATCACTTTATCCCCCAGCCTGTACTGATAACTGAGGATTGCCCTGATCCAGGACTTGATGTCTACATAGAGTGATAAGTGCTATCCTTCAGGAGTCCATACTGGGATCAGTGCCATTTTAGTATCCTCACCAATGACATAAACAGTGGCATCAAGTGCACCTGTAGCAAGTTTGCAGATGACACCAAGCTGAGTGGTGCAGCTGACACCTGAGGGGTGGGATGCCTTCCAAAGGGACCTGAACAAACATAAGAAGTGACCCTGTGTGAGCTTCATGAGGTTCAAGAAGGCCAAGTGCAAGGCTGAAACCTGTTTCAGAAGCAACTCTAGGTGCATGCACATCTTCCCTGCCTCCATCTGGCCAAACCACAGGCTCTGGCCAGCCTGATCTAGTGTGAGGTGTCCCTGCCCATGGCAGGGGGGTTGGAACTAGATGATCCTTGTGGTCGCTTCCAACACTGACTGATTCTATGAGCATGCTCCACACAGAAACTCAGCTGTCTATCAGGCACATCCCAGGGCTGATTATTGCTGGGGCTTCCTGTTAGTTTTGACTCTCCCAACCCAAGAAGTCATCATCTCCCACTCAGCAGTACCTCGTTGGCCAACCCTGGCCAGCAGCCGAAGCAGGGGCAGGAGGGTGCTGTGGTCAGGGGGCTTGGCCTGGGCAGCGATGGTGAGAGCCTGCAGCAGAGCCTCGCTGCCCCCTTTGCTGATCACATACTGGATTCTACGGCCAGTCCCTGGGAAAGAGAGGAGAGACTCTGCTCAGAACATGGAGAGGGATGGAAGGAGCTGGGGCTATGTAGTTTGGAAAAGAGGAGACTGAAGGAAGACCTCATTGCTCTCTACAACTACCTGAAAGGACGTTGTGGAGGGGCTGGTGCTGGTCTATTAGTGATAGAACAAGAGGGAATGGCCTCAAGCTACAAGTGGATAGGTTTAGACTGGACATTAGAAAACATTTTTTCACACAAAGAGTGGTCAAGCATTGGAATGCGCTGCCTAGGGAGGTGGTTGAGTCACCACCACCTGGATGAGATGGTTTGGATACGGTGATATGGTTTAGAGGTGAATCTTATAGAGTAGAGTTGTTGGTTGGACTTGGTGATCCTGAGGGTCTTTTCCAACCTGAATGTTTCTGTGATCCCTTCTCTGAGCCACAGCTACCACAGACCCTCACCCTACATGGAGCACGCTAAGCTCCCATGGCCTTCCAGTGGTGTTGCATTGCTATAAACCCAAAGACGTTTGCAAAACTCATCTCAGGTGGGCTTGGCCTGGAGACATGGCTATTGGCTGCATGGTGAAACTATGCACTCTGCTGCCTCTTGCTCCAGCAGTCATTATCTTCACAAACCCACATCCTGCAGGAGTTTTTAATTGTGCATTGAAATGTGGTAGAGAGGAAGAAGCAGAGACATCAACAGGTTTCAAAGGAGCAGAAGGCTTAGTGATCTTTTCTTAGGTACTGGAAAATAAAGAAGCAATTCTTCCAAATAAGAACGAATCCTAGGGAAGTGAAGCTTTGGAGACAGCTTTCAAACAAATCTAGGTCTCCAAAGAAACCACATTCTAACCATGGGAGCCCTGCTGTGTCAACAAATATTGATCTGTGGGCAACTTCAGCAGCGACTTCAGGCTCTGTGGTGGGAGAAAGCCACATGTTCGGTTCCTGGAGGGCTGGCAGTACCTCCTGTCCTCCATGTAGTCAATCCTTCATCCAGCTGAGGAATGGCACTGCAGTGCTTCAAAAGTGAGGCCCAGCTGGATAGGCGATGTCTGTGGTGGGGTCTCAAGGAGTTGGGAATACAGGAGGCATTCTGATTGACTGCCAGAGATTAGGAAATGCTTTGAAATTCAGAGGCATCTTTTAAACAAGGGAAAAATGGAGATGACTTCTCGGTTTTATGTTGGGTTTTTTTTCTTTCTTTTCCCTCCCTTATTTTTTTATTTTTTCTTTAACTTACTGGAAAAGCTCCATTTTCCAAACACGGGAGGAAGGACTGCTGATCGATGGACACAATCCATGTTATTGCTCATCCTGCAAACACCTGGTCAAGTTTATGAAGGTATGAATTCCCCAACCTATTTGAGGACTCCCTACCTGGCCCTAGTTCCCATGCATTGCCCCAGAGCTTTGTTTCCTTACCCAGAGAGAGCAAGTCAGTGAGGACACCAAGAATATTCAGGATGACATCCTTGTCACAGGAGCTCTGAAATGGAAACACACCAAATGTAGGGGTCAGTTTAGAATGATGAACTCCATGCCACACAGAGCTGCAGTCCATCAGGTGGCCCAGAAGCACTGAAATCCTTGTTTGGATACTGAATACCTTTGGTGCCATCTGGCCAGTGAATATGTGGAACCATATTGCTAATGTATTTTTAAAAACCTCTGACAGACATCCTCATCAAGCTATATAATATTTAACAGACAGCAGCATGTCTGCAGCTTTTACATCTCAATTCTAAATTACATCTCTCGGTTTTGGGTTGGTCTGGCTACCTCAAAGACAAAGCATTTTCTATCACACTGAAATGTTAACTTGTGCAATGGTTTTCCATGACAGCACCTCTTATTACTGGCAGGCATAGAAGAATATCTTTAAATTATAGTAATCTCATTTACAAGAAAATTCCTCTGTCTGTCACAGAGTCATAGAACAGTTTGGGTTGGAAGGGACCTCCAAAGGTCATCCAGTCCAAACCCCCTGAAGAGAGCAGGGACATCATCCACTAGATCAGGTTGCTCAGAGCCCTGTCAAGCCTGACCTCGATTATGTCCAAGTATGGGGCTGCAACTACCTCCGGGGGCAACCTGTTCCAGTGTTCCACCACCCTCATGGTAAAGAGCTTCCTCCTAACATCCAATCTAAATCTGCTCTTCTCTAGTTTGAAGGCATTGCCCCTCATCCTACCCTACAGACCCTTGGAAACAGTCCCTCTGCAGCCTTCTTGTAGGCTTTTGCAGCTTTGCAGCTGCAACTACATAGAAGCCTGGACTTTGGGGAATAGAAAGATGCCCTAAACTTATTTTTAGTGAAGCCCAAGTAAACATCACACTTTAACCTGACACATTCTGCTTCAGATTCACTTTAAATGTTGCACTGGGTGATAAACCGTGCTTGAGAAGGAAGCACATGGTGCCTACCATCCATCTCTGTGATATACTAGACCCCTTCTTTAATCCTCCCACAACCAGATTTCACTGCTCAGACTGAAGAATTATTCACTAGGCTGTATTACTGAAGGAGGTAACTGGGTTAATTTCTAGATTTCTTAATTTTTATACAGCCACAACACAAGCAAGCACAAGTTTCCTTGCTCCTGAAAAACTTCAGGATCCCAGAAGCTCTTAACAGAATCACTTTATCTGCCATCAAATTATTAGAATAGGATCATATCTTACAAATATATGGCTCCTTTATTGCAGAATGTTGAAGTGCTTCAGAAACTTTACCTACTTGTACCTATCTACTGGATAGATGAGTCCATTTTACCAGTCAAATGTATTCAACCACTCTCTGGTATATTTAACATCATGCAACTGAATATTTAGGATAAGGAACTGAGGAGTAACACCAAGCCAAAAAAAAAAAAAAGATACTCTAGAAAGAATATTAGGGAAATTGAATTTAGATCTGTAATAATGGCTATTAATGTAAACTGACTTTTCCCCCCCCTCAAATGGATCCCTGCTGAAGTCACAGAACAAGCTTTCATGGTGCTGAGGATTGTGTAGCTAATTAGGGATCTGCCTACCATACCTCCTCCTACTCCTTTCTCATAGCTGGGGATGGGGGTTATGCATTGAGTGAGACATGGGAATGAAGCAGGAAAATGGTCAATCTTCCCAGTCAGAGCAGGTGACTGTCAGCTTGGAGAATCAAGTTTCCACCTCCATCTCACAATTCCCATAGGATGCTTGGCAGCTCCTTTCAACATCTAAAGATATCTGAGGAGTGGGTGTCAGGATGAAGGTGCCAGGCTCTTTTTGGTGGTGCCCAGTGATAGGACAAGGAACAACAGGCACAAGCTGGAGTACAAGAGGTTCCACCTCAACATGAGGAGACACTTCTTTAGGATGAGGATGACTGAGATGTTGTGGTGTCTCCTTCTCTGGAGACTTTCCAAACCCACCTGGATGCATTCCTGTGTGACCTGCCCCAGGTGATCCTGCTTTGGCAGGGGGGTTGCACTCAATGATCTCTGGAGGTCCCTTCCAACCCATCACAACATCCTTCTGTTTTGGCCATTTGTATGTGCCATCTTCTGCACACATCATCTACATCAGTGCTGGTGTTTCCTAACTTCTGTATCCTTAACATCATATATTCTTAGATTTTTTTTAATCATAATTATTAAAAAAAAAACAAACTCCAAATCTCCAAAAACCAAAATTCCCATCATATCCATTTTGCTCAGTTCCCAGCGCTACCAAACTCTTAACTGTTCAATACACATTCCATGCTGGTATAATTGAACAACAGGGACAAGAGTATCAGCAGGGAAGTGAGACAAAAGAACAAAATGTTGTCAGGGGAAGGAAGAAAGAGGAGTCAGGTGAGGATGAGAGATTGGAGCAAACAGAGAATCACTTCTGAAGCAAGGGACTCAGGGGATGAGGGTCTGTGAGCACTGCTGCCTCTCTAAAGACTCATCTTACTTTTGTTGTTAGCTAAAATCCACAGGAAAAGTGCATGTCTCATTCCCATCTCAGAGCTGGCCCGTGCCCAGAGCAAGAACCTGCTGTGTGTATTCATTACTATATTAACTCAACGAGCAGAGATCTCTGTGCTGAACATAAAAGCTCAGCCCTTTTATGGACCCTGTTGAAATGGAAAGGCTCAGGGTGCTAGGATTACTGCTCCTTTCAGAGCCAAGAAAAACAGAATATGTGGCTTTAATGAAATCCAGTAACTCTGGGTTCACCAGGCACTGCCACCCTCACATTAGAGAAGGGTCCAAATTCCTCTTACTGCTGACTCAAGGGGCCACACAGAGCTGAAAGGCTGCAGCAAGGTCAGAGCAGTTCTGCATGCTGTTACTCTTAGGTGACACAGACAGTTTGGGCCATATGCTGAGCTTGATAATTCATGCCTTTGGTCACTACTCCACAGTCCTGAGCTGTCTCAAGTCTCCCAGAGCAAGGAAAGCACAATCAGAGCTCTCTTCCCAAGAGATTCTTGGCATTTTTTAGTACAGGGACTTAGCAGTCAGGGGCAGGCTGTCAAGAATGACAAGTATCCACCAAATTTAGTGACTCTAGGAAGTTACTGTTCTCAGCACCTTTTTAAACATCAGAGTTGTCTAAATCAGACTGTCCTCTGGTTTTGTCTTGCTGCCTCCCAGTATCTCTTTCCTCTGTAGGTGGATGGATTACACATTAAGGTTTCAGTAATGAAGTCTTCATTGATTTATGCTCCTATTACACTGGGTTGTTTATTTTAACTGATTGGATTGTGGGTTTCTAAGCCATTAACACAAATAGTGATGACATAAGATATCCTCTGACTTTGCATGTGCTTTATCCAGGGACTCAGGCGAACAAAGGCCTGGAGGGGACATGAAAGATCAACCTTTAGAATCTGTAAATTACAGCTGGGTGATATTGCCAAATATTTTACCTGAGTATTTACTGTGGACATGTTGACTCCAAAACCCTGACTGCATTGGTGCCCCGTTGCTCCCCTTCCTCCAGCACACCAGGGAAGGAATTGGATGACTTTTGTGTTTGCTGAACCAGTGCATGAAACTCTAATGCCGTTACAAATTCTCACATAATCCCCACTAACTTTTGTGGCACCACTGAGTAATACAGAATGCTGCAGAAGAACACAGCTCCAATTTATAACAGCAAGACAATGCAAGGGGGGGGTGGGGGGGTGGGGGGGGTGGGGCGGAAACAACCTTAAAGTTGCTGTTGTCTGCAACGTGGGATCTTGCCTGTTGAAACAGCTCAGGTCTTGACTAATTAGCAAGAGATTTTCAAAGTCATCAAAGACATTTGAACATTGAAATCTATTAGCAGCAATTGTTTAAATTAACACTCATACCAAAGTGTTTGTAGATTAATTTCCAATGAATTCTTTCCTAAGAGATATTCAGTAAATCTTTTTTTGAACAGTAAGTAGAAATAAGTAGAAATAAGAAAATCACAACCTGTGCCTGATCTAAAAAAGATGAATAGAGTAATTCCTTTAATGCAAATTACTTACCCAGCTCTGGTTAAAACAAACACATTAGTTATTTTTATTGAAGGATATGTTTGATAGTTCAAGAACAAACCCTAAGCAAGGAGAGATGTAAAATTCCTCTTGCTAAATATTTCCCCCTCCTGCCAGCACTTAGGGATGTTAGATGTTAACATCCAGGCGCTCACAGACTAATGAAGATGCATTCATGGTAAATGGGTGCAATAAGAGCAGCACAAAGTTCCCAGAGGCTCCAGTTTGGTTACAAAACCACCACCCTCCTGCAGGATTTCATGGAAGGCATTTAAAGTGAGAGCCAAATCGTTACCCATTAAGAGCCTGTAGCTGCTTTTCAGGGCTTGCAGCTGGACAAAGGCTAAAGTAGCAAACCCCATCACTTAAAATATCAAGCACGGCTGTACTCTTTGGCCAGAGCCCCCCCGTTCTTAGCCTTACTTCAGCAAAGCCTGCTGTTTTTCTCACCCAGCCAAGAGTATCACAGGGCTGAGTTCAGATGCATTTAATCATCTCCCAGCTGATAGTTCCTCTCTGAGCTTTTTTTGGAAATTAATCCCTGAAACTCTGGAGCTTTAGTTAGCTTGGCTGAAGCTCCTCACAGCCAAACAGCAGGAGACACAGAGAGCCAGGAATAAAAAAAAAATTACACCCCAGCACACAGTCATTGATACATCATATACAAGTGATTAGTTGGTGACATTGGGTTTGGAGGACAACAGTTTGATCCCAGGATCCTTCTGACTGGCAGGACTGACCCAAGATTAAGCAGGGAAGGAATTTCTGTCTCCTTGTCCTGCTCCTGGGAAAATGCCAAGACAAGCTGTTATTTACTCGAGAGAAGATTATAAAATTGCAACTAAGCCACAGTAACAGTAATCATGTTTTGTCAGGGAAGCCTCCTGGGAGGTTTTTTGCAAGATCTGAACACCCAGCAGAGGTGGGATTATTTCCTGTCCCACCTGAAGAACAGCAGCTATCCATGCAGCTCCCCTTTTAGAGCTGGCTTAAAATGAAGACTTCCCATAAGCTCGGTCTTTTATGTAGCTCCTGGGCTTTCATGTCTTTTGCCCAAAGGCAAGGACTTCTTCAAATGAGACATGCAAACTGCTGGGAGGTTTTGCTGTGAGTCTAAGGATTGATGCTTAAAAAAAAAAAAAAAAAAAAAAAAAAGGAGGTTGCCCAGAAAGAAATCAAAGAGGATTAATTCATGCGGAGTGATATTTACTAATAAATATTTGATTTGGGGAAAGAAATACGAAGCAGTTATTCCACTCACCAAAATAATCAATGCAAAATTAAAGAAGTCATTCCTGCAAGACAATGCAGAACACGATTTCTACCCACGCTCCTATTAAATTATTTTTGAGTGTAGTCTCATAGCTGGCTGCTTACAAAAACAAACCCAAAACACGCATCACAAAACCCAGCCTGCTTTTAGAGGAAAGCTTTTGCTCCACTTGGCTAACAAACTTCCAGACCTGGTTATTTCCTTCTTTTTTTTTTTTTTTTTAGGGAGACCAAGGATTAGGATGTCCAGTTCCAGGAGCTGGTTGGTTGATTGGTTATTTCTAAATAGCCTGTTTCTAAATAGGGAAGCAGGGTTTGACGGGTTCAGGATATATCCTTCTTTCTTCTCTTACCCTTAATAAATTTGCTTACACAAATAGCAGCAGTCAGAAGCTAACTGTCTGTGTAATGAGACTTGCATCTGCAAGTAAGATTTCACACTTTGCACTCCAAGCCTGTTGAAGAGAAATCCTGGTGCAAATTAACACCAGGCAAAATCAAGACTAGGGTAGGGGCTGAGCAGCATTAGTTCTCACTCTCTCCTGAGGCCTCTAGAAAGTATTGGGTTGTTAATAACTGTTTTAATGCTTAAATCAGAGACTCCTCTCCTGACATTCTGCTGCTGGTGAGGCAGAGGTGTATTCCAAACCCAACTGTTGGGCACAGCCTCTCTCCACTGGCATTGTGGACTTGCCAGCTGGATATCTTCTTCCCACAGCTGATTATCCAGCTTTACAATAACTGTGAAGCCAGGTTTGGTGCCTTATGTTCTGTGCCTTGTCAGAGTAAATTGCTTTTTCTAATTTAAGTGGAGCTAAAAATTCACACTTAAATAAGAGAGCAAAATACCCTGGAGAGCTTCTTCTCTGTATGCTCCCATCCTCAGCCTCAATATTCAGCCAGCTAACCGTGATTTCTCCTCCTTGGAAGGTTATTATCCACAGAATTGGATACATGGCAGTTTAGGGGAAAAAAATAAAATTGTTATTTCTGAGGGGGGGAAGGGAGTTCAGGGATCTCTGAAATATCACTAGGCAGCCTCTGGGTAAGGAGTATTCAAATTAAAGTGATTACAGCCTGACTTTATGTATTACTGAAGAACCATGTTGAAGTGCTACCACCACCCAGTATCAGAAGGACCCAAGAAGTTATGGTCCTATTGCCCCTGCTCCCAAACCAGCCATCCAAACATCCTCAGCACCACTACAGGTGTCACCGTGCTCTGTGGTCAACAATAAGTGTGTTTCTTTGGCCTAATCTGGGTTTCCTCTGCTGAGGAGTCAGATAGGCTTGGGCAAGTCATGCAACTCCAAGGAGACATAGAAGGGAGAGGGGCTATTTAAAGACTCAGAGAGGAGGACCCTGCAGCTTGGGTAGTGTCCTGCATGACCTCTTTAATCCTGCAAGAAAGGCGTTCGCAGCTGTGTGGGATCACGTAGCCCTCAAACTGTACACAGGGCAGCCAAGGGGCCTCCCAGAACAAGACACGTGGTCCAACAAGTTCTTGATCCTGTTCCCAAACCTTCTTGCTGGCTCCTGCACAGCCCTCTAATGGCTGGCACCCCATTTACCCAAGCACCAGCCATTTGCATTCCTCCTGATGCCCAAACCTAAGGCAAACTCTAATGCATCAGCCTAAAGCAGCACTTGTGGGTTCTGTAGCAGGGAGTATAGATAGAAAAATGTCCCTCTGTCTGGTCTGCTGCAACCAGATGGGTGGCTTTTCTCATGGCCTGCAGTGTCCTGAAGGTATGATTTTTCTCATCCTTGTTTGCAGTTGGGTGTGCTAACCTACGGGGTCCTTTTCAATACCACCCCAGATTGCTGCTGGGTGTGCTGACCACGCACCCTTCACAGTGGATGCCAGCTCATGCAGATGACTGGGCAGTAGTAGTGCCTTAAAGCCGACTTCTAACAATGCTTTTGTACAGGGCTTTGGTCCTGTGCAGTGAACTTCAGGGTTTCTTCTCAAAGGATTTGTGCTAGACTCTCTGGGGCTACACTGCTTCAAAGCAGAGACTGGCAAATTCCAAAGTTCTATCTGAATGTCTTCGAAACACTGAAGGTGTTGAGATGTAACAGCTTGGCCTGAGCTGATCCCTAGCCAAAATAACTTGGTGAATAACATGGTGGAAATCATCTGTGCCAAGGAATCTTACTATATTTAATGTAATAAATTGCACTAACGTAACACCTTTCATCACAGGATCACAGATTTCTTCACAAATACTAATTAATGCCTGCCCCACTGCATCCCTCATCGAGAAGATCAGATTCTTTGTCCTTTACTTTTCCTGGTGGGAAATATCACCCTGTGGTGGGAAATTCACTTAGTCAATACCTAAGAAGATGGGTAGCAGAGACCAGGTAGTTATTCCATCAAAACAAAGCAGAAACACTGTCTGCACAGAAGTCTAGCTCTCAGTCACACACTTCCATTGCTGTGGGGAGTGGGGTGCTCAAAGACTTCCTTCCCTGATATCGGCCTTCTGCTCACAGCTTCCCAGGAGCTCATGCAACAGAAAAGTCCTAACCTCTTCAAGGAATCCTTAGGAGGGTTACTTACCTCCAGGGCCAGTAGGTCCTAGCCCTATTTATGAAGCATTTCATCCCTGTGCCCAAGGATGAGGGAGGTGCTGCACTTAATTCATCCATATGGGAATTAAGAAGCACATCGACCATGACCTGATCCTTTTTTGGCTGACTTCAGAGCAAGGTTGTTCAACAGGTCTGTGGCACACCAAGAGCGTCACACTGTAAAATGTATTCACATCCAGACATCTGCAGGGATTATGCCTCAATAAATGCATTACCTTGGATAGTGTTGGCAAAGTAAATTGCTTTGCTTTTCTCTTTTTCCCTTTTCATTTATTTTCTCTTTTCTTTCTTTTTTCTCCCTCATTTCTTTTTTCCCTTTTCATTTGTTTTCTCCTTTCTTTTTTCTCTCTCTCATTCTTTTTTCCCTTTTCATTTATTTTCTCTTTTTTTTTCCTCTTTTCTCTTTCGCTTTTCCCTTTCATTTATTTTCTCTTTTTTTTCCTCTTTTCTCTTTCGTTTTTCCCTTTCATTTATTTTCTCTTTTTTTTCCTCTTTTCTCTTTCGTTTTTCCCTTTCATTTATTTTCTCTTTTTTTTCCTCTTTTCTCTTTCTTTTTTCCCTTTCATGTATTTTCTCTTTTCTTCCTTCTTTTCTCTTTCTTTTTTCCTTTTTCATGTATTTTCTCTTTTCTTTCTTTTTTCTCTCTCTTTTTTCCCTTTTCATTTATTTTCTTTTCTTTCTTTTTTCTCTCTCATTTCTTTTTTCCCTTTTCATGTATTTTCTCTTTTCTTTCTTTTTCTCTTTTTTCCCTTTTCATTTATTTTCTCTTTTCTTTCTTTTTTCTCTCTCTCATTTCTTTTTTCCCTTTTCATGTATTTTTCTCTTTTCTTTCTTTTTCTCTTTTTTCCCTTTTCATTTATTTTCTCTTTTCTTTCTTTTTTCTCTCTCTCATTTCTTTTTTCCCTTTTCATGTATTTTTCTCTTTTCTTTCTTTCTCTTATTTCTTTTTTCCCTTTTCATTTACTTTCTCTTTTCATTTATTTTTTCTTTTCTTTCTTTCTCTTTCCTCTCTCATTTCTTTTTTCCCTTTTCATTTATTTTCTCCTTTCTTTGTCTCTCTTTCTTTTCTTTATTTTTTTCATGCCAAGGTTCTATGTTCTCCAGGAAAAGATTGTCCTTATGCAGTAGTTCCTCATGATACAGAGTTCCTTTGTGTCACTTGCTCCTCTCACTAATGCACCTCTAATAGGGCGATTACTTTATTATGCAGTACCAGTGGTAAAACACATTATTATATAACCTTAAAATGCTTCTGTCAAATTGGAAGTGTTAAAAGAATGAGGAAACTTTGAGATAAATCAAAACAGGTGATGTTCTGCAAAAGGCTTTTAAACTTTCCTTTGAATATTTCTAATGTTCTTGCTGTAATTTCTACTGCAAATAAATTCTCCCAGGTTTTAACTCTTGTCTCACAATAAGTTACCTATGACACTGAGAGATTTTGCCTGGATTTAATGTTACATTGTTCACTTTTTCCCCTCCTCTTTTTAATCTATTTTTATTTTAATGCCAAAATTATGCTAGCATATGGCTTTCACAATTTCTTAATAAATTTCTGTAAGGCATTAACCACTCTTGCACAATGATCTCTGTAGGCATCTTAGCACCTACTGTTTATTGCTGTTTCTTGGCTTTATTCCTATATTTTATATTACTTTGGGTGTTACTGAACTATTTTAAAATATTAATGTTTCATTCAAATGCCACTCAGTTACAGTTACTTAACACAACTGCCACCCAAACTTAATAGAGAGGGATCTGTTTTTTCCATCTGCTGTAGTTCTCCTTCCCACTGATGATGGAGGAGCAGCATGAAACATGCTTCAATCTTTCTTTGTGAGATTTTATGGGTGTTAATCCAGAGAACACTCTGTCTTTCAAAGAAGAAATGCAATTAACAAATGTGGGTTTTTTTCTCAAGCAATGGCTTTTTTTCAAAGTACAAGTGTGGAAGATCTTTGGAAGGTTTCCATATGTACTTTTTTTGTTCAATAAAACCACAGCTTTTGAATACTATGTGAGTGTGTGCATGTGGAAATAGCTGTAATGAAGATGCTACTGTCATAGAATCATAGAATGATTAAGGTTGGAAAAGACCTCTAAGATCATCAAGTCCAACCATCTGCTCATCACCTTCATGACTGATGGACATGTCCCAAAGTGCCACAGCTGCTTGTTTTTTGAACAGCTTCAGTGATGGTGGAGTCACCATCACTGGAGACGTTCAAGAGAAGACTGGATGAGGCACTTAGTGCCATGGTCTAGTTGATTGTTTAGGGCTGGGTGATAGGTTGGACTGGATGATCTTGGAGGTCTCTTCCAACCTGGTTGATTCTATGATTCTATGGTGACTCCATCAGTTCCCTGAGCAGCCTGTTCCAATGCCTGACCACTCTTTCAGTAAAGACATTTTTCTTAACAGCCAATCTAAATCTCCCCTGGCACAGCTCGGGGCCATTTCCTGTGATGTTTCTGCTTGGGCTAGGCCTGATAAAGCCCAAAAAGTCCCTAGGTGTCAGGGGAACTGGCCTGGCACTCGCCTAGGGTAATGCTGTGTTTGGGCTTCTCTCTATATTCCAGGGCTAACACTCCCATTTGCCATGCAGCAGTTTGACACTGGCTTGGAGAGGCTGAAGAAAAGGATCACTGTAAGGTACATTCTGGTTTAGAAAAACACCAGCCCTTTCTCTTGCCAGGACAAATGTCCTTATGTGTCAGTCTACCCCACCTTCAAAAATGTTTTCTAGAATAGCAGTGAAAATGCCCTTAATCAGTCAATACTTAATAATGATGATTGAGGTGTGGGTAGTGGAGAAAAACCACTAATAACTATAGTTAGTCGCAGCTTATTTTCTTGAGAGAGAGAACCTGAAAGTGAAAATGATGAACCTATTTTTACCATCCATCCTAAGTGAAAAATCAAACAACAAACAAAACTCGGCAGCCACGATGAACAGCAAACTCTGTTTCGAGATTATTAATGGTTCTAAGTATTATTACTTCTAATGTAAAGCAGAATATCTGTTTAACTGCATTGCTGAGGCCCATCTGTCTACATTTAAACTGCAATCTCCTAAAAGCAGTTGTCAGAGGAGGCTGCCAAGTTTCTAAAAGGTATGACAGGGCTATGTCATTTTCCATCCTGAATATAACAAAGTTTTTTATCACCTTTAGTCTACACCCTGTGCGAGACACCCAGCAAGCCAATGCTATCATATTAAAGAGAGATATGTTTGGGGCTTTATTCAGCCCTTGTTATTTCAATTCAGAGGCTCAGAAGCACTTGCAAACTAAGTGCTGGTCAGCCAAGCTAAAAGGCATTTTATTAACTCAGTAAATGAGCCCCACGGCAGCTTTTTTTTTGCTCCAGGAAAATGTGACAGGAACTAAATTTAAAAAAACGAGCTCACTGTCCTCTCAGAAGCTTCTGAGCTGAGATCCAGGCTAATGTAGATCAGGGACATTGCAAAGTGAGAGCTGAATGGGAGTTGTTACTCCTGCTGATACCCTTCTCTGAGGAGGCAGACTGTGGTACTTCTGCAGCAGAGCAAGCTTGGGCACTTGCTGTGCCCACAAGTGTCTGAGGGACAGCACTGACCCAGGACATCCTGACCCAGGAGGCAAGGAGCTCAGTGTTCCCTCACCTGCCACCCTCTATACACTGCTTATCTTCACTCCACTGAGATCTCCTGTGGAGTTCAGCAAAGCAAACTCAAAGAGCTGTCCTTCCCAAGACACTGTTAAAGGGAACAGGCTCAGCATGTGCTGGCATGAGTCTTGTGAAAAGAGAGGACCTTTGGCAGGAGCCATGTGTTCCTCTGCTGCTGGCACAGCGATGGAAAGGGACCTCTGCTCTCTACAAACCCATCCATATCTCACTGAGATCTGAGCAAATGTAGTCTTGGTGTCACAGTGGGCTGACCTCTGAAAGAAAGATGAATTCTTCAGTGGATACCTACTAGAGACCATTCTGTGTCAGTCTACCTCTGAAGCTTGCTCCATCACCAGCATGGAGAAACTACCACCAACTTATTATGTCCCTTTTTATTTAAGCATCTTCTCAAAGAGACTTTTTGGTGTAATAGGGTTTTGCTAGGATGTAGCAGGGGAACTCAGCTAGGAAGATTTCCAACTGTTTGATCAGCCAGCCACTCAGATGATCACCTTTTAGATAAAACCCTCCTGAGTTTGCAGGCAGTGAGGTACAGCTGCTGCTGTGGAAACTTTTGGAACAAACTGCTAATAAGCATGTTTTTTTTTTTTTCTGAGAGAGCAAGTCATTTTAATGCATCTCTGCTTCCAGCTGTCCCTTTGAAATCCCTGTGCCTTATGGGGAGATCAAATGTCCTTAGCCCTATTGGAAGAGAGATCATCAAAGAAAAACACAGTCAGACACATAGTTGCTTTCTCATTTGTCACCTCCAGCTCTCTCCCCAACTTGAAGAACTTTAGCATGGGGCAAAAAGCCACTCAAACACAGGAGAGTGTGGCCTCCTCCAAAGAGGAGGCCAGACAAATCAGGATAGCAGTGCTGCTTTCCTCTAGCCTTCCCAGAGACTGTCTCCATGTGGATGGCACTGATTTATTCCTGGAAAAACTGAGGGTTGAAAGAGGCAGTTCAGTTTGTTCCTCTGACTTCATCAGATCAGAACGTTAATCATAGGGAAAGGTCAGGTGCACCATCCTCCCTCCTCCCTTCCTTTGCAGTACAGACAGGTGGGCATTCACCATGCCAAGCAAACTGCTTATGGAAGGATCTCTTATTCTGCCTGTCCCACCCCTGCTTGCCAGGTTAGCCCTGAATAAAATGCAGAGCCAATTTTATCTTCACTGCAAATCAGCTGTTTTGGCCTTTCAGCAGGTATCCCACCAAAAAAAAAAAAAAAGCCCAGAGGATGGCAGAGGACAACAGGCATTGCACTGATTTCATTCAGGCTGCATGAGTGTTGTCTGCTCGTAGAGTAAGTTTTTCCACCCCTTGCTTTGGGAAGCAATGTGAACTAAGACTCCCTTTGCCCTGGCTTGACAAATGAGTTTTATCTCCATTTACTGACCATGTGGAGAAATCTGGAGGCACAGACATTAAAGGATTTTGGTGGGATCTGTAAGAATCCTGAGTAAAGCCCAGGAACCCCTGCTTTAGTCATTAATACACCAACATTCTCTCTTTCAAAAGGAAAGGAATAGGTAGCAAAGAGTGCAGTGGAGCAGATGGGCTCAGAGGAGGAGAGTCTGGCTCTGTTTACTACAAGAATCACATTCCCACTGGGCCCAGAGGGAAGCCTCTGCTTGTAAATTACACCAAAAATTAATGTGCATAAAAGGCTTCACAGAGGTTGATTGCAGTAAAACACAATGCTGTGGTGCTTCCACGTTTGCAGTGTAAGAAAACACCTGTTTAGTTTCAAAGCATCTCTTGTTGAAAGGGGGTGTGGGGGGGAAGCCAAGATTTCTTTGATAGAGAAGTTATTTCTCCCACAGGATGTCTGTGTCAGAAAATTACTCAGTTTCTAATAAGAATCATCATGAAAGTTTTGCTGTCCTCATTAATTTCACCTCAGCCTACAGCATCTTTTGAAAATAAGGCTGTGTTCTTCCAGGAGAACAGACAATGAGGAGGGGAAAAAAAAAAACACCAAACCAAAAACAAACCAAAACTTTGCTCTCTAAACCCCCTAAAGGGAACTGAGCTTTGGCCATGGAATTTCTTGTCAAGTAGATGTTTTTCTACCCATCAATGGCTGGTCTAAAACATTAATTCTTTTTATAGCTGAGTAGGTGCCTCTGGGCAGTAGAATCACTGCTGTGTTATCTTTGCTCTCTTTGGAAGACATCTTAGGAAATCAATGACAAATTCTTGATTTCTGAAGCACTGGTTTCTGTATAGGGTAGGTCTCTACTCAGTAAAACAAAGGCCACACCAACACAAGAGATGAAAAGGACTTCACTATATCACAGATATGAATATGTCTCCATTGACCTGTGGAAGACAATGAGCAGGTTTCTCTTATTTTAAGAGGCTGCCTTCATCATATCAGACTTTCCTTCCCAAAACTGTGCTAAGATAAATTGCTTTCCCTATGTGAAAAAGGCAAAAGATTATCCAGTTCTTGGAGATTTGAATCTTCACCCAAAGAATGTGTCTAGACTGTGTTCGTGTCAGCTTCTCACAAAGGTGAAGCAACCAGAAAACAAAAAAAAAGGTAGATTTTTAAATTATTGGGTTTATTATTATCATAACAGCAAGCATCTACAAATATTGGAAAGTGGTTTGGATTCATGATCCTGATCAAAGCAATTTTCAATTGATCTTCTCTGAAATTAAGCTGTCTCTTCTAAACCAGCAACACGGCAGTGCTTTCTTTGGTACACACAGCTTCCAGGACTGCAAGCACCCATGACCCACCAGCATGTCAACTGAGCTGGACAATTCAGTTGGACAAGAACAAACCTTGTGGCTTCCCCTCGACACTCCTCACCTCCTGCAGCAGGGCTCTCAATAGGGAAAACTGAGACTGTCTCATAGGATTACTTTGTACTGTTCTGTTCTCCATGAGGATGGAGGTAGCTCCCTTTCAAGGAGCATGTCTCACAAATCTCCAGCCACAGTCTGGCCTCACAGTCCCCTGGGAACCAAACTCAGCCTGCTTTGCCCAAGAATCACAGATCCTCATCCTTTCCTGTGGAGATGAGCAGCAGGCAGAATGGCCCAGGCTGATGGATCAGTTCTTCTATCCTATGGCCCATCAGGGCTTGTAGGCAAACAGGTGCAAATAGACTGTCTGTGAGACAAGTGCTTATTAAAAGAACTGGGAAAGGCAAGAGGGAATTATTTTCTATCCTGGTGTGGTGAGAAGAACATAGTCACGAGGCTGGAGTCTGACAGAGCCCAGTGACAGATGTGGGCACATGCTATGGCTATGGATTTTGGATTTTCAAAGACATGTGAAAGCCTCAGGTGTGCATACACCAACCCCAGCATGCACACAAGAGGACCACCTCTCCCAGAGGCATAGCTCCTTCCATCAGGAGATACCAACCAACACTGCCTTACTTCTGCTCTTCCCACTGACCCCTCCTGGAGCCCTGTGGAAGGAGAAGCTTTTACCTGCACTTCCAAAAGCATAAATCCTCCCCAGAGTTCATCACAAGAGTAGTGATGATACCTGTCTTGTCACCTATGCTGGAACAAACAGCAGTGGTCATGCACAAAGGCAGCATCCCTATGATAGCAACAACCCCAGAGGCAATTTTTCAACCCTGCTATCCCAGGCCAAGTGACACAAAATCCCTTCCCATGTCTTAAATTCCTAGTACATTTACTAAAGGGTTTTCTTTCTGCTAACACACATCACTATCAACAGACACTTCCAAAGTTAACTGTTATCAGCAAGCACATTTTTTAACACAAGTAACCTTTTCTTTTTTGCTCTTTTTGCTAAATGTAATTAATAAACTTTAATTCAAAGATGCCCATGAATATATTTTCTACCAGAGATATTTTTTTCCCATTATAGATAAAAGCCAAGAGGTCTGGACATACACATCAAGCAGAAAAAGGTGTTGAAAAGATATCTGAGCCACCACAAGAAAATGCAGCATAATATACTGAAAATAAGATTATGTTACACAAAGCAACACAAGCAAGATCTATTCAAGCAAACACCTGCCTGTGTGAAAACATCTCTTCATATATCTCACAGAGGGAAATTATTGAAGCCTGAGAAAAGGAGAAGGAAGAATTTTTCCATTGACATAAAAATATCGATGTCTTGTATAAATAAGTTTGTAGATTGATTTAAATTTATTGTATAAATAGATGTATTTATATTTATTGTATAAATAAATCTGTAGATACAAAGTACCCATGGAAGCTAGGCAATCACCGATAAATATTCTGGACTCATAAAGATATAAGCAGGTGCATTTGAATGTCATTTTTATACTGCATGTGAAAGATATTTTAAATCCATATACCTCCTTACATAACATAGCTTAATGTATGTTTATGTCTAGAATGCAGCACTTGTCCAAAAATACACAATACAAAGCTGCTTGACATGGGATAATGTGCCATTAGATTGCATCCAAACAGTCTAAGTGAAACAGCCTGTGCCATGAAGACCAAGTCAGCCCTCAGCAGCTACGAGGCACCAGTTTTAAAGCACTTCTGATGTTCTGTTTGCCCCCCCTGAAGTAACTGCACTTGGAAATTTCATGACAACTTGTTCTATTTCACAAAACCTCTGCTTCAGGATGAACAGTGCCTGCTGCCTGGAAAAAAATCACTCCATATGGCTTTCTGTCTTCATCATTTATCCTGTGTTTCTGTGCATTATTTATTATGTAGCAAAAAAAGACCTGCACTGAAAACAAATTATTAATTTAATCTTCAATTTTGTGGGGTTTTTTGTTGTTGTTTGGTTGGGGGTTTTTTTGCTGTGTTTTCACCAGAACTTCAGGTTCTGGTTGTTTGTTTGCTTGTTTGGTTTTTTTTCCTCCTAGTGTTTATTGTCCAATTTCTCAAACACTGATGTGGGGCATGGTGGGCTTATTATCCATTTTACACATGATTAATTCAAATGCAGGGTGTTATAATCCATTTCTCCTGACATGCATTCATTTGACAACATGCCTATCCTGTCACATCTCTACTTCTGTAGGAAAAGATAACAGGATCTCCAGGAACAGTCCTGACACAGTCTCATTTGTTTGAAAGCAGAAGCCACCCTAGGCAAGAACAAGGGACAGCAGAAGACAGACTGAAGCCCACTGTGCTTGTTCAACAGAGAAAGTTTTGCTGAGACTGAGTGCCACACACTTTTATTGTGCAGCCCAGCTGTAGCTGCTGCCACTCCAATCAGTCCCTAGGTACATTTTGCACCCTGAGGTCCTGAATTCTCATTAATGCAGTCACAGAAATTCTGGATAGCCCAACTGGAAGCATTATCAGAGGAGCTGGCAGTGTACTCAGACAAACAGCTGCAGCCAGCCCAGGAACAGAGAGAGAAATTCAGGTCTCAGCTTAGTTGATGGAAGGGTTTCAGCAGCGTCCAAGATGTGTCTCAGCTTCCTCTGAGGGCTTTTAGTGCTCTGTGCTGGTTCACAAGAGCACCAAGCTTCAATATTTGTTCGGTGGCAGGGACTTGGGGCTAATGCATGGATGTTAGCTTGCCTTCTCCTTCCTTGCTTAGCAGTGCCCCGTGGTGGTGAGCCAAGGATTCTAGGGAAGAGCTGTAGGTTACCTTTAGCTTCTGCTCGGGCAGGCAGCAGATGACAACTGAGATGGGAAGAATAGGCAAGGACCCTGAAAGCTGAAGTGGGGCCTGCACTACCTCTCTAGGGCTCTTTGCAGAGAATTAATCCTTTTCTTCCATAGTTAAAGCAGAAAACAGGCTCACACAGCCTAAGCAGCCTTGGCAGCAGAGACAGAAGAGCTGCTGGAGCACTCAGTGTTGCCATGTAGGGTTTTCCCTTGAGCCCTGTAGCTGAAAGTCTCACTGCCCTAAGTGTACTACTTTTGCCATTCCAAAGCTGGAATATTTGTTGTAAGGAATAGGAGGACACTAAGACCACTGCTGCTCGTTTTAGGTACAACAAGCTCAGTAAAAACTCGGTTAATGAACCACATAAAAATGGCCATCTGGTTTTGAATTGATTTTTGCTCCCTCTAAAGCAATTCCACTAAGCCCTGCCTGCCAAGTTTCCACCCAAAAACACAGACTTAGACCCTGAGCTGCTAGATTCCCCAAAGCAGTGGGCATTCTGCTTGCTGAGCACTTGCTGGGATTTTGACATCTATTTTGCTCAAAGGCAGAAGCCTCAGCAGCTCTGCTGACAGAATAAACACCAGGATGCAGAGGAGACAAGAGTGTTTTGCAAAATACGTTTATATTCACTGTCACTGGAGCAGCAGAGATATCTTCCCACTTGTCTTTAGGATAACAATAGAACTGCCTTGTCAGCCAGCCCGCAAAACAGCTTGAAAGAGACAACGCAACAGAGCAGAGAGGTTCAAGTTAGCAAACAGTGGATCCTCTATCTGTTCCCTGCTGGGCACCATTAGAGAGGAATCCCTTTACACAGACAACTTCTTCCATTGATACCTAAGATTGTCACCTCTTACCTTAGGAAAGAGCATTTGAGAACCTGTGGAGTCCAACACAGTAGGACATAGTTTGAGCCAAAAATCTGCCAGCGGCTCCAGGGCTTGCCAGCTTTAGAGAATATGTGAAGGGGGACTGTGACTTCAGGAAGCATGTGAAAAGCATGCTGAGAGCCAACAGGAAATCTGTGATTCCTCAGGCAACACGATGTACACTGCCATGGAATAAAGAGATGTTCTCAGGGCTGACCAAGGCAGACTCACGTTTGGGCCAGGCAATTGAGGAAGAGAGCAGGGAGGAAACAGGGGAAGAATCAAAATGTTTCTTATTTAGCTAAATGGTTTGAAAATGGAGTGAGAGCAGGGCCAGGACAGCCAGGAGTAGGAACAATCTCAAGGGATTCAGTAGTGTGGGACACAATGAAAGATGCTGACTTCACTCTCCCATTGTTCTTAGCAACAAATAGCTGGTTTTACCTAATGCCCAGATACCTCCTCCTGGCATTAAAATAAACAAGAAACATAATCCCAGATCTCTGTGGGATTTTGCATTAGGGAGTCTGCCTGTGAAATGGAATGTCAGGCTTTTTTACCTCGTCGGAAGCTGTATGTGCAGAAGATGTTTATTTCTGCCATGCTGTGGCCAGGGAGCAGGGTGAGAAGCAGTAACCAGCCCAGCCTTGGACTAAGGATTGCTCTGTCCATGTATGAAAGACGAAGCAGAGCTGGATACGAGATGAGGACATCCATGTCATGCAGGAAAAGAGAGAACAAAGTAATGCTATCAAAGCCAGAGGGGTGGAAGGTGACAATTGTAGGAGCACATTGGAAGGGAAGAGTCAAGAAGAGACAGCAAAGAAGGTAATGGGGTTAGAAACAGAAAGAGGAACTCCAGCAAACTCCAGCAAATTTCTGTAAGCTTGGCTCTGCCACACTGACACAAAACCTGTGAGACAAAGACTTTACTTAAATCCAAAATTCACACTTTGAAGCTTCACCCTGTATGCAATGAAGCACTTTTTACCTAGAGATCTGAAATGTCACATCTTCCCTGCAGTGACATTTTGGTGACAAAATGCAGCTGCACTTTGAAGTCAGGTTTGGTTTTTGGTTTTTTTTTTTGCTTTCCACCCTGTCACTTTTCAGAACATCTGCAACACGCTGCACTTTCAGGGGGTTGAGCTGTCTTTGGAGGATCACACTCCATCACACTGGAAACAGCTTTGATTAACTCAGAAACCAAATATGTTTCTTTCCCTGACTGGAGCAGGAGTTCAGTTACAAAGAGCATGGTGTTCTGTTTTTGTTACACCATCCTTACTACAGCCAGGCTATGAGGCTAGAAGAGTCCATGCCAGGAAGAGACAGAGTAGGTCACATCCTTGGCTGAAGGTGACAGACCCTGTTTCTGGTGGAAACATTGCTCTGAGAATAATAATCTGTGTCTGGGCTCAAAAGGAAGGCAGGAATTTACCCCTCTGTGAGTGACTGAAGGAGAAAGGATGTTCTTATTCTGATGTTCATAAACACTAGCTTGGTGGCTGAATGTTCTGTCATTCCCCACCTGAAAGCTTTCTACATACAGAGCAATATTGTGTGCTACCAGAAATGGGAAATACACAGTAAGATCCTGCAGAATAATGCAGCAGACATTCTTCATTTCCAGTAAAAGAATATGAACCAGCACTGACAATTCAGGAGGACACAAAAACAAAGCAACCATATTTTGGGCAGCTGTTGCAGAAAATAACAAAGTGTGGAGAGATGTTATCAGCAAACGCAAACATCAAAAAAGGTTATTATTTCCCAGGCCAGTGTTTTCCAACTGTATCAATTAAAGGACTTTTTTTTTTAATCACCTGATTTTTGTTACAGTATTTTGATGGTAAAGTGTTGGCTGGAGGCAGGGGGAAGGAGGTGAATCAGAATACACCATTATTGCAGTTGTCATCAACCAGAGATTTGCTGACCTCCAGCACTCAAACCTCAGCACCTAGCTGATGGTATACAAGAAAGCCTTTTGCTCTTCAAGTGAATACAGAATTTTTGGAAAGAAAGGTCTTGTACCAAGGTTACATTCTGTAATACTGGGGATGAATGCTGTGCTACCTTGCAGTTTTACCAATACCACCACCTGCTTTCACCTGCAGTGTTCCTAATCTAACTGTCCATGTAGCTTTGTCAATGAATTGCATATGTGATTTTAAGCTACAGCTTCCAATTTAATCCTGGGCCTTGTCCAGTTAAATTCCCACATTTTGCAGAGAGCACCAAGACTGTTAATGTTCAAGAGCATAAGAAAAAAAAAAAAAAAAGAACAAAAAAAAAAAAAAAAAAAAAAAACCAGGAGATATACACTCAGCTCTCAATTATCCAAAGTAACAGGAAGAGGACCAGAACTTCAATACAACTAAAATATGACCTAGTAAAAAATATGCATAAAATAAGCTGTAAGAACATAGGGCAAACAAGTTCCACTGGAAAAAAAAATAATAAAAGGAAGTTGGACAATGTCCTTCAGTGTACCAGTTTACCTGCAGAACTCACTGCAACAGGGTGCCACAGAGGGCAAACCAGGGGTTGACAACAACAGAAGAAAAAGTTGTTGAGAGTTGTCTAAGCTGCTGTTAGAATGTCAAGGCTGATCAGCTCCAAAACTATTATTTTGAAGCTGTTTGAGTATCATGGGGCTTTATAACCTTCTCTATACACTTGCAGATGCTCACAGAATCCTTCTCAGATGCAAGAGTGGGAGACATGAATCCTTGGGCTGATCCAGGAGGTCATGTTTTACACATCCTATCCCTCATTTTCTGCTTCTTTAATGTGAGAGGCTTTGACAACACATATAGCAGTCAGAGGATGCTGCTGCCTCAGAGGTGAAACTCCTATCCCCATGGGGCTCTGACCCACATCAGCACAGGTGCACACAGGGGTTGAGGGCACCTGAGAAGTACAGACAGTTAAGCATTTCACCCTACCTAAAAGCTGCTTCTTGTCTTGGGAAAGGAGTTCCTACCCACTCCTCATGATCAAAGGATGGCTCATGAAAGCACGGGTTTCCTCCCAAGAGACACACCCCATTGCACAGGGCAGCTCAAGCCTCAGCTTAGACAACTTCTCCTGCAAGACTGGGAAGAATACCTCCATGCTGGGGGAAAATAGAATGGAGGGGATCACCATAGGCAAAGGAAAATGCACCTCTCTTTTCGTCCCGTGGTCAAGCTTGTTCAACAAGTATGATCCCAAACCAGGACACTTCCCTTCCCCGAGCTCCTCGGGAGCATTTACTGAGCACACCCAGCTGCGGCGCCTCACTGATCTCAGCCTCAAGAGTTATTGTCACTTCCCCGTGAGTGCTTAAGGGTCCTGGTGAAGACAATTTGACAGGGAGGCACTTGCTGCTTCCAGGCAGATCTGTTTACTCGTCCCCCTGTGCGCTGGGAGCGGCGGCGTTGCGCGGCTGGGGCTCGCCTAGCTCGCAGACTGACAGCGCTGACGGCTCCCATTCATTGCAACGCGGCCGGTTCCACACCTCCCGCGCTCCCCCGCTCAACCCGGCGACGTCCAGGGAGCCGAGGCTCTGCCCTCAGAGCGGGCTCCGTCATTGATGCATAGCAGCAATTGCCAGCCTCCGTCTCCGAATAGTGAAACTTCGTTTCATTAAGGCTTTTTTAGGGTGGGAGGTGCAGGTCAGGACTCCTGCACGCCGATGCTTTCAGAGACAAGCCAGCAGGGAACTCGGACGAACAGCCACAGCCCAACGAGTCGCTGCTGGTGAGTTAAACAAGCCCAAGCGCCTCTCTCATTAGTTCAAGCCGTTCTTACCTGGAGGGTGGAGAGAAGGACTTGCAAGCCACTGGCTTCTTGTTCTGCCATGCTGCTCCCCACTGACACTCCCTCTTTCTAGCAGCAGACACAATGCAGCTAGAAAGCAAAGCTGCCAACTTGCCTTGCTGCTGCTGCCCCTGTGCCGTTTAAGAAACGAAGAAGCTAAACAGAGATCCCCAGACACATGCACGCTGCTCCCACCAATAATCACAGCAATGCAACTCTAGACCTCAGCAGGAGAGATAAATGTACCCCCCCTCCCTCCCTCCGAGCTCTCCCACTGTGCCGAGAAGATTAATTCCTATATAAAGAATCCTGGGGATTAAGTAAAGTGCTCAGGAAAGGTCTGGGTGCTTGGTGTGTGGCAGGGGCAGCGAAGGGAGAGTGGCAATAGCAACAAGAAAGCAGAAGAGCTACAAACCTCAAAGAAAGCCAGGGAGAAGGGAGGAGGCACGCTGGCTGACTGACAGGCATTCCCAGCTGACCTGCTGATCCGTTCCAGACCCTGCGTGGACTCCTCTCGCTTTGACTCTGTTCCAGTGAAATCAGAGACATGGAGAAGGCAAGGAGAGCAAGGGAGATGCTCTCGGTCTTAACGAGCGCTGACAACAAACGGAAGATACACCAGGCATGAGGGACAGGTGGAGCAGGTCCACCACGGCTTGCAGAGGGTTTTCAGCTTCCAAACTAAACACTTCTCCCAAGCTGCAGCCTCTATGGCCAGGGGCAGTGCCCACAGAGAGGCATCTCATGGCTGAGCAACACAGGCCAGGAAGGAAAGCCACCTCTGCAAGGTGCAGCTTGAGGCAGAACATGCTCCAGAGGCCACCACAGTGCTTCTCTTGTACCTGTCTCTAGTTTAGTCACTCAGAGCCTGGTTCACTCCCCATTGCACAAGAGACATTCTAGTAGAGTCATAGCTGGAATTCCTAGGAGGGCATGGAGCTTCAGCTGAATAATATCAAGAGACTTGGTAAACAAGAAGCATGTCAAGAAGTTGAGCAGCGGGTTAGATAAAGATTTTCCAGTGAAATGCTTCCAGTCTGAAGACATCAGTTAATGCAACACACTTTTTCAGGGGTGCACTGATTTCATCTCAGCTTCCTTAACACTGAAATGGAGATGTGGACAGTGGAAATAATTACTTGATATGAAGAAAACAAATATTAGATCTTGCCTTTCCACTATGGGGACATCAATTTCAGCCTTTCTCCTCTCAAATCCTTTATTCTGGTGTGGGTCCTTTTAGTCCTTTTACTAGAAGCTTTTCCCTTTGAATGATTAACTAAGGATTTTTTTAAGCAGTAACATGAATCTTGGTCTTCAGGCACAAAGCAGATGCTTACAGAGCTCAGTACCATGCAGACATACTAGACAGTGTGCACAGACTTTTCTTTGCTGATGTCAATGAAGCAATCATGGACTGAAGATAAAACCCTAATCTTCTAAGCTGCAGCTAAACGAAGAATAAAAACACTTCACTCTTGGTCAAGGACTGTTCTCATGGGATGATCATTACACTCTGCAGAAGCTTCATTGATCAAGTGCTTTAGACAAATGGTAAGAAAAATCCTCTTCAGCTCAGCCCAGCTATGTGTGAACAAGTGGCACAAGCATGACATTCCTTGGTTTCCGTGTGTGCCAGAAGCATCCCAGGATGTCAATACCAAGTGATAAAGTAAACAAGACTAAAACATTTATGGAGACACATCAGACCTGTCAGAGAGAATATCATAAGCACCACTGATTGATGGACAATCTACAGGCAATCAGGCAGAATAAGAAAGGAAGGTGTATGGACTCCTTTCCCAGAAAATTCAGATTCAGAGACTCTAGATTTCTTCAGGGAAGTTTGATAAGAACATAAAAATTCAGCCCATGAAATACTGTGTTTTAGATAGAGAGCTGGTGTCCTGCCATTACAGCACTGGATGAGCTATGAGTACTGAGAAAAATGATGGTTCAGGAAGTGCACAGAAGGATCTCTCCCTTGGACAAAGGCTCACCCTATAGGCAAGGGAAACATCCAATGCCAGTCTTAAATTCTCTAAAAGTTAACACATTTGATAAGTGACTCTGAGGCAAGGCTTCTGTGGAGGGTTGATCTTCTTGGGCTCTTCCATGGGCTGCAGGTGGATATCTGCTCCACCTTTAACCTCCATGGGCTGCAGGGGTACAGCCTGCTTCAGCAATGGATGCAGGGGAATCTCTGCTCCAGAACTTGGAACACCACTTCCCCTTCCCTACTTCACTGATGTTGGTGTCTGCAGAGTTGTTTCTCTCTCATCCTTGCCCCTCTCTTGCAGCTGCTGCTGCTGCACAGCATTTCCCCTACCCCTGTAGCCCTCCTGCGACCGAAATCTTGCCAAGCAAACCCAGTGCAGATTTGGGGGTTCTTTCACATCAGCCGGACTCAATAAAACCTGGCAGCAGACCTTATATAAAGAGAGGAGAGAGCCAAGGAACTGCAGGCACAGTGTCCTCAAATGTGCTGGGTAGGAAGAAGGTGGGGAATGGGGTTTATGAGCAGTGCCAACATACTATGTCTTTTGCAAATTAGTACAGTGACAGAAAATTACTTCAGAGCTAATTAGAATCTGTTTAAAGGAGCTCTTCCACATTGTCACTTCATTCTCTTTCTTGTGACAATTGTACCTGTCACTAGAGCTGTGTGGAACTATTAAGGCCCTCTGTGGATTTTCAGAAGGCAGTGAGAGCTGATGGATGTAAGCAGGCAAGAGCTGCAGGCAGCCTGGATGCCTCCCCTACAACATCACACAAACCAGATCTCTCCCTGTTGCATTGTAAGATGATAGATGAGTGTTTAGCTTTCTGCCCTGCATAAAACACAATGTTGGCCTCTTATGGGATTGTCTCTTCTGCAAGATCTGGTTCTTCCTCTCCATGTGAAGAAGCTTTAAGAGACAATTGCAAGAATTCCACTATGTCAACCCAAAAGGAAGGGAACATCAATAGCAAAGCCTGGGGGTGGGAGGGTAGGAACATTTTAAAATGTTGGGGTAATTAACCTAGCCCTTTCCCAGAGAGTACAAAAAAGCATTGTATAACAGAAATAATAGAAACGTCTGGACCTTGCATTTGATTTGAAAAGAAGACACAATGAGAAGAGTGATTAACAAATAAAATACTAAAGACAGACCTCAAATGTGACAGTGATGTTTAGATTAATGCATATGTATACCAGAACCCCTTTGAAACCAAGTTCTCAGCTATCAATCCAAGAGGCTTCTAGTTATTTACCAGTCCATAGCCCTTTCTTCCAGATTCTATCGAATTTCTGATTTTGTTGTTAAGTTTCCAAGAATAGGAAGTGTCCCACCTCAACACAGAGGCTGAGTAAATTAGGAAAGCTGCACAGAGAAACACCAGAAGGAAAACACACGGAGTGTCCCTTTCCAACCTTATTACACTGCCAACCCAGGTGAAAACTAGCTTGTTAGTTTATATTGATATCACTGCTGCTTCCCATGTGCCCTCAGGTTTATGTGGTCCTCAAACAAAATGGAAATTAAACTCATGACTCCAGCTTCCTACCAGTGCCAGAGTTAACGTTCTTATGGAGAGGACAGAAGGGATTAGAAGCACAAAGGCAGGACCTGTGAGCTCTCCACAGGTGCTGCACAAGCTCAGACTGGTAATTTTCTTGTGCCCCAGGGCTTGCACACACAAACAAGTTGGAGATGTCATCTGATCTCCAGTAAACATGTACATAGTTTTAGCCCATAGCAAAGGCAAGAAAATTTGGGATCATTTTCCCTGCATTGAAAGAGCGCTTGGTCCAATTATTTCCACATTTTACAAGCATATGCAGAAACCATGACCATGGATCATCTGATGCTAATATATTAACCACAAACTTCTTCCTGTGTTTACCTGTGAAAGTTTGAAGTTCTTCTCATAGAATTGCACAGCTATAAAATTTGCAAGCCTTCACCCAGAAGCATTTTATACCCCCAAAAATAATAATAACAATTGAATTTTCAGCTACATCCTTCCAATGCAATGCTATAAGGTTAAAAGTCTCCCTGGATGAGCTAATCTGGACATTGTCCTTGTGAACAGTGTGGCAAGAGGAAGACAGAAGTCCTCCACCCAGCAACCATAGAATTATTGATTTCTAAATTAAAAGTGGGAAGCCCATACAAAATGTTAACATTTTAGTAACGTTTTTCCTGGGTTATTTCCCCATTTCCACTGATTCCAACACATCCAAAACAGAATTCCACCTGTTCTTATACATTTGAACCCCCAGTGAATGACATTTGAAAGTAATTGGCAAGCTAAAGGAAAATTAGCCCAGAGACAACTTAAATACAACTGTGGCAGCAGAAAACCATCACCAGAATCAAGTGGCCAGCCACAGCCAAGCTTTATATTTCCTGTCTAGAGCCAATGCCAATAAACTGCAGAACTCATTCAGTTTTTCAACATTACCTTTAAATGAAGTCCAAATTCCAAAAATAAAATAAAATTAAAAAATAGCCCACACAACTTGGAAACCTATGATTAACCCAAGGATATTTTCCTCCTGATTGTCAAAAAAATGAGACCAGTTTTGCACTCACATTCCACACCTGGTTTCTAATAGGATTATTTCAATTTTTAAACCAGTGAGGTAGATAAGAAGACAGCCAGGTTCCATTTAAAATAGAGGGGGGGAAGAAAGAAAAAAAGTCTAGTTGGATAAATTATTCATTCCAGAGCCAGCCTGAGTTTTATGAAATGCAATTGAAATATCAGTGTAAAATACCCAGTTAACTGTCCATGTTTCATTTATATTTAATAGAGGAATGAGTTCCCCTGTCACAACTATGTGTAGCCAAGAAATGTATATATTTTAATAAGAGGATATTGCTTTTTCCTCCCCCCATTTAGATGCTTTTTCCCCAACCAGCCTTTCATCTCCTTGCCTGTCTTTCAAGCACAATGCTTATCATACATGATTGGCAAACCAAAGTTAATATATTATGAATGTGGAGATGATCTTCCATTTGTGTTGAGGTTTACCCTTCAGAACAATGTCATCCCCTCAGAACAATTTGCTCATCTACAGTAGTGAAATGGTTAAAAAGGAAGAGAAAACAATTTATCAGACTGCAATTGATTTTCAGATGCTACTGGAGGTGACCCTACAGCCACTGGGTTGGAAGACAGTATCTTCTGGGTCCGTTTGTAACTGCTGGTTTTACACTGGTTTAACATGAGGCTGGTATTGCACAGAGTGCCTGGGGCAGAGAGAGGAACAGGCAGGTTTAATCAGAGCTTTGCTTCTCTGGAGACCTTTCCATCCATCCTTTCATTTTGTCACTGTGCAATGGCATGGCCTGGGGAGCATCAGCTTGGGGGCCAAACCGTGGCTCATATTTTCAGCAGCGTGATGGCCAAGCATAAAGGATGGGAAAGGTCACAATATTAGTGATCTGGAGGCTACAGCAGATTTATTGTGTGCTGTGTCAGGATATGAAACAGGATATTTCCTTGCCTCACTGTTCTTTCTAATGCTGAGAGACATGCTGCTGTAGGTGCTACTACTTCTTTGTCTCCAGGTCTCCAAAGCAGACACCATCAAGGAATAGAAGCAAATGGAGAGTCCCACTGCACTAGCACTAACCCAGGCTTGAACACATACTGATTTTGCAGCCTAAGCTCTAACAGCATTCAGATGACCTCCAGGCATTTTGGATCTCTTTTGGAATAGTGATGGACAATATTTTGGCCAATCAAGCTTTGATCTGTGGATCAATTCATCCATGAGCTGCTTCATAAACCAAAACCAAGCGTGCTGACTCAGTGCCATGCTGGTTTTCCTTTCATTTATTAAACAACATTTTCAGTCGTCAAGAAGAATATGCTTCTCATACCCGGACAGATCTTCAGATATTCTGAAATGTACTTTATTGGGCTTCTTATTTAAGTCTAGCTTGTAAAAAGCCAATCATATTAAAGACACACATAACAGCTTTTCTTGAGCAAGATGAATTTAACCACTTGACTGCTGTCAGGTGTTCCCACTTTAACCTCACAGAGCCCCTTGCTGTGCTGTTCAATGCCTCAGATACAGCAGGTGGACAATATCTGCTCTTCCACTGAATGCTCCAAGTACATTCAAGTCAGATCTACCTGTTGTGTTACTGATTGCTCCCAGACCAATGGGAGAGGAGTCACCTGCTATGCAGATGAATCTATGAGATGCAGGCAGATAGAGTCCCTTGCTGGGCTGCTGAGTCTTCTGGCTGTTGATAGAGCACGCAGTGTGGGGCTGCCTATCCCACCTCTGGCCAAATAGCTCATAATGCCACTCTCACATTGAAGCACAACAGTAGGAACATACTGAACAAACAGAGGAGGAGGATGAAATAACAGCAAAACAGTTAAGTTAGTAGCATGGATGCTCTAACCCTCTTCATCAGGTCCCTAGGCAGCAGTGCAAGGCAAAGGTCTCTTGTTCTGATGCTTACAGCTCAGTAGATGTTTCTGCTGGACAAACATCCTGCCTGACAAGTCAAGCTTTTTGACTGCTTATAAAAGGAAACCATTCTTTTTTTCCTGCCCTCACAGCCTGGTTCCCCTTTCTTTGCCACTTAATGTGACTGTTTTGTCAGATTAAAAAGTCTCCATTCTAATTTAAAAGTATGTGGCACCCACACTGCAAAAGTGTGAGCACAAAATGTCAGTGCAAGATGAGGTAGAATCTGGTTTGTTGAATGCTTAAAGAAATTGACTTTATGGCAGCCAGACACAGCAGCACTCAAAGTTTCCCCATTAGCAGAGCAAACTGTGTTACAGTTGATTATTCTCTCATGTTTAGCATTCACTGACACACACAAAACAATATTCACTAGGCAAAGGTGCTGGAAAAAGAGGTGGCTCTGAAAAGGTAAGAAACGAAGGAAAAGGAAAGAATTCAACCCAAATGAGTAGTGTGGTGGGTTAAGCATTTTAATGAGCCCAGCAAGTGAAGGAGAACATGGAAAGTTGGCTACTATAGATGCTATCACATCAGGCCATAGAGAATTAACTCCAGAAGTGATTCCTTAGCACTTTCTGTAGAAACCTGTCCTTCATCCTCTTGGTTTGCTTTCATTGGCACAAGCTTCAAAAATAAATTAAAACCAGTGATCTTCCAGTTCAATACAGGGCTGAACTGGACAAGCAAAAAGATCCATAAAGACACAAAAAGCAGAGAAAAAGCAAAATGCAGGGGTAGTACTGGCTTGCACAGATCACTGCAGTCTGGTAACACTGCACTTTTGCTCCTATTCAGTGCTGTGCAAGCTAGCTTCGCCAAGGCAATAGCTGAAGGACAGCTTCAGGGAATTTTGAAAGTGGAAGCACTGAGGAAATAAGAAAGCATTTTAGATCACTAGACCTCCAAGCTTGACCTTCACAGTAGTAAAAAACCCTCCTGTATGTTTGCAAGCACTTTATCCCACACAACCAATGTTTCCAGCAACACAGCAGGCCACTGAACTTTATTAATTGTATCTGATAATCACTACTGAATGACTTTCTCTACTCACCCACCCTGACACATCAGAAGCCATTGGAGTGACTGTTGTGTAAGACAACTAGAACTGAGGGCAAACAAACTCCAAGGAAAATTCCTCCTTTATGCCTGCTTCCCAAGGCAGCAGTAATAATGATGGTGGGAGAACTCCTGTCTTCATCCCCCCTGAGACCATAAGACCTGGCTTTCTCTAAAGTGGGGTTGAATTCTCTGGGTCTGGAGGAGGAGCCTCACTACACATACTGAGGCTAAGACAGAATCTAAACAATAGTTTGTGACCTAATAAATTTAGCAGTGCCTTAGAAGCAAGCTATCATTGCTGAGGACTGCACCAGAAACAGCTGGAACTGAGGATGGTCCATTATTTACAGTCCTGCATCATTAAAATCCTCCCCATCCTAAATGATGAATGGTTCTCTTGCAAATAGGAACACAGCAACCTTTGAAGGGAAATCTCCACCAAGGGGAAGGAAATAATCTCAGAGACAGGCTGTAAGGCTGAAGGACAGCATTTGTCTACATTTTGCTTTGAGTGATTGAAAGCAGGCAGGGATCCCAGAGACTTGGCTCTGGGAGCAATACAAGAGGCTCTCTTAAGAGAGCAGATCCTTCTGACTTTCCTCCACTCCATAAAACATTCCACCTCTGTCTATGTTTAGCCCATATCCAGGGCTGAACTACAGCAGTTGTTCTGTCACCCAGTGACCCCTCCTGAGCAGAGCAGAGGCATCAGGAATAGGAGAGGAGATCCACAGGCTGAAATGAAATAGCCAAACTAATACCAGTGCCAGCATAAAGTATATAAAGTTGTACACAGCCCAGCAAATACATGGCAGTCACAATAGATGGGGAAGCAGTACACAGGAGTAGAGTAGCAAGCAAGCCTCTTCAGGAATGGGAAGAAAGCAGGATCATAAAATCATTAAGGTTGGAAAAAACCTCCAAGGTCATCAAGTCCAACCATCAACCCAACACTGCCATGCCCACTAAACCACATCCCCAAACACCATGTGGCTGACTGATGGATTAAAAGTCATGCAGACATTGCTTACCTTAGGATAAGAAAGAGAAATCGACAAAGTGATGCTAATGCAGCCTACCTGAGTGAGACAACTGCTTCCAGGGAAAGCTTCTCGAGGCTGAAAGGCTGGAACCAGGCTAGCTCCATGCTTGTGAGAGAGTTTCATCTGGGCCACTGCACTCCTCCTGCCGACGGCTTGCAGAATGAAAGCCATAAGCCAGACCTCTCCCAGAGGGCGAATGCCTCTAGTTGAAGTTCCTGCCCTCCACAATGGCGCACACAGGCTGCTGAGTCCCAGCCTGATTGCCAGGCCTCATCACCACTCTCCTGGCAGCTCACACTAACCAGGGATTACTCTGGGACGAGAGGGTGTTCGCCACCACTACTCCTGACCCCATCCATGCTAGCTGGCAGCTGCCCCTCATCAAGGAGCTCACCCTTCCTGCTCAGGACTGGGGGGCCAAGGCCTCCTCTCTTTCCCTCTGCTTTTGGCTGTGCATGCTTGTGCAGTTCTGCCACGTTGGGCAGGGTCTGGGGGGTGGCTCTGCCCTGGAGCCCTTCACCTCAGTGTCTCGGCTAAAATGGCAGTGACACCAGGGTTTGAACTGCCACCATCCCTCTTGTACCCACTCACCATCACCCCTCGGCAGGGGGCTCACTCTTCCCGCTCAGGACTGGAGGGCTGAGGCCTCTCCTGCTCTCCCTCTGCTTTTGGCTTTGAGTTTTTGCCCATTTCTACCACTTCTGTCCATGGGTGATCCTCTGGCCTGGAGCCCTTCGCCTCAGTGGCTTTGCTGACATGGTGGTGACACCAGGGTTGGAACTGCCACTGTCCCTCTTGTCCCCGCTCCTGGCTGCCACTCGTCAGGAAGATCACTCATGCTGTTCAGAGCATCAGGGCTAAGGCAAGCTCTCACTCTTTCCCCTTTCACCTGTGCCCTCTTGCCGTGGTTTTGCCACTTCAGGAAGAGGTTGCAAGTTGACCCTCAACTTTGGAGACCTTTGCCTCAATGTCTTCTCTAAAGTGGCAGCTGTGCCAGGTTTGAATCTGCTACCTTCCCTCTTGTCCCCACCAACACTACTTCAGAGCTGTTGCTTCCTGCTCAGGACAGGACAAGAAGGAAGAGCAGCAGCAGAACCCAGAAGAAGTGCTGAAAGCAAACTTCTGCCTTTATAAGCAGTGGGATGTTTAGGGTCTGGAATATACCGGTGGCTAATTCAAGTCAGCTGCCCTGATTGAGTCAAATTTGCTAACAGCCTGCAGGTGGGGGCTGGCTTGGGCTTCTGTCTCAGCAAAACCAGGGCAACCATTTAGCCACTCAGATGTGTATAAAAGTGGTTTCTTGCAAAAAAAAAAAAAAAAAGAGTACTTCCAAAGACATGGCTTGGTTTCCCATATCCATGAACCTGATGGAAATACTAACAGATCCTCTCTGTGATTCCAGGCTCTGCCTCCTCCCCCCACCACAAAGGCTTTTTCCCTGCTCTGATCTCTTCTGCCTTCCTGGAGGAGCCCCTGCAGACCTGCTAAAGATGGCTTGATACAATTCCCAAAGAGTCCTCTTGTCAAAGGGCAAATCCTGTGGAAATTGTCTTGGGCAAAAGCTATTTCTGGAAGCAAGAGAGTTACTGAAGCTATTGAATGCAGTTTCACAGTTGACCAGCTGTGTCTGAGAACACAAGCTTTCCAACTGAAGGGGATAGGGCAATGCTTTTCACGCTTTCCTGGCCCACACAGCCTCCTGAGTCTACTGGAAAAGCCTTTGCCTCATCAGTGACTCATAGAGTTGTGTCTCATTGATACCCAACCACCTATTTTTATTAAAAAACTATGAACTACATCATCTTTGGGATTCCTTCTTCTCTGTTCAACTCATTTTGAAACAGGTCCTGATGAGTTCCTAAGATTTTTAGGGTGAAAGGAACAAACCCAGAAAGGACAGGATTCTAATAACTACATTTCCAAAGGAAACCAAACTAAAGAACAGCTATGTGAGGAATAATCATTCAATGCCATTTCCCCATGTTCTCTGAATAAATCAGTAATGCTTACTGTGACCTACCAATGCAGATGTGATACAGACTCCTCTTGCACAGAGCTATGATGCTTGCTATGAGCATAACAGAATTCCTAACAAGTCCTCTTGTTCAAGCTGAGACAGCTTATCCTTTTAGCCCTGGATGTGCCTGGTGCATTCCCTGGTGTGCTTATCAATAGCTCTTGACATGTGCAAAATGCAGTAAATATTAATCCATCAAGTCCCACAGCTCACCCTCAAGGAGGGAGGCAATCATTTTTTTCCAGCTTTCACTGTGTGAAGTTGAGGAGGAGTCTCTCAAGGACATGCACAGCATCAATGGTGGAGGCAGAGGGGACAGTACAGGTCATGCTGCCCCCAACGCCACCACAGAGAAACTCAAAGTGATTATATCTGGGATTGTAAGAAAAAAAACCTCTATAATCCGTTCAGTTACTGAATCTTTCTCCCTTAAGTGAAAGAGCCTGTGGCCAGTTGTGCATTTGTCAGCACTCCAGGCAGCCAGCCATTATTACTGATGCCTGAGTGCTCAGCTGAACATCTGCACCCCTTTGTCCTTTGGGCAGCATTTGGCTAGCTGCTGGCTTGTCCCAGCAATCTTGTTTGTGACTCTGCCTTGTTTCTGGAGACAGGCTCAGTGAAATCATGAGGTTTTCAGCTCATTGCTAGTGATAACTCACCTCAGAGGCCAGCCCCAATTAAGAGTGGCTGCAGAGGTTCATATCTCCACCTTTTTCACTGCAATGTGGAGCCAAGTGTTGATTATCCTTTGGGCTGCTGGTGGGACAGTGCTGGCATCTAGATAGACCTGGCCTCTCAGGTAGAAGTCAGGACCTTATGAATAAAGGCTTATCCTGGGGGAAGCAGGGAAACAAACACACAGCCAAGCAGAGGCACATGAAACAAGCTGCCTCTCAACTTCATTAATGTGTTCCTTGTTCAGCTCATCACATGAACCCAGTTCTCCATGTATTTCCTCCAACATATGATTAGGAAGGGGAACTACTCCACCCTCCCTCCTTCAGCTGAAAATTCCTCAAACACTGGTGATTCTTTTTTCAGGAAAACCTTCACTTCATTAAAATTTAATTATTGGTTTAATTAAAACAGGCAAGCAGCAGTGTGAGATGTGCATGGTTTTTTACGGCTGAAGGAGATTGTAAAGTCCTCATTCATTTCCCAAAGTAGCTTCCACCAAAAAAAAAAAAAAAAAAAAAAAGGGCTGCCTTTTTATAGGCCAATTCTCAATGCTGCTTTCAAATGGATCCCACAGCCATTCATATGGATTAATCCAGGCAGTGAATTAGATCCTGCTCATTGGCTGCCTTTCAGAACATACTGATGATGCCCTAGGAGCCCTGCAGTAGAGCCCTGAGAGCTGATGGGACTCTCCAAATGATTAATTAATCCTCATCCAGGCTTTTTTTTTTTTTTTTCGCAGTTCTCTCTTAATTTATTCACACTGCAAAACAAATTTTGTCTTGGTGAGATGGGTCAGATGGACAAGCTTTGAGTGACTGACATTTGCCCCATTATTCCCACAGGAAATGTCAACAGGTCTCCTGTGCTGGTGAAACTTGTGCTGTGGCACAGGAGGTAACCTCAAAGCATACTCAGACCCTAGTTTCTCCACTAACACTGGTAGCTGGAGGGGTGGCACAGTTTTAGTTTCATACTAGGGCAACCTTTGGCCCCAGAATGACTTAAAGGCAAGACCCTCATTATTATTTTTAAAGACAAAAGCACAGTGTTGCTTGTCTCCTCTCTCCATAGCTTCTCCAGCATCCCTTCCTCTTATTAAGCATCTCAGGAAGGAAAGCCTATACACAGTGGAAGATCAGCACAAAGCAGACAACACACTAAAAACTTGGCTTGAGTCATGTATGAAGAGATCTCCAAATGTTCCATGGAAAAGGAGGTAGAAGGGACAGCAACGCCCAGCAGTGGGTGGAGGTACTTGTAGTAGTAGAGACACCACCACAGAAAAACTAGGATGAGATGTCCTAGTGCAGTCATGGTTTCCCTGAGCACCAAGTCTGTTAGTGGCTGGTGATTTTCAAGTAGTAAAAGTGGATTTGACCTCACAACAGAGATGTGAATATTTAGACTCTCTTAAATTACTAAACCATGTGGTCTTCAGATTTTTTTTTTTTTAATTACTCTTCTCTTTGCACCAGTGAATTGATTTTTCAAAGACCTGGGAAGCTCTTGGTAAATGCTGGTTACAAAATAATCACAACCAAAAAAAGGCAATATGGAGAATTTCAAATCTTTTCAGCTCATGCTTCTAGGCACTGCTGGGCTGCCTTCCCAGGCTTTTGCATTCTTCAGATCTCTTTGGCCATAGCTCAGAAAGAAATGAAAGCAGCAGCCTTTCATTTCCAAGGAACCCTCCAGACACTTTTGCAGGTACCTGCGATGACCTTCATTTATCCAGCCCGCTCCCAGCACCGCTACCTGAGAGCACAAGTGCAGGGCCAGGAACAGAATGTGCTGTTTCAAAAGGCTTTTACATATCTTTTGTACTTGCTGGAAATCTAATCTCGTGATTTTTTTCATTTTAAATATCTTCCTGGATGTGCCTGAGGGTTGTGGATCTCCATAAGATAAAGTATGGCTCGATCTAAGGGTAGAGGTCTAATTTCCAACATTGCCACAGAGTTCCTGGGGAATCTGGCAGCCCTTGAGAAAATCAGGTAACAATGCTGATACCTGTGTGAGAGTACTGGATGATGGTGACATGGAAGGGCTTCTGCCTGCTTTGCTTCTCCACGTGGTTTGGCTGAGCATTACCCCATAAACCTGTAAATGCTAAAATGCTTCCTAGTTCCATGGACCTTTACTCTACTCTTGTGAGACCCCACCTTGAATAGTGTGTCCAGTTCTGGTGTCTCCAGCACAAGAAGGACACAGAGCTGGTGGAGTGAGTCCAGAGGATGACAGAAAGATGATCCAAGGGCTGGAGCACCTCTGCTATGAGGACAGACTGAGGGAGCTGGGAGTGTTTAGCCTGGAGAAGAGAAGACTCCAGGGAGACCTTAGAGCTGCCTTCCAATACCTGAAGGGATCCTGCAGGAAGGCTGCAGAGGGACTTTACGTGAGGATGTCTAGAGACTGGACAAGGGGGAATGGTTTGAAGCTGAGGGACAGCAGAGTTAGACTGGATCTTAGGATGAAGTTCTTCAGTGCAAGGGTGGTGAGACTCTGGAACAGGCTGCCCAAGGAAGTTGTAGATGTCTCCTCCCTAGGGGTGTTGAATGAGGCCTTGAGCAGTCTAGTTAAGAGGCATCCCTGCCCATGGTGGGGAAGTTGGAGTAGATGATATCTGAGGGCTGTCCAACCTAAGCCATTCTGTGATTCCATGAATAGGTCCTATTAAGAGCTATTAATATCATAAAAATCAGCTACATGGTCGTGGGTTGGAAGAAAAGAATATTTGGAGTGTCACATAGAGTTTTTTATGGATGTGCACACAGAATAAACAATGCTAGGCTAGAGAGACTTTCAGTCTGAGCCAGCAGAACCAGAGGAGCTCTTCTTATGCTGTTACATTCAATCTTTTCCAGCTTTCTTGGCTTCATCAGTAACATTAGACTTGCATCACTTGGGCTTCTGAGTCTTTGCAATTCTGAGCTCCTTAGCTGAAAGGAGCCACAGAAGTGTAAACATAATTGTATATTATTGAGGAATGCTGCTGTAATAAACAGTCTCTATTACTAATTCTCCAACTGTAATATTTGTGTTTATGTCAGCACTTAAAAATCATTGATCTGCAATAAGCTCGGTGTGGGGAGAAGAATCTGATCTAAAGGTCAGAGAAGAGAAATGCAGTTTTCCCCACCAGAGCCTGAGAGAGCAATGCTGGAGAGCTGCTGCACAGAGCTCAGCAGCTGCATAAAGCTTCACTGCTGCTCCCTTCACCACTGCTAGAGCAGCACTTGGGGAGGAAACCAAAGATGCCTGCAGTAGCAGTCTGGTTGCAAGACTAATCATTGTTAGTCTACTTGGACTGCTAGACTGCAGGCAACCACCCACTCTGGTGTTTGCTGCTGTGCCAGGGCTGCACAGGCACTTTTCAAAGCTAAGTGAGTCTCTCCAGATCCCTGTGTGTGGCAGCAGCAGGGTGAGCTGTTTGGATGCTTGCTAACAGGTTTTGCTCCAAACAGAGCCTTTGAACTAGGAGCTGGTTCAGTAAATTTTATCTGGGAACAGGAGAGCTAGTGAACAAGAAGTATTATGGAGAGCAAGAGCCCAGATGGAGTCTGCCCAGGGGAACACACCATTGAGGTGTGGCAGCATAACACTCCAGTGTTGCACACTTTACCCCCGAATGTGCTTCTCTCCCCAGAGACAGCCCCACTATCTTCTTTTAAGAGAAACTTTAAAATCTCCCCCTCAGACAGCTCCCCCTGTGTTCCTTTGCCCATGGCTAGCAATGGCCATTCTGTCCATCTAAATGACCTGGGATTCTCTTTTCTGATATCTCCTGCAAGGCAGCTCCACCGCTTGACTCCCCTGCCTTCAATGAGTGACCAGGAATCTGGTCCCTTGACTCCTCTATTGGCATGCATCCCAATCACCCACTCAGTATGTGTTCTATCCTATCCCAGAAGTGATGTTGGACCACCCATGATATTCCTTGCCTTCCTGCTATGTCATTTTGAATTTCCCCTTTCTTTCTTTCCCCAGCCTTGTTCTTGGAGGCATTGCAGCTACCTAGAAAGGAAACCACCTCTGAGAAGCTGGGCATTTTGGCCATGGGACTTCTGGAGTACTGTGTGCCCCTGCCACCTGATCTCCTTTGGCAGGCTGCATGGCATGAGCTAACCAAAGCTGGTCTCTTGCTGGTCCAAGCACATCACAGAGGAATTGCAGATTAAAGCAAGAAAACAGGCTGCCCATGTTCCTCTCCATGCAGCTACAGCAGGGAGAAGAAAGAATGATGCAAAGGCAAGAGGCCTGTCAGTGATGTGGGTAGTAGGGCAACCAGGGCTGGTTTCAGCATCAGTAAAACATCACAATGCCATCACCTGCCAGCTCCTTCCTTTAATCCTCCTGAGGCTGCACATCCATAATTGGGGACTTGTCTCTACCATCTAGGGCACTTGGCAGCCCACAGCTCTCCCTGCTAGAAGCGAGATTTGTGATCAGATTAAAGCCCATTTCATGTTCCCCTCGCTCAGGTCTCTTTGGCACACTGCTGGCACACGATGGGCTGACTCATTTCCACATGAAGAGCAGACACTTCCCTCTCAAATCCAGCGCAGGGGTCAGGAGTCGCTGTGTTAAAGGGGAAAACTACAACGAAGAGCTTTTTCTAATCACTGCATCAGATTACAAAGGCATGTAAATCACCGACCAATGGGGGTTTGTTACAAGCAAGAGCGAGGTTACTCCAGGTAGTTCTCAGGAGCACTTTGGTACTGCACAGGGCAAGCCCAACAGCAGCAGCTCAGGTACATTTGCACACACACAGCAGAACACAGATGGCACTGAAATCATTAGAAGCTCATCACAGCACAGGGAAATGAAAGTGCTCTGAGATTGAGGAGTGCCTCCACCCTGTGCTGTACCCCAGATCTCCCATCTCATCTTCACAGAGTCACTTTTTACTCTGTACCTCTTTTTGTCATCCACTGCACCAGGACGAAATCCAGGCTCAAGGACAAACACACTAAAGATACAGCAAACAAGAGGGAGTGTAGAAGTAGGCACGGCAGATCTGGGACACATTAACATAAGGTTGCTAACAATAAACCAGGACCAGATTTACCTGCATGTCTTGTGGTTATTCACAGAAGCATCACTACAGACTTACCAAAGCCCACCTCATGCGTTTAACCTTCATTTCGTACTGGGATGTTTCAAGGGACAAGGGGAAGGGAACAAACAATAAAAGGACAGAGCAAAATTGTTTCCCTTTTCATGACAAGCATTGCAGGGGGTGGGAAAGAGGGTTAGAAATTGTCCTGGCCTGGAGCATCCAGCAGAGATGGAGAATATATTTTGTGCTTTTCACTCTTTTTCTGGGATTTTTGGAGAGCCTTCCGTGAGGTACCTACAAAAGTCCTGCTTCAGAAAGAAAATACAATTATAAAAAACAAGAAGCATTTATACATGACTTAAAGCTCTCTGAAATGCTCTGGAGGGTTCTCCACACAGCCCTGCTCCGGCCCTTTGTGTCTTGAATGAAGATAGAGTGAGGGCAGAGGAGGAGGGGACAGATGTGACTGCCTCCCCCACCAGACAGCAAACTGCCACCCAGAGCTTGTGCATAGGCAAGGGGGGGGGGGGGGGGGGGGGGGGGGGGAAGAAAAAATAAAAATAAAAAAAAATAAAAGAAGAAAACCAAACCTGGAGCCCATAATCATTTTATTATTCTAATTTAACTTTTATGAACATGTTTTGAGCTCTCCTAGTCAGACTCTGGTATTGATCTTTTCAGTATTGTTAACTCATAACCAGACCATATTTGAAGACATAAACTTTAAGAGGAGTAATAAAGAACAGCCAGTCTGCACTGGCTTTATTCCTCTCAGCACAGGGTCTGGGACCTGTAAATCCTGCTGGAATCAATGAAATTATGCAAGTGGAGATTAACTCCTGGCTGTGTCAGTTTTGCAGATACTGGACAGCAATGACATCAGTCTTCATTTCTAGTTCAAAGGGGAATTGTCTTGGGAGAGCAAGGGGAGAGTAAGAAGCTAAACAAAGAAAAAAAGAGAGCATTGAATTCTCTCTGTCTGCATGTTCTTGGACATGGACCAAACTCATTTTTGAGTCAAAATTGCCCACTGCTTACATTCAGGTTCTTCCTTCCGGTTCCACTCAGGATTTGAGCTAAGCAGATCTTGCAGATGCTGTTATTCTTCAGTGAACAAGCTGAACCTGAGCACTAGCAGAGGGTGATGGATATCTTGGTTTTGCTGTACTGTATGTCCACTCTGTGTTTCAGGTCAGGGAGGTTCATACAGCTTGCTCCATGCTTCTGACTCATGGATAACATGAAAAGTATAAATAACAATGTTAATGGGCTTTTTTTTTCTCTCCATGGTAACAATACAAGAAGGATAGATTTCCAGCCTCTGGCTACTCCTGAAAAAGGAAAAAAAAAAAAAAGGGAACATGAAAATATGTGACAGGTTTTGTGAAATGGATCCTAGCCTATTGAAGTAAGGGCAGGGGTGGGGAGGGGCACTGCTTTCTGCCCTGCATATGCAAGATGTGAAGTGTTCCCAGTTTGAGTAGGAGGCTGAAAAACCTTGAGGTGAGACTTATTCAGCTCCTCTGAGGTCTAACCTTGGTATTTGAATTCACAGTGCAGGCTGGTAAGCTGTCAGGTTTAAGTGTGAATCTGCATCTGCTTGTGGACAGACTTAGTGGTTCTTGTGCAGACCTTAGTGAGCAGCATGCAGCTGGGGATTGCACAATGAATCTCACAGACAAAAGGTGATGGCAAAGTCTTGATAACTCCCTGACCCCTTTTGTTGAAAACAATTCACAGCTCTCAGATTTTACATCTGAGCAGTGCCCTGAAATAGTTGAGTTACTACAACTCCAGACTTTGTCACGAACCTTTGAAACAACACAGCTCTCTTCCCTCTCAGCTTCCCCCATCCCCTTGATGCCCTGCATCACCAATCCCCTTGATACCCTGCATCTCCTCAGGCTTGTCAAGGTTGGAATGCATCCCACGGCCCTAATTCTGCATTTTCCATGACTCACACTACCCAGCATCTCTGTTCTGTCTCATGCCAGTTGGAATTAAAACACACAGGAGATCTTCAAAACGAAAAGGTTGTCCTGCCAAACAGCTTGGAGGGAGCTCAGTGAAGAGCGACCGGAACGATTAGGGAACTAAAGGCAGCGACTTTTGAGGAAAGATTAAGGTTGCTAAAAATAGCCCACATGGGTAGCTAACAACTAGCAGGGTCTTTGATAAAAGTCACTGTGTATCTCAGGGTATAAATAATCAAGGATGGAATTGTTTAGGGTCCACATTGTGGCAACAACCAGAGTGCACTAAATAAAGCAAGCATAGAGAGCAAAATGGGGACATCACCTCCTTTCTCCCTCTGAGTGAACTCTCTTGAACCAGAATTTGACCTAAAGCCTGCTGCAGTCACTGACAATTTCCTGCCACCACAGCAGCCCCCACTGCAAGAAGGTGCCAGCTATAATTTACAATTACCTCTTCAGGATGTTCTTTTGACGCTAGGCTGGGAACCCCTTTTTTCCCCTCAGTCACCTGTCTGCCCTGCAAAACTGACAGTATCTGGAAGGAGCCAGATCCTGCTACCTTCATCCAGAAGCAAGAGCTCTCTGCAGCTGGCAGAGCCAGAGCCAGGAGGGATCATTATGGTTGTTTAGCCTGACCCGGTGCATGACACACAATCTTTCAGTGCTGTGTCTGCTTCCCTGGGTAAGGCAGGTACATCTCATTGAACAGAATAAACACTGTCTTTGTGTGCTCTTAAAGTTACCATGGTATCAGCACAAAAAATATTACTATGTGCTCTAGATTTGCCTCAGAGGGAGAGATTTTCTTATTCCTTCTTCATTTATTTCTCCCCATTCCTTCGGCACTGCCTCTCTCTGGGGTTCATCCACATGTCTCTGTGCAAGGCAGTTACCTCCCTTCTTGCACTGAGATCCATTCTGCACTTTTCTTTCACTGCTGGGGTATTACCAGACAGGGACTGTGTGGATCTGTTCACAAAATCATAGTTATTCTCCTGTCTTTCCAGGGTAAGAGACTCTGTGCCTAAGAAAACACAGTAACCCTGCTGTGTCCTGGGTTCCTAAGGCTTTAACAGCAGTTGCTCATGATAAACTAAGGAAACATGCTCATATCTTCTGTGAAGAGCTGATTGAAAAGCCATAGCCAGAGTAATAAATGGTTCATTGTTAGACTGGCAGGGTATATGTCATGGAGAATTTACAGGATGCCTCTCAGTCCCAGTGCTAGTCAATATTTTCATTAATAACCAGAATGATACAAATAGAAAATAAACTTACTAAATTTAGTCATGATGCTTTATTCAGAGCAACTGAAATCACACCTGAGGACAGGCTTGAAATTCAGCACAGAAGAGATAAGCAGGGATGGCCAACAAAATAAGTCCAGAATGTCGACAACTGGGTAAATAAGTGTATAAAAGGAGACATAGAGTTACCATTAAGCTGAACAAGAGTCAAAAATGTCATGCTGCTGAGAAAAAGGCAAACCATGCTGGGATACATAAGCAGCAGTGAGGCCTGTGAGGTGCATAAAATCAGCTTTTTGTTGGCTTTGGACCGGTGTGTGCTCAGCTGGAGTACTGCAGCCCATCACAGGCACAGCATGGACAGGATCGGCTGCAGAGGTGCTGGAGGAGAGTGGTGAAACAACATCTGGGTTTTGGAGAGCATGACCTACAAGGAAGCAGTGAAGGAGATGGGGCTGTTTTCACTCACAGAAGGGAATAGTTTCTGGGTCTGGTGCAGAAAGGACAAGAAGCAACAAATTAAATTGCAGCAGGATCAGATACTAGAGTAAACCAAATGAGAAGACTAGCAAAACACTGAAACAAACTGCGTGGCAAGGCTGCAGCATGGCCAGTGTTCAAGAACTGACAACATAAACATCTGTCAAGCACTATATAGTACACTCAGTCCTGCCTTGAATTAGGCACATGAGCTGTGCAGGTCCTTCAGAGCCCTACCTTCAGACATCCACCCTCTCTCACCTTGCTTAAGCTACCAGTGCTTGTCATTGCTACAGCTTTGGCACCCTGAGTAACTAACCTTCCTCTGTTTTTGAGACCTACATGCTGGCTCATCCTCAGTTAATAGGGAGGTGACACTGGAGCTCAGTCAGGAATTTTTGAGATGCAGTTTTGGTTTATTTCCACTCGGATCATATTTATTTTATTTCATCTGACAGCTGGTTTAGACCATTTCACTCTCTCTGCTGGAAGCATGGGAAGGTTTGAAATGTGGGTTGTAAATAGCTGGGCAAACAGCACATTTAAGTCTAATTTTATGTGTATCATCTTTTATTAATGTTGCAACATTTATTGCATATTTTAAGTCATCATTGATTTTTATTTAAAAAAATGATACTTTTATTGTATGTGCATGCTGCCAGCAAAATAAAATATTATCTTGTTCCCCCCTCAGTATGAATTCCCATTAATCTTCTATAAGTGCAGGAGAAAGTAAGAAGCCAGCTTTCTCACTCCAAGGCAACATTGATGCCTTAGCTCTTTGACTGAGACATCATAGAATCACAGAGTTGTCAGGGTTGGAAGGGACCTCAAAGATCATCCAGTTCCAACCCCCCTGCCATGGGCAGGGACACCTCACACTAGATCAGATTGCCCAGAGCCACATCCAGCCTGGCCATAAAATGGGCCAGGGATGAGGCTTCCATCACCTTCCTGGATAACTTGTTCCAGTGTCTCACCACCCTCATGGTGAAAAACTTCTTTCTATCATCCAATCTGAACCCACCCATTCCTATATTTTTCCATTCCCCCCAGTCCTATCACTACCTGACACCCTTAAAAGTCCCTCCCCAGCTTTCTTGTAGGCCCCCTTAAGATACTGGAAGGCCACAAGAAGGTCTCCTGGGAGCCTTCTCTTCTCCAGACTGAACAACCCCAACTCTCTCAGTCTGTCCTCATAGCAGAGGTGCTCCAGCCCTCTGATCATCCTCATGGCCCTTCTCTGGACATGTTCCAGCATCATCATGGATCCATCCCACTCAGAAGCAGAAGGGCTCCTTAATTGCATAAAGCAGCATGTGCAAGGTGGGGGCTGAGGAAATAGAACACTCCCCTGGGACTTATTACATTTGGGACTGATTAGCTCTGTTATTACATAACTAAGATTCAGAGGAGAGGCATAAAATATCCAGCAAGGACAAGGAAAGCTTCTTGAGGTGTGTGCAGACAGCTAAGGGGGTGGGTAACACCAAGCACAAGAAGATAGCAATGTATTTTGTACTCCATCTCCTTAGGTCACAGAATCACAGCATGGAAGGGGTCAAAAGGGTCTTCTGGGGATCATCTAGCCAAACCCTGCTATGATAAATCAGGTTGCACAGGAATGTGTCCATATTGGTCTTAGTGGTGTGAAGGTTTTCCAGCACATAGCAGTGCATGCTGAAAAGATCTTACACTCCTGAGAACCCTCCTTCACGAAGAGTTTTGCTACCCAAGTAAGTGAGTAACAGGTACAGGGATTTTGGGTTGATTTTGAGCTAGATCACAGAATCAACCAGGTTAGAAGAGACCTCAGAGGTCATCAAGTCCAACCTATTACCTAATACCTAACACCTCCTGACAACTAAACCATGGCTCCAAGTGCCACATCCAAGCTTTTTTTGAACACCTCGAGTGAGGGTGACTCCACAACCTCCCTGGGCAGCACTTTCCATGGCCAATTACTCTCTCTGTGAAGAACTTTCTCCTCACCTTGAGCCTAAATGTCCCCTGGTGCAGCTTGAGACTGTGTCCTCTTGTTCTGTCATTGGTTGCCTGGGAGAAGAGACCAACCCCCACCTGGCTACAACTTCCTTTGAGATAGTTGTAGAGAGCAATAAGGTCTCCCTTGAGCCTCTTCTTTTCCAGCCTAAGCAACCCCAGCTCCCTCAGCCTCTCCTCACAGGGCCGTGCTCCAGACCTCTCCCCAGCCTCGTTGCCCTTCTCTGGACACATTCAAGTATCTCAATGTCCTTCTTAAATTGAGGAGCCCAGAACTGGACATAGCACTCAAGGTGTGGTCTAACCAGTGCTGAGTATAGGGTAAGAACGACTTCCCTTGCTCCTGCTGGCCACACTATTTCTGATACAGGCCAGGATGCCATTGGCCTTCTTGGCCACCTGGGCACACTGCTGGTTCATGTTCAGCTGGCTGTCCACCAGTATTCCCAGGGCCCTCTCTGCCTGGCTGCTCTGTGTTAATTGAAAGCTTGAGCCTGACCTTGCATTAACTGGGGAGCAGACTGTAAGGATATGATTGCTCATTAGACTGGAATGCAGGTAAACTAGATCCCTGGTGGTTTTGGTTCTGGGCATTTTGATAAGACACCTGGAAGCATTGGCTAAGACAACAATGAAGCCAGGACAGAGAGGTTCATGCAAACATGGTGCAAACACAAGTAAGAAATATTCTAACAACGGAACATGAGGCATGATCATGTATACAATTAAGGTAATTAATATGAGAAGTAGATGCATGGTGTATAAAAAGCCATATTTAAGGCTCTTTTCCCCAAGATGCTGGCTCCAGCACTGGGGGATCAGCTTGTGATGCCACACCAAGAAATTTGTGAGCACATGAAAGCACTGCCTGCTGGCAGATGTTCTGTGTCAGAGTGTTACTTTGATTTTAATGATAAAAAGGGCTTAGTTACCTCTAGTTCATCTTTTACCACACAGGTGTGCAAAAAAAGAACCCAAACCAACAAGTGCTAATTTCAGGTACCTGTTCAGACCTGTGAGCCTGCAGAGGGAGGCCACCTGGCCTGGCTGCATCCAACTCTTTGCGGTCACAACCACCTCCCTTAGCATCACCTTACTGCAAGGGTGGCAACGGAGAAGATTGAGTCTGTGAGAAAAACACCTCTATTTACACATACAAAAATAACCATCCTCAAATAAAGTACCTCCCTTATGAGCTTACCTTCACCCAAGCACATCCCAGCACTTTGGGAGCATCCATCAGGGAAGGAGTGGTGCTAGCCCAGATTGCTGTCAAATGCTCCCCAGAAGCACATCCCACCCTCCCTAAGGCTTTCAAGGTTGAATGGCTTTGTAGTCTTTTTCTAGTCATCACGATTAAGGCCCTATAATCAGCTGCATCCCCATGCAATCAGAGCCAGCAATCAGCCTCCTGCCTCTGAGGCTGATGATGGCCAGGAAAGTGCCATGGAGTCAAGAGATTAATTGATCACTTTGTTAAAAGAGCAACACAAAGAGGAGAGGGTGGAAGTGCATTTCTACCCGCAGATTTGGGGGACCCAGGAAGGAGGCTGATACCTTGCTGAGGCCTCCAAAGCAAATCTGAATTTGCCAGCTGGTTTGTATTTGTTGTGAACAAGAGCTGTGGAAGTGTGCTGGCTCATGTCACCCAAGAGACTGATCTGATCTAATTCTGCATGAGCCTGAATCCAGTGGGGACTGGGACATGGGTTCCTTTAGGATGGTAAGTATGTGTTGGTGAATTCCTATCTCAAAATTCCTATCTCTCAATCCAACATATGTTAGAAGAACCACCAAGCACTCATTTAATGGCCAATCTTCCCTTTCTCTCTGGCAGTTTAGGTTTGACAAGCTAAAAATTAATCTAGGCTTGGTGAGTTCTACTTAAATATTTATTGTATGTATTTTCATGACCCTTAAAGTCCAAGATGTGAACTGGGTCCCTGCTTTGTGTCAAACAGAGAAAACAGTTGAAGAATGAAGGCATTTAGCATATGAATCACACTAGCTTGTCCAAGTTACTCTGCATCTTACCCACTTTTAACACATCCAGTTCACTGATGGTAATTTCTTTGCCTGAGGCTCCATGATGGAGGCAGGTAGGAGGTAGCTGAGAAGCTGTGCTTCTGTTGTATTTCATCCAGACCATGGCTGGAAATTGGCCATGTTCCTGCCTAAGAAATCATCTCCATCTAGGAAATCATCTTTGAGAGGGAAAGATTTGTTCTTGTGTTTCAGACTCATTGCTCACTTTGTTTATTGATCCCTCATTATCAGTTTGTGCCTTTGGATGGTCAGAGCAGAGCAGCATACTGGGGATGATTGTTTCTGTGTGACTCTGGTGAGAGAGCAATAGCAGAGCTCTTCAGCCCACTCCCTGTAACAATGTAAAGCACTGAGCAATTAGCTGGTAGATTTACCTCCCTGTCTTAAAAGCATTTTTATTACTTAATCAATCAGAAGCAATTTATAAACAAGGCTGAAGTTTACATGGAGCCATAAATCTGTCTTATTTTCTTCCAGGATAAAGCAGGAAAAACAGACTCAAAGTTTCAAAAGATATTTGATCAATTAAAAAAGGGGGGAAAAAAGAAGAGGAGAAAAATAAGAGAAATTAATTTTTAAAGGGAGGAAGGACGCTAGCAGAGCCTGGAGGATAAAAAAAGTCCATCTGTCTGTCTATTTGCTAGTTTATAACGTCATCCATAACAGTGGCTTGCAGTAGTAGGACTGTAAAGTGAAATTGTGACTTGCTGATGGCAGGGACTTCATTTGTCTGTGCATGCCTTCCTCTGGCTGGCTTGCAGCCACTGAATGCCAGCACAGTGTAATTGCAAAATAAAAATATTAAGAACGCTGAGTCAGCAACAGCATGTGTGCTCCAGCTGCCCTTTTTGCTTTCAGAGCTTCTGACTCAGTGCCAGGACAGGATGGCATTAGGAACCTATTAGGTAGAGATCTGATACTTGCTGCCTCCAAAGAGAACTCCTGCACACCACAGGAGTGCCTAGACTCTACCCTGTTTCTTTTTTGATTCATCTTGTCATTAAAAGGAGGTTACTGGAAATAATTCACTGGCAGGACTTCTGCACAGCAGGAGCAGCTGACCATGTGGTGTAACACAGAGCTACCCAGAGGTGCACAAAGGTGCCCCAGCCTGAATCCCTCCTCAGTCACTGAGACCAGGAGGCTGGTTTGCATCCCTCCTCTACCCCTCTTCCAGCATATACTGGTTGGACCAGTTAGATTTCCATACTGGGCCGTTGGGATTGTTACCTTGATATAGATGGAATCAGCAGGTGCTGGCTGAGTGTTTTAGTTGGTTTGGCAGCAATCCCAGCTCTGCCAATCCCTCTACCTCTGACATTCAGTGTCTCAGCAATACTGCTGACTCCTGCGAAACTGGGGCACTGATACAGACATGAAAGGCCTGCTTTGGAGAGAGCTGCTGAAGAGGTCTGCAAGAGCAAGACTGGAGGCTGAATTCACCTCTATCCCTGGTGATCTGGTTGTTCCAGCATCAGCCTTTTGTGACTGCTCTGGTCTTACAACTGCCAGTCCTGATTCTTCTGCCATTTCCTATCCCAGCTATTAGCTCATGATTTATACCTTCCAAAGGTGAAACATACTGAGCTTGATACAGAAAAGAGTTCTACATGTCCCCTCCATTAGCTAAGAAAGCTGCAAATTGATGGAGAAACAACTGGCTCCTGAGAGGGTGATTTTAGGGGAACAAAGGGGGTAGATGCTCTTGTGTTTGCACTGTGTTATGGCTAGGGCAGGGTCACCTGGGAGAACAGGGAAATCTTCACCCAACCCCTATCCACCACATCTGTGACTGAGGAGATACAGAAGTCTGTGCTGATCCCCATCCCAGGAGAGCTGCACCCCGCTGTGGGGAACAACACTCTTCTTCTTCCTTGGGGCAGCAACAAGCCCCTGACATGCTCCAAAACTCCAGGCAGTCACCTCTGCCCTGTACCCCTTTAAGAAGCATCCTTGTACCACTATGCACCTCACACTCCAAGCTCAGACCTCACGTGGGAAGCTGCTGACAACATGAAGCAGCTCAGAGAGACACTTTGGACTTTTGAGGTTTTCTCATACTATCTTCCCATGTTTCAGGTTCATCTGTAGAGCACGCAATAGCCATTTTCTATAGCTCCATGGTGACAGGAAGAAAAAATTACCTAGATGAACAGACATGTTTCCAAGGTGTTCCTGCTCAAGGTTTCCTCTCCCTGAGCCAGGCAGGAGTCTCCCATGCTGGGCAGGCACTTTGCTGCTGCCGAGCCTCCAGACCTCTGCGTAAAAGCAGGGTGGGCTCCGTGGTTGGCATCACATGTGGGCCTCACAGTTCAAGACCTAATAGAAACAAATGTGTCATCACATAGCTCAGTGATTTAACAGCTCTGAGTGCTTTTGACAAACAGGAGCTTCCTGGCTTCCATTCATACACTTTTATTGCAGATAATGGAAGTCAGATGCTTGCTAGATCAGCACTGAGGTCTTGCACAGCCCAAGCGCAGCTTTTGTCCACACTGATAGGAAAAGTTGCAGTCAGTCCTTCACCTTTGGGGTCCAGATTGCTGCCCCCATCCTGAGATTTAAGAACATTTTAAACACCAACCCATGTCAGATGATCCTTGAGGTCCCTTCCAGCCCTAACAATTCTATGATTCTATAAAAAAAGAAATTAATATAAAAATATCACAAATTCTATTAAAAACAACAGGGGAGGAAGTGTTGACCCATTTGATCCTTCCCACCACAACAGTCACAAATAATAGATGCCCACAATTCCTGACAGTGTAACTGACGTGGATTTATCACTGCTTGATTTAGTGTTCCAGCCCACCAGACTTGCACAAAGTAAATGCTTCTAATTGGCACTGAAAATGCAGGATGGGTTTCATTGCATCCTGGCACACGTTATCACCACTATTTATTATTGATCAAGTCCTGACAAATACTTTCAGTGTTCTACAAACACAAGAAGATAAAGCCCTTGCCCCATTAAATATACACATAGTGTTTAACTCTGAAGGGCAACCAAGAATCCCATTAAAGTCAATATCCATTTATCTTCTCAGGGGAGTATCCACAGACAGACCCATTCAGACAAGTGTAATTCTTCTGCTGAAGGCTAATTATGATGTGGCTGTGCCCAAAACTGTGCTGAGTCACAGGCTTGACTTCTCTGAGGGCATGTTGGGATTCAACACGGAGTGGGAGGGAGAAGGAGGTTATGTGTGGCAACATCCATGTGCTGATAAATGCTCTGGATGAAACAGTGAGTCAAAACAACAGGACCTCAGCAGCTAAGCTATCTGAATAAAATTCCTTAGTGCTCAAAAAAAAGCTCTGGTTGTTGATGCCAGAGAGAAAGATGTGTGGATGTCATTCCTCTAGTGTATGAGTGTGAGCTGAAATTCCCCCCCCACCGACAATAACCAGGCTAGCCCAGTCTGGAAGCAAATGAAAAGCTGTATTTACAAGCAGAGTCTAAAATCTACGATGAAATGCAATGAATATGTACAAATATACAAAATTCACAACATTTACAAATATATACAATCAACAGAAAAGCACAACCAATCTCCCTTTGCTTCCCCCCAAAAGGGACCCTTCCCAAAGGGGCCTCCCTCTCCCAGGAGCTTCCCCCCCAGACCCCCCTGGACAGAGAAGCAGAGTTTGTTAGTCAGAAAGTTGTTAACTTAGCTGCCAAGGTCAGTGTGTTATCTTCAGCCAGAAGAGAAGAAGTAACAGCAGCCAGACAGCCCAGCAACTGCCCCCACTGCCGAACGCAGAATGTGCAGAATGCCTACTTTGTTTTGGGTAATAGTTCTTAAACATTTCTATCTATCCAGTGGAAGTGTTTAGAACAATCAGTATTTTGCTTTCTTACACCCAATAGTGACTTATTTACATTCTTTCACTTTCTCTGTTTTGAACTTTGCAAGGTAAAAAATTAAAGAGACAGTTTCAAACCATCACACTCTAGACTCATCATCACAGAGTAACTGATGGGTCCACAAAAGAAGATTTTTTTTTTCCTCAAACTTATTCCAAATAAATACCAGTTAACTGGGAATTTTATTAGTCTCACATGGGCTGTTTAATTTCTGTTGTTTGTCTGAAAGCAGACTTTCTAGTGAGGTTCACAAGGCATATTCAAACATGTGCTAAAAGGTGCTGCAAGAGTAAGCCATGATGGCATCTTAGCATTTGTGAGTGTAGCTCTTCTGGAGCCTGGAATTGAACTTTGCTTTGCTGAGTATAATACAATACCCAGAAAGATTTGTGATGAATTGCAGTGAAAATTCCTCAATTTCTTTGAATTAGCCAACCTGTTCCACATCTCTGCCTGATCAGCATAGTTTTCAGGGGTCAGTTTTACAAGAGATCTTCCAGATCTCTTCAACTTGCAGGTCTCATGTTTTCCTTATGGAGATGTTTAAAATTACATGCAGGATCTACAAAGAAATGCTCCATTTATTTCTGGGCACCTGCACTTCAATGTTTCAGGCTGAAATCAGGCTGTGCAGCAGGTGTCATTTGCTTCCACTTTTCTTTTTTGTGGCATCATGGAATCACTAAGGCTGGAAAAGACCTCTAAGATCATCGAGACCAACCATAAACCAACTCCCATGGCCACTAAACCATATCCAGAAGCATCACATCTACAACTTCTTCAGCACTTCCAGGGATGGGGACTCCACCACCTCCCTGGACAGGGTGTTCCAACCCCTCACCACTCTCTCATTAATCCAGTTTCTCCTGATCATAGAATTATAGAATCAGTCAGGGTTGGAAGGGACCACAAGGATCATCCAGTTCCAACCCCCCTGCCATGGGCAGGGACACCTCACACTACAGCAGGCTGGCCAGAGCCTCATCCAGCCTGGCTGCAAACACCTCCAGGGATGGGGCCTCAACCACCTCCCTGGACAACCCATTCCAGGCTCTCACCACTCTCATGGGGAAGAACTTCTTCCTCACTTCCAGCCTGAATCTCCCCACTTCCAGCTGATGTCCAACATAACCCTCCTCTGGCACAAGTCAAATGCATTTCCTCTCATCCTATTGCTGGTTACTTGGGAAAAGAGACCAACACCACTAGTGTGTAACTGTACTGGTCTAACTGATGGCTTGTACTTTGCCCTGTTCCCTACCCCCAGACTGGCCCCAGCAGTGATGCACACAGAGCCTTTCAGACACTGAAGTTTAGATACACTTCCTTCCCATCCCACTTCTGCCATTTTTCTGAGTTGTAGGCAATTGATGAATACAAAAAGCCTCATCAATTTCAAATGCAGTGCAGCAGCTATTGAGCTAATCTGCCTTATTTCTAGGAAGGTTTTTATTATGTAATTATTGCAATTATTTAAATAGATGATGAATTTGAAGTACTAGGGAGCTTGCTTCTCCACTCAAGCCAGAAATAAGCAGAAGTGCTTTTCTCTTGCTCATTTAAGCAGCAGAAGCAGTGGGTTTTCAAAAGAAAAACTTCTGTAAACAAAATCAGAGCATGGTGTGTGAAAGTGAGCATTCAAATGAATTCTGTGGCAACCATTATGGATGCATGGAATTGTTTAGGATGGAAAAGATCTTTAAGATCATCAGGTCCAACCATTAACCCAGCGCTGTCAGGTCCACCATTAAGCCCCATGCCTAACTGCCACATCTACACATCTTTTAAGTACCTCTAGGGATGGTGAATCAACCACTTCCCTGGGCAGCCTCTTTTAGGCCTTGACAACCCTTTTGGCCAAGAAAATTTTCCTAATGTTCAACCCAAACCTCTTGTGGTGCAACTTGAAGTTTTTTCTCTTTTCCTGTTGCTCATTTCTCGGGAGAAGAGGCTGATGCCTACCTTGCTCCAGCCTTCTTTCAGGTAGTTACAGGAGTGAGAAGGTCTCTTCCCTCAGTCTCCTTTTCTCCAGGTTATACAACCCCAGTTCCCTCATCTGCTCCTCATCAGACTTGTGTTCTAGACCCTTCATCAGCTTCATTGCTCTTCTCTGGACACAATTCATCACCTTAGTGTCCTTGTAGTGAGAGGCCCAAAACTGAATGCACCATTTGAGGTGCAGCTTCCCTAATGCTGAGTACAGGGTGACAATAACTCCCTGCTCCTTCTCCCCTATGAATATTACCCCAACAAGCTCCTTGGAATCATATCTTAGTGCCTAACCCTCAGTTTATAACTGAGCCAGGGTCAATGATGTAAGGAAAGGAGAGAAGCATCGTGGTCACCTTGCTGAATTCTTTACCTGTCAGGCCATTTTTCTTCCCATGTTTATATGATGCTAAACAGGAGGTGGTAGAGGAAATGGAAAAAACCAAACTCAAAGGTGAATGAATGTCGCTCTTATTCAGCAGGATCATCTGCAAATCACACAATCATAGAACGGCTTAAGTTGGAAGAGACCTTAGAGATCATCTACTCCAAATTCCCCACCATGGGCAGGGATGCCTCTCAAGTAGACTCAGCTGCTCAAGGCCTCATCCGATGTGGTCTTGAATACCTCCAGGAAGAAGGCATCCACAAGCTCCCTGGGCAGCCTCTTTCAGAGTCCCCCCACCCTTGTACTGAGGAACTTACATTTTTATTCTACAGAACATAGCTTTATTTATTTGAATTTAAAATAACATCAATTATTATTATTTACTTGAATTTAAAATAATAAAAAGAACCTACGTGAAACATTCGATTTTCACATCCCTCTCTTCCCTTTTTCCTTCAGCTTTGTTTCTCTGACCTATTTTCCCTCACGGTTCTTTTCTTCCCCCTGTTTTTCAGTGAAAAGGAGGCTCAAAATAGGAATAAACAATAGCTTTTCAAAGACTTATTTAACCCAAACATTCACACCTAGAAGAATGAATATGCACTCAAGTTCAACAGATTATGATCAATAAAAACTTGAATAATTCTATGGGAAGTGATTAACCCCTGGTCGTAAGCACTGTAGACCCTTTGCAAACTTCTGCATACTTCTGCCTTTAACTCAAGCACATCAGAAACATCTGTAGCTCAGGGCAGGTCTTTGGGGACTGTCAGCTGAACTTCCAGAGCTTGTCACCTTTATATTGGGCTTGTGAAATGTTGCAAAATCTGTGCCTGAAACCCTTCTGTGCAGCACTACCTTGCAGAACTCGGAGCTAGCACCGACTGAAGAACTTCTCAGCTATTTTCAGCTCTGTGACTCTGTGATCCACAGAAAGAGATGGAGCTTTTGTGACTTTAAAAGTCTCTGGACTCCACTTTCTGGGAGTAGTGGGGATGCAGGTAGGCATGGTGTGGCTGGGCATTGCTCCTCCACCATCAGCCCATCTGAGCACATGCAGCCATATCGTCACCCTTGGGCTCATGAACCAAGCCAGGACAGTAGTTTGTCATCACACCCTTCCCAAAATCTACTGCTGGCTGAATCTCTTCCAAGTGGATCTCTAGTCTGATCTTCAGGCAACTTAATTTCCCTCTTTTTTTCCACTGTTAGGCTCTTCCTAGCTCTCCAGACAAGGGCAGAGAGCAAAGCAAAGGAACCAGACGCTCTGTGATGAACAGCAGAAATATTCCATGGCTTGCTGCCCTCCCTGACACCTGCTCTCTTGGGTGCACGTTTTCCCCTGTATATCATCTCTAAATGGGAAGTGGACAGGCATAGTTGTGCACACATACCTCTGCTGCACCTGGAGACATCGTGCATTCCTGCCCATGGGGCTAGCTAGCCAGGAGAGCCAACGCAGCAGTGAGATCCGGGGTGAGCACACTCCACACATAAATTAGGAGCCAGCAACTTTGGAAATTGGCCCTTGGCATCTCCTAGCACGTTCCCTTCCACATCATTTCTGCAAAGCTGTCTGAGGATTCACCGGGGCGAGAAGCATTTCTAGAGACTCTGTGAGCCAGCACAAAATGCTCTTTGCTCTACCTTCCATAAAGATATGATCTTTTAGCACCCAGGAACTTGGTATGCCAACTCCGCCAGAGGTGGTTTCTTCTCCTTGCACCCTGCTAGACTTTCTCCTGCTGTCAGAGAAGGAGCTGTGATATTCCTTAGGGAAGTTCCTGCCACCTGGAAGTCTCAGGCTCATCCCTCCCTGCCTCATCAGCTCTCCATTTCTTTTCAACATTCATTTCAAACTTAATTTCTCCTCTTCCCCTTGCGTCTATCTCTTCATTTGGCTCATACTCTGCTAGGAGTTTTCTGGGTGTAGTTTATTTACCAGACAATGTCTTTCTGACTGCTTTGTCTTCTTTCATCCTGAAAAAAAAGAACACTTTGGCATCCAATTTCTATAGAAGCCTCCTTACAAAATAACTTTTTGTTGTATGTTGTAGAGAAAAGCTGCAGAGGTCTTGCATTGCTGCATGAAGGAGACTAATTCCAGCCTGTAAATGGGTTTTCCTCCTGAGTCCTGCAGCTCTGTAAGTGGAATTACTTTGATGACTAAACTGCTAAATCAACACTTGTCTCACCCTCTTTAAAAAAAATCTTAAATCACCCTCCTTCAACTGCCACTGAAACAAACAGAAAAACAGACAAATTAGGATCCCTTGTTGTGGCTCAACATTTTCAGCAGTTACTGAATCCTGCCATGATTATTTTTTTTTCTCTTCTGTGAATGGTTTCAAATTCACATTTTATGGCAGCATTAATAGAGGTAGAATTTCCATTTGCCTCTTACTTTCATCTGTTTCTGATATGTGAAAAGATTTCAGAAAGCGAAGAAATGGCTGGGTTTGTGCTGAGAATGGGACAGGGGTGGCAGATAGAGCTGGGTCACAGCACAGCCCCAGCCTGCACAAATGGAATAGCACTGCTATCTGGTGGCTGCTACATGACTCATGGAAAATGCCTTGCTTGTCTTAGGCCACTATTTGGAGGACAGGTATACATAGCACAGGGGTTTGCAACCCAGCTGATGCAAGAAATGAAGCCAAGGATCAGCCAGGCTGCTGAGCTTAAACTCACTTTGACTGACAGGCAAAAATAAAACCACCCCAAGACGCAAAGAGAGTAGTTGAGAGGGGTGTAACAGGGAGAAGATATTTGTCAGATGGCTGGGGGATAGGCAGAGGTTTGCAAAAAGTTGTTTTCTTTCTGGCAGTTTCCTGATTCTCGTCAGATTTCATCCTGCAAAGAATGAAACAGATAATATCAGCATGTCCCTCTTGTAACAGGCTGGCAATTGTAAGCTGTCACGTTGCTGCTCAAAACATGCTTCTGAGAAGAAAATGGATGTTTCTTTTGCAAAAAAAAAAAAAAAAAAAAGAAAAAGAAGGAAAAAATATATTGTTTTAAAGAGCTGGCATAGGAACTAAATGTTTCAATCGTGTGGAAACCTTACACTCTGACCCAAGATCAATGGGAGCGCAGCGTGTGGAGAGGGTTCATTGAATACACAATTCTCCAATCTTTTCAGCTCTCTCTTAGTCTGGCAGCAAAATCAAACTCAAACCCACCATATTTTCAGGCAGAACACCAGGATCTCAGCCAGATTTTTGGCAAGAAAGTAACCTGGAAGGAGAGTGTTCAGTAAGAAACAATGCAGATCACCACTGCAATTTAGATTTTGGCCAGACAGCCACAGGGTCTGGATCCGGAGGAAGGCCCACAAGTAGGGCTGGTTCCAGTAAAACAGCCTGTGTCCAGCCAAGACCATCCATTGAGCTGAGGAACTTCAATTCTCTACTGATGGGCAAAAGATGTCAACAAAGAGGTCTAGATGCTTGAGCCGAGGATGCTAATCACACCAGACCTTTACTTCAGCTTGTATTTGACTCTCAGAGTAAACCTTGGCATTGACTGAGGTGAGACGAAGCAGTGAAACTTGTGCCACTGAGCTGCTTTGGGGACTTTCAGGCCTTGCTTTCTCCTTGAGACTTTCAAGACCAGGCACGAACAACTGCTGCTCTAAATATAGAATAACACAAATTATCACATGCTGACAGGTTTCAGTTCCATGGAAGAGTCTGCCAGCAAGGCCTTGAGAGCATCTCCACTTGGCCGCCTGCGCACCGAGCAGATAAACTCTCCGCGAGTAACGTGGTGAACCCAGGAGTTTTCTCCATTGTATAGGCCAGCTCATCTCACACCCTTCTCCATCCCTCTTAGGATAAACTCGATCTATATAAGCACCCTTCTCTTTCTTGTCACAAGAGAGATGCTTTTCTCATTGACATCCCTTGATGGGGGAGAATTATACCCCTGCGTCACACAGCTCTTCATTTTTCTGATAGCAACAGTTGTAAATCTCTGCCTGGCACTTTATCACATACATAAATCTTGCCCTGCAGACCACCAGCCAATGTATTTTCCTACTTCCCACACAATTAAAGGTGCCAAAGCTATTTTACTCTCTTAAGTCTGAGAATTTTACCAGAAAAAAAAAAAAAAAACAAACTAAACCAAAACAATATTACAGAGAGAAAGAGTCAGCATCAGACCAGCAAGTTGTGAGATGTAACAATGCAGCAGACCACCAGCTAATGCATTTTCCTACTTCCCACACAATTAAAGGTGCCAAAGCTATTTTTCTCTCTTAAGTCTGAGGATTTTACCAGAAAAAAAAAAAAATCCAAAACAATATTACAGAGGGAAAGAGTCAGCACCAGACCAGCAAGTTGTGAGATGTAACAATGCTGCAGACCACCAGCCAATGCATTTTCCTACTTCCCACACAATTAAAGGTGCCCAAACTATTTTTTCCCTCTTAAGTCTGAGAATTTTACCAGAAAAAAAACCAAACCAAACCAAAACAATATTACAGAGGGAAAGAGTCAGCATCACAGCGGCAAGTTGTTAGATATAATAATGCTGAGATGTTTTGCATTCTGATATTTCATACAATTAACCTTCTTAATGCAAATTTATTACAGCTTTGGGAAAAAAATTAAAAAAAAAAAAAAATAAAACAAAATAACCCCTCCCCACACACACACACACACAAAAAGCCTACACCATTGTTTTGAACAAAACAAGAAATTCTCAGAAACCATTAGGGGAAAAAAAAAAAAGTATTAAAAAAAAGTATTTCAACCATTTCAATAATAGTCCTCAAAATATATTAGATTAGTGCTACAATAAAGTGTGTTGTCTCTTCACCCACGTTTTGAATAGCAGCTGGCTGTACCCCATGCCCATTGTGGCAGAGCTAACTCATCCTAGGTGCTCAACAAAGGAGGGCAGTCCTGCTAACCATCACCAAAGAGGACTGTCATTAAGATTCAGCAAGTAGTAGATGCATTTAGCGCTCAAAAAACAGGATAGTTAATCCTCTCCTCCACTTTCTCTGCAAAAATGTCTCTAGCTGGGATTCTCCCTGAAGGAGCTGTTCAAAGTGGGGTCTTGTATCAATAAAGGGTTCAACAAGCAACAGAGACGAGCAGGGTGTCAGGTAATGATAGCACTAGGGGGGTAGAACAAAAATAGAAATGGCTGTTAGGAAAAAATTCTTCCCCATGAGGGTGGGGAGACACTGAAACAAGTTGCCCAGCAAGGTGGTAGAAGTCCCATCCCTGGAGGTTTTTAAGGCCAGGCTGGATGTGGCTCTGAACAACCAGATCTAGTGTGAGGTGTCCCTGCCCACAGCAGGGGGGGTTGAAACGAGATGATCCTGAAGGTTCCTTCCAACCCTAACAATTTTATGATTCTATGAGCAACAGGTTTGTGTTTTCATAACACTGGGGGATAGCATCCAGCTGTGGGACCAGCTGGAATAAAAGGAAGTTGCAGGTGGATGTAGGGCAGGGGGGGAATAAGGCTGTGATTTAAAGAAGCATTAAAGAAGAACATTTAATAAATGTTTATCAATATCTCAGGGCTGGGTGTTAGGAGGGAGGGGACAGGCTCTGCTCACTTGCTCCCTTGATAGGACAAGGAGCAATGGATGTAAGCTGCAGCACAGGAGGTTCCACCTCAACACAAGGGGAACTTCTTGACTGTGAGGGTCACGGACCACTGGAACAGGCTTCCCAGAGAGGTTGTGGAGTCTCCTTCTCTGGAGACTTTCAGGCCCATCTGGATGTGTTCCTCTGTGACCTGAGCTAGATTGTATGGTCCTGCTCTGGCAGGGGGGTTGGACTCGATGATCTATGTGGGTCCCTTCCAACCCCTGACATCCTGTGATCCTGTGATCTGTAAAGGCAGACTCTCAGGATCCAGAAGGACTCTCCCTCCTGGGATGGGTTGGTTTGTATCCACCTCAAAGTCACTGTGTTGAGCATGCCTGGAAAGGCCTGGGCTGTTTGTTTTCTTTTATTATCATGTGTCCCTGGAGATGTAACTGCAAACCCTGAGAGAGCCATTCATACCACCAAAGTTAGGCAGCTACCTCAGGGACCAAATTAGGAGTCTTATCACCTGCCCAGATAATCATGGAAAAGAGAAAGGGCACTCCAGCTTGCCTAGGATACAAATTACCCTCCAGAAGTGCTTATCTGTCACCACTGGTTTTACAGGGAGCCTTTGATGAGCAGAGCTGTGTGGACTGAATCTCCCTAATCCCTCTGGACCATGGGGTAGAGCCGTGGGAAAAAGCATGCAAAAGCCACAGATGGACCATGGGCTCCATTTCTGTGTTGTCAAAAGACACAAAGAACACCACAGCAGAGCACTCCCAAAACTGCTTGAGATGTAAGATACAAATCTTTGACTTACCATGAACTGCCCTTTTCCACTGCAAAATTATTCAGCCCAAAAACTCCCAACCAGCAGCCTTTCATTCCAAGTCTCTTACTCAGAACATGGCAAGCCTCAAAAGCTTTTTTTTTTTCCCCTCCTCATTTTGTAACATCTCCTGATAAAATCAGCATTGCAACAGGGAACAGTTTTTTCCCTTGATCCTCCCCCTGCTGATGCCTCTACTTACATGGCTCCATTAACGCCTTGCTTTGAGCACACGAATGCAGGTATTGTGTGAATTTCCCTCACTCCAGGGACTGGGATAACTCCTTGTACAGGATGGAAAAGCACGTAAACAGAATATTTAAGGAAATGACTGTAAGCGTCAGTTATACCTGAACAAAGAACTGCAAATGGCCCTGTAATGTGCTTTATACCTGCTCCTTCTCTTAGATTGCTCTGCAGGCTATTTACAATTCACATCTCCCTGCCTCTGAAATGTCTTTCTTTCTCACTTACTTCCTGATTAAGTGACAGAGTCTAATCTCAGCACAGCCTCCCAAGCCGAGGTAAACACAAATCTTCCCGCAGATTACCAAAATAGCTGTTGCATTTGGTTTCCTTTTTTTTCTTTTTTTTTTTTTTTTCTTTTTTTTTTGGCAACTTCCTATTTGCATGTTAGAGTGGTTCTTGGGGGAGAAAAAGTCACGGATGCAAATTTAACATTCAGATGTCAGCTCCTTCATAAATAAGGTGAAGGGTGGTGAGGACACTTGCTGGTCTCCCAATTATAGGTCTCTTAATGCATAAATATCCCTAATGCATGGCACCTGCCATCGGAGCAGAACTCATGAAGATTATGTTAATCGAAGCCAGCCCAGCTGAAATTTGCCTCTCTTGCTGTTTCTCCTGCCTGTTTGACTGGGAGGAGATTAAGATGTTGACCTGAAAGCGTCTTGAATTGCTCAGTGTGCATAGCTGGGTTCTGCCCAGCCCTCCTGCATCAAAACGTGTCCTGTGTCACCTTCTCCCTTCCCTGGGCACCCTTCCCAGCCCCGTGCAAAGAGTGGCCTAATTTTACAAGCTAGGATGAGCCCAGCTCAGGTTCCAGCCCAGGAGCTGCCACCTGCAATTCAATCCCAGTGGAAAAAGGATCTTGGCCCTTTCCAAAGAGGACACTGGCCATCTCAGCCCAGCTTCAGGAGCTGGCAGTGTAGATGACACTTTGGGGAGAGGCTTAGTGTCTTGTTGTGGTGGTTTTAGGCTGTGCCTAGAAAAATTTTCCACAGATTGAGCAGAAAACTCACCACACTGGGAGACAGAAAGCTGACATAGTCATCACTTGAGCCTGGCAGCAGTGCCAGTGTTGGACGCCTTGCTGTATTTTCTCAGGTGAGCAGCAGGGCTGTGTGCTTCCGATCACATAGCCCCTGTGGCTGGAGCTAATTAGTGAGTGCCTTTAATCACCTCTCTGGTGTCATCCGGATAAACTGGCTCTATCACTCTCCAGCCCCAGAAACGTGAGCAGGGTAACAGGCTGAAGATGAGAACCCAGGGCTGGCTGCCAAATGCTTCTGAGGTTTGTTCTGTGGGCATCTTGGTTCCTCACTAATACTTTTATCCCCCTCCCCATCAATCTCTGCTTGCATCAGGCTGGTATTTATTGCTATTTTTAGAGCAGTGCCATGGCAGCTCCCCAAGCTGGAATCCCTGGCACAGCCTTCAAACAGAAAGCGAAAGGCTCTCAGGACTGGCGAGGCAAGATCAGGGCAATCTCTGAGCACCTGGCTTCTCTGCCTGGTTGGGCCTTGGCTTTCAGGAGGACACATTTCATCTTTTTATACTTCTCAGGAGCTGCCTGCAGCCATCTCTATATGACAAGAAGCACACAGCAGCAATGACTTGCTGGGTGCCATAGGTTGTCTTTCTCAGATCAGGGCAATAAAGAAACAATTCAAAAAAGAAAAGCAGCAACGGTTAAGACCAGGAAAGAATTGACTTCCATATGGCATGATACCCTCCTTCAGGCTTTTCTCCAGCTCTACCTCAATAATCTCCCTTTTATTACCCTTTATATGAGTTTCAAATTCCCTGGCTGGATAGGCTGGCAGAGAGCAAAGTGAAGCTGCTCTTCTGAGACACTTCTTCTGGCTTTCTCCAACCTGGCAACTGTAAACTGGAGCTCAGAGCAAAAGCTGTGGTGGGCAAAGAGCAATTCTGCTCACTTTCCTCCAGCTTGTGTGTCCATCTTTGTAGCTGCAACATGTATCAATAAGCCTGGAGTTACCCAAATGCATTCACTGGGGCTACTCCAGGGCTGAAGAGGGAAAGCAGTGAGTCGAAGAGCAAGAGATTAGCAAGAAAAGAGGGCAAAAGAAAGGCTGCAGCTGAAACCTGCACGTGCTTAGCACTTGCAGAGCTTTGCTTGCAAGCAGCACAAATAAAGCTGTTGTTTGAAACAAGTCTTTGGAGTAGCAGTAAAAGAGCTGCACTGCAGTGAAAGCTGGTGGCTCCCAACATCAATAGAGAGAAGCCTTTCAGCCTTTTCCTGGCCAGTAAGGAGTGGTCACAGGGGAAAGAAGACACTTTTTCCCTTTTTAAGAAGCACTGCTGTGCTGTGACACCTGGAGCATCTGGCATCTTTGCTTCCCTGGTCATCCAGTATCACTTGAAAGGACTCCCTCAGCGCTCCTGCAAAGTTATCCTCAGAGTCACCACTCCTGTGTGGGAGAGCATCTCTCCCTCTTCACCCATGACACATGCACTGATCAGGTGAAAACAAGAGCAAACCTTGTGCAACTAATGAAGTCAGTGCAACACCACCAGGCCTTGGCTCACTGCTGAAGCTGGCACAAAAGTCTAGCACTCCTTTTTCTACAAGCCAACAGATAATCCCTCAGATCAAAGATTTCAGTCTCTGAGACTTTCCTTCATTACTACACTTAATAAAACATATTTAAAATCCTCATATTCAGCTGCCTAAAACCAACAAAGCTCACACACACAGGCAGCAAAGTCTGGCTCTGGGCTTTGCACATGACCTGAGAGCCTCTTGCCTTCTTCCAGCAATTTTCATACAAACAGGAATTCACCAGCACAAAAGCAATCACTAACAACTTTCAAATCCCAACATTCCCCCTTTGTCATGAAGGCAAGTGGGGAAAAGCAGCCCCACAATGCAAAACGTGCTAACAGACCATCATCTACTCATACATCATCCAACTTGCTTATTGCTCTGCTGATTGATTCATTTTTAGTATGCAAGATGCTGAGCACTGTGTGCCTTCCAACTGCTGGAGCACAATTATTGTATTGATTTGATGTGACAGTAGCTCTGTGTTTAAGGTGGTTTATGTTTTTTAATTTGCAATTAAATAAAAGGATGTCTGCTCCCCAAGATGGCTGACAGTTGTTTATACTCTGCAGTAGGTGTTGAAGCAAAGTTTTATTTGGCTTCATAAAACATACTTCTTGTGTCACTCTGAAGCAGAGATTTCTCAGAGTGGTTTCTTGCCCAGGAAGGAAAAAAAAAAAAAAAGATAAAACTAAACTCCAATCTATTTTAAAGCAGGCCAGGTAACAACATCAGTGTTGCAATGGGACTATAATGAAGTAAGTGAGCTAGCAATATTGCACTATTGATGGAAGTAATACTGATCATATATTTCTATCAGCACCTTTCATCCTGAAAGATCCTGAAGTGCTTTGGGTATTCACTTCTTCCTTTTCTCTTTCCCACCTCCCTCCCTTCCTCTTTGTCATTGTATGCGTATAAATATTCTTACACACAAGTAGTTTATTGAAATCCTCCTCTTGTTTCACTGAGCAGAGCTTCTGAACTTTGCAGAAAGGAAGCATCTTGACAGCTGATTAAAATCAGGTATTGCACAACAGTTACTGAGCTACAGATGAGATTGCTCCATTGTCCACGGCACTAAGGGAATAACCTTCCTAAGGTAGATCCCTGTTGTCTCACACTGAAGCAGGCACCTCTTCATGCTCATGCTGCTTGACTGCTTCACAACCCTGAGCTGCTGCACAAAAAATGGAAAGATAATATTTTCTGTCTGAAAATGTGGACTGTTGCTTTACAGTTTTCAGTCAGTGAGCTGGGCACATCTGGGGGTCCATCTCTTCTCTGCAGACCACGAGTGAGAATGGCAGGAGAAGTCTGTTCTTCCTCTTACACATACTATAACCTCATCCCAAGGTCCCACTCATAAGAGTGGAAAATTTGCCTTAACAGGACTGCCAATAAAAATCACCTCCTTGTGCTACCTTGAAAGCTTAATTCATTATCTCTTGAAGTTAATGGAATATTTTCTACCCTCTTCAGTGTCCTTGAACTGGTCCCAACTCAGTACAAAGGCAATGGATGTTTGCCACCACCAGATAGTTCAGCTCGGAGGGTACATCAGCCCTTGCTGCTGTGGTGCTTGCCAAGCTAAAGAGTTAAAGTTAACTGGAAGACATTTAAAAAACCATGCATGTTTCAAGTATAGAGAAGGCCTGGTGTCTTGCTGACCTACTTCCAGCTGGCCTGTGCCCAGAGCTATAACCTCCAAGTGATGTGATTGCCATCTCTCCATTACCTCCTTCATTCCAGAGATTCCTCCTGGCATGAATGTGGCATGCAGAAGCACAAAACACCAGGAGGGTCAAATGTTTCCAAATGTTGTATAACAGATCTCTCCAGCCTTGGGTAGGCCTCCAAAGATTCCACAGATTCTGGCCTATCCATTTATCAACCTCAATTGAGTCCTCGTGTTTACCATGCCATAGGAAACATGTGTTGATTATCAGATGATGGACTATAGCATGCATACATCAGAATTAATGTGTCACCTTGTGCTTGTTCAGACAGAAACAGTACCAAAATCATCTAGAAATAGCAGGTCAGGCCTTGAAAATGAATTTGTTTTGACTGCAGCAGTGCCACTTTTACATTAATATTCCAGCAAGCAATTATAACAGGAATGTAGCAGAGACTAAGGTTATCAACTACTCCCCTGGAGGAGACTATTAAACTAGTCATCATGTCATCATTGTCCTTATTCAGTCCAGAGACCTGACTGAAGGAGCTGGACCCATCCAGTGTGGGAACCAGTTATCTGCCACATGGTCTGAATGTCTACCTCAAACAACCAAAGTGATTAATTATGAACATCAAGTACAGCAAACACTGTTGATGGCCAACCATTTATAAGTAGCCTAGATGCTAAAATGTGCCTTTCATTCTCTGATCAATTGTTAGGGCAGAAAGGACAATTCCATCATCCAGCTACCGAACAGGAGGGACCATTGTGTTTCAGTTTATCAGCTTCCAACAATATGACCTCGACCATCATCCTGGGGCTATGCTTTGTTGAAAGGTTGGTGCACAGACCCAAACCTAGTTTTTGCAGCAGCTGAAGGCACGTGCCATGTAAGTTTATGACATGTGGACACATCTCTGGCAAGCTCTGCCACGAGTGAAAAATGCAATTAACACCAGGCTGGCTCCACAAAGGGATGGAGGTGAAAACATTTCTCTGAAGATTTTCACATCAACAGAAACTTTGAAGAAGGGAGAAGTCTCTAATGCATTAGAGGGCATTGCTTGAAAGAGTCCAGCACAGAGTCACAAAGCTGCTGTAGGCAGTGGAACATCTCCCTGTGAGGACAGGCTGAGGGATTTGGAGCTCTTGAGCTTGGAGCAGAGGAGCCTGGGGGGTGACCTCATTCCTGGTGATCAAGATGTGCAGGGCAGTGTTGGGAGGATGGAGTCAGGCTCTGCTCAGGGATGTCCAACGACAGGACAAGGGGCAGTGGGGGCAAGCTGGAGCTGAGGAGGTGCCACAGGAACAGAAGGAAAAGCTTTGTCACTGTGAGGGTGGCAGAGCCCTGGAGCAGGCTGCCCAGGGAGGTTGTGGAGTCTCCTCTGGAGACATTCAGAATCCCCCTGGATGCCTTCCTGTGTGACTTGCCCTGGGTGATCCTGCTCTAGCAGGGGGGTTGGACTGGCTGATCTTTCAAGGTCCCTTCCAACTCCTAACATGCTGTGATTCTGTAGTTCTTGTGTGTCATTTCTTAACCTCTTGCTTAATCTCAAATCTTCTAATCTTGTGGGGAGGTTAAAGAGCATAGAAAAAAATAAGTATAGAGTGCCCAAAATACAGATAACCAGAACTGCAGGGTAAAAGAACTACAAAGCTATTTTTCTTCTACCATACATGAAGCCTTTATTCCAAAACCTCTTTGACTCCAAACATAATAACAGGCTCTTATTTTAACTACAGGTGATACTTTTAAATGACCACTTTCCAAGCTATTCACTTCCAACTCATTCATGTTGCTTATAGTTTAAAACATATCTAAACAGACACTTCAAGGTTTTGTATAATTTAAGGGGGAAAAAATAATCAAAAATAAGATCAGCTTGTGAAAGAATGCGGGTTTAGTACTCTCTTAACAGAAAACAGGCTATCAGAATATCCCAATTTACACAAAAATAACCCCAAAATTAATGGATGAGTATAGGAGAACCAGAAATGTTTAGAAACCAACCAAGAACCCTGTGAAATGCACTCGTCTTGTTACACTGCCTTCCCCTGGCTGCAGGGGAACTCTGCTGTCCTACACCAGATGCAGATGTGGCCACATCTGCTCACTGAAACAGCCCCACTGAAATCTGGAGTGTTACATGGACCTCAGACAACTGGAGTTTTGACCCAGAGTTTGTTGAGCTGGCAGACAAACTTCTCAAAAGAGGAGGGCTGTTGAAAGAGAAAGATTGAGTTCATGTTGTGCAGGTGTCTGAGGGAGTGAGGTGGTGCTTGGTTAGTAACGACACTGTTTGTCTTGTGGGAAGAAATGACCTGGCTGAATTGGTCCCAATTCTCTTAGCTCATGAAAACTTTGTGGCAAACCTTGCACAGACAAGGAAATATTGAATGGCAGAGGCTTTGTGGTTTAAGGAACAGCAAATTTCCACCTTCCTGGGCATTTTCCTTCTATATAAATGTGTGTGGCAGCCTCAGGCCATCCCTGAAATACAGGTACAAGACCTGGCTCCAGATCTTTTCTCAAACAAACTGCTCCCAGGCACTGTTTTCCATATAGCTGCAGGTAGGAGCTATATAAATGTTCCATAAATACCATGTGGTGGGGTCCTGCCCTCTGTCCACTTCCTTACCAGACAGGAGAGTTTGGTAGATATTCCTTACATTTTTAGTAGTAGTCTCTGCTCCTCAGGTAGAAGCTGTTCTCTACTCATCATAAAGTGCATATGCTGTTGGGAACAGCTTGAGGTGACCTCTAGAAATCCAACCTTCCTCACACACTGTGCTGGGGTTGCTGCAGAGGGGAGGAGAGGAGGAGAGGGGCACACATCCCCCTGCACCACGCAGACAGTTGTTAAGCCACGACTCGTTTCATACAGACGCCAGACTGCGGTAAGCGTAGCTTACAGCCAGCTTGGGCTTTGAGCTGACAGCCCTGAGATGAACAGCTATTGGTGCCAGTAGTTTATGCCACTTAATTTTCTCCCTCTTCATTTATATCTCCTGCTCCCATCTGCCTTCTACCCAGAAAGGAGTCGTAAGTGTTCCACTGCAGCCCAGACTGTGCTGGCTGAAGCTCAGATGGTAGCACTGACGACAGCTGCCACATGAAAACCTCACTGTGTCCTGGCACCTGCCTGGGGGGTATTGCTCAGAGAATGCCATATGCTGCTTGATCTACCTGTGCTTGAGGGAAGTGAGGGCTTATTTCATTTCATTTTCACGGGTCTTGGAGCTGTGAAGATGCTTTTTGCCAGGTGAAAAAGAAAATCACCCCACCTAATAATTCAGATCCCTGATCAGAAGTGCCCCATAAGCAGTAGCATGGACAGAACATTGAACAGGAACATTTTCCCCACCACCTCAAATGATGACACTGACTTTTCTTTCCAAGGAACCCAGGTCACACATACATCACTGTCTCTGTGTGTTGTGCACATTTCCTGCACACCTCAAGAATACAGCTCTCATCACAGGGCACCAGAGGAAGGTACAAGAGAAAGACCTGAAGAGGAGATAAAGTGGAACCAACTTTCAATCAGCTTGGACTCCCTTTTCACAGAATCACAGTTGGTTGCAAGAGATCATCCAGTACAACCCTCAACCCAGCCCTGAAGGGTCAACACTAAACCATGTCCCTAAGTGCTAGGTCCACAAGCTGCTCGAACACCCCCAGGGATGGTGACTCCAGCACTGCCCTGGGCAGACCATTCCAGTGTTTGAGAACCCTTTCAGTGAAGAAATATTTCCTAATATGCAGCCTGAACCTCCCCTGGTGCAGCTTGGAACCATTTCCTCTGGTCCTGTCACTTGTCATCAAGGAGAAGAGGCTGGTCCTTCTTTCAGCACTCTTTAGTTCATACATGGTCACTGTTATGAAGTGCTTTGTGACACAGGGCCAGATTCACATGCCAGGTTCTAGGAACAGGGGGTTCAGAAAGCACCTTAAACATCACCATCTTTCCCCACCAGCAAGGGCTGATGTAAGCACAGCTCTTCACACTCTGCATGTCTGTCCTGGTAGGGCCATGACATGGCCCAGTACAAATCCAGACAGGCATTAAGATGTCTAGACAGGGTCCTTTTCTCTTCCCTCCTTCCTGCAGAAAAACAGGGCAACGTGGAAAAAGAAACAAAGGGGGCAGGACTCCTGCCTGTCTGGAAAACAAGGTGTTTATCTGGGGTGAGAGCACATAAGCTGACCACTGCTCCCCCAGATACAAGGTCCTTGCTTCTGCGTTTTATGGCTATAGCCTGGCAGAACACTTTTCCATCGGGCAGCTACACATTAGCTTCAGTGCCCCACTGGACCAACTGATCTCTGGTGATTTGTATATATACACAAGTGACTTGGTAGTCAGTCTTGCCTTGCATTGCTCAAGCCTGCTGCAGCCTTACCTTGCTTCAAGCCTCGCTGCCTCGAGCTGCCCTGCCCTGCCTCGAGTGCCTGGTCCAGAGCCTGGGATAAAGCCATGAGCCATACACGTGCAAGCCAGAGAAGCCATGAGCCTAGAAGCCAGAGCCACTGAGCCTGCTTCCCCTTGCCACCAGCCTCGTGCCATGCCTCAGTTTCCCCAGGAGCCGAGCCAGTGCCCGTCGCCAAGAGTGTCATTAACTGCCTGCCGGCTGCTGCAGCCAGAGCAGCCTGGGACCACACAGTGAACCTTTCCTGCCAGCAATCCGCTGTGCTGTGCCTCACGAGAGCAACCCAAAGCCAACACAGCAGCAGCATCCCCCATGGGGGTGAAACCAGCTGTGAGTAACTCAGTCACTGCCCTTTGGGTTTAGAGGTTCTTATCGAGCCTCCCCCTGCTGTAATCGAGCACTACCTGCTCTCAGGGACCTCTTTCCAAGTTGTTGCCTCCTAATTTGCACAGAATAGTTTGGATATGCCCTAAAACTGCAGAATTCCTATTGCAAATATATCTTCCGACTATACAAACGATCCTTTAATGAGTTTTGGCATATTTCAATAATAAAGGGTTACTATTTTTGTTAATACCCATTTGCCATATTGTTTATTATTTGTTGTTGTGACGGTAATTAGTTAATAATCCTCCCCTCAACCACAACAATGTTCCAGAAACGCCAACCAAGATCCCATCACCCTCCTGCTCTTCACACTTGACTTGGTTTCAGTGCTGAAACCCAGACCCAGAATTCCCAGCCTGCTGGGAACAAAGCCACTCTGGTGATGTGGTTTTTGCTGCTCAAAACAGCAGACTTCAACTCATCATCAGTGCAATGTTGTAATTACATCATGAGATGTAAGACCACAAATAACAGGCACTGGGAAAGTCTTTCCAATCCTGTAGATCAATTTCCAGACTTACAAAGCTGTTCTTATTCCACACTGGGGGGTTGGGAACCAAACCCTGTTGAAGACTTTTGATGCCACAAGAACCCAAGTCCATATCTGATTCAGTGCCTTGCATCTCAGGACTTGCCTGCGCTGTGCACTGCCTCTGAAATCACAAGCAGCATATCCACAGCAGCATGATTCCCAAACTAAGGATTGCTTTTAAAGAGGCTTATTCCTGTCCAGTGCAGGCATATGGTGCTGGGAACCACTGTTGTGTTGTGTGGTGCTGGGTACATGTACAAGCTATGTGGGTGCTAGTCTGGCTCTGCTTCACACAGCATGGTGCACTACCCACAGTACATTTCCCAAGACCTAGTTTACAGTCCAGAGCAGGACACTATTCACTGTTTTAAGGAGACTCCAATTCTCTCTCCTGGTCTACAGCATCATTTGGAAACAGATTGGAGGAAGCACCAGCTAAACACTTCACACCAGCAGTGGAGAGCTTCCCTGCAGGGTTGCCAGGGCTACACTTCAGGTTTTTAGGTACAAAGCAGAGTGGTGGCTGATAGGCATCAGCATGGGAGACTATCAAGAAGCCTCCAGTGATCTTGATAACCCTCTTTACAGAACTGGCTTACCTTGGATTCAGTATTGTCCCAGCTGTATGACCCTACAAGCTGCTATAATACTGGAAGTGCTGGCATGGGCAAGAAATCAAATTCAAGCTGTTATTTTCCCAAAGTTAAGTTTTTTCTCTATTTGGAGCTTTCCAGTTGCCCTGGACCCTTAAAGACAGAATGTAAAACTCTGTCCCTGTGAAGTTAAGAACATCTCCTCACACTGTCATCTCAGCAGCCAAGGCTTGCATGCTATTCGTCCCTAGGACAGGACTGGGAGTCACCAGAGGTAACACAAATGATGATGCCTGGTTAAAAGTCCAGGAGGAGGAAGAGCACCAGAGAAATGGGAAACTGTTCCTCCAGGTGCTCTGTGCACTGAGAGTGCCCCTCCAAACACAGACCCAGCAGCATGAGAACAGATTGCAGGCAATTTTTTTGTGGCAGCTGCTTTGGGAGCAGAAGCTTCTACGTGCAAAGAGATCACAAAGTGATTGTAACCTAGGAAGAAGACACCTAAAAACATGACCCTGCTCCCACTGCACTCACTGAGTGTTTTGTCTTTAATTTTAAAGAGCTCAGGCTCAGCCTGTAAAGTGAGGGGCTTGGCAGTTAGGAGAGGAAATTAACTCTGGCAAATCCTGACATAATGCTCCTCTTCTTCCCCCCCCCCCCCCCCCTCCTAGAGTGAGGGGAGAAATTATTAAGCTAAAAGGCACATAATTTGGAAGTGATGAAATAAAGAGCTGTTGTTTCTTTTTCAGCACACTGCAGACACCCTGTGGAATTAGCTATTGCAGCAGGTCAACAAGTCAAACAGTTTGTAAGGATTCAAACTGACTCAGATAGTCTTAGGAGGACAGACAACCACTGGCAAAAGCACAACACACAGCTAAAGGAGAAAGGGAGGAAATCAAGCTGCCTCCTTCAGACCCAGCTTGTCAGCCAATCTTGCCTGCAGAGAAGATGAAGGAATGGCCACTAATGCAACAGCACAGGAGGAATAGCCTCAGAGAGGGATGATGCATCTCTTACAAAGTGCTGCCTAATCTTACCCACCACGACTGTTTTCCTCTCCTCCTTGGGATGCTGAAATAACTCTCTCCATCAGCTCCTGCTCTTAGTCTCATGGATTGACAGAGCCCTTCAGGAAACAGGAATCTCATCCATGGGAAATATTTTCAGACACAGAAAACAAATCAAATTACATTTGGAAGGACCAAATGAATTGTTTCCACACATCACATAAGGCTGCCTCTACATTAGCATTTTGCTTCAGAACAGGAGTGGGATTTTGAAGTAAATCTCCCAGTCATCAACCCACTGTGCATTGGCTTCACTTGCAGAGCTGTTTTGATGCTCATGAACTAGATTCCTTATGGAGAAAATGAAACCAGAAGCTCCACTCCAAATGTGCAGCAAATGTGCTCCAATTCCTAAGGCAGACATAAGAGATAATGACCAAGTTGATGTCTGGTCCTCTGGACATCTTGGAATCACATGTACCATGAGAGATGTTTGGTCCCTGGGATCAGCCCAGATCCAGACAGAAATAAAACTCCCATGCTCCATGTAGCATAGCAGAAGAGCCTTGGCACCAGCTGCTTCAAACCACTCTTCCACTCCTACTGCACTGATTTGCTTGCTGATCCAGATATATCTACAGATTAGGGACAGGCCTACATCTCCAACTTCCTCCATCTAGTCAAAGGAAGAGAAACGAAGAGAAATCCAGAGACAAAGAAGAACTTCTGGCATCCTAGAATAAATAAAGGTAAACCAGGGCAATTTCTTCCTAGATGGGAAATGCCTGTCTATGTCCATCAAGGAGTGATGGAGCTGGCACCAAAGGTGTTTTCTGCTTGTGAAGGAGAAAACAAGCAGAGGACTCCAGCACTTTGTGTCCCCTTTTGAAGGAAATCTCTCAAACTTGCAGAGTTAAGCCTTAGAGCACACAAACATGCTGCCAAATTACAGAAGCTTCACAACACATTGATGAGAGGCAGCTCCAGGTACAAACTTAGGGCACTTCATTTCAGCATTGGCTGTAAGAGAAAAACACCAACTCTGAGCTTCCTTTCTGTGCCTTTGGAAGAGAACAGCACAAGTCCACATGCAAGACAAATTTATTTATTATCTGAAATATTTCTTATGTCAGCTTGGTAAATCTAGGCCTTCATTCTTGCATTCCTTGGGGTTATTTCAAAACTTGAAAGAGAAGACAAATGTTAGAAGTAAAAAGATCTCTTTTTTTTTCCTCTTTCCTCCTTCTTTAGGATTCAACATCCAACTAAATGTTAATCTTACATATTTTTCTAGACTCAGGTCAAATCCATCATCTTTAATCCTTGGGGACTGTCATCCTCTGATTTCTTCACTCAGCTTTCAAATCTTTTTCCTTAACAGAATTTAAACATTTCTTCAAAGTAGTTCAAGAATAATATTTTTTTTTTCTTTATATATATATCTATCTCAGAAGTTGCTAGCAAGAAGGGCCCCTATTGATTCTGTCCTCCTTCTGTGCTTGCAGTCCTGGCAAGAATGGATGCAGTTTGGGGCCAGTGCTTGCATGTTTTCAGGCAGGATGGAACTTTAATGGTTTTTATAGGTCAGACCAGTTGAAAAAGGTGCCTAATGGTTAGTGCAGATCTGAAATGGTGTTTTCTTCAGATACACTGTGGATGAACATTGACAAAACAGATAGCATGGAATCATAAAATGCTTTGAGTTTGGAAAGGAACTTTAAGTCCAACCCCTCTGCAGTAAGCAAGGACATCTCCAACTGGATCAGGTTGCTCAGAGCCCTGTCCAGCCTGACCTGCAGCATTTCCAGGGATGAGGCATTCACCACAGCTCTTGGCAACCTGTGCCAGTGTTTCACCTCCTCCACATATCCAGTCTAAGTGACTCTCTTTTAGTTTAAAGCCATTGGCCCTCATCCTGTTGCAGCAGACCCTGCTAAAAAGACTATCTTCATCTTTCACAGAGGACCCCTTTAAGTACTGAAAAGCCATGATAAGATCTTCCCTGAGTCTTCTCTTCCTCAGGCTGAACAACCCCAACTCTCTCAAGCCTTTTTTGGCAGGAAAGGTGTTCCAGCCCTCTGACCATTCTTGTGGCCCTCCTTTGGACAAGTTCATGTCCTTCTTGTGCTGAGGGCTCCAGCACTGGACACAGGACTCCAAGTGACATCTCATGAGAGTGGAGCAGAGGGGCAAAATCCCCTCCATCAACCCTTCTTTGATCACAGGATGTTAGGGGTTGGAAGGGACCTCAGAAGATCAAGTCCAACCCACCTGCCAGAGCAGGACCATAGAACCTAGCACAGGTCACACAGGAATGCATCCAGATGGGTCTTGAAAGTCTCCAGAGGAGACTCCACAACCGCTCCAGGGAGCCCAGAGACATGGTTGGCCTAGGCTGCAAGCACATATTGCTGGTTCATGTCCTGCTTTTCATCCAGCAGTAGCCCCAAATCCTTCTCTTCAGGGCTGCTTTCAATCACGTCATCCCCCAACACACCTCCAGACTTGTTTGTTGTTTTCCTACCCAACTGTAACAGTTCCAAAGCAAGCCATATTTTGAGAGCAAGCCATAGTTTCACTCCCTTCTACTCCAGGAAAAAAAATGTGCTAGCGCTTCATGCTGTGATTTTGAGGTCAATCCATGGCCTGTACAGCAAATCCAGAGCAAAATGATGGAGGTTAGTTTCCCAGAATCAGAGCTAATTCAAGTACCACATTCTTTCCTCTCCCAGAGGGTCTTGAGTGGAGCAAGGACAGAACTAGCCCAGTCTAGATTTGGACCAGAAACTTGGTGAAAGGTTATTTTTTTAGTCCACTGAGGGGTTCTGAACTGAGGGGTTCTGAACTGAGGGGTTCTGAACTGAGGGGTTCTGAACTCTGTCTCTTCTGTAATAAGAAGCAGTTTGTGCATCCCTTCACACACCAAGGGAAATATTGCTCAGCCTGACCTCCCTCTAGCTTTATGATTGGAAGAATCATGATACAAAGGAAGCAAAATTTCCAGGCTGAAATGCTGCCATAAAATTCCCCCACTGAGTGCAAAGAGAGACAAAATTGGATTGCAACCAATTTAAAGTTTTGGGAAAAGAGTAGACTGTGGCCTAGCATATCAGGGCAGCATTATCCCCCTGATGCATTCTGGCAGCTAGATCAGGCTGCTCTCATTAGTTCCAGCACAGCAATATAAAATTCTGAACATAGTCTCCAAGGAGAAAAAAAAAAGAAAAAAAGAGGTCAATGGAGAGAAACCACTCTGAGTCTGCAAGACACCCCACACATGCACTGACTGGTCTATAAAGTCATCACTGAATGAAGGATGGGTGCCAGAGCTCCTTTCTCCCTTTTAAGGTGTCCTTTCTTGAGGCATCAATAAAATAACAATGTGTGTGGGGTGGGTGAACCTGTCCTGCCCATCCTACAGCCAGAGAAGCCACTAGCATCAGTTACTCCTTCCTTCCAGATTCCACAAACCTGGGGTCCTTGCAGCACTTCCACCCTTTGAGGAGCAATCACAAAGAAACCAGAGTCTTTTTCTCAGGGTTCATCTGCCTCTCAGTTTCCCTCAGGTCTGCAGCATGCCTGTGCCTATTGTACACAGCACCTGAGTGCATTTTAAATAGCCTGGAAGTGGGTCACTTCTGCAGAGCTCCAAAACCCTTCTCTCTGAGCTGTCAGACAGAGGAAGGCACTGCCACACTGGAGAGCATCCATGTTGAGTCTCCACTGTGGTTTTCTGTGAGAGATCAAGCAGAGATTTATTTCTCCCTTTCAAGTTTTGGTGTTTTTGTTTTTTGTTTTTTTTTTTTTTAATGCTGCCACCAAGCCTGGGTTTCAAACTTGAGCTTGATTGGGCTTTAATGGGTTTTGTACACAGCATGGCCATTGAACACCTCCTGTGTGCTTCTGGTGTGACTTTGCTGCACAAAGCTATCAAGTGCTTAAATGGTAGATGGTGCTGTTACCCACTCAGCTATCAAGGTCTGCTTCTGAACCACGTCACAACATTCATCTAGCACTGCTCTCCCTGCTAGCACAGTTTGCAGGAGCCAATATCCATCTCCTCAGCTTAGGTTAATCAGCACTGTAAAATATTATATCTTAGACAGGATATTTATTCATTTGTTACAGGGCTCCCGCTGTCAGGCTGCCTACCAAGAGTGTCTGCTTTGGGCTGGAAGGAAATAGGAAAGAAAAAACTCAGTTCTTGGTGAATCTCCATCCAAGGGGGAGTTCTGTAGCCTTTTTTCCAAAGAAATAGGGGAAAAAATCCCAACCTCTGACAGCAAATCTCAGCTGAGACAGAGATACAATAGTGGGAGAAAGGCAGGAATTTGCAGAATGCTCTGGGCATCAGGACTCAGTGCCTTGTAAAGGTTGTTTTGCCTGATTAAAGATCCACAAATTCAGCTTGGTCTGGTCATTATTAACAGTTTTGGCATGGCAGAACAACAGGGCTGGTCAAGAGGAGGCTGGGACTGAAGACTTTCACCAGATGACATGAGGCACTCACCAGACTGGGTGATTGATGTGACATCAAAAGCAGATGGGGCTTCAGAGCTCCTGGGGCTGTGGGTCAGGGCTGGGTGTTGGGCTGACCCAGGACTGACACAACCTCCAGGGAAGAGCAATGCTTTCCACATCACTTTCTATGAAATAGCTAGTAAACCCCCAAGACTAGAGCCTGCCCTTTGCAGATAACTGGAAGATGCTGGTCCCTCCTTGCTTTGCTGGCGTGCGCAGGTTTTCTCCCTGAAAGAAGAACCTAAGCAGCCCCTATGAATATTTTGATTATCTCAGGTCTTCCAGAGCTGTGAAGAAATTGAAATTTCCTCTTTAGTGTTTGCCCATTGCCTCTTCAATAGATACAAGCTTCACCAAGCACCCACACTAAATCTGCCAACACTTATTTTCCACCATCTGCATAGTAATTGCACTAGGAGCTGAGTTTAATATCCTTAAATTCCCATTCTGACATGCTGAAGAGCTCCTGGAGCACAAGGTGCAAGGGGTTATTTAGTCTCAGATTATTGACCCAGCATGAAGAAATCAAAGCACTGGCTTTCCTCTCCCTTCTTCCCTCACCTCAGTAGCTCTGTCAATTAAATATTTCCTCTCTCTCCAGCAGAGATAGCTCTCCCATCACCAGGTCCATCCACCCTCTTCTTATTGGCTTAGGAGATCTCCTTGCAGCTGTGTCCTTCTCTGTTTGTTGTATGATGATCTGTATCAGATGTTTCCCTTTTTCCTTCACTTTGCCATGAGCCATGTTTTCCTGACATCTTCCTGTGTAGTCAGACAGGCTTTCAGTGCTTCCCCCATGTCAGACTGTCAGAGAGCAGTTGGTCTGTGAGATGAGCATCTCAGCTGACTCTCCCTCTAAGGAGTCCCCATTTAATCTGAATGGAACTGCAATTTTTTCAGCTTGGATCTACATCCATCTGTGGACTGGTTTTGTTTAGTTTTGTTTTTTTTTCCCTTGGAAAAACCCTCCTGTTTCCACCCAAAGGATGCACCCTTGGAAGCTGTGAATCAGGCTGATTTACTGGGAGAAGGATGGGGAAGATCTCGTTCCTTCAGTTCTGTGAATTGCCTATCTATAAAAAAAATAAAGATCTACCTAGCCTTAAGTCACTTAAGACTAAATGCAAAACTTTCCTCTTTGATTTGGCATTCCCAATAATACTCTTCCAATACCCACAGAGCCCCTCAGGGCCACCTCAGTCCCCCATGGAGCTCCCAGACCTCTCTTTCTGTAGCTTCTGACAGGTTGGGATTAGGTATCTTCATCCCAAGCTTATTCTGCCACCCCTACTCTTTCATTCAGAAAGGCAAAACCTTCAACAACACCAACAAACACTCACTCTGGGGTATCTTGAGGTAAAATGTGAGAGTAGGAGTCAAATAAAAGTCCAGGGATGGTGATACATCGGGTGACAGATTCAGCCCCATCACCTCAGTGTGACTTAAAAGCTGTTGACCTTCAAAGGGTAGGTCTGAGCATGCTGCATGGTCCAGCACTGCACTGCCAGTCAGCTTTTCTCTGGGTACTCTGACATGTCTTTTCCATCACCAAACTCAAGAGGATAAGTCTGAGCAGTGATCTGGATGACAGTCAAACATTGCCAGCTCACCCATGTCCATACAGCACACTTCTCCAAGGCATCACCTTGCTGAGAGCGGAACCAAAGCTGCCTCTGCTCACTGCTGAAAGCTGAGGCTGGCTGTGTGCAAGCACATGGATACTACAAAGATACCTATTGGAATACATCCCAGCTAGGATTTGGCTCTGTTTGTGACCTGGACAGGCTGCAGAGCTGGGTGCAGGCAAACCTCATGAAGTTTAATAAGGACAAGTGCAAGGTCCTACATCTGGGGAGAAGTAACAGGCACCAGGACAGGTTAGAGGCTGCCCTGCTGGAAAGCAGCTCCACAGAGCAAGACCTTGGAGTGCTGGTGGACAGCAAGCTCTCCATGGAACAACAATGTGCTCTGGTGGCCAAGAGAGCCAATGGGATCCTGGGATGTATCAAGAAAGGTGTCCAGCAGGGCTAGGGAAGTTCTTCTACCTCCCTACTCTGCCCTGCTGAGACCACACCTGCAATCCTGTGTCCAGTTTTGGGGTCCCCAGTTCAAGAGAGACAGAGACCTGCTGGAGAGAATCCAAGGGAGAGCCGTGAGGATGCTTAGGGGACTTGAGCATCTCCCCTGTGAAGAGAGACTGAGAGCCCTGGGGCTGTTTAGTTTGGAGAAGAGAAGACTGAGAGGGGATCTGATCAATGTCTATCAATATCTGAGGGGTGGGTGTCAGGAGGAGGGGGCCAGGCTCATTTGGGTGGTCACAGTGATAAGCCAAGGAACAATGGCTTCAAACTTGAACATAAAAGATTTCACCTCAACATGAGGAGAAACTTCTTTACAGCGAGGGTGACAGAGCCCTGGAACAGGCTGCCCAGGGGAGTTGTGGAGTCTCCTTCTCTGGAGACTTTCCAAACCCAGCTGGATGCATTCCTGTGCAGACTACCCTAAGTGATCCTGCTCTGGCAGGGAGCTTGGACCTGATGATCTCTTGAGGTCCCTTCCAACCTCTGTGATACTGTGAGACTGTATCCTACTGAAAAACAAGCCTGGCAATAAATGTGTTCTCCAGCCTTCCCTGGTGGCAATGGTGCAGCTCAGACCCAAGACACAAAACCACTCCTTTGTGTGGGGTCTTCCTTGTGTGTGTGCACTGAGCACAGCTTGAACAGGGAAAGCATATTCCCAGAAGGCTCCCACCACCATGAGGATGCAGTCTATCAACCAGCAGGGGAACAGCAGAGCTTCTCAGAGTCCACTCTGTGTGGGTGTCAGGCACATCTCCCTCGGGAAGCCGCACAGGGAGGGAAGCTGCGACGTGAAATAGAGATCTGCAGCACAGGCACAATCAGAGTGGAGAAATTCGGCCTCAAGACTAGAGAAGAGATGGAAAGCTGCCCTGCTCTGAGTAGAGGTCAAGACAAGCCTTTTCAAAATGCATCTTTCCTCCTCAAGTGAGAACATTTTTTTTTTTTTCCCTGAGCTTGGTGAATTCATCTTGACTGCAGACATCAAGCCTCGCAGCTCTGAGAACAAAGGAGCCTGTGCTATACAGCACAGTTGCTTTTTATGACTTCATTTTTATCAGTGTGCAATGCCACAAAAGCATTTATTTAAAATAAACCAGTAGTTAGTGTTAAAATAAGCCATAAAGCACACTGCAGGGCTCATATTTTGTTTAAGATTTACTAAACAGATGGGAAAGACAAAAGCTTTGGAGGACTTTCCATTAATGGAAAATATTATTTACCCTTTGTCAAGGGAGAACTCTAAGTGTTTTAGAACACATCATTACCCATCAAAAGCATGAAAACTCCCTAGACTTTTATGAAAGTTTAATAGCTACTGGAATGCTATAAAAAAAAATCAGCAAGCCTCCCTTGACACAAATTCTGTAGTAACTTTTAATGTCAGGAATCACATAAACACAATACCCACCAAAGAAGATTCAGATCAAGCTGGGAGAACCACTTGCCAAAAACAATAAGGAGCAGACACCCAAACCGACGCGAAACAGTAACCAAAGAAGGGTTTTCAAATGCTTCAGCTGACAAAAGTGCATAAATATTAAAAGGGGGGGAGGAGGGGAAGACTAGTTTAAAATTATTCCATGCCACTAACACTGAAAACAATCATTTGAAGCTACCCATCAGGTTATTCAGTACTGTGCTGCTATGAAGAGCACATGTGTAGAGATGTCAATTTAGGGAGGAGTCCTTTCTGCTGTTTAGACCACCAAAACTCCACTGCAATTCCCAACCTGCCTAAATCAGAATTAACTTGCACATGCACTCAAACCCTGGGAGCCCACTTTTAAGATCCAATCCTCAGAAGCCTTCCTTTGCTTTAGCATCTAAGTCAAGATTTGCCAGAGATGCACATCCAGAGGCACAGAGGAGCTTTCGGGCTCTCATCTTCCCCAGCACACTTCTGCCCTCTCCCATCAAGTTATGCAGATGCCTGGGGACACACATCACCCCCTGGCAGCAAGAAGTGCTGCTCCTGCCTTTGCTGCTGCAGTTAGGAAGACAGAGGAATGTCTTTTTCGGGGATTTCCTCTTTTCTCCACCTGCATCCATGTTGCATAAGGTGCAGTACTTTAACAACAGGACCAGCATTTTTATTCTGCAAACTTGCTGACACTATCTAGTCCTCACTGAGCATTAATGAGCTCTGAAAGATACTATTAAGCACCTATGTGTATTTTAATTAATAAGTAGATGCATATGAGGGTAGCAGATGCTGCCATTAACAACTTATCAGCTTAGGGAATGGCAAGAGCACTTCCCCAGCACTGCCTGTGAGCCCATATTGTTCTTTTTACAAACTTGGAAGCCAGTGTACAGCCATGTGTATAACAAAACCCAGGCTGTGGCTCCAGAGGAGAGGGCACACTTAATTAGACCTTTCATTTCAGCTGTGTCTCTGATCTCCACCTCCTCACTCTCATGATTTTGCCCTTTTCTCTTGTTCCCATCTGCACTTGGAATCAAACAGTGTATGTAGGAGGGGTGGCATGGGCATGATTTCAAGGGGACAATAGGATGCTTCAGCTCACTGATACACTGGAACAAAGAAGCCACTGGAAAGGTCCCAAAGGGTGCAGAACATGGCCAGAACATAGAAAGGAAGTGGGCAAAGAAGCATCTTCACACTGGTGGTTGCTTTCCATCCTGTGAGCCAGTTCTGCAGCCACAGGAGCAGGATTTGCCAAGGTGAAGGATAACATTTACATAAGGCAAAGATTCAGTTTCTAATCTCCAGATACTCTAGAAAAAGACCTTCCTGGTAAACTGTTCTAGCTGGAGTTGGCTGTGACACAGATGACCATCAACCTTTGACCCTACAAAAAGGGATGGGATATTCAGGATTTTTCCTCATGAAAATCCTTGACCACCTTAAAAATCTCCTGGCTTTGGTCAAAAATTGCCAGGGTTGCTAAGGGACATGGTTTAGCACCAGACTTGGCAGAGTTAGGCAGTGGTTGGACTGGATCTTAAAGGGCTTTTCCAACCCAAACAATTCTGTGATCCTGTAACACCCTGGGCACTACACCCAGCACCTGGATTTCCTCTGGTCTTTGAAGACCAGGAAGGGGTCTGAAGAGAAGCAAGGGGATGGTTATCTTTAATAACAAGCTGTTACTGGAAGGGTGGGGAGGGGGAAGAGCTGATTACAGTGCAGTCTGGGTGTAATTTTAAATAATTGTCAGAGCACTCAGCACTCATATCAGGATGCTTTCTTTTCTACTGTTCATGCATCAAAAGGAATTAAATACATTAACTGAATGCATTTGAAGGGTGAAGTATATCAAGCTAGTAAATGGATACAATCTGATATCATGCAAATTCATATCAAGTACCAGGAGATGATTTTGCTTGCAGTGCCTCTGGCTAAAAAGAGCAGTGGAAGGAGGCTGCACCTATTCCTGCCTGCTTTTGCTATTAGTCTTTGTTAGCTACATCTCAAAGCCAGCTGCCTTTCAGACCCAGATCAGCACCCAAAATAAGGATTTGTTCTTTGCTCTGATCCCAGTAACCCTGGAACCTTGTCACTCAAGGCCTTTTTAAATAGGCTCCTTTGCGCCACTTGATACATGTCAGATATAAAACCAGGAAAGTGGAAGATCCCTAGAGCCTTGCCTGAAAAGAGCATCATTAGCTCAAAGTCTCCAAGATCCCATAGACTACAGACAACTGAATTCAACCCTGGTATTTCTGTTGAGTACAAGATTTTGTGCCTGGCTAAAGTGCCCAGGCATCTGGTCTGGGAACTGAAGGGATCTTCAGGTGGAGAAACTGCAGCTTCCCTTGATAGTTTGTTCCAGTGCCTTATTGTCCACATTATCAAATCATATGTTGGTTATGTTTCTGCCAGCTTTAGTGTGGTATTAGATGAATATGCTCCATGTGTTGATGTGCTGTTCTGTGTGTATGTTTGTGTGTGGTCTCTTCCCATTGTTAAAATCATTTAAACAAAAGAACTCTTAAGCAAGATGCTGGTTGAGGGTTGGAAGTTGTCTCCATAAGTCTTCTGCAGAAAGAGAAGTCTAGCCCAAGGAGGGATCTCAGGAATTCTATTGTCTTAAATACCCATTTTGAAAAAGCTAATAACTTTTAAGAGTATCTTTTCTCAGGCAGAAGTCTAAGTCAGTCTCTTTTGGTCCCTTTGGTTTAAGTGCCCATATCCTGTGGATGACAACAAAGCCCAAACTGTTCTGCTGAATTTTTATAACCTACTTGGCCACTCCAGCACAGCCATGGGCCATTGCCATAAACTAACATGTCACCAATTTCACCAGCTGGAAAACCCAGCAACAGTGGTATTGTCTACTTTACAGATAATGAGCATCTCAATAGGAAACAATTAAATATTCATTTAGGAACTGATGGGAATCAAGTCACAGGGGATTCAGCCTTCTAAAAAGCCCTCTTTGAGCAGTAATTGCCTTACCCATGAAAAAAAAAAAAAAAAAAGAAACAAAAAAAACCACCAAACCCAAAGTTTGTGTCTCCAAATGAAGACTCTAATCCTGGTTGCCTCAAGAGCTACTAGAATTTATGTCCCAATATTTCTCTTATCATTGTCCAGGGTTAATCACAGCATGAAACAGAAAGGAGAATGCCATTCGTTCTCTCTGTCCAGCCAGCCAGGAAAACCACTGATTTGCTCCCAAAGAGAGGAAGAAAAAGATAAATTAAAAAAGGTCTGAAGTAAGAGGACATTTGGGAAACATGAAAGAGCATTCTCTCACATTAAATTTCCTTTATTCCAGCTATAGTAATAAAATTCCCAATACACTGCCACTTCATCTCCAGTTCATCGAATCCTTCTCTGATGGGCAAAAGATCTCTTTCATGGAAGGAGGAGGGTGAGAAAGAGCTTCTTTGTCTTCAGAAAGAAACAATCTCTGCTTTTGAACTACTTCCTTCAACACTGGTAAAAAAAGGCCTTTCATCCTCCTGTAAGTGCATCCATTTTAAGCTGGAGTCAGTCAGCTTTTCAAAGTTAACACAACTCGATCAAAACTGAGCCTTGGAAACTGCACATTAACTGGAATCAGATGTGAGATTAAGGAAAAGTACAATGGGACAAGTTCTGACTCTTGAAATATCTCCTGTAGGAAGCATTCAGGCACTACCTCATCTTTTCTGCAGCTCCAACCAGAGGGAAAGACAACACAATGTAGCTATTATTTAGGCTTAAACTAGGAAGGATATGGCAACTCAGATGCTCAGCTACAAGAAGTCTGGCTGATTTTGCAGGCACTTCTTGGGACTACATCTAGTTCTGGAAGCTGCTGGAGGAAACTAAGTATGCAAGAATTCTGCTTATCCTGCATTTTGTGGTAAGAGCACACGTTTTCCTCGTGGCACCTGTACCCTCTGCTCTGACTTCAGGCATTGTGGCACAAAATACATCAGCTAAAGGACTAAGAAATCCTTTTGGCTATTGCATCTGAGCAGGTGTTGGCTTGGCAGCTCAGTTTGGTGATAAGGTCAGTGTATACAGATTTAGATATGGGGAGAAACATCCCAACTGGTGAAAAACAACCAACCATTTTGAGAGACCAAGTTATTCTTTATAGACCACCAACTAGAAGAACAATTTCTGGATGCTTCCAACTTGGCTCTAAGGGGCCTTACTTCTCTCAGATAACATCTTCAACTAATTCAACAGCTTAAAACAAATCAGAAACTTCTCACAATTAGTATGAGAGGAAAATTAAGTTCATCATGTTCTATCTATTATATTCTGAAACTGATGTCCTGAAACGTCTCATCCACTAGCAAAATTTATCCCAGTCTCTACAACACTTCTTTAGGATATTTTATTGCAGAGAGGGAAGAAATGTTATAGACAGGAAAAGAGAGACTGATTTGCAGAAACACAAATAACTGCAATCTAATGTTGCAGTATCAAATTATGACTATAATAGCATGGGTATTTCAACTCATAAAGCAATTTCTTGACGGTCCTCCAGAGAATCTGCAGCAAAATTAAGCCCCATGGGTTCTGTCAGAAGGGCTGGTGATATTGCTGCTGCAATAGCCCATGTATTTCAGACCTCAATGACTCTTCTCAGTTCTGTGCCTGTGACATGCTTCTTAAGACAAATATTACACAGAAGGAGCTAAGCCAATTTCCTGTGCTTTAGAGGCAATTTACTGAACCTTCCTTCAAGAACAGTTATCACATAATTTTAGTAATAGGGAAATCTCTTCAGTGCCCAAGCTACAATGCCATTGAATATTCCACTGTAGGTTGTTCCCATTCACAAGAGTGGAGATAATCACATAATTAGGGTTGCCACCTAAATTATCATGTCTTTTTCTTGTTTATGTGGCCCATTCCTTCACTAAAAGCGGTTTTCAAATCAGAGTCTGCAGCAAAATCCTGAAATCACAGATTCCACACTACAAGGTACAAAATGCTCTACCTCAGAAATTCTTTAACCCATTCCAACCCAGAGTTTTCCAAAGGATCAAGCTTCAGGTAACTGCTCTGGTCCTACAGCACCCTTGCTAAGAGGAGTCAACCTGACAGCTGGCATAAGTAAAGATACCTCCTTCAGCTTCCACTTTGTGGTGGATGCTTTATTGGGCAGAACTGTCCCAACAGCACGAACATGCTCAGTAAGAAGGGCAGAGGAAGCCCATTCTACACAGAGGGGCTCTGGTGCCATCTCTGTCTCATTGCTGAGTATTTGAGGGGGAAAACGCAGCTCTCAGAGGTGTATCTGAACTAAACTCAAAGCAGGTGGTCTCAGCGCAGGGGGAGAGTTCCTAGGGCAAACAGATATCGCCTTTCCATCCGCCTGCCGCCTGGTCCTCGCAGGAGCAGAGCTCGGCCAGCTCGCTGCCTCCAGCTGTCGATCCAGCTGCCAGGCCAGGCTATGCCATGAGTGATGTACAAGCGGCGGCTGCCACCTCGTGGGCGATCGCACCAGGAACCCAACACCCACCCCAGGAGCAGCGGCCACGCCGGGCGAGGAAATCGCTCGGCGGTGTCAGCGAGTCGGTGAAACATCCCTGCTGCAAGCCAGCCCGAAGAGCAGCGCCTGTCATACCTCCCACCTGCACAGCCTGCCTCACAGGAGCTTTCCCTGCTTCGTTAGCCAGCCAGAACGCAGGGGTTAGAGCAGGCAGGCAAAGCCTGCTTCTGGCTGTCTTTTAGATAGGGCTACACCTATCACAGAATGGTCAGGTTTGGAAGGGATCTCCAAAGGTCACCCAGTCCAAGCCCCTCTGCAGTCAGCACGGACATCCTCAGCTAGATCAGACTGCTCAGAGACTGTTGAGCCTCACCTTGAATATCTCCAGGGATGGGGCACAACCACCTCGCTGGGCAACCTCTTCCACTGCCCTCACAGTGCAGAATTTGTTCCTAGCATCCAATCCAATCTGCTCTTCTCTAGTTTGAGGCCATTGCTCCTCGTCCTATCACTGCAGACCTTTGTAAACAGTCTCTCGCCATCCTTCTTCTAGCCCCCTTCAGGTACTAGAAGGTCATTATTAGGTCTCCCTGAAGCCCTCTCTTCTCCAGGCTGAACACCCCTAGCTCCCTCATCCTGTCTTTGTAGCAGAGGTGTTCCAGCCCCCTGATCATTTTCGTGGCCCTCCTCTGAACCCAATTCCATGAGGTCCATGTCCTTCCTGTATCAGTGTGCTGGCCACACATCTTTTGAGTGTGAGCACATCACAACCTGTTACCAGCTCCACATTACTGCTGTTCTCCAAGGCTCTGACAGTACCAGGGTCGTCTTGTGCCAGGTGTCAGCACATTTCAAGACAGTCCTTAATCTAGAACAATTCCACCCTGCACAAAAAGTGCTCATATTTTAGATTTTTCATACAATTAAATAGAGAAGTAAGTCCTGAAGCTTTGTGAGACTGGGGCTGAGGAAGACTAATTTGCTATTATTCCACTTTTCTGCAGGATGTCACACTTCAGTGTCTTCACCAAGTAAAGGTGAGATAAATTATTTAGCAGCACATTTCAAGAGAACATTTTGCTCCTTTTTGCTCCCAGCTGCAATTGTCTCTGCACTGTGGTTTGCAGCACCCACCATCTGCAGCATCCAAGGAGCTCTATAGTCATTTTCCTCATATAAGACAGGTCAACATGAATAAGCACAGCTGAGTAAATCACAGCACAGAAAAATTAAGTGACATGCTGAAAGCCATGAAATGAGTCATTGGAACAACTGACACAAAGGAGGTCACTGTCATAATCACATCATACATCCCTGTCTTCTCTCCATAACATCCCAAGCAAATTATGCCATGGGGATATCAGAGCAACCTCATTAAAACCAATGAGTTTGCATGGATGTAAATAGGGACAGAATTTGGCCAGCTCACATTCTATAGCATTTGTAGATCCTTTTTATAGACTATTTAGCTGCAATTATCCTTCAGTGCTGAGCCAAATGCACAGCTGATAAAAGCCACTCTGGGTAACATCCATAAATATGACAGAAAGGATCAACTTCAATGTCTTTTTAATGCATGCATCCAAGTCTTCTTCCAGCAACACTCACTACCTGCTCCAGAGGACTTTTTCTTTCTTTGAGGCTCTTCCTCACTCGGATTTCAATAAGCTGAGACACTCTTTTCTTTGTAAAAGTTTCTTGAAGCCTTCAAAAGCTCAGTAAACCATACCTCTGCCACAGCTCTCCTGCTGTAATCCACCTCCCCAACACACATCCACGCTAAGCAACTCCTTCACCTCCCTGAAACTCCATAGACTTCATCTCTCCTGCCTGCAGTCGCTCATGGCCAGCTTGAGCTCTGTAGGCAGCTACTTCAGTGCAGACAGAAGCAAGAAACATTAGTCTGTCTTCTGATAGGGCTAAACTTGGCCTTGCATCCCTTAGCCAGCCATACTTACAGCCTTCCTGCTTCTCACGAGGTTCTAGGGAAATCTTGACCCAGCTGAAGTCAATTGCAAAATTAGCTTAAACCTCCAAGGAGGAGGACCTCAGCCCTGTTCTCAATGGTTTGATGTTGATTGCCAGCACTGGGTGGGGAGGGGAGGGGTGTCTGTTTTCCTGGCTAGCCCCACCAGTCTCATGTCAGCCTGCTTAAGAGTTCCACCCAACACCACCAGGAGACGAAGGAGAGAGCTTGCAAGCCTGCTTCACTCCTAATTCAAACCATTTCAATTTCTCCTTCCCTTCATCCTTTTGGAAGGCAGCAGTCCCACACCACTGCTGCTTTGGGGTGTTTGCTGCTTTCTTTAAAAGGCTGTTGTGCTAACAAGCCCACTGTGTCCTCTCTATAGGTGCATTGATGCCTTCTGAGCAAACAGAGGGTCATTGGAGCGATTCTTCCGTGCACACCAGCTACAAGACAGTTTGCCATTCTCTCTGGGGATAATAAGACGTTGCAAAAAGAGCTAAAGCATGTGAAAAGGGAGTCTTAGAACCTCATCCTTCCTGCAGCTTTTTCCCACTAGGGAAAGTTCGCCTGGGAGCGTACGAAACGTAATGGGGAAACAAAATGCTTTCTAATGCATGAGTGGAATAAAGAGGCATGGCACAGGGAGCCTGGCGTTGCATTCTGATCAGTCAGATGGCGAGGACATCATGCTTCACTTAGCCCCAAAGCACCCACTGTGTGACAAGTATGAAAAGATATGTAGCAGGGAAAGGAAGAGAAGGCTGCTTCTGGTCCAAAAGACCTTTCTGGCCGCTGCTGCTGCGCTCACAAAAGGGGTCCTGAATAGAAACCCAAATGAGCCTGGGGAATATTCATACGATCTTAATGTAGCATGACTGCTGCCTACCAGCTCCAGATAAGTTGGATTAATAAACTGCCTTTCGCTTGTGACACCTCAGCATGAATTTTGCATTAGGCTCAATTCAGTAAAGTTCACAACTGACACGCTTCCCTTTATGACAATCCTTTTCAATTGTTTTTTGCACTGGGATGTCATAAAGATGTTTGAGCTTTTTTTTTTTTTCTTTTTTTTTTTCTTTTTTTCTGGCAGGGAACTGCCTTTTATCTTGAAAAAGAGCTTTTATAGCCCACTCATGCCGATAGCACTCTCGAATTGAGTTGGAAGGCAAAGCCCATGGTCCATTTATACTATTAACAAGACAGGCATTTTTTAGCATCAATGAAAGCAGTGATGTGCTTGTTTCAGTGCTGGGCTTGGCACAGTGGAAAATGCAAGTGCAACAGGGATGGGGCTGATTAAAACATGAAGAGGACATGATGTGATAAGAGCAGGAGAACCTTTTGGAGTTACTAATGCAAGGCGAGTGGATCATGTCTGCCAGCTAGAGCTTACATGGCACTTACTAAATTTATCAGACCATGAATCTGTTCTTCCTTAATTGATAAGCAGATGGAGTGGCTGATCTGCATCCAAATTCCAGTATAAAAATGGAGGGATATAAATGGATGGATGGATGGATGGATGGATGGATGGATGGATGGATGGATGGATGGATGGATGGATGGGAAAATGGATGGAAAAATGGATGGATGGATGATACCATTATAAGATGTGTTTATCTCTTAATGATGCACACTAATTGCATGGTGTCTCTCTCAGAAGCAGCCATTCAGGTCCAGGGATCATTTAAAAACAGATCTCTACTGCAGCTAGATAAAAATGAGAGGTATAGGTTTGGGGGACTACCTGAGGGAGAATTTGACTGCAGCCTGACAAAATAACAGAAATCAAAGCTGGCTGAAGGATTTACATTCTTGACCTGAGATGCTGGATCAGAGCTATTGCATTCAACTCAGTCCTGAAAAAACTTACAGAACTCAGACGAAGTCTGTTCTGGAACAGTTTCATCTGTGAAACAAGGAAAATGCTAACACAATACTTTTTTGTTTGTTTGTTTTCTCTTATTCCGTCTCTTGGGCCGCTTTAGACAACATCTTTCAGAGAAGGAAATGCTCCTTCCTATGCACAAAGTCTTGATCTCACTTGGGGAATCACACATACTCAAAAACATCTAGTTGGGCTGCACAGACAGAACAGGCTTATGTGTGCAAAGAGTCATCACCCAGCTGCTCTCTGTAGCTCCCACTGCTCACTCCTGGGCTGCATGAAAGGGAACTTGGTGCCATGCTGCAATCCCAAATGCACTCTAGCTCCATTTTCCACCCTGAGCATGAGTGGGAGCAGGTTTAAGGCTTGCTGTGTGGAAAAGAAACACATTTTCTAGAGAGCAGGTTCAAAGTGACTATGTTGATCCTTCCCTTCTTCCATGAAATTCTCAGAGAAGGTGTGAATGTGGAGCTTGAAATGATCTAAACATCTGATGACTCTGAAACATCTCAGCTTAAATATGCAAAAGACAACCTGGAAAGAGGAGGCAGGTTTCATCCATGTGTATTTTGGATGACTCCTCCACTCTGTTTCATAGCTTCAACTTGATAAACCACAGATTGGTTCTATTGCTTATCCCAAATAAGCCATCAAGACCTATCCATTACCTCAAAACTGGCCTGGGAAAGTGATTGTTCAGTTAAATAAAATGTATTGCAAGTATTTTTATTACTGTGCTGATGAAGCCAGGTGTCTTGGTTGTCACTGCCTTCAGAGGAGCAGGATAAGGAACACATCTGAAAATGGCTTAAACTCACTGCTTGCATAACTAAGGCAGGACTTCAGGGATATCCAGACAGATTAGCCTGACTGTGCTCCCCTGCCAAGGGTCAAATCCCCCATTTTTCAGCAGAGGCAGAGCTCCAGCTTTTGACTTATCAGGTGCCCAACCATAATATCATGATTTCACATTTTCAGAGCTGGTTCTCTGTTGTTTGAGTTGTGAGTAGGGAATATTTCAAGGGGAAGAGGAGATCTGTCAAAGAACTGGGGTTTCTCACAGGGCTCAGAGGAGAGGATTGATGCAGCCAGGAATTATCAACCATAGCAAGGAAAAGGACACATGAATCCAGGAGAGCTTGCTAGGCTCTGGTAACTTCACAAAAACATGATCCTTGTCCCTTCAAATCAGGTATGGACCTTTCTGCTATGAGCAGCTCCTTCCCTCCCTTCTCTAGAAGCACCATCCTATGTTGGATATGCTGTTTCCATAGAAACATGTAATTAAACTAACCCCCTTGCACAGCACAGGTTCACTTGGAGCCATGGTTTAGTTGTCATGAGGTGTGAGGTACTAGGTAATGGGTTGGACTTGATGATCTCTGAGGTCTTTTCCAACCTGGTTGATTCTGTGTGATTCTGTATTTAACATTTAACATGAAATAAAAGCAAGGAATTCAGACAGCAAGAGGCCTGGCTCCCATCTCAAGTGTGTTTACAACAGTGGAGTGGTGCCTGTGCACTGAGGAGAGGAAGAGCTGCTCTGGCTTTTAATTACCTGAGATGTGCATAGCAGGTAATTAATATGAGGCAACATCCAGGCACATCTGAGCTTCCAACCCTCTGATCAGCACTGCAGTGCCAGCATCCTGGCTCATGCATGTGGGATGCAGCAGCCCCATGAAAATGAAGCATCCTCTGGACATCTCCACAGCTCCCTGGGTACCCCCTGATGCACAGCGAGCTGGGGAAGAGAACCAGGGCTCACTCTCCTCCTGCAGCCACAGCTGGTCCCCTCTAGTCCCTCCTTTCCCAGTGTCTGGTAGGTCAGGGCCTGGATATTCCTGTTTAACACTCCACACAGCATCTCTCCTCTCCTTTGTGAGCCATTTTAGCATCTGCTGATGGAAAGTATGCAGGCTGCAATTACAGGGAGGCATTAGAAACAAACAGTTCTTATCGTTTATATGAATTGCAGATGCATGGAGGCCATTCTGCTAATAAATTCTGAGTTGTAAGTGGATCAGGCAGGTGATGTTGTGGATTCTAAAGATAACAAAGCCTCTGTGTTTTTGCTTATTCTGGCAGAGCACCTTCACAGCATAGTGTTTCCAGGGAGTTAAGAACAGGTGAGAAGATCTGCAGACACAGAGGGGAAGGCACAATGCTCTCTCTGAGCCGTCAAAACCCTCTTCTGATTTCTTGGGTTTCACTATTTGTCTAATTTAATACGAAAGTATATAAGAAACCATCTGGAATAAGAGCCCCCTGAGCTAAGGCTGTCAGTGTATTATCTTGCATAACCCCAGGGATCACAGAAATTTGGGGAGGAAATCATTCTGATGGTGAGACAATGTCCAAACAGAAAACATTCCATAAGGGCTCCTCTCCTCCTCCATTTTAATTATCTAACCCTTGCTTTTTTGTTTGCTTGTTCAAGAAGAACCTCTGTAAGTAGCAGCAGGATCCTTGAGTTTGTAAAAGTCCTTAATGTGGTGGTCTGAATAAGACAGTCAAAATGAAACAGGCAGCAGGACTACTGTTGGCAATAATCTACTTCAAGTGGGAAGTTGTATGACCTCCAAATGTCTGTTCCAACCAACATTCTTATGACCTCATGAGCTCTTTTCCCCTCTCCTGGGGATCTCTTCTCAAAGCTGAATGCATGGAGATGACAGCCCCACCCCTAAAGGAGGGGCATTTCCTTTCCCAAGAAGATGCAGATACTAGGTAGACCTAAAGGACCTGCAGATAGTCCTCTTAGACAGAGAGAAAGATCATGGCAGGATGCTAAGGAGCAGGATGGAGAGGGAGAAGTGGCAGTGCAACGAAGGGAGAGAAAGGGTGTTCCTGCTGCCACCCACCCTGCTGCCACCCACCCTGCTGCCACCCACCCTGCTGCCACCTACCCCGCTGCCACCCACCCTGCTGCAATGGCTTAGAGCAGAGCTGTCAGCCTATGACTCTCCTAGAGACTGGAGTAATGGGGAAGAGGGAGAAGGAAGGATTCTACTATAATGCCTTTCTCCTTTCATTTTAAACTAGGAAATAAGAATAAGGAGAGAAAGGGGTTGGAGGGGAAACATTAAAGCCCCAAATGGTGCTGTCATTCCTAGAAGGAAGTAGAAGTAGGCAGATACTCAACCATCTACCTCTGAAAGAAGGTGATGCTCTAAAGGCCACACATTTCTCAGCTGCCTCAGCTGGTGCCTCTGAACACTGCTTATAAAAGACAGAGAACATCTGTCTCCCCTTTGTATGTGAGCAAAAGCTTGCATTCATTTCCCCCAGGTTTTCTGGTCTCTTCTGGGAAGATAAGGTAAACCAGAAGCTGGAGATATCCACTGCTGTATGCCTCAAGCCCAGCACTCAGATGAACTGGTTTCAGTCTCCCTCTCTCCAGGGCTGGAAGGAATTTGGTCTGGGTGGCAATAGTTAGATTTCATCCTGGCCTTTAAAATAAACATTCTGGTTTTATCCCAGAGCTTCTCATCTAGCCTAGTTGTTCTGGTATGTCAGTTACCTGGTATCTGAGTGCTTTTTCTTCCTGAAACTTAGTCCTCATATGTGTAAAGAGGAAGAAATTAATCCAATTAGAAATCCACAGTGAACCAGTTTTTGGATAGAAAATGGTTTTAAGGTGGAAAAAAAAAAAGGTCATACAAACAAACAAAACAACCCAAACAAAACAAACCAAACGACTATAAACATTTAACAGTCTATGTTGGAAATCTTCCATTCAAAAGAAAAAATGGCAGAAATTTAAAATACAGGGAGAAAAAAAGATAAATAATGGGATTTGGAGTCAGATGCTGAAAATGGACTTCACTGGAATCCAGGAAAAGTTAAAGGGAAGGTTTACATGAATATGGGACTTCACTTTCTTCACGATTTTCACTGGAATGAAAAAGAAAGGAGAAGGAGAAAAAAGGGAACTGCCCACTTGGATGCAACAATATCTTCTCTCCCAGGACCCTGGCAATGATCTATTTGTTAATCCCCTTGTGAAAAGCCACTTTGAAAGTGCTTTGAAATCGTCCTATGGGACAGAGCAAAATCAACAGCCAAACAACAGCCCCCCAGGGGCTCATTCCTTTAGCTGAAACAACACTCTAAATCTCTGTTACTTCAGCTTTATGAAACCATTATTATTTACCAGTACATAATATTATTGATTTGGACACGAGGGAATACAGCAACTAATGCAGGCAGGCAGGACTGATAAGTGGCTGGCAGCTCAGTTTAAGTTTACAGGAAGCACTTCTGAAATCAGTCTAATGAACAGTGACACCAGCGAGCATCTGGACCCTGCAGAGGGTTTGGCAGAGATAAGCTTAAAGCCTTGCATCTCAACAGAAGTATTCAAGGAGGATTCTGTGCTTACTGGTGGGGCACCAGGCCTGCAGAAAAAAATAATGAAGCAGTGGAAAAGGACCTGTAAATTCAAGCACATACCAAGTGTGGAGGAAAGCTTAGCAACTGGAGCATAGAGACTGACTCTATGACTCTAGAGAAAGATCACAGAATTGTTAGGGTTGGAAGGGACCTCAAGCATCATCCAGTTCCAACTCCCCCTGCCATGGGCAGGGACACCACACACTACATCAGGTTGCTCACAGCCACATCCAGCCTGGCCTTAAAAACCTCCAGGGATGAGGCTTCCATCACCTCCCTGGCCAACCTGTTCCAGTGTCTCACCACCCTCATGGAGAAGAACTTCTTCCTAACATCCAATCTGTATCTACCCATTTCTATTTTTTTTCCATTCCCCTTAGTCCAATCACTATGATAGATGAAACACTCCATGAATTATTTGAGTACTGTATTATAAACAATGGCCAGCAAGGTGGAGGACTCTGCAGCCTGGGAGACATTCAGAACTCAGCTGGCCAAGTCTCTGAGCAACCTGGGCTAGCTTGTGTTAAAGCAGAAAGTTGGACCAGAGGCCTGCCTGTGGTCTGCTCCTGCCTAAATTATTATGTGACTTGAGGACTGTATTATTTTTTCTGTGCTGGTGCAAATATAGAGTAAATATTAAATAGGGGTGGGGGGGGTGGGGGGAAAAGAAAATTCTTAAAGCCTCAATCCTCTGCATGGCTTTGTCAACATGGGGTTAGAGCAGCATTTTAAGAGGCAGCATCCTCCAGCCTGCTAACAATTTTATGATCCTTTTTCCCCTTTTGATGCTTCTTACATTACACAGCCTGCCAATGACTGGCAGGTTGCATTCTGCAGGTGCTAATACAGCTATTCCCATGCAGGAGCTGGAATTCAAAGGGCAGTGCTCATGGGTGATTATTCAGAGGGAAGGGGGGAAATGACTCTGAGGAAAGAAACAGCGTCCAATTATTTGGTTCAGTGTGGGAGAGTATATTTTGTAATGAAGCCTTCAAGCTTTTTAAGATTTCTTCCTTGATCCTGAAGCAGAAATTGAACCACCTTTGAGAAGACCCAGGCCTGAAGGCAGAGAGCAGGTTATGGACACGATGGTCTCATTAGGAAGGGGAATATTCTGTCAAGAGCAGTGCTTTTCTCTTTAGCAGAAGGAGCTCACAGCAGGGAATAGCTTTTTTCGCCTCTATCACATATTCAAATTGCTGCAAACACCATTTTGCTCAGAGCTGGGTATGGATTTTGCATAAGGCCACGTCCTTGGACTGCCAGAGCACAGGAACAGAAATAAAGTAGGCTTGGGGGCAACCTGGGAGGAAAGAGACAGAAAAGAAGAAACAAAGAATACTTTCAATCACATGGGTTTGAAATCTCATCTAAACTCAGCTGCTCCTCTAAACCCACTGCTATGGCTGCTGAAGACTGAGCTGGCCTGTGCTCTTCAGCACAATAATGCTACACCACCATCCAGTTTGGGTCTGAAGTTTAAAATGGCACACATGTGGCAGCTGCTCAGGTTTTCTCTCCTCGGTCACTTATCCCAGCAGCAGAAGCAACAGAAACTGAGTGGGCAAAACCCTGAGATTTTATTGCATATCGAGTTTCAATCCACCCATCTGGAAGAATATCATCTAACGTTGGATAGGAGATGCTTTGGGAAAAGAAGAAACTGAGGGATAGTGAGAAGGAAGATTGGTTGGTTTGATTTTGGACCATTGCCTTTGACACCATTCATAAATGCTTCAAACAGTTGCATTGGATGTGGCCATTGGGTTTGGGGGTTTCTGCATACGCATTTTTATGTAAAGAGCAAAAGAGGGGTCGAGCACACTTGGGCAGCTTGTGAAATGTCACCACTAGAGGACTCTACAGCAATAGTTAATTGTCTCTCTTTCTCTCTCTCTCTCCTCTCCCTCTCTCTTTCTCTCTCTTTCTCTCATTCTTTTTCTTTCTCTCTCTCTTTCTTTCTCTTTCTCTCTCTCCTTCTTTCTCTCTTTTTCTTTCTCTTTCTCTCTCTTTCTCTCTTTCTCTCTCTTTTTTGTTTTTTAATATATGCAACCTCTGGTAATCCTTTCTCAAGGAACAAAAAAACTTGCTGCAGAAGCCCCAGGTGCTGAGCTTTGGCACTGCTGGAAATGAGTCTTTAAAAGCCAGATTTGAAACAAATTCTCAGACAAGGTCACATTGGAGTCATCGAGCTTGCCCTGTTTGACATGGAGAACAAATGATCCCATTTTCATGTGTTATCCTGCTGGGAAGGAGGGTGTTGAGGACCTCCTGGAACTAATCTTTTCTATCCTGCAATTGCCCCTGCCAAAAAAAAAGAAAAATAAAAAAATTTAAAAAAAAAAAAAAAAAAAAAAAAAAAAAAAAAAAAAAGGAAGTTTAGGGTCATAGCGGTAGACAGCCCGGAGGCATAGCCTTCAAATCTTAGCAAGGAGCAGGAAGCACTGACACAGTCCCAGGGCTGATTCACATCAGGGCAGTCTGTGCTCTCTCTCCTGCTAGCACAGTGCTGTCAGGGCCACTGCCCAGCTGGAGCTGCTCACTGCTTCCTCTGGAGCCCCTTGGCTCCCTCTCAGTACCCCCCAGCCAGAGAGGGCAGCCAAGAGGCTTGCTGTGCTCCCCGGTCACACTTCCTCTCTGCCTTTCTCAGAGTCAAGGGATGGCAGAAAACTGGCCATTGATGGATAAATTAGGTTCTTGGGAATGCTTTTTGATTTTTTTTCCTTTTCCCTCTGGAACAGCTCAGAAGGAAGTCTGGGTCTAAAATGCAGACATTTACACTCCAGGCAGCCAGCCAAAGTCTGTGTCTGCTGACTTTGAACACTGAAAAGCTTCACACTGGGTCAGCAGCAGCCCTGCCTTGAGCCCCATGTGCTGATACATGTGGATGAGCTGGGACCAGCTCTCCATCTGTCCTCAGAAAGCTGAGACTTTGTGGTGTTTGCCATGTCCTTAAGCTTCAACACTCACATATCAGCTGAGCCCCAGGCTTGTGCTAACAGTCTGTCCTCATTTAGCACAATCTCATGCTATGAGGACCACTCTCCTTCATCTGGGCTGATAGGTCTTCCAATTCTAGCAGTGTGTGGGCAATGAACATCAGGAAGATGGCAGCTCTGATACTGTGGATGTTTCAGCCTTCATAGGTAACAATAGAGAAGGGCTGCTTGCACAGCTTCTGAAGAGGATGGAGTAACCAATCCATCCACCTGCATTGCATAGGAAGACCTGACTCATGCAGCCCACTGCTACCCTGCTAAGGCAGATTGGTTCATGCCATCTCCAGAAGAAAGCAGCACCTCTGCACATGCCCTTCCCTGATTTCTGTGACCTTGGACACCTGCAGTGGGTTCACTCCTGCAAAAACTGCTCCCAGTGCCTGCCTCCTGCCACACACCATGGAGATGCAGTGCTTGGGAGAAGGCCAGCTCCAGGTCAGCATGCTCAAGGGTACAGCCACCACTTCCATCACTGGAGAAGAAGTCCTTTCCAAATTAAAGGACTATTAAATCTGCTGCCAGTGAGCTACAGACAGTCAGCAAATCTCCAGCGTTTCTCTCAAAGAGACATGATGGGGGCCATGGTGTTTAGTGGGATACAGACAACACTTACAGCCCATGGGAGGCTGTCCAGAGCCAGTCAGACAAGGCAGGGGCTCAAAATTGTGGTGGTGGTGGGGCACAGCAGTCCCAGGAATAAAGGTGATCAGTGCCCACAGTTTCTGCAGCAGAGTAATTTGTCAGGAGGACCATTTTTTTTTTAATAGGTGCCCTGAGGTTTGTGCCAGAATAGGATTTGGCATCCCTCTAAAGTAGAATGGTGCTGAAGGTAGAAGTGGTTCAGGATCCTGTTACACTTCTCTTCACTGCTCCTTGCATTTGCTGAAAGTTGCCTAGGTGCCAAGTAAACTTTACTGTAGCTCTAAGTCACTTGTTCCAAGTTCCTTTGATCTCTGGTGATTTCCTGGCAATGTTTGGAAAGTGTTGTTTGAAATCAGTAAGGCTCCCTGCTTGTGAACATCTTTCAGGTGTAAAAGCCCAGGGTGTTGGTTTATCCAGGGCTGTTGGAAGTAGGGCGTGCCATCAGCAAAAGGGGGTCTGCATTAGCACTACCCAGGAGGTGCACCTTGTCCCAGGCATCTGATGTGGCATAGGGAGCCCTGATACATACAGGAACTGTGCTGGGCTGCTGGGATCCAAGCTAGGAGAGGAAGAGGGTATTAAAGCAAGAGGGAAGCTTGAACACATAGCCTGGGGGGAACTCTATGGTGCCTGCAAATTTGGCAGCTGGAGCCAGCCCCTTGGTGAAGCACTTGGTATGGCTGTTTTCCAAATAGGTCTGAGGGCTCCAAACTGAGGCGGCAGCTTGGTACCCCAAACAGAAAACACTGAAATAAGGACACACAGAGCCTTGCCTGCCTGCCTGCTCTTCTGAGGTAAGCTGACAGGGCTGAGGGAGGGAAGGAGGAACAACTTCCTGTGCTCTTTTTTAGACCAGGCACTGCACGCCACAGGGCTCTTTTTTTGCTTGGACACCTAGTTGGCATGAATTAGGGAATATTTTCCAGTATCCTCTTTTTTTTTTTTTCCTTTGTGTTTCTATAGAGGGAGCACTTATCCTAGGCAAGGTGTGTTATTGATCCCTCTGACTCTATTATCCCCATTTGCAGACCTTGCTATAAAGATCTCTGCTACCCTTTAATCTTGCCACACCTCAGAGAGTCAGAAAGCAGCCAGGGTAGGATCTGATTCCAGTGCTATGCTAGAATTATCTGCTTTGAAACTGAAAACTAAATCACTGACCACTTGCAAATGTAATCAAGTAAGTCTTTGCCAATGGCATTTTTATTTTGAGTGGCTTAGATGGATTTCAGCACAAGGAAGGTCTCTGCATTACCCTATCACATCATGGCTTTAATTTGGACTTGGTCCAGTGAGGATTTTTGATGACTTTGTACCTACTTTCTTATGATTTTCAGGATCATGTACACATGGTCATTGTCTTGGGGACAGGGTAGGGTTCCCTCTGAATGCCTAATTAAACTCCAATTAGCATTTCTTCTAGGAGCAGATGCAGCTTTTCCAACCCAGCAAACAATGCCATCTGTTGTTCCCTTGCTGTAAGTTCCATCTGAAAGTCTGCTCTGGCTTCTATATTTAATTGTGAAGCTTCCTGCTGCCAAAAAAAGTAAGGTTGTTTAAATTTGGCATCAGGAGGACCAGGCTGAGAGGGAGAGAGATTGGATTTGTATTGTTACTGCAGGGAACGCTGTTGGTTTAGTCTGACTGGCAGCCCTGCAGCCTGCTCTCCTCTGCAGGACAATCCAGAGGGTGAAAACTTCCATCAGAACTCCCATTGCCCCCTTGCATCCTCTCCTTGATGTCAGGGCTGCCTCTGCTGGGAGTCTTCAGCAGCATTTTTCTACTTTTGCTACTCACACTTCCCTGGAGAGCTGAATGAGAGGGGATGGTGTGGTCCTCAGACACTGGCACTCACAGCATTGAGCTCTGAAGACTTTTGGCACTCACAGAGCAGGAAAGTATTCACAAGCAACCTTGTCTATGCTGCTAGCCTCGGGGAACTGCTGAATTTGCATAGCCTTGACCAACCTGCTGTGACTGCCAAGGAAGCCAATTGGAGTCCTGCTTTTTGGGCATCTGTCAACTAGTGTCTGGCTTGAGACCTACTAAACTAATTTCACACAGACCACTTAGCAGCCATTAGCTGGTTGTGACATGACCTGTGGCAGACTGCAACCAGTGACCTAGAAGGGAAGATACTGAATGTTGTTATTTAACCCCTTGAACAGCTGGGTTGTGTAGGATGGGAATGCTCAGTGAAAAACAGATGCAAAGAAGGCAACAGAATTTCTTGGCCAGATTTTATCCCTCTTGCTGCTTCTATGAACATCATTTACTTAGCCAACTACTTCAGGAGCTAGATCTGTGATATAAATGGATAAAAACAGCTAGAGACCTCTGGCTAGAGCAAAGCTTTTGATTCTCCACCTTTGGGAAAGTGAGGATTTAATGAGAAGCAGGCAATTAGGGCTGTTTTCTATAACAAGTCAAATCAAACGTTTAACTTTGCAAACATTTAAATGCTCCATCCATAATGAATGTTATGCTAACCAAATATGGCCAAAGAGTTAGTTATTTAAAACTTTGGGTTTGTTGTGTTTTGTTTTTTTTCCCTCCAAATTTTAGAATATTTAACCCCTGTTCCTTCTAATGCGTCACGATGAAGGAACAGATCAGTTAGCAGTTTCCCAACAGATTTTATTTAAATGCCAACAGGTTGCAGAATGCTGTCCCCTCAGCTCCCTGGCATTGACTATGCATTGCATGCATCAAACCAAGGGCCAGCACAGGGCATGATTTGTTTAATAATGCAAGAGAATTTCCCCTATGCACTGAAATGATAACCACAGCACGAGTCCCTCAAATCCCCTCAGGGATGCTTGAGGCCAGTATCGTCTGTAAGGAGCTGGCATTAATATTCATCATAAATTAAGCTTCTTTTCCCCACACATGCCTAGTTCTTAAATCCACTTTAACATGAGCTTTTAAAACACTTTAAAATGTCTGCCAGGGTGGTTTTGGTTGGGTTTGTTTTTTTTTTTTTTTTTTTCATTTGTTATTCAGCATTCCCATTGTGCTCCCCCTGCCTTCTCAGATTATCTGGCTCAGCTTCCCGTCATGGTGAGGAGCTAGCTGCCAGTCTGTGTGTCTGGTGTGCCACTCACTACCATATCTGGCCTTCTGCTGCTCCCTCAGAACAAAACCTACTATCTCCTTGGGCATCTTAACACCAGATGTGTGCACTACTACAGCACAGGATGTTTCCTGCAGTGTTTGCTGGGACTGCCCTCTGTTTAGCTTCACCAGAGACAGGGAGGAGTGCACAGTTAGAAAGCTGGTGGGTGGGAGATTAGCATTAGACATTTTTATCTTTGAAGCATCTTTCCAGGTACAGCTCTGTGGAGAGCTCTTGAGCTTTGCAGGTCCCTCTGACAGGCAGCTGCCACAAATTCTCCTTGCCAGGCTGGGTTCACACACACAGCTTGCTGGGACAGGATTTTGCTTTCGTAGTAGCACTCTGAAAGTGCTTTGGAATTAAGAAGCATGACCTCACTTAGCTCCACAAGTCTTTCATACTCCAGAGCAGCTGGGTGGAACTCAGCAGTGAATGGGAAAATCAGTATTGTCTTTCATGTTGTTGTTTAACAGATGTGTTCAGGATGCCACCACACCCGCCTCTTGCACAAATCCCTGCTGTCTTCCTGAACGGCTCACTAAAGTCATTAACTGGCCCAGGGACAGTTTTCAGCCTCTTCAAGAGTAGCTGTGCTTGTAGCTGGGAAGACAGCAGCACTCTAAGAGTTAAACTGCAATGATGTGGAACAACGCAGGTCCAGAACCCCAGGAATCTGAGAGTTCAACCTTCAGTGTCCTTTGTTATTTACTATAGCAGCCTCTGCCAGCTGTAGCTGATCTTCACTTTCAATTTGGGAAGAGAAGTGACTGTATTTTGCATTTATTGGGATTTTTGCCTCAATATACTCCTATACCAGCCACCTTCCACCTCCTCCCATGTCCACACCATGTAAAATTGTCCATGAAGGCAGCAAGCACTTCACAGGAATTGTGGCTGCAGAGCAAGGACAAGCAGCGGCCATGACTTCAGTGGGAAACTTGAAGATATTTTCCTTACTAGGTTGGAAGGAGACTGTCTCTGGGCATACAGAAGGTTCTGCGTGCCTTAGACCTGGGTATTTCCATCTAGCTATTATCTGGGGAGATTAATTTAATGGGACTGTTGGTTTTTCACTTGAATCTTATTCCTGAGCACTTGTGACTGAGTACAGGGAGTAGGGCCCTGGAGAAATGGGGTCATGGGAGGAGACATGGAAGATCGCTTCCCTGCTTCCTCTGTGCTTCCGAAGTCAGTGCAGCCAAAAAAACTCTCCCAGGGGAGGCACAGCTGCATGCTACAGACCAGTTCCTCCGTTACCTGAAGTGCCTCTGCCCCAAGCACTGCTTGGAAAACATGGGTGGGGGTCAAAGGCACTTCTGTTACCACTGCTCTTGTGTTATCTAAAAAGCGTCACCGGTTCTAAAGGGGCAGTTTCTCCCCCATTCCGCCCCCCACTGCCTGCTAAAGACGACGGCAGGGACAGACCGGTTGTCTGGACACAGAGCTCAGCAAGACTCCCAGCTGATATCAGGCTTTCGGCAAGTCCTTGCAGACAAAAGGACCCCGTGGGAGTTTGTTCCCCTTCACATTCCCGACGTCCTGAAATTCTGCCGAGCCGAGGTCGGAGACTTCAGAAATCTGCCCAAATTTTAGCAGAGCTGTGCTGACCTTCACTGTCCTGCTGCGGGCTCGGGTTGAAAGTGAGTGAGCGACGTGCAAGGGCAACACACCGGGACGTGCCCATCCTGCTCAATACGAGCGGCTGAGATCCCGGTTCCTCCCCCAGGACCACCGGGGCCGCCAGGCAGGACATAGCAAAGCTCTGGCTTAAGGGAGCAAAGGCCAGGTCAGAGGGGAAAGGTTTCTGCCGGGGGATGTCACGGCTGGCTCCACAAGAGGCCGAAGGGCAGTCCCGGCAGTTATGCAGCGGAGTGCCAGGGCCGAGCACCCGGCAGTTCCTCCGGGAAATGCCAACCAGGTGCCGTGGGGGCTTCAACACCTCCGCGGGGGAAGCAGAGAGCAGCGCGGAGCCATTCAGCAGGCTGTAAGAAGCGAGGGAGGGCTTTAGGACCCGCGTATGAGAACCCGAGTCAGTCTAGTCCCGCCCCCACCGGCCTTCCTGTGCTTCTATTGGTCAATTCTCGCCTCTTGCGCCCGCCCGTCCCATGCGCGGCTCCGCAGGGGGGGAGGCGGAGCGGTGCGTCACGGCTCGGCGCTCGCTGAGTGGCCGCGGCGGCGGGGGCCGACTCCGCCCCCGAGGTCCCACGCGAGGCCGGTTCCACCCGCGGCTTACTCTGTATCCCGGGAGCGCGCCGGGCCGCGCCGGGCCGCGCATCGCTCCACGCGTGGGCCGAGATTCGCCCCGCCGTTGCTCCGCCGCCGTTCTCCCTCCTCCCCGCCGGGCGCCCTGCGGGGCCGGGGGCTGTCGGGGCTGCCTGAGGTTTCGGCTTGGCCGGGCACGGAGGCAGACGGTGAGTGCTTTTCCCAAGCTTTGGGCTCAAATCCGGCTCTAGCCCCTCTTCGTAAGGCCAGGTTGGCTTTTGCTGGGGTTCAGGGGAGGGCGAGAACAAGCCGGGCCGGCGGCACATCTGTCCCCGACAGTAGGGCACCCGGCGTGCCGTCCCGGTTACCGGCCCGGGGCTGGCCCTGGAGCCGGTTACCAGTCTGCAGGCGATTTCCGAGCATCGGGTTTCACAGGCAGGTTTCACAGGTGTAGAAAGCCGGCAGTGAAGTGTTTGGGGAGGTGAAGAGCTTTTCTACAGCCTGAAAAGCCCTGCTATTCCTTTCTTGAACAGGAAAGTAAACCATTGCTTTATTTAGTTAGTTATTTCCCCCTTCTTGTGTCCGTATATCTGAGAACTGTGGTTTGAGGGATAGAGCTGCCATGGTCTTTATGATGAAATCGGTTCCAGTCACCCTGTCTGGAGAAGTGGGCAGGTTACTTTGAATGTCTGAGGTGAGCTGACAGAGGGGAAGAAGTGAGTTCTCCACCCCTCTGCTGTCCTCACCGGCCCCTTTGCGTTGAAGGAAAAGTTAAATCATATTCAGTACTTGTTTGGGGCTTTTTCTTTGTTGTTTGTTTCATCCATTCACCTGCATTTGTGGTTGTTGGTGTGGGGTCTTCAACTGGCCAAATTTGCTTGCAGAAGCTGCTGTCCTCAGCCTTTCCTAAGCAGACAGCTCAGTGTTTCATGCTATTGGTATGAAGAGCCCCAGCTTCCTGATTGCTTTCTGCTTGCTTTTCCTGGCAATCTCAGTGTGTCTCCTTCTTGTGATCTGCAGGAGTGACAGTTTCTGTAGTCTTCTTTCAAGTGTACTTCTTTTTAAAGTCCAGGACAGATCTAGAACCACAGGAAGAACAAACAATTCTCTAACCTTTATACTTTGGCAACTTCCCTTGTTTTCTCCTTCCTTCCTTCCTGTGTCTTGTGACATTTGTTTTTATTGAAGTTACCTTAGGGGCAACTCAAGTTGTTTGTAGAACTCCCAGCACGTTTCTGGTGGTGGCCAGCTGCTACTCTTAGCTGTGTCATCGATTGCTGCTCTGTTGATAGTGTCCGTTCAGAGTAGGTGTAAAACAGGTCTGATCTCTCATGTATGTTCTTCTCTCTGTCCATCTCTCATCTCTGTCTGACTCCCTAGTGAGGTGGGACCCTTTCTGGGGCCTCTCTGTTTTCCTTGTCCTGTTTGCTACTTCAGATTAAATCTTACCTGAAGACATATTTTTGTCTCCTTTGTGTCTTAAGCCCTAAGCATCTGCTCTGGTTTATCTCTGTGATAAGGCTCTATTGAGTAAAGCACTTGAGCAGAAGGCATAGGTGGAAGTTTACCCTGCAGTGAGAAGAAGCAGTGGGGTAAGCACAAGATTCTCAGAAGTAAAACCAGAGTGGTATTTGGTGCAGAAGCAAATTAGTCACCCCATAGTGTGGACACAGGAGACTGTAAGCAGTTTCAGCACTGAGGAACTTAAATTTCCTCTCCCTTTTGTGTTCGTTTTCTCAAGTGTTTGAGGATTGTTAGCAGAAGTCCTTCTGCTTCGGTACCTATGTGAAGTGTGCCACGTGGTAGCCTCCCATGCTGTGCTTGGGGCAGCTTCAGGTAGCACAAGCAGTAAGGATGGTGTCTCAGATGTGGTTTGGGAGAGGAGATAAGGCCAGCTGAAAATGGGTTGACAAAGGGGCTAGGCAAATGAAATTTGTGAAGGCAGACAGCTTAGGAGCAGATGACAAGATGCTGTATGACACGTACTCCAGACGTGTCAAAATGAGCAGATGTCTGACAGACAGCATGGATCCTCCAGCACTGGAGTCAGTCCTGGACATGGTCCTGGATGGGGACAAGGAGTGTGTGCTGATCTACGTGTCCATCTGTATGTGTGAATGATGATAGCATTTTTGTTCCTACAGTGGTAAGCAGCCACTCCCCAAAGCATGCAGAAGCTCAGGTCCTTCTTAACAGACAGAGGAGGTTTTAGGCAATGTTTAGATGGTAGGTGAGTGAAACAGGAAGGGCAGGATGTGGCCATCTGTGGAGGTGGAAGAGGATGGGCAGCACGTTGCGAGGTAGGCAGGGAAGTGGCAGCATTACAAAAGAGGGTTGAGCAGTGCCTTGGCCTTGGGTGTGAGTAGGTGGAGCAGGACAGGCAGAGCTGGCCCGGGGTGTCCACGGCTGCGACACTTGGGGACTGTGGAAGAGGCAGGTTTGAAGAAGCAGTGTCAGCACTTGAGCTGAGGAGTAGATTTACTCCTGTCTTTTATAGACTGTCATTGAATTGCAGTGACTGTCACTGGCATTGCTTAAAACAGTGGCTGCAAGAATGCTGGCTAGGAAGCATTTAGCTGTAACAAGCCACCCCAAGCCCCCTGGCCTGGCCTTTAACCAGCACCACATCTGTCTGCCTTTGCTTATCGACTTCATATCCCCACAGTGCACTCCAGCCAGTACAGGCTACCCTGTCTTTCCCTCTCCTTGCTCAAGCCTGGGAACGTTGCATGCCCCATAACCACTGTCTGCTCGCTGACCATCACACTTTGCAAAGGCTACCAGTTTTATATAACAGCCTGTCAGGCTGTGGCAAGGCAAATTTATTACTGTAGCACACTGGCAATTGCTCTGGTTTGCTTCTGATGCATGCAGAGATGCCCTGGGCTGCTGCAGTGCTCCCATGCTGGTCCAACACTTGCAAGCTGAGTGTGTGATCTGGTGCTTTTTTAATACTGAAAGGGAAAGATCAGAGATGGGTGTCACGTTGGTCCTTCTGTCCAGAGCCAGAGGGCAATGAGCAGTGTTCTGCTTTGCAGTCCCAGACCCTTCAGTATCTGCCAGTGCTTTACAATCCAGTTGGGAACCCTGTCCTCCCTGTGCACCAACATCCAGGGCTAATCGGCTCAGGAGACATGAAGGCCTCCCATCTCCATGGCTCTGAACTCTGGCCAGACTTGCAAATGAGTTCCTGCAAACTGAACCTGGCAGTTGCACCAAGATCTCCTGCCTGTCAAGGGGGTGGGGAAGACAAAAGAAAACTCCACGTTGACTGGCCAGGCACAAAAGTGAAATGCTGCCCTGGCAGCAGGCAGGCAGACCTGTTTGGTGTGAGTGTCCACAGCAGGGCTTCTGGTTACCCTGACCAGCGTCAGTGCAGGCAGCTCTGCTGGCCTCAGCACCGGGGGCCAGACGCAGCACAGAGAGTGGGAGGATCTCAATGTGCTTTCTGGAGTCAGCAACTGCAGTGGTTGTTCTGGAATTAATTTGACACAGACCACATCTCATCTTCTAAACTCTCCCTGGGAAGTGGCGTGTGGTTCTGCTCCTCTACATCTGAAGCACCAAGGCCCTTTGCCTTAGCAGCACATTAGCAAGTTGGCTTGCTTGAAAAGGACTTTATCCTACCCAGATGGGGCTGGAGCAGATACTGTGATCAAGTAGATGGTTTCCATTCTGGAGCCTTTTTGAGTATAATCTGGGAGAGGGGACTGGGAACCCGCCTGCCTCCTCTACAGCCCCTCATTCATCTTGCAGAGTGACTGTGATTGATCTGGCAGAATGGGATTTATTCACTAGTGGAGCCAGAGGGCAGGCAGGGAGGACAAAGCCCCACAGCAGCCTCTGAAATGAATCATGGGCTCTGAAAAGATCCACTGAGGTTAAGGCGTAGCAGTGAAAAGCTATTGTCTGGAGCCTGAACTGTGGCTAAAAGCGTTATTTATCCCCATTTGGAAGTGTTTGTAGGAGTGTGTGAGATTCCCAGGAGCTGCAAAGCCAATGGTGAACGTGAACCTTATTTGATTACCTCACAGGTAGCTCAGGAAGCTTTATGGAATATCTCAACTGAAAAGCAGCAAGTCCAATACCTGATTTGCAACTAAAACTTGCATCTATTGTAAGCAAGGTGTTTTCATCTTGGTTGGAACATGGTCACCTTTGGCTCGGATTAGTTCATGTCTTATAGATTTGAGGCACTACTGCCCCTTTTACCAGGGCTTTTGCAAGATAGAACAAGAGCCTCACTACTTGGTGCAGCTTGGCAACACTGCTTTTGTTTTCCATGGTAAGTGGCATTCAGCAGAGTCTTGTGGTGGCTTTGGGCTCAGGTTTGAAGGGAAGAATGGTGGGTACTAGTGAGAATGGGATATTGAAGCAGTGATGGATGGACTGAGTTTTGGAGTTCAGTTTTGCTTAAGTAAGCATGTTGACGTTCAGATAAGCGCCCAGACCTTCTCCAGACAATCTGATCTCCTGGAGCCTACAGAATTGGGCTTGGAAAACCTCCCAGTTTCTGTCTGAGCCAACAGAAGGATCCTTTCACGTGGTCTCTCTGGTTTCTGTCTAGGGATGCACAGGCTAGGCTAGAAAGTGAGAAAATGAGAAGAAATGAGAAGGATGCTTTCCATTCTCAAAGGCTGGGGCAGGATCAGAAACTCTGAGAAAGGGAGGATGGAGTCAACCATCTTTGCTTGCCTGTAGGCAAATATGATGAAGTGAGGAGAGTTTGTCAGGAAGGCCAAATCCGGCTCTGCTGCAGATACCTTCTGAGTCATAGAAGAGTTACGTTGCCTAAATTCCAGTGTGCAAAATCACACAGTCACATCTTTGCTGCCTTAGTCATCCTGAAGACAACAAGAACCAAGTTGGCTGACATGGGCAAACCACTGTATTCACCAGAGCTGCTGGAGATGAACTCAGTGTGGCAGGGAGCAAAGTCTGCATCCAGACACGCGGGATTGTGGACAGAGCGGAGAGGGAGCCTGGGAGATGATGTGGTGAAGGCCCAGGCTGCATGCTCAGCAAGTGCAGTGCTGCACTAAGTGCCAGGTGCTATTTCAACTCCTTTCATCTCAAGCACTCTTTACATCATTAGTATTGAGCATCTCAAGCACCTCCAAGCTGTGTACCTGATAGTCCACTGTGTTATGCAAGGAAAATCATCTGAAACCATCTTTACATTTGTTCCTTCGCCTGTCTTGTTTTCCATCTCGCTCCCCCACCATCTTTTCCTGTTTTCTGTTGGGTTTTTCCTCTGCTTTGGAAGCTCAAGCTGTGTCTGTGAGTACGTGGATGCCTGCATGTAATAGATCCCCCTTCTCAAACCTTTGATGGTCTGCAATGCCAGGAAATTGCATCTGAAATGCAGCAGGACCTGGGTTCTGCATTCGACAGTGTGTTGCTACTCTGCTCTTTCTGCTAAGCAGCTTTGCAAGGAGCTTTTCCTCATGAAGACAACATAGTGGGTGACTTTAGGTCCCTAAAAAAGAGGGAAGTTGGTTCTATACCAGTAAGTTTGTCCTGGGGTGGTGTTGCTGTCCTCAGCAGCAGATGGAAGGAGACCATGGAGGTGCTGGAAAGGTACAGATATCTGGGACAAGGTAGCAGGCACCTTACTAATGAGTAGAGAACTTATCCCATTGCTTCCAGAGAGAAGTTGAATTTTGACTGAATTCAAGGTGGCATTTTGCCCAAGAGAGTTGATACAGGAAAATGCCAGAGAAAATAAAACTGAATTTTCTACACTCCCCTCTCTGTGAGAGCAGCCATCACTGGCTGCCTGAGGTGGATCTGCACTGGGTTGGAAGCAGTGGCTCTAGGTTGTAGTGCAGTCCATACACGGAGGGCCTGTGTGGCTGACTGCTTGGGAATCAATCACAGAATGGTAGGGGTTGGAAGGGACCTCCAGAGACTATCAACTCCAACCCCCCTGCCAGAGCAGGATCACCCTGGGCAGGTCACACAGGAACATCCAGGCAGGTTTTGAAAGTGTCCAGAGAAGGAGACTCCACAACCTCTCTGGGCAGCCTGCTCCAGTGCTCCAGCACTCTTACCCCAAAGAAGTGTCTCCTCATGTTGAGGTGGAGCCTTCTGTGTTCTAGCTTGCACCCACTGTTCCTTGTCCTATCACTGGACACCACCAAAAAGAGCCTGGCACCTTCATCCTGACACCCACCCCTCAGCCTTCTCTTCTCCCAGCCTCTCGGTCTCCAGTCTCCCAGTCGTTCTCCATAGCAGAGATGTTCAAAGTCCCTTCATCATCCGTGCAGCTCTCTGTTGGACTCTCCTCCAATAGATCCCTACCTCTCTTGAACTGAGGAGCCCAAAATTGGACACAGTATCTTTGCTATGGGGTGAGCAGCTTATTCCAAGTCTTCTGAGCTGAGCCAGTGGGGAACTTTACTGCTTCTTTATTTACTTATTTACAGCTTCAAATAGTTCATGGTTGAGTGGGGCAAAAGAAACATGTTCTGCCTGCTGCTTCTCTGAAAGCCTGACTGGCAAACAGAAAGAGTCAGCTTTGGTTCATGGGATTTGGGCTCTTTGTCGGTGTTTAGCCAACCTTCACAGTCTTGGGAGAACACTTACAAATCCTAAACAGAAATTAATCTTGATCCCCTAAAGTCCCACTGGGGAACTTGTATTCACTCTCACTTATTGTGCTCTCAGGAGGAAGCAGCATCTCAACTGGCAATTCCCTGCAGATGGTGATTGAAAATGGAGGTTTGTGGACAGCCTGCTAGTAAAAGATGGAGGGGAGAACCCCAGGCCTAGCTGGATATAGTCCTGAGTTGTCCTTATATGCAGTTCTCTTATAATTCGGGACCAGGGTCTGATACAGCTTCAAAGTCTCTGATTTCCAGGTACTGCTTGGATTTTTCAGGAGGTAGCAGAGCATTTCCTGAGGTTCTCCTAAATAATCCAGACCAGAAGGGCTCCAACATGGTGTCCAACCAGCATGGGAGAGACAGCCTTCTGCTGGGGCATGGTTTGTAGGAAGCAAGAGGAGAACTGTGGCCATTATTTGGGTGGGGAGTTCAGCCAGCTCGGTTTTGGTTTTACCCTTTGTTCTCTTTGCCAGCATTGTCCTGTCCAGAAAGACTTCTGGGGTGTTTTCTTCACAAGCTGAGATTCAAGAAGGCTTTTCTCCCTGAGCCAACTCCTCCTACCCTCTTTTGGGGTTGCTCTCTGCCCTGTGTGGGTGAGTGGAAGGATTTCTGAAGCACCCTTGCCTTGCACTGCTGGAAAGAAACCCCTCTCTTTCCCATACCTGCTGTACAAAGGCTGCAGACAGCCAGGGGCATTCTATAGCCAGCAGACAGCACTGGATAGCTGTCAAGAAGCTGATGCCCCTCTGCCCTCATCCATGTGGAGGACAGGTTATCATCTGCCTCTGCATGCGGTAAGATGCTTCTGAAAGGCTATGCAGCGGATATTTTTCAATTACTGCTTTTCAAAGAAGAAAGAAAAAAAAATAATGAATGCAGCTTGGAGAAATCCAAGACCCAGTTAGCTCAGGTCATGCCTTCTGCTGTTCACGTTGACACGTCTGTTCTGCTGATAGCTTCCAGGCTGATGGAAGATGCAGCTGGGAGCTCTGATAACTCTCTGAGCTCTTGCAGAGCAGGTGGGAGCTTGGCAGGAGGAACTGACAGGTTTCTCTGTGTAAAATATTCCTCATTCTTAGTGGTTCTGTTTTTTCTCTTTAGCTCAGTAGCTGGATAAGAGGAGTGAGGAATGTGGTAGGGGCCAAATACTGCTCTGTGTGTGTCTGCTTCTGAGAAGTGCCTGTAGGAGCTCATGACATGGGTCCAGCCTGTTCAACAGTGCTGGCATTGAAGCATACATCATCACAACTGTAGCAGATCACTTTAGTTACAGGCTTCTGAGGTTTAGAAGGCTGCTAAATTTTGGAAGAAACCCATCAGCTGAAATAGCTGCTGCCTGCAGTTTCTGTTCATCTGATCTGGCTGTGATGGTGCCAAGTTCTCTGGCAGACTGAGAGATGCAGTGGGGTGTGTTTGTGAGGGGAAGAATTAGTACCTGGCACGTTTCTGTGTGCCCAGCTACAGCAGGCTTCAAGAAGGCCCCAAAACAAGATGTTTGGAAATTGCTATAAACCACAAGCTATAAACCAAGCCTTGCTGCTGAGATGGCTGCACACTAAAGTTCAGAGGCTGCTTCAGTTTCAGCTTAATGCTCTGTCTAGCCCCACTCATCTGTGTCCAGTGACAAACAGTGTCATAACCTATCTCCAGGAGAGGCCAAGGAAAGGGGCTTTGGCTGTGGTCTCTTTAGCTTTCAGGCTTGCAGCTGTACTGGGGATCAGTTGGTGCCTATAGTGGGACAAGGTAATATGAAGAGCAAAGCTAATGGGAACTGGACTGGAACCACCAATTTATTCCCTGGATGCTGTTCAATACCCCTTGGATAAAAATAGTATTTGGTTACCCAGTGCCCTGGGGAAGATGTTTGATGTTAGAAGCCTGAAATTTTTATATATCTATATGTGCCTGTCTATATATATATATATCTGCCTGCCTCTATATTTTTATATATATAAAAAGTGGCTTTGCTGCAGTTTTTATACAGACATTTTTAATTTATAAGTGACCTGCTCCTTCCATTCTGAGTAGTGGCTTTTCTAAGTGCCAAGAAAAAAATAATGCTGCCTTCCTGCAAGCAATCTTTTTGTTTGTTTCCATAGCTGGCCTACATAAATTGCTTAATTTTATTTTTTGTGGCTAAGCAAATCAAAGGTTAATATTGAATAGCTGACCCGAGCAAAGAAAGCAGGAGCACTGGCAGGGTGGTTTCTGAGGTTGTGGGAGCAGGAACCTAAATCAATAGCTTTTAGCAGCCTCATAAATGTTTCATTTGTATTCCTCACTGCAGAGCTTGGACAGGGGTATCCATATAACCTCTTAAATTAGTGTTGTCCCTGCTCTGGGTGTAAATGTTGCAAAGCATTTCCCTCGGTGCTGCTCCATAATGGCCTTTTCCTTCCTGTTTTGGAGCTGCCTTTCTGCACAGCCTCTGATCATGAGTGAAATGACTGTCAATGCTCCTGCCTGGCTTGGAGGCCAAGGAGGAGTTCCAGCTGCTTGGGCCACCTATTGTTTCTGTGTGGAGAAGCTCAGAGACACCTTTTCCCTGGAGTGTAACATAGCCCTGAGGAATGAGTCAAGCCTCAGGAAGACCAACCTCAGTAATTCATGGCAGCAAGTGGGGAAGGAGGGACGTGTCCACAAGTCATTGTTGAATTTGGACTCTTTTTGAGGTGCTGGAGAAGCTGGGGGTGGAAAGCTCGTGAGCAGAGCATGACTCAAGCAGCTTATCTGGCCATCCACCTCCACTTGAGGTCATCCACCCATGGAGTGTGGGAGGATTGTGTGGCTCCAGGTCTCTGGCAGGTCAAAGCTGTGACCTGCCAGCAGCCTGAGAGCACTGTGTCTGCTCTCTCAGCATTTCATGGCTTCCCACAAGACCTCCAGTGCAGGGCTGGGGCAATGATGGTGAGATCAGCCAGGCTGGAGAGGATGGGGCTGATGTTGTAGAGTTTGAGAAAGACCCTTCAGAAACTCTGGGCTGCAGAGAGCAAGCTAACAAAACAATGACTCAACAACAAAAAGAACTCAACTGAAACCCCTTTCCCAGCTGTGTGCCTGATTACTGATTTCCAAACAATTAGGTACCTGGAGTGGGAATGCCATGCGGTTTCAGCCCTGGTGTCTCCAGCCTGCAAAGCAAAAGGATGGTTTGGGGAAGAAAAGAGATAGAAAAATAGTGTTGGGTGAGAGAGAAGATGCAGCAAAGCCAGATGGAGTTGCCTGAGAACCGCTTTTGCCCTATGAACTAGGCCTGCTTTCCCCAGCTTGTAGCTGCTCTTGGGGGCTACTTTGTCTTGGCAGGGAAGCTGAGCTGAAGGTGGCAGCCCCTAATACTCCTGTACATCCAAACAAGGTCCTCCCTGCCCTAAGTCCTGAAATACTCCTGGGACAGTTCTTACTCATCCTGAGCTCTGTCATCTTCCCCATCTTTACCACATTTAGTGGGTTACCTGCCTGCAACTTCCACTTTTAGCCAGTCTCTTACTCTTTTCACCTGGTGCAATGCTTGGGATGGCTTCACTGTGGCTGCTGTCACAGGACTCACATCACCCCCACACCAGGGGCACAGCAAGCTGACCACATTTCTCTTCTTTCTGGGGCTCATTTTTCAAGCCTCAGGACAGTTGTGCTACCAACATCAGTGCTGAGAGCTCTATGCATATCTGTCTGCCTGCTTCAGTTACATGGGGGACAAAATGGAGCTGGCTAAAATATTTTGGAGTAAATGCCTTGGATTTTATCATTTAGGTAGCATTAATTTGATTGGCCCAAAGGGTTTTTTCTTCTACAGGCAAGGATGGGTATCAGGTAGCACTTAAGGGAAATAGTAGCTAATAAAAGCCTTGTGTTTGCTTCTGCCTGTCTGTTAAAAAGCAGAATTTAGCTGTCTCTTTTGTCCTGCTCTCCGATGTGAGTCTGTCCTGCAAATTGACATGAAGTGTCTGGTCAGAGTTTTAGCAACAAAGCCACAAGGGAAAGCTTTGGTCACATTTGCTCAGAACTTCTGGCTCGTGCTGGTAGCTAAATATTCTGTAAATAAAACCTGTAGCGATTGCCTTTCCTAAACCTGCAGTCATCTCTCATGAAAAGCAGAAGCCAAACTTGATTTCTGCTGAGCCAAGAGCAGAGCCATGCCCTTTATCCTGGATAGGCTGCTCTTTGAATGCTCTTTTCGAAGGAAAAATAACTCTGCTGTGGTTTGCCAATACCCTCCAGGGGCTGTTGAGACAATTTACCATCAACTTTGGGTTTTGATTGCTTCACTTTGTTGCTCTGTTGCTGAAACCAAAGTGCAGAATTTCCCCCTTCACCTCGCTCTGCCTTCCCACCCTGCTCAGCCTGAGTTACGTTTGGGTGAGGGTGCAGAAGGCAGAGGCTTTGCAAGGCAGGCTGCAGGAGCACCCCCCGAGCAGGAGTGCTGAGGTGGCCTATGCCTAGTGCTTGGTGTTTGAGGTCCAGGGCTGGATAGCACATGCATGTTCCCCCTGCCTTCCACCAGCGAGGACCAGAGAATAATGGTTTGTCTGTTTGCTTGCCTGCAGGCCAGAGCTCTGTCACCATGTCAGTCAGCGTCCATGAGAACCGCAAATCCCGGACCAGCACCGGCTCCATGAACATCCTGCTCTTCCACAAAGCTTCCCACCCAGACTGTGTCTTGTCCCACCTGAACACCCTGCGGAAGCACTGCATGTTCACTGATGTCACCCTTTGGGCAGGAAATAGGTCATTCCCCTGTCACCGAGCAGTGCTGGCTGCCTCCAGCAGGTACTTCGAAGCCATGTTTAGCAACGGCCTCCGCGAGAGCCTGGATGATGAAGTGAACTTCCATGACAGCCTCCACCCAGAGGTGCTGGAGCTGCTGCTGGACTTTGCTTACTCCTCTAGGATCATCATCAACGAGGAGAATGCCGAGTCCCTCCTGGAGGCGGGAGACATGCTGCAGTTCCACGATGTCCGAGACGCGGCAGCTGAGTTCCTGGAGAAGAACCTCCACCCTTCCAACTGCCTGGGCATGATGCTGCTCTCAGATGCTCACCAGTGCCGGCGGCTCTATGAGCTCTCCTGGAGGATGTGCCTGGTCAACTTTGAGACTGTTCACAAGAGCGAGGACTTTAACAACCTTTCCAAGGACACTCTGCTGGACCTCATCTCCAGCGATGAGCTGGAAATTGAGGATGAAGAAAAGGTCTTCAAGGCTGTTATCCAGTGGGTGAAATACGATCTGGATGAGCGGAAGGCTTATCTCCCAGAACTTCTGAGGAATGTTCGTCTGGCCTTGCTTCCTTCTGAATGCCTCAAGGAAGCCTTGGCTTGTGAGGACTTGATTATGGTGGATGAAAGGAACAAGCTTGTCTTGGACGAAGCCATTCAGTGCAAGAAGAAGATCCTCCAGAACGATGGGGTGGTCACCAGTCCCTGTGCCAGGCCTCGCAAAGCCGGGCACACCTTGCTGATCCTGGGAGGACAGACCTTCATGTGTGATAAGATCTACCAAGTGGATCACAAAGCGAAGGAAATTATCCCCAAAGCAGACCTGCCAAGCCCACGGAAGGAGTTCAGCGCCTGTGCCATTGGCTGCAAAGTCTACATCACCGGAGGCAGGGGCTCTGAGAACGGGGTCTCAAAGGACGTGTGGGTGTACGACACCGTTCACGAGGAGTGGTCCAAAGCTGCCCCCATGCTGATAGCTCGGTTCGGGCACGGCTCAGCCGAACTGGAAAACTGCCTCTACGTGGTCGGAGGACACACCGCGGTAGCTGGCGTCTTCCCCGCCTCGCCTTCCGTTTCCTTGAAGCAAGTAGAGAAGTACGATCCCATCTCCAACAAGTGGACCATGGTGGCTCCTTTGAGAGACGGAGTGAGCAACGCGGCGGTGGTGAGCGCCAGGCTGAAGCTCTTCGTGTTCGGTGGCACCAGCATTCACCGGGATATGGTGTCCAAAGTGCAGTGCTACGACCCGGCCGAGAACCGCTGGACGATCAAGGCCGAGTGCCCGCAGCCCTGGCGCTACACGGCGGCTGCCGTCCTGGGCAGCCAGATTTTCATCATGGGAGGGGACACGGAGTTCACGGCAGCCTCCGCCTACCGCTTCGACTGCGAGGCCGACCAGTGGACACGCATTGGTGACATGACGGCCAAGCGCATGTCCTGCCACGCCCTGGCCTCGGGCAACAAACTCTACGTGGTGGGGGGGTACTTTGGCACCCAGCGGTGCAAAACGCTGGACTGCTACGACCCCACCTCAGACACCTGGAACTGTATCACGACCGTGCCTTACTCGCTCATCCCCACAGCCTTCGTCAGCACCTGGAAGCACTTGCCGTCCTGAGGAGCGGCAGGGCTCGGGGGCTTGTAGCCAGGAGGTCCATAAGGTAAGGGGCTCCTCCTCCTCAGCTGAAACCTGCTGTGCAGCCTCAGTGCTGTCTGCACACACCACGCCAAGGGGTTCAGGGTTGCTCACATTTTCTGAGGAGGGTACAAATAAAGGGGGGATGTGGCACCAGAGAGCAGTGATCAGCTCTGTAATGCTCTGACTCTAGCTAGCTCCCAGCTTTCTCTTGTTTCCAGGTGAGCCTCCCAGTATCTTATCACAGTACATAGAGGTAGGAAGGGACCTCAAGAGATCATCAAGTCCAACCCCCCCGGCCTCCTGCTACTTAGGGTAGTCTGCACAGGAATGCATCCAGGTGGGCTTTGAGAGTCTCCAGAGAAGGAGACTCCACAGCCTCTCTGGGAAGCCTGTTCCAGTGCTCCATTACCCTCACTGTAAAGAAGTTTCTCCTCATGTTGAGGTGAAATCTTCTATGCTCAAGTTTGAACCCATTGTTTCTTGTCTTATTACATCTTACCCACATAGATAGTAGGAAGCAGGCCATAGCTCGTCTCCCCGTTCTTCAGCCTAGCTGGGTGTGCCAGCATCACCCTTCCACATGTGGGTGGGTAGGGAAGGGCAAATATGTCCCTGCCTGCTGTCACAGCTATTCACCATGGTCTGCATCCTGCATTCAGGGGGTTAAGTTTCTAAAAGCACTTGCTTGAGTCCTAGGAGATAGGAGGGCCAGAAGTGCTTGGGAAAAGTCTCCGTAATTCAATACTTTTGCTGAGTGTCTGGGGGATGAATATGCAGGCAAGTGACCCTTGGGATGCTGGCAAACCCTGGATCTCTTTTTGTGCTCTCTACTTACACTTCAGTGAGCAGCAGAAGCTTAGCAGCCGTGGTGCATTTGATGGTCTTCGTGTTTATTTCATGCCCAAAATGTTGCTTGTTAAATCAGAACTTCTGAGACTTCTGAGTGGGAGGGAAGAGGGTTTGTAACCAGAAAGATGTGATTATCAGTGTTTTGGGGGTTGTGAGAGCCAGGAAGCTGGTGGAACCTCCTGATGTCCTGTCTCACCCTAGTGCTCTGTTTCTTGCTTGCTCAAGGAAGGTGCTACTGCAGTGCCACTAGTATAGGGCTGTTGGTTCCTCCTCTTGCCTCCCCAGTGGTATGTTTGGTTGCCATTCTGGTGACCAGTTTGACTCCAGAGCTTGGCATGTCTTCATCAGTCTGTGCTGAGATGCAGCTGGCCAGGCAAATGCCAAAAACCTCTTCTCACCAAAAAAAAAAAAAAAAAAAGCCAAACCCCTCTTTCTCATTGTGAAAGCAGGTATTGATATGGGCCACACTTGGGTGGCATCATCTTCCCAGGAAGTCTGTAACACCTCTGCTAGTGCAGTCTGCAGGCTTCACAGTGCCAGCAGCACACACAGCCCTGATTGAGTGGTTGGAGCCTCCACCCCAGCCAGCTGATGGAGCTGGGAAACCCTCACGTCTGGGGGTGGGACTGACAACCTTCCCTTACAGTTCTGTTTGGAAAGTGGGAGCTGTGGAGAGGGAAATTCTTCCATGGACTAAGCAAAATACACTTCACTTAATACAGGGAAGAAGGAATGCTGCCCAAACCCTCTAACACTCTCTCACTTCCCTGCTTCCCACTTGGTGTGGTTGGTGTGCCTGGGAACCACCCAGTGGGTGAAGTTACTGGCTTTTCCCAGTGATCATCTCTTTTGATGCCAGCTGGGAACCAAGGAGTTGCTCCTGGCACCTCTGCTGGGTGTTTGCCCAATGTGACCACCTGCTTTTCTCAGGTGGGGGTTGGGAGGGAAAAGCACCCAGAGCTTTATGCTGGCCTTTGATTTGTGAAACACCTAGGTTTAAACATGGATTGGACCATAATGAGGGCAGGGAAAGAGTGGAAAGGGTTAAAATGAGCTCTCTGAGAGCTTTCCTAGCACTGGAAGATAATGGCCTTTCCAAATTCTCCTCCTCAGGCGTTGCCTAGCATCTGTCACAGTGGCTCAGTAATCTAATTAACTGCCACTCAGCTATTAAATATTGCAGCAAGGAGTGTGAGGACTCCATCATTTTCAGCTCAGGTCAATGGGGCCTCCCTTTAAGAGCCATCCTAGAGCTGAAAATTAATTTTCTCTGGTAGCAGATGTTGAGCTGTAATAGTCAGACACAGCAGTCACACAGTTGGGAATAGGAACAGGGAATATTTTTGAGGTGGGAGTTGATTCTTCAGCTACCTAATAAAAAAGCTGTCTGCAAAGTCACAGAAATGTTATTTTCCTCTCCTGCCTCTCTTTTCTTATCTTTTTTTTTTTTAACTCCATACTGTATTTGGGTTGATCAGACCTAATAAACAGCTGTGTGGGGATTGTATAGAGATTTTATTGTTTCCCTCCCTCCCCCCCCACTTTGTAATCTGGAGCCTGGTACAAGAAAACTGGGAACTGTAATATGCCAGCCTCCAAATCAAACAGTGAACAGTCCCTGTGTGAGGGTTTGCTGTGCTTTTTTGGCTTGGGTTCTGCTCTTTGCTTAAAAGAAGGCTTTAAAATATACATTAATTCCTGCCAGACGGAGTGTCTCTTCACCTCATTTTTCTACACTTGGTTGGTTTTGGGTGGGTTTTTTTAATTTTTTTTTCTTTAAAAAGTTAAGTTGGTGTTCTAGCCTCAGCCACCATGACAGCTCCTTAAATAAAGCACCAAGCCAAGGCAATGAAGGCCAGAGCTGAATGTCTCCTACGTGCACACATTGCCCACGCCACACCAGCTGCCTTCCACATGCTTGCCTTGGCTGTCCTGGCTGCACCAGTGCCAAACCTGGCCTCAGGGACTGGGCTGACTGCCCCTAGGGTCCTATGACCACCCTGTCAGCAGGGCTGGCCAAGGCCAAGGGCTTGCAGCTCTCACCATGTAAGGTCTTTGCTGCAACAACCACTTTAGTCCCTGTGGGATCCTTCCTCAAGTAGGGACACCCAGAAGGCAGCTTTGCCAGCACATGCCCAGCTGCTGGTGTGCCTTGGGAATGCTAATCCTATGGGAATCTCCCTCCACTGGAGAAGTCTCAGGAGAGACCATTCAAGTTGCCCTCAGAGCAGAGCAAGTTGTGCTGGTGGGGAAAGGCCTGGGCAATCCCAAGGCAGGAAATAGTGCTTTGTACTGATGAAATAAACAACCCTTTCACCTGTCAGGCTCTGAGCTGCATTTCTGCTGGCCCTGAAACCCAAATAATATGTCCTTGAAAAACACTAATCACAAAACAGGAGCCTGCGTCAAGCATAAAACTGATCAGCTGGAAATGCTTCCTCTAGGGCATGGCCTTTACCCTTCCCAGCTGGAGCCAGGGCACCTTTCCACAGAAGCCCCAGAGCCCCTACCAGGGGTGCCCTGTGACATTAATCTAGTGCTTATTACCTGCAGTTAATTCCAGGGATCAGGGGTGATTAGCAATATGAAAAGTGAAAGCCTGGCCTCCTCCCACCTGTGGTGCTGGAGCCCCAAGGAGGAGAATTGTTACAAAAAGGAAATAAAATACTGAACACTTGACTAATAAAGACTCTCTGTGTTTAGTAACATAAGCAAAGCCCAGCCAGGAGCTTGGGGTATGATGCTGGGTGGTCTGTTCAAGTGACAATTGATGGGGACAACTCTGCACCTCCCAGGAGGTGACTTCAGGCTGTGCCAGGAACAGGTTCTCCAAGCTGCCTGTCTCCAAATTAAAAGTGGTATCTGCAAACTGGCTGAGTGTGACACTCTGATTCACATGGGGCAGACTCAGATGGGCTTGGGCTTCAGCTGGGGGTTGGGATGGTCACTGGGGACAAGGGAGCTGCAGATTGCTTGGTCCAGGTAGGGAAGAAGAAATGGAGAGGAGAGACACTGCATTCCTCTGTGCTGCCTCCTGAGCCTCAAATACTGCCCTGGATGGTGTCAGAGTTCCCAACTCAAAACAAATGGGGATGAGCCAAACCCTGTAGCAGCCAGGAACCAGGGGTTTCCCTCCCACTGCCTTCTTCCAGCTCCTGCAGGACCTTCCTCACAGTCTGAGGCACAGGGAACAGCCTGGTGGCCGGGCATCCCTGAGGCACCTGGAGTACCTGGGGCTCACATGAAAGCTCACAGCCCATTCCGTGTTGGCTTTAGCTCCTGTGAGGGCTGTGGGGTGGCACCAGCAGCCGGTGCTTGCTGTTGGGTGGGTGCTGAGTGGCCAGAGCCACAGGGTTTTGAGGCTGCTCTGGCACCTGAAAGCTGAACTTTGGCCCCAAAACTCCTGCTGCAAGGATTCGGGCAGCATGCCAGGCCCAGAGCTGTAGTCTGATAGTGTGGTCACACCAACTGTCGGCTCAGTTCAGTGGCTCTTCCTGGTTATTTCATTAATTACAGCTCAGATAACGAGCTGTTTGCCTGGCTTGGCTTCCCTTCCACCTGGAGCAGCACATGGTCAGCTTTTACCTTGCAAGAAGCTTCAAGGTTTCGGTCCCTTGTAGCTCTCCTAATTCCATCCTGAGCCTTGTTCACAGATGGGCATCTTCACGTGCAAAAGCCTGCAAATGGCAGCCTGAAAAAAAAGAATAAAAACACCCTCAGGATAATCTCCTGGCTCCTAAACTCTGCAGCTCACCTGCCTGCTGCTGGCTGGCTTGCTTGCAACCTGTTACAAGCTCACTAGTATTGCTGGAACAAAGTCACAGCTGGTTTCTTTCAGCGGCTCCTAGGGAAACCCATTTGCATGTGTATAATGGCGAGGCTGGATAAACAGGGACTGCAGTTTGCTGCTGCTGCTGCTCTTTCCAAGAGGTTGGTTGTCTCTGAAGCCAGTTTATCAGGCAGTGTTGGAAGGGAGTGGCTGGCCTGGGGAGGAAAGTGGATGAAAATCAGGCTTTTCCTAACCCTGGGCAGATGGAAACATGTGCAGTCTGAGCTCGGCCCCAGACTGGATTAATCAACCCCTTGGAAACGTCAGTCATATGGAAGGTTTTGGAGCAACCTGTGGAAAAAGAGAAAAAGGGTCTTTTTGTTTTGCCTGTTCCCATTCTTGGGGCCTCCTCCCTGACCTAAAAAAAATCCCAAACCCTAAACCTCCATTTCCCTCAGCTTTTCATTCCCATGTCATATCCAAGGATGTTTTCTGGCTGGCTTTGCCTAACATCCTGGTGCTCTAAGAACTGCCCAGCTCCCTCTCCCCTCTCCTGCTAAAGCAAAGCACACTCCAAGCCCCAAATAAACCAACTGCTTTCTACCTCCACCCATCTCTGGGGTTCAGGGTGGGGGGGTTATCCCACCAGCTGCCAATGTGAAGCCCATTTTCTGTTGCTTCCCTGCATGGACTGAGCCAAGCATTAAGCCTGCTAATGAGCTTTCTCTTTCCCTCTCCAGATGCCAGCATCACATCCATGTCCCCTGTCTTTGCAGCCAGAGCTGACACAGTGACCAAGTCCTCTCCTGACTCTGAGGAGCCTTTTGCATCCCTTCCTGGCATCAGGAGCAGGAGGCACAGCCGTCCCCACCACCAGCATCATCTCAAAGGGGCCACCCAGCCCCGGCACTGGCTGCTACATGGGGATGGCAAGGAGCCAGGAGCTGGGGACTGGGGGCATGGGGAGGTGGCAGGTGTGCACCAGGCTGCATCTCTTGGCAAGCACAGTGTGGGGTGCCACCAGGTGCTTCTTGTTACTCGTCTGGGGGATCGAGAGAGATGAATTTGTGTTTCTGAAGGCAGTGGACTTACCATTGGCAGTTGCTGCCTGGGGGACTTGGAAGTGTGTTTTTGGCAGGGAGCAGGGACTGGCAGCACCTGGCTCTCCCCATCCTCCGGCCTCGCCACAGAGGCAGCGACGGGTGAAACATTAAAGCTTGGGATGGCTGCCAGCAGCGCTGGGTGCCACGGTGAAGCAGGGCAGGTGCCTTTGGTTTGCTGCTTTGGGCCTTTCAAATATTACTTCTTTCCCCTTTCCGTGGTGCAGCCGGTTGTGACTCGGTGGCAGGCCGGGCAGCTCCTCGCATGCAGCTGCTGGGAAGAGCTCTGCAGCTCTGTCAGGCTGCCAAGGCCCCGGCACCGCTGCCGAGATGTTCTCCAGATAACCAGAGCCATGCTTCTGAGCTCCCCCACCGTGCTGGCGTGGGTGAGGGCGTCGTTAGCAGGAGAGCAGAAGCACAGGTGTGCCTTGGGAGAGGGCATCTTGCCCCTAGTGGGGCCTTGGACTTGGGGAGCATGGCAAGGCAGGCTGGGGGTGGATCCCCTCCTTGCCACCATGCTGCACAGTCCAGCTTCACCTTGGCGAGCCACCAGCCGTTCTGGCTGGGCATCGCTGCGAGCACTTGGGCTGGAGCTGCCCTGGGTTATCCATACAGGTCAGGTTCATCCGTGCATGAGCCGTCAGCCCAGATCCCTCCTCGTGCAGGCTGTGGAGGAAGGCACATGGATTTTGGCTGTTGATCCAGGGATGCAGCTCCTGACCAGCCTCCTTCAGGGCTGGCCGCTGCCAACGACCAGTGCAGCACCGCCCCAGCATCCCACTTCCCTCTGCAGCAGCTCTAGTCCTGCAGATGCTCCGGGCTTGCCTTTTGTCCCTGGATTAGGTTACGCTGTAGCCTGGCCAGCTGAGTGATGCAATGTGATGAAAGGCCTTGACACAGCTTCAAACAACAGAGGTCTTCCCGGAGCAGTGAGCAGCCGGCGCTGCCGAGGAGAGCACAGGTTGTGCCCAGCCAGCCCGTGGTGCTCTTTGAATGATGTTTATTTACATCTTCTACTCATCTCTTTTGTTTCTGTTTTTTTAGTCGTTTTTTTGGGGGTGGTTGTTTCTTTTTTTTCTTCTTCAGCTGTTTGTGAACTTTAATAAAAATGATGACCTGGGAAACCATCTGTGTGTTTTTCACAGGAGTCTTCATTCTTAAGCAAGTTGGATTTAGGTCTAATAACAGGGCCAAGGACTAATAACAGGGTTGGGGCTTGGTGGGGCGGTTCACAAACAACCTCCTAAGCAACCAGCCCTAATTATTGTTGCTTCAGCGCTTGGGAAACTGAGGCACAAAGTCAAGTGTCTTGTCCAAGGTTGGTGGTAGATCTGGGAATAAAGTCCAGGGCTCCTTGTGTCCTGAGGACCTATGTGTCTCCTTCTCCGTAGCTCCCTTCTCGCTCATCTTGACAGTGCCATGATTTCAGGAACTCTGCAATGTTAACACCTGCCAAATAGGTTGAGGGGGCCTGGCCCAGACACCGCAGGGGCAGCCAGTAAGTAATTCCTGAGGAAGAGGAGAAGAATTCATGCTTCTGTTTTCCATATTTGCTTTCACTTGGCTGCTGCAGCTCCCAAGAAAGGGGCCTATTGACAGTCGGGATAGGCTTTCCAGCTGGGGCTCCTGCTCATGCTTCTCTTCCATATGCATCTCACCCCATCCCAGAGGAGCTGGGGACTGATTCAGCCCTGCTTTGGGAAGGCTCTGGGCTCTTCCTGGATCTGGGACTAGCAGCTCCAGCTTTGTTCAGACCTGGGAGCACAAAAGCATTGCTCAGAGCAGCTCAGAGGCACCAGGCAAAACACCACAACCTTGCAAAGTCTTATTTGCCTCTTACTATTGGGAAACCTCCTACAGGAGTTATGTGTGGTCTCAGAGGGGTTTGGAGCCTGAATTTCTGAGCTGTAAAGGAGACTGGGAACACCTCTCCTTGCCTTGCAGGATCTGGGTGGACAGCACTGTTAGCCAGCATGAGATGGGCAGATATGAGCGTAAGGCTCCACAGAAGAAACTCATTAAAGAGCCCTTTGGGAAACCAATTCAGGGTAGAAATAGCTGTTTGATGAGCAGGAGAGGGAAAAAGGGAGTGTGTGAATGAAATCCCTTTTAGTTTTGTTGATTCAGGGTTTATATGGGACTCTAGGACTTTAAATACCATCTCAGGAGGCTTTGCAACTGGCTAGCTTTGATAGGAGCCACGGAAAGACCTGCTCTTTTGTATTTATTCTGGAGCTTGCCTGAGAGACAATTCAAAAGCAATCAGCAGCTGCTGTGACAGCAGCAACATGTTGCTATGGAATTAAATGCCATGCAAAATACAAAGGTTTCTTGGTTAGCAGCAACAAAGTAAAAGGGGTGCAGGAGATGGAAACGGATACAACAGTCAGAATAAAGCTTCTGCCAGAGCAGGGCTAGATTTTAACAGAGAGGTGCAGGGGAAGAAATGTAAACAGGCTTTGTTTTGCTTTTTGAAAGGAGCTTTTTCGCCGCCTCAGCAGGTCACACTCAGCTTTGTCTGGGAGCAAGCACTTGGGAAAGAGTCTTGCCTAGTGGCATTGCAGGGGCTGTATGTTCCCAGGCTCCTGGCAGACATACCCTTATGCTATAGCTGGCCCTCACTGCAGGGTGTCCAGAGCTTAGACAGCTTCTCCACAAGGAGCCCAGCATGGAAATCCCCCAGAAGTGCAGGGGTCTGTCAAGGATTTGGCCCTTGCATGGCAGCAAACTGCTGCAGGCAGACCCAGGCCACCAAACTGTGGCTTGTTACACACCTACCGCCCACCTTGTTTGGCAGGGGCCCAGTCCCACTGGAGAGCTTGGACAGGACAACTTTTATCCCACCCTCTGGGCCCACCTGAATGTTGCTCATGGACACTCTGCACCTCAGTTCCCCAGCTCTGTAACAGGTGCTTATCCCTCTCCAAAAAAACAAACCAAACCAAACCAACCAAACAAAAAACAATCAAAACCCAACCAATCAAACAAAAAACACATTTGGAAGGAGAGGGCAGAGAAATGCTTGGAGATGGCCCCAGGAAGGCAGATAGCAGGACCAGACCTCTCCCAGGCCCAGGCCTTGGGACCTCCATCCTCAGGGACTGACAATGCTGAAAGTCCCCAGCTGCGAAAGGCTGATACTCCTATGTGTTATTTAAGCGAAACTCATAGTGAAGGCACTATGGTTTTTAAATATGCACTTTCCCAGCCTGACCTCAGCTGCCCTTGAAATAATACTATTGTGCAGTGAAGCCCTACGGGGAATTATCATCTGATCTCACTCTCCCTTTGTCATTAGAGTCAATTAAAAGCAGAGTAGCTGGTGATTTAATACCTCCGGTGTCTGAGGAAGCCCCACATCCAACCAGAGGCTGGCTCTGGCATTTTAGACACATAATTGGAGTGGAGGAGTGTGTTGGGTTTTTTTGTTGTTTTTTTTTTTTTTTAACAGCCACCCAACACGATTTCAAATTCATCCACGTCTGTACAGAGCACTGAAGCCTCATGTCCTGGGCTTGTCATCTTCTGCACATTAATTATTGCATGGCACGCTCTCCTTTGCAGCATGGTCCATAGCAAATTACATTCCCATTTCCCATGCACCTTCTCCTTGGGCTAAATCCAACACATTTTAGCCTCTGAAGAGGGTCCAGGCTCACAAACTGTCCCCCAGGAAACACTGCTCACAAATGAAGTTAAGCTGCCAAGAGCAAGAGAAACTCTTGCCCCCAGCTCCCCACAACCAACTGGAACTTTAACCTGGGTCCCCTCACTCATGCTCCAGTGCAGAGCAGGAGCCTTTTGGGTACAGGCAGCACTGCTAAGAGGCCCCAGGATGGGAGCCTGCAGCAGGGACTTCTGGTGGGAGTGAATAGCAGAGGCTGAGCTCATTCATTCCTCCTTCCTTACAATCTCCCTTTTCTTTCCGTTTCACCACCTCCTTATTTAACATCAGGAGCTGTTGTGCAAAGCCATCCAGGCTGTTTGCAGCAGCATGACCTACTTTACCGCACCGTCCTGACTTCCTCACTGGAAGGGCCAGCCCGGAGCCCACCCAGGCCATTCAGCGTTTCTCAGCTGAATAGCAAATCCAATTAGGTGGAAGAAAGCTTGGCTTTCACGCTGTCAGCGCCTGGACATCTCACTTCCCTCTCCTCAGCACAGGCTGCAGTGTTGATGGCTGTGTCTCAGAGCCGCTGGGGACAAGGACCCCTCTGTATTTGTGTGTGAAGATGGGGGAAGGGCTCAAGAGGACTGATCCTGGCTATTCAACCTGGGTTTTCCTTCCTCCCGTCGTCCCCCTGGGACCATGCAGCTCAGGAATCAAATAATGTGTGAGTCTTGAGTGCTGGCTCTCTTGGGAAGCCCTCCCTTCCTAGCTGTGGCTGGAGGAATGGTCCAGGACCATGCCAGGATGGCAGCACTGGTGCTTGTTAAAGAGCTGCTGGCACTTGCAGCCAAGATGTGATTTACTAACCCACAGAAAACCCCATCTCTCAGTCCCAGCATCACACCTAGCCCCAGCCCTGCAGCGTCCTCCAGAGAAAACATCACACCTCTGCCCTCTGCTCCTCTCCTTACTCTCTTTTTCCATCCCAAAAGGGATCCTTCTTCCCACAGCCACCAGCAGGCAGCCAGGACGCTGGCTCTGCTCCGTCATGGGGAATATATTAAAAGGATAAGTAGGAATAAAACAGGGAGAAAAAAAAAAAAAACAGCTTAAGGACCATCAGGAAAAGCCCTTTTAGTGTCTAACCTCCTTGGTGGATGGGATGGACAGACAGCCCTGACATGAGTCCAGTAGCACTGAACCCGCAGCATGTTGCCACCTGGCTCTGCAGCAGGTGCAGGAGGTGGTGGAACACCCATGACCTCATTTCTGGGGCGCTGTCTGGAGGTGTCAGACACCCACACCCCAGCCGGAGCCGCTTACGCTCTGTCGGCCGCTGCCCTGCACCCAGCCGAGCACCAGCCGCGTCCCGGTCCCCTGCGCTGCCCACGCTGACACCCCGCCGGGCATGCGGCTGCTCCGGGGCTTCCCGCAGGGCTCTGCTAATGACTCACCGCTCCTGCTCGGCTCTAATTAGGCTCCCGTCTAATTAGGCTCGCTGGAAAGATGTGGCCGGTGAGAAGCAGCTCTTCGGTGGATGGCAAGGAGAAAGAAAGAGCGTCTGGAGACGCCGAGTGCCCGAGGGAGGGACGCCAGGCTGCGGAGAGAGGTCAGAGGGATCAGGAATTGCCAGCAGAACTACATCTGTGCGAGGAACGAGCAGCGTGGAGAGAGGAGCGAGCAAAGGGACTTCAAAACAGTCCCTTCCGTGTACCCTCCCGGGGCCCAGCCCTGCCGCTTTAGGGAGCAGGAAACAACCCTGGGCTCCAACCCGCTGGGGACGCCTGGCTGGGCCGCCGGGGTGTCCTACAGCCAAGAGCCAAGGGGCTGTTTATAACCTGTCCAACAAGTGATCGACCTGCCAAAGCAGCCCCAGGATGCAGGGAGAGAGGGACAGGGCTGTGCAGGGACAGCAGGACAGGGGGAGCCAGTCCTGAATCTGCAGCATCCTCCCCTGAGCCACCCTGCAATGGAGGGCAGAAGAGAGGCTCTGGAGCAAAGCTTGTTTGGGGGTATTCCAAGAGCTGTAAAATTAGCTTTTGGGGAGACATGAGGGGTGCCTGCCCATCCCTGTGAGGGCTGGGAGTGCTCACTGGTACAGGCTCTCCTATCAGTTGCTAGTATCATTTCCCCCATACTTGTAACACGTTCCAACCCCAAACAAATCACATTTGCAGTGTTGAACATCCCTCTAATTATCAAAACCCAGATGCCTTCTACAGCAGAGGGAAGCCTTTCCTTTACTGTTCCCTTTATATCTGCTCCCAAGTGCTAAAAGAGCATTTCCAAAGATCCTCTTGATCCTCTCCTCTGCCTGTTAATGCTCCTTTTAGAGTCCCATGCTTGTGTAAGGATCCTCTATGACCTTTTTGAGGTGGAGGTGCCAGTGAAAATGCAGACACATCCAGATGATGCACTACCATGTGGCCCCCAAGAGAGCTCTTGCTCTAACCTTGATTTCTGAGGAAAAGTCTAGGCTGAGCAAGAAAGACGGGATGCTCAGAAACACATCACTGCTGCTTGGGGGACCATCTGAAAGAACTGACCCACGTGGCCTGGGGGAGAACATCTATTTAATCATCTTAGCCATGCCAAAATGGCTCAGAGCAGACTGCAAAAGGAAAGCAGGTTTAGGGTATTCAAATCACCACACAGAGATAGCTTGGAGAGGTTGGGGCCTTTAGTTTCCTCCTCTGCAAAGGCAATTTGCATTGCATGCCCAGGCTCCCCTTCAGCCTGTGGTTTGGTTTGCACCGTGCAGGACCAGGGAAGCTCACACTGCCTGGTTTGCTCCCCACCCTGACCTTTCCCTGGCAGGAGCTTGACTCAGCAAGTTGGCTTGTCTGCATGCAATTTGTCATCAGCAAATGTGCTCTTCCTTCTCCTGTGACCACTGCCCATTGTATCATGGCAGCCTGGTGAACCACCACTGCCAGCAGCAGCATCTTGCCCTTCTAGCAGCAGCAGCTGCTGCTGTTTCACCATAGCACTGTGAGGGCAGTGGTAAAGCAGCATTGCTTCTGTTGGGCATCCAGGCTGCAGACAAGAGGGGCCAGAGGGAAATGCACTCACACCACACAGAGGAGCCGACAGCCCAGCAAAGGCTTTCGTTCACTTTGATAAATAGGTGAGGTGGGAGGACTGGGAATGCAAATAAAAGGAGAACTACTGAGCAGCCGTGGAGATAAAGGAGCTCTTTCATCTCCTGTCTCACACCCAGGCTGCTCAGAACAAGTGCTGCGTGACAGGGAGTAGGTCTGGGTTCAGTGACACAATCCAGGGTTTTGGAACAGAACGTGCAGCGCAGGCACGAGGAGAGGGAAAACACAGGCAGTGCACTGCTGGCTAACGAGGCACAGGAGGCTGGGCTGGCATTTCCTAGTGCCTGTTAAGGAAAAGCCCAAGCAGTGTTGTGTGCTGAAGGCCTGAAGGCTTTGATCATTACATTTGATTCTCCTCAAGCCTCTCATCTCACCTCTGAAGACAAGTGAGATAATAGATGGAAGTGAAGCCATTCTTCTGCCTCAAAATCAATATGCAGAGGATGAAGGCTGCAGGTGTCCCTGCCCCTTCCTCCTGGGCAGAGGATGCTCGAGACTCATGTAGGAGCAGCAGGACAGAGGCAGCTGTGATCACTTCTACAGGTAACACAAAATGATGGTGCAGAAGCTCCAGCCATTGCTGTCCTTGCTGCGGAGCATACCCTGCTTCGGCTCTGTACTTTTGGCACCCTCTTCTGCCTGGACTGATGCCTGCAGCAGTGGGAACACCACGTACCTTCACCTCCCCAGGCAGGAGGAGCGATCCAGATGCTGTCTGTAGCTTTTCTGTTGGCCTCCTCTTGCAGGGAACGTGGAAAATCTGAAAAGTACACTGCATCACAGGGGCAAACATCCCTCCTGCTCTCCCCATCCTCATCCCTGTGCTGAGATGAAGCCTCTTCTCCTTGATGACAAACAACAGGACCAGAGGAAATGGCTCCAAGCTGCACCAGGGGAGGTTCAGACTGCATATGAGGAAATATTTCTTCACTGAAAGGGTTCTCAAACACTGGAATGGTCTGCCCAGGGCAGTGCTGGAGGCAGCAGCCTGTGGACCTGGCGCTTAGGGACATGGTTTAGTGTTGACCCTGCAGTGCTGGGTCGAGGGTTGGACTGGGTGAGCTTGGAGGTCTCTTCCAACCAGATATATTCTGTGCTGTCCAGTTCTGTCAGCCAAATGAGATTAAAAACTCTACTGTCTAGGATTCTGCTGATGACGCAGAGCTCCTTCAGCAGGTTACAGAACTCTAGGACAGCAGAAGCAGCCACCAGCCTGCCGCTCATCTCAGCTTACAGAGCTGAAGTGGCTGAGATAAGGGCTGTGACACTTCCTCTTGTAAAAAGATGAAAAGCCTTGTGTGTATATGTGTGTGGGAAAACCCCAATGAGCTGAATATCATCATGGCCATATGTGCCCTTCAGCAAAAGGCAAAGCTTCTCAGAGAAGGAAAGTAGGAGTCCAGTGGGTTCATGCTGGGATCTAGATGATAAAAGCAATGCAAACATTTGATTACAGGTTAGGGTTGAGTCTGTTCACTCAGCCACAGTGCAACAAAGTCAACAGCAGAAAGACCAAAGGCTGAAAATAAACTGACCAGAAAACTCAGACTTAAAATCAAATTTATTTAGAGGAAAAAAAATGACTTTACAAGATGCTGGTAACTAAAAAGGAAGATAAATAAAAGCCTGTTACAAAACCTAATGGTTTCTGGCAAGTTACAGGAAAAAAAAAATGAAGAATTTTACAGTCAATAACCTGCTCACTTTGTACATAATTACAAATTAACATACAGCAATTAATTAGGTTTTACCCTCTTTAAAAAAAAAAAATAAACCTTTCCCCCCCACAAACATTTTTTTTCCTCTCCTTACTGGGTTCCACATGAAAATGCAAAGCATTTTTCTTTCTTTCTTATTTTTGTTTTAAGAAACAAACCAAAAGCAGAGGTATATCAGGTTATTTGTAATACACCTCCTCAACGCTCTGGGAATTACTCAAGTGCATTCCATATTAGTACAAAACAAACACCAAGGCTAAACTTTAACCACAGGCGAACTGAACTGGACAGAAGATTTATTTTGGGTTGTTTGGGTTGGGTTTTTTTTTTCTTTGTTTGTTTGTTTTTCCTTTTGAGTGTTTAATATCAGTAAAGAAAATAGTAAAATACTTTAGAGCATGGAAAGGATGGATACCTATAGACAGCTTAAATACATACTAAGCTTATAGCTGTATGCCAAGCAGTGAATGTTATCCTGTTTCCCTCTTCCCTCCCCACACCCCTCCCCCCAAAAGCAGTGGAAGCTGAATATATCTGGGCAAAGCATCAGTGCCAGTGAAATGCATGTGGGAAAGAAAGGGCACCAAGCCCTGGAGAGGCAGGTGGGAAGGGAGCTTTCTGCTTCCCACCACTGAAGAGCAGGAGGTGTAAGAGATGAAGCCAGTTCAGCTCGCCTATCCTTAAAACTTAGCTGCATCATTGGATCAAGAATCATCAGTTGCTGCCCCTTCTGACAAACAAAGCAAGAGCTGTGAGCAGCAGGGGAGGGTAGTTTGTTTTTTTTTTTAACTGAAAAGGGTGCCTTAAATTATGTCAAATTCCCACACCTGGCCAGCAGGCAGAGTAATTTCCAGAGTTCTAGTTAACAAGGAATGTTTGGTGGGATTTTAGCAGATACCCTCTTGTGCCCCCTGCCCAGTGCACTCTTGCACTCTGCCACAGATATCCTAGACAGCTTCCTTGGGATTTGGCACCTGATGAACCTCTTCTTAATTGGTGGCATTTGAAAGGACTGGATTTGGGTGTTTCAGCAACAGCTTCACAATAGCCTAGTGCCTCGAGGAAGGTGCACAGATCAGGCTCTGTGAGTACTCTTGCCTTCAAGAGGCAGTGCAAATCTGCACAAGCTAATGGCATTACTGTGCTTCCCAGCAGTGGTCAGATTTCAAGGTGAAGAGTCCACCCTAAGTGGTGGTTGAGAGCTCCTGCCCCAGGGATGGCACCTGGGAGGTCTCTCAAGGGCCTGGACAGTCAACAGCTTAGTGCATAGAAAGGGCCTCACTTGTCTGGTTCCATCCCCCACACCTCCCTTGCTCTGGGCTTCTCCAAGGAAAGGGTGGTGGTGGGCAAACCACTGGCAGGACTGCTTCCCTACCAGCAGCACTACCCATTGTGAGGAAAGGTGATGGTGATACCAGCATGGGCTCTCCCAGGGGATGTACCTGAGCCATCAGAAGCCAGTTCCTCTGGTCCTGCCACTCACTCTGTCTGCACTGGGACTGCAGTCAGGCTCACACCCACTTTGGTCTAAAACAGTAACACAAAAAGCTTGGCCCTTCCTCCCCTCCTGGGGTAAAGCCAAACCCAACCAGGAACATGCCTACTTGCCTCTTGATTTTGCTGGGATGCAGAGGGGGTTGCAATGGCAAGGCTGATTGTCTCCAGGTAACCAAAATAAAAAGGGACAAGACCAGTTCCATTTAAAGTGCTTTATGGCATCAAACTGACATCAAGATACATGTTGAGATGATCACTTGGTTTAAAAGAAGCTCAGGCCAACCCCAAACACCTCCCTTGAGTCTTGCACCATTTGCTACAGCTACTCTCTCCAGCTGGGGTATTCTGGCACCCCTGGCTGATCCTGACAACTTCTGCATTCATCTGAACTTCCACTCCCACCTCCTCAGTCATTAAACCCCTCTGCTGGGCAGTGATAAAGACCAGACAAAGACAAACCCAAGAAAAGAAATCTGATTTCTCCTCTCCATGAACCTCAAGCACAAAAACCTTCAAGAGCCCTTGCAAGGTCCTCTTCTCCCTCCAACAACAGGGGCTTCCCACAGGCATCTCTGAACCTGCTCTATGTCCCAAGAGCCCAATGCAAAACAGGGTGGTTTGGGGGCTCCAAATGGGATCAAGGGCCCAGCTTTGGGAACCAGACACAGCATCAGGCTGGGCTGCAGCCATAACATGCTTTCAGTAACTGCCGGATGGATGCCAGGCATGGAACTGGAGCAAATGCAATTTTAAGGCCAGGAAAAAAGAAGGCTTTGGGAGAGACAACCCAAGGCAACCTGCAGGGATCAGAGTGGGAATCTGACTCTGGGAACCTATGCCAAGCCTTTCCAAAGAAAACCTGAGAGTGGTGAAATAAAAGACTGAAGACATCAAACCAAGCCCTTGCCTTTCTACAGGTGAAAGAAGGAGGAAGCAGTGTGGGAGTGAAGGCCTCATTCCAAAAAAGTGAATCATGCAGATACATCCTCCAGGGACAAAGGTCTGTCCACCAGAATTTAAGACACAGCTTTGATATGCAGTATTTCTGGTCAGTGTATTTCTGACTCATGCCTGTGGTTTCTTTTGACAAGGAACCCTGGGGAGCTCAGGAGATCACTCAGCAAATGCTGTTTGCGCTTAGGGCACCAAAAGCTCTTTTTGATTTGCACAGGTCAGAAGAGAGAGTCAAGCCAGGCATTCAGCCCTGCTGCCCTGTGTCTCCCTTTTGATGCCCTTCTCAGAGCCAGAGGACATTCCCATGTTGTAAATTCAAGATGTGTTGGGACTAGGGAAAAAGCCAGCAGGATGAAAAGAAACCCTGGCAAAGCTTTTAGAGACTGAGGAGGCCTTTCAGAAATGCTGGGGACCACTCTGTTGACACAACAGCAAATGAGCCATGCACTGCTCTGGTTTCCAAACATTTCAGCTTGGCACATTCATTTTCACAGATGTACAAACAGCAGGGTAGGAGTTGTTTAGTGAAATTATTGTTTTTTCTAATGAAAAAGTTAACAGCACACCACCAGCACTTGCTTGCTCCACCTCCTTTCAGGTTCAGGAGAAGATCTGCCTGGATCTCCCCAGAGAAGTGACCAGACCCTCACATCTCTGCAAGGTCCTCCATGTTTTGCTTTTTTTTTCCCTTTGCCTCCAAGATTTATGTGAAAAACCTTAACAAAATGTTTAAACAAGGAAACTAACTGATAGGAGGAGCCTTGTCTCAAGTCACTGTTGCTTTTTCTAGCTTTTTTTTTTTTTTTTGGCCCCAAAGATGCTCTGCCTTCAAGAAAGCTCTCTGTTGAAATTGTGTAACTCAAGGCATGGCACTGCCCAAACCTGGTTTTGTAGGAACCAGGGAGATAAGAACATTTGATTTACCAATCTCTTGGTAAGAAAACAAAAAAAAAAAAAAAAAAGAGGGAAAGAAAAAAACCAAACAAACAACAAAAGAAGCCCTCAAAACCCTAAACAAAAACAAAGTAAAAAAACCCACCCCAAAATAATAAAAAAATAAACCAGGTAAATGTGTTTTAAAAAAAGAACTCTTTCAAATAAACAGAAAGATAAATATTTGTTGCAAGCCCTGCTTGCAGTGACAAAGAAGCACCAAATAATATTTTAAAAGGCAAAATAAAAATAAATCTGAACCCTTTTTCCTTTCTTCATTTTTTTCTTTTTTTTTTTCCTTCTCTCTTTTTCTTTTATCTTTTGAGTCTTAATGGTTCAGAGAGCTTCAAAAGCAAGCAGGCAGCTTAGGATTCCTGCACTGACCAAGAACAGCCCAGTCTAAGCATCCACCTCACCATCACCATTGCTGAGGCTCAGCAGCACTGAAATCTGAGAACTGCTGTGGGTTAGTAGCTTGTGAGAAGGCAGAGAGCAACCTGAAATTGAGGAGAAATGCTGTGGAGGTTTCTGTTAAAGGAAACCTGGTAGGAAAGGAAATGCACTTGACAGCTTCAAGCTCCGAGCAAACCCTTGAGCTGTGTTGAAGCTGATAAGTGTCTGTACAAATCAGCTGGGGAAATCCCCCTGAGAGGGTTTGGAAGAACAATAACTCTGCAAAGAACTTTGGCTCGCTGCATTTCTCTTCCCCCACTGAGCACATCCCTGCCTTCAACAGCTGTACAAACACCTCACAGGTTGCAGCACAGTGAAAACCACCCTCAGCCCTTCTCCTTCTGCTGACATTTTCACCCAAGAGCCCACAGCGATGGAAAGGGACCTGGCATGCTGGAGCTGGGGACCTGTGCTGTGGTGTTCTTGCCCATGAGATGTATTTTCTCCCCAGCAATGGTTAATAAGTGCACAGTGCTGTATAGGCACAGGGATGAGGAGCTGCCTCTTTGGAGTTCACTCTGCTCACAACACTTGGGCCCCTGAAGTGGTCTGAAATTGCTGCTGTCTCATTCTGTCTTAGAAACGAGCAAGGGAAGCCAACATGAGCCAGAGAAACAGAAGCCCAATGGTATCACAAAAAGTAGGGGAAGAAAAATGCAAACAGCAGAACAAAGGTCCCTAAAAGCAGATTTTCAGCCATCTCTCCAGTAAGTCATCAAGCTTGTAATAAAAGGGTGTCAAATGCAACTGGAGGGCCATATTCTGTCCAAACAAATGATCTTTACTTAGGGGATGGGAAGGAGTGAGCTGGAGCTCAAAGAGATTGCCTAAAAAAAGGTTGCTTAGAGTTGCTCCCACTTGAACACTGTTCTGGCTCCCTGGGGTTGCCTCACAAGCCTACTGAATGTCTCTTTTCAGCATCCTTTTAAACATACCCAAAGATGTTCTGCTTGAGCCTGGAAACAGTTTGACATTTAAATCCTCTGCCCCATGGAAGTATTTTGGAATTATTTGATTTTTTTTTTCTTTTCCCCTCTTCTTCTCTTCTGAGGTTTTGTTTGGAATGCTGTTACTGCTTCCTGGTGTAAGATACCTTTCTGAAACCAGAGTCCATCCACCATCAGCACAGAAGGGGTTACAACAGGAGCAGTAAGGGCAAGATATTTAATATCTACACACTCCCTGAAAGTCATCAGGAATCATGGATCCCCACAGGCTGAGCTAGGCTTGGCTGTACAGACTGTGAGCATATCCCAGTGGATACACAGATGGATAAATACAGCATCTCTGTATGCGCCAGTGTGTATGCATCATTTGTGGAGTCCTAATCTTTCCCTAAATGCTTGGGTTTGGTTACATTCCCCAGAAAAGGGGAATTTGAAGGCACAGACCCCTTAAGGCTATGTTCTCTCATCCTTCAGCAGTAAGAAGAGACAGAAAACATCTATCCCAATCCATTTCACCCAAGCTTTGCACAGAAAGCTGGTACTGTGCAGTCAGCCTCTGTGGTGAGAATCCAGGCAAAACCCCAGGAGAGAGGCCCCTTCCCACCACTCAGCAGACCTCCTAACATGTCTTATTGAAACCCTCCAAATGCTTGTCAGATGCAGGCACCAGCCTCGTGCTGTGGAGCGGGCAGGGAGATGTCCACTGTACCAATGCCGAGAGTGACCAATGCAACCGTCCGTGCTCAGCAGAAGATCTCCTCACCCTCTGGAGGTGCTTCTGATGAGTGAGAATCTGCAGCACACAAAAAAATAAACAACAGGTGGGAATCACTATGGGGATACGGGAATAGAGCAGGCAGAGTGTGACTCTACACACATGGAAATTCTGCCCAACCCCCTGGACACCTTAGAAGATGCCGAGTTGCCTGATGAGCTATCATCAAATTACATCTTGGGATTGCTGAGCTTTCTCCTGTGCAGAAGTTGGAAAACAGAAGTGAGTTAGCATGGTCATCTGAGTGTGAGATCAAACTCAATGTGGGTCATCATAGAATGGTTTGGGTTGGAAGGGACCTCCCCAAAGGTAATCTAGTCCAACCCCCTCCAGTCAGCAGGGACATCCTCCATGAGATCAGGTTGCCCAGAGCCCTGTCAAGCCTGACCTTGAATATGAGGTGCAGAACTAAGTCCTATCAGAGAAAAAACTTGCATTTGTTTTTTTTTCTGAGTTCAAGAGCCATGACAGACCAGCTTGAGGGGAAGGGAAAGGCCACCAGAAGGGTTGTGGGTGTCACTTCCCAACTATGATGGAGTTAACATAGACAGCAATGACACAGGGGCTGCAGCAGCTGGGAGCATGCCAGCAGCAGCTCCTGAGAGTACACACACTGAAGCAAGACCTTTTCCTCCTTGAAGCAGAGCAAGCTGAAAAATAAAGGGAGAATCCAACCAGTGGAGGCTGATCAGGACAGGATGGGAGAGGGAGGGAGCAGCATGTGTCTGCCAGCCCTAGGGGCTGTAGAAGAGACACGAAAGCCCACAGAAGATCCCTTGATGCTGGGAACTCTCCTCATCACAGCTGATCTTCTCCATCCCTGTGCTACCATCCACTTTTAAGGCTAGATTTTCTGACTTGCACAAGTTCACTGGCTGGAAGGAAAGCAACAGCTCATCAACCCTGGAAACACACCTATGACCTCCCCTGGCACTCACCAGACTGTTGGGAGCGATGTCCCCTGCCCTTTTTCTTCTTTTCCTTCTTCTCCTTTGGTTTGGATAAACTGAAGAGGCGAGTAGGCATCTGGGGCTGTTCCTCAGCTGCCTTGTTAGTCTGGTTTGTTGTGCTAAGCAAATGGAAAGTGCTTTTCTCTTTGTGTGTCCTTGAAAGACTGTTCCTTTTGGGGGAGACAGAGAGTTCTGCATCAAAGTGCCCTTGTTTAGGAAGGGAAGGGCTCTTCTGCTTGGAGGAGTCATCCATGCTGGACTGAGAAGAGACTCTTGCAAGTTTCTCATGTAGATTTGAGACCTACGAAGGAAAACAATAGTGTTTCATTGGGACATTAAGGAGGCTAGCAGAGAACCTGGACAGGAAAGGTGTGCCCCAGAGCACTGACAGAGGTTGTTCCTGTGAACATCCAGCCTATCCACCTAGCAAGTGGTCCACATCCAGGCATAGCAATGAGGGAAGAAGCTCTCTTTAGGATGAAGAAACGAAATGTGCGGAGAGTAAAGCTCCAGTCTCTTTTGCTCCTACATGTACTCTGCTATGTATCAACAAGCCAAGGGCAAATATTCTCTAAGATCTCAGTACTGAGACTCACCCTGCATGGTTTGTGCACACAGATGGTGGCAGAGGGCCAAGGAGAAGCGTGCCTCTCCAGGAGGGGAACGCCAGCACCCAGCACCGGAGCGGCATGTGTCAAAGGAAGCCTTCCCAAGCAAAAGATGAAAGCAAAAACGTTTTTCCTCATGGCTTGTTTTTTTTCTTCTTTCTTTCTTTCTTTCTTTTTCTCCTAGCGGCTGTCTCAGGAGGTAATTGAGCCCGCACATGCAAAGGGAAGATCAAAACAGCAGCTCAACAAAGCCTCACCAAGCCCTCTATTAATAGCTCTGCAGTGTCAGTAAGGTACCTGCCTCCAAAAGGTGCTTCCTTCTCTTCCTGCCCCAGGCCTCTCAGCTACTTTACCTTTCAGCCTCTCCCATAGTGTCCATGTCCCTTGTGTGTCTGTGTGTGCTCGATGCTGGAACAGCTTCACTGTGTGCTAGGAAAACTTCTGGCCTGATCAGGAGGGAGCAAATCCTCTGATTTGCTTTTCACAGCTCACTTCTGAGCTCTGCAATTAGCCCATTCAGGCACACAAAGTAATTTCCATTCTGCAATCCAACATTTATCAACTAATTTGGCTACAGCTCTAGCAAAGTACGTTCAGAATTAATCAGTTACAAACAAGCAAACGATCACCACCAGGCTTAAGGACCAAATTCAGCCCATGATGCTTACTCTCCTCAGTCAGACTGTTGCACAGCTATAGAAGAATGAACCCTAGCTTGCTGAAAAGTGCACAGACCAGGATCTGCACAGAATCATAGAATGGTCTGGGTTGGAAGGGACCTCCCAAAGTCATCTAGTCCAACCCCCACTGCAGCAAGCAGGGACATCCATGTGGGCTTTTCTTTCTGGTTGTGGGCAGCCAGAAACCAGAGGCTTTTTGCAGCAGAGCTGAGGACCTTTGCTCTCTGAGCTATGACCAGACTGCAGGTGCCCTGTCTCCTCAGGACAGGAACAACACCCATCTCTTTGCTAGATGGCAAGAATGCTTTTGGAGATGGATGTAAGTGTACCAGCAGCCTTCCCTGCAGTTACCAGCCTTGCAAGTGGCTTTTGTGGCAGCTGGAGGCTGCAGGTAACATACAACACTCAGGCTGTTTGTGAGAAGGACATCTCACCTGCCTGGCTGCTCCCCAGAGCTCAGCATCATTTACCTGGTTGTGGTCGGGCTCCTGCCGCATCTGAGCTAACCGCTCCACGTCCTGCTTGAACTGCACCTTCTCCCTCTCCAGCTGCTTCTGTGCGGCGCGAAGCCTCTCCAGGTCGAGCTGGTAGGCTGCCTTCTTCACCTGCAGCTCCTCTCGTTCCCGCTCCAGATCCTGCCACCCTCTCTGCACCTGCTCCTCTCGCTGGGCCAGGTGGGCCTCCTGCTCCGCCAGCTCCTTCTCCCGGACTTCCCATTCTTTCTCCCTCCTCCGCCTCTCCTCCTGGTGCTGCGTCTGCTGCTTCTTCAGATTGGCCAGCTCCTGGCGCTGCTTCTCCAGGTTGCGCTGCTTCTCCTGCTCCAGCAGCGAGGTCGGACGGAAGAAGCTTCGGCTCAGAGCCCTCTCGCTCAGAGCCCTCTCGCTCAGAGCCAGCTTCTGGTCCTCAATGTAGGTGTCCTGCTGCAGCACAACGCCCTAAGAGGCAGGGGACACAAATCACTGCAGTACCTTCCCAAAGGATAGAAATTCCATTCCTGAAAACCTCAGGGTGCTGTACCAAGTCCCTTCTTCTCACACCAAATTCACAGCTTGGCACTGCTGCCTTATTGGCTGGGCTACCAGGGGATGCAGGCAGAGCATCTCTCCCAGCAGCTTCCCAAACTTGGGTGAGCACTGGTTCACTTGGGCAGCAGCTCATTGCTGTGGGACATTCAGCCATGCAGTGATGTGACAGGCAAAGGGGAAGGAGGGGAGCTGGGGGGCGAGGTGTAAGTAGCTGTTTCTGGCTGGTGGGATGTGCAGTATGCAAAAGCAGGATGGATGGCCAAGCCTACCTGCAAAGCGCTGAGCAGCTTATGGAGGCTGGTAATGGTCTGGAGGACCTGCTGTGAGAAAACAAAAGCACTGCTGTTAGATCTCATTGGGTAGGTATAAACACCCTCCTTTTCCACTGTGACCCACCAATGGATCTGACAAGCTGCATGGTCATCCCTCTGAACCTTCACTTTTCTCACTCTTCACCTCCAGTGACTGCATCATCCCCCAGATCCCCTGAACATCTCTCAGCGTTGCCTAGCATCACCTCCCTCTCTCCTAGCCATTAGTTTGGCAGGGGAGGAAACATCTTCACAAGCACCAAAAGACACAGACCTTGTGGGAACTTCTGGGTTGTCTCTGCAAACCACTTCCCATAGCATCAATTTGCTCAAGAAGCAGCAGAGTTACTAGGATGAAACCCAGTAGTTCACTTAAAAATTTCAGGGAAAGAACTTCAAGGGGCAAAAACAACAAGAAATTTCAAAGTACATGTGGACTGTTTGTACTCTTCCATCCCCAGCTGACCCATACAAATCCCAGTGTCACTGGAAAAACTGCAACACAGCAGGCACACCAGTACAGCAGATGTGTTCATGGAGGCTCTCTGAAAACACAGGTAAACGTGAACACATCGTGCACCAACACAGAGCAAGCTACTCTGGAGCAATGCCCTATCCCTGAACATATTTTTAGCCTAGCAAAAAATTTCTGAGCCTCTCTTTTAAGAAGAAAAATGACCACAGTATTTGCAGTAGTGGCGGGATAACCAGTATTAAGAGAACTGCTTCTTGTTCTGCCATTAATGCTAATTGGGAGTTATGAATGTGTATCAAAGGGAGAATAGAAATCTAATTGCCCCAATTCACTGCACCTGCAACATGAAATTAAACTCCCTCTGTCTGCAGATGCACGACAAACACAGCCCCGAGCATCCTGGTGGTAATTAACCCTTGCTGCCTCTAATCAGCACACATCACCCTGCTGGCAAGCAGATGACAATCAGCAAGCTCCCTGTCTGAACATCCAAGGTTAAGCAAATAAACGACACAGTGAGCTCAGCTTAATGTATTTAAAAGTCTCCATGTGCTTCAGCAAATGAAATGTACTTTCTTCTACATTATCACCTACTGAGACAAATTCACTTGCAACTCAAATGAAGGCAACAGCTGAGCAACGGAATCAATTCTTACCTCGTTATTCCTTTTCAACATGAACATCAGATTAGCATTTCCACCCTGTGAAAAGATCAAAGATTTAATAGGAGGACAAATGAGGAATCATAGCAAATGTCTTCTGAAGCTGAACTAATGACAGACTCATTAAAGCCCACCTCCATCTTCCATTCTGGGAGAATTCATGCATGTTTTTCAGGCAAGTTAAGAATCATCTAAACTCAAATGTTAATTAGGTATCATTTTTGTGGTTAGATGATGGATCGATCCACAGCAAGAATAGGGGCAAGGTTATAGCTGACCTTATCATTTTAATAATGATGCATAATTAAACATATGCTTTAGCTGATCTGCAGACAGATGGCAGATAACCTGGGCCACAAAGGAATACAACTGATTTGCAACGGTTTTCAAGTCAGCATTTTAGCTAAGGCAAAGTGGTTTTGACTGCATACTTCAAGTCTTATTTTATGCTGAACTTATTAGGATTCAGGCAATTTCAAGACTTAGAACTGTCACATCTTCCTGAAATGCTGAAGTGGGCAGCAGAGAACCCAGAAGCACTACCTTCTTTAAAATGCTGTCCGACTCTGTTCTTCGAAGGTCCTGAGCATCATCACCTTCATCTTTTGCTCCACCTAAAGGAAGAAGCCAACATTGGCACTAGTTAGTCACCATTTGAGGCTGTAGATGAGCTTACTCATGCTGTCTTGATCAGTTTAATACAGGAAACTCAGATATTTCACAGGAGGGGAGACAGAACTTTTGACACTAACTAATGTATCCAGAACATGTCAGCAAGACCAGACAAAGTGGATGTGAATTCAGATTAGGATTGACTTTGGTTTCAGACATGCTGATGTATTCAGCCCACACCTATTAAGTTGTGCTCTGTCTAGACCCTGCACTGCTGTCTGCTACCAGGGAATACTTGTGGAGAAGACATGAGGCAGAATAAGAGCAGATGGAGAACAGTATCACATCAGGGTATACTATTGCAGGTATAGCTTCTATGCCTCTTTTATGCAAGTGACAAATGTCTCAGGACATGGTTTGGTGGTCATGGTAGTATTGGGTTGATGGTTAGACTTGATGACCTTACAGGTCTTTTCCAACCTTAATGATTCTAAGTTCAAGTTACAGCTGAGTCAGATCCTGCTGTGCAGTGCCCTGTGTAGTTTTATGCTGACAATCTAAACCTGTGCAACTTCATGCTGACAGTCTATCCTCAACCTTGGTTATCAGAAACCTCTATCTTCAAAGCAACACTGGACTTCTCTTGCTCACTTCCCCTGGGACAGCTCATACCAGTGCTCCTGAGCAGGACTGAACATCCCTGGGGGGCCAAAAGCACTGCAACCCAACCTTTGTGAGCAGCAAAGGAGTCATGTGGCTCTTTGGTCCTTTAACGCTTGCCAAGACTCTTGCACTCCCCCTGCCAGCTGAGATGCAGCCCATGGAGAACACCCACACCTGCAGTGGTATCCTCACTTTTCATACAGCTTTACACACACCTGTACCTGCAGCAATGTGCAGGATGCCATACCTAGTGCAAAGGCCCTCTCCTCCCACCACCCCCCAGACAGGCTTTGCTATTAAAGGCTGACCCTCAAGTCCTCCTAACAGACCTTCTCTCCTGCGCCACGTCCTGGGACCTTCCACCTCTCTGCAGGAGGAAACACCTCCCTTCTGCTTTGCTGGAGGGGAGAACGAAGGGGAGTCAGGTTATAAGCCTTGCCCAAGGCTGCACAGGTTGTGAACAGAACAACTGGAGATGAAAGCCAAGTTTCCTGCCTCCCAGCCTGCAGCTGAACAAACAGGCCCTGCACTCATTCCCCAGATTCTCCCAAGACCCTACAACTGTTGAATTGCACCTCAAGTTGAAAGAGGGCATCACTGCAGAAAACCTGGAGCTGGACAATGAACGGCCTGAGGCTGTCCCATTCATCACTGCAATAGAGAGAGGCACAACCCTAAACAAACCCCTCCTGTGTGAATATATTTGCCATCATGGTGACAGAACCTGTGGAGGGCTTTGCAGCTTTCCAATAGGGCTGGGAAAACCTCTACATACTTCTTGTGTCTGACTCTCTGGAGCTGAAGCTGCTCCTTTAATGCAAAGGTCAGACGAGGTCCAACGAACCCAATGCTGAGACAGACACTAGCACAGCAAAACTGGCTGTGTAGGGAGTATGAGTGAGACCACAGAGAAAGGAATTTGAGGACAGAGACGTTTCTGATGACTAAGACAAAGAAAGAGAGCACTGGGAAGCAGCCAACTATGCAGCTGAAATAAATATTCACTCATTTCTCTGGGAGAGTCTTAATTGCAGAATTAACACATGCAGCTGTACAGGGAACACTCTGCAGAGAGAGCAGAGCCAGAGGAGAAGGTGCTTGATTCAGAAAGATTCTCATCCATTCAAGAATGCAACAGCACCAGGCTCCTGCTGGAAGACAACTAAAGGATGAAGAACAAGAGCTGCAGCTACTACAATAATAACATGAAATAATCCATTAAGAAGCCAAATGCTTTCACATGCCATGTAAGAAAAGGGGTAAGGATGGTTGAGAGCATAGAGAGGAGTAAGGAGCTCAAGTGTTTAATCCTCATCTAACCACGGGTTCTCAGCTACCATCATTCCCCTTCTACATAGGATTTTTTTCTAACCTGTTATTTAATTTATGAACTGTTACTGGAGAGGAGAAACCCCCAAATCAGCAGCTGCTGAAGCCCTTCTGAAGCATGAGGACATGATGAATGTATTACTCAAGTGGTGATGCCACACGTGGAACTACTTACTCTTGGAGGCATTCATCTGATGACTGTCAAATCCACCAAAAGTTTCTGCTCTTCTAGGGAGAGAGATGGGGCCAACTCCTCCTTCTTGTTCCATGGCAGTGCTGCTGACCTGCTGTCCAAGGGCAGTGCCCAGGCTCCTGTTCACCAGATCTTGCAGGAGTTCAACTAATAAAAAAAAAAAAACAAACCAATCTCTGTTAAAGACCAACTCAGCCTTTTGAGTCATCTTCATCCCTGCCTGAGCTCAGGTCAGGAATTCAGAGGCTTTGCTGTTCTAAGAAACCAGGTTTCTATGGTAATGATATGAACAGTACATATTCCTCCTGCAAAACCTCAGCCTGTTTGACCCTTTACTCCAGTTTCTGGCTTATACCTTCTCCTCTTCCTCCAAGCAACATTGATGCACTCTGACAACAGCATTTAATAATTTTTAGCTTCTCCAAAAATCACATCAGAAAGTTGCCCAAATCCATCTACCTCTGCCTTTGTCAACAGACTTGCTTGTTCCTTGCAGGCACCACCAGGGTCTGCTGGAAGCCAAGTCCTTTTCTCACACCTTCCTGAGGCTGAAGCACAGCAAAAGCCTGGATGGTGCAGCCAAGGTCACCAGCTCTATTCCTGATCCCAGTGCAGATTCAGTGCATAGTTGTTCTCTGTGCTGGCTTCTTTTCTGGCCTCTTTCAACAGCCACCAATATCTGCTTCCTCTCCTGATCCTCATTACCAGTCCTTGAGACAGTACCACGAGTAGCAGTGTCTCCTCATCTATGCCACTCTTCTGACAAAGAGACTTCCCCTGCAGAACTGCTGCTTGAGCGTTGATGACTTCACTGAAGGTGGGTCTGTTGGGCAGTGTAGTTCATGTGCCACCCTGACTTTCTTACCTTCATTTATTGCAGTTTTCATAATGGCCTCTCCTTTTGGTGCCTCTTCTGTGTTGGCTCTGAAGAGCAGCCTGGAGCCAGGCATGTCTTCCTGCACAGAGCTGTCTGCCATGTCCCGGAAGATCTTTGACTTCTCCTCTAGCAAGAGGAGGATCTGCTTATCCTTCTGCTGAAGTTGTTCTGTGGAGATGAACAGACAACAGGAATGAGGACAGAAAATAAAGCTTCAGCAGGGAAAGTTGAGTGATTCCTGAGATGCTGGCCCCATCTGCTGGAAGCTGTTGATACAACTGTGCCCTGCACAACCCTGCACGGCAATGGCACCCAGCAGCCTCAGAAAAACAGTAAGGCAAGCAAGATGGAGTGCAAACAAGGACTGCAATTATTGGCTGGGTGCAGGATTCCCACTCCTTTGAAAAATAGTTTAACCACAAAACCCAACCCAACAATCCTCATACGTTTTTCCAAATCAGCTTTTACCTTTCAGTCCTCTCACTTTTGCATCTGACACTTTCTTTTCAAACTCAGACTCACAAGGGATTCCTTCATCTTCATCTTTGCTCCTGGTCAAGAGAAATGTCTCAGTTACTACCAGCACATTAGCAGGTGCTGAATCACCTGCCTTGCCAGAGCAGCTTGGTCACTTACATGGTGTTCATTGTGTCTTGAATGATCTGTATCCAGCCGTTGCGCTCTTCTTTGGAGCTGGCATGGACCTCCACCATTTCAGGGTCTTTCACACCCATACTGATCAGGAACAAACCCTTCTCTTCGTGAGCCACTTCTCGTACAATCAGCTTTTTCAGAGAGATCACAGTGGATTTCTGGTCCTTCAGAGGGAAAGAAATGGGTGAGGAGGGCGAGCAACACCAGTTCCCACACGTAAACCAGAAGTGAAAAGGTACCAGTAGCCACACCACTACCTCTCTCAGGTTGTAAACATTTTCTGAACCTCCTGGCTAATTAAAAATATAAATAATTTTAATGTGGTCAAAGAACAGGGAAGGGCTTGCTTTCCTCCATCAGTTCTGTAGGAAAAGCAATTTCACCTTGTTCCATTTCAACAAAGAAATAATTTAAAATTGACTTTGTGGTTTTACAAACTACCCTACTTTGCTCTAACTCGAGCAGACCTTTGATCTCATCTCCTCCTGCCCACACTCTGTCATTAGGATCACAGCTCCTCAGTGCAGCTTGCTACCACCTGCTTCACACACTATCTTCATGATCTCTCCCTAGGATGGAGGAACTTCTTGTTTTCAAAACCCACAAAATGCCTGCTGTTCTCAGAAGCTTGCAGCTGACTCCTCTGATGGAGAACACTTCTGTGTGAGATGATGTTCGTTGTGTGCTATGGTCTCTGTGCAATCAGCCTGCTCACTTCAGATGTCCCCTGCTGTTGTGTCATCTCCCTATGAGTCAGCCCCTCTGTGCATTTCACAGGATGCTACAACTGGGGTGATTTGGTAGCTGTTCACTAGCAGGACGTGGGTGCAAATCTGCACTGGAACTGTGCAGATCAGTGGTGAAGCTGCAATAACAAACTGTCAGCTTCCAAAATGTTCACAGAGAAAGGTCATGAGGTTCAGCCAGTCTAGACCATGCCTGCAAGAGTACAGCCCCAACAGACTCAATTAGGTCCTGGGTTTTCTTTAGCAGGTCACTGTGCCTAGCCCTTTGGTGAGGCTTGTCCTCAGAAGCTAATGGTTTTTGGTCTTGTGCATTACAAACATATTCCTCAGCTGTGTTTTCAGATTGTTCTGTTGAATCTACTGCAGTGGCATTTCACCCCCTGGACCCCCATTGTAGCTCCCAGTGCATTAGGACATTTTCTTCTGCTAAGATTCATTTTTACAATGTTTGCATTATCCCATTGCTCCCTCCCACCCCAATCACTGCTTCAATTTGCACAAACTGAAAAGGAGTAAGTGAACCTAGTGACAGGCAGGTTTGCAAGGCCCATTATCAGCTGTGCTAAGGCACTGCAGAAAGGGGAGGTGGGGCCTGGAGACAGGTTTTTCAGTCAGAAAGAATGAAGTCTGCTCAGCAATCAAAAATGTTATAAGCAAGAAAATGAAGTTGTTCAGCAGGCAGTGGCTGGCTTTGCTGCACAGCATACATCAAGGGTCTCTCACATCAAAAGAGGAGGAGGAGAAAAGGTTGAAGCCTTACCAGTGAGGCAAAGACATACTTCTGGTCCTTCTCCTGAAGGAATACGAGCATGTCAGAGAGGAGAACAGCCTGGACTTCTGCAAAAGAAAAAGCACACCAGGGCACTATAAGCACAATTCACTCTGAAACAGGTTTCTTTTTATTAAAACTAGGGAACAGTAGGGCTGTGTTTGTAAATCCTGGAAGCAGGGCCAGCCTTCCAGGTGGCAGGAGGAGCCGAGGCAGCTCCTGGGGATACTTGGTCGGGTTAGGTCTGAACCAGCTTTGTGTTAAGCAGAAACCTGCAGGATTCTCTCTCATCTGTTGGAGCAGGACTGCTTCTCTCCAGCCACATGCCTTCTAATGGTTAGGATATGGGCACAACAGTGCAAGCTGGAGACACTTTCAGAATAGAAGTGCTGATTTCTCAAACGATATTTTAGCCCTCGAGCACAATATCTGCCCAGGAAGTTTTGGGATTTATGGTTCTCTTGATGAGTGCCTTGTGGAGTGTAAATTATCATGCAGCAACAACATTTGTCAGTTGCAGTTTCTTTCCCAGGAAATACTGACTTCAGGAGCCACCACAGATAAACAACTCCTGTGTGAGATTCAGGACCTGGCTTGCTTTCATGGGAGAAGGAAGCACATAAAGCCAGCAGAGGGCTTTAAATCCGAACACAGCCTTTCCCCAGCATCCACGTACAGCCTTCCAAGGCTCCTAATCTCATAAACTTGCACAGCAACTACCAACTAAAATTCCCCACCCAGAGCCCTCAGTACAAAGAGTTTTTGTGTAATGTACTTGGGAAATCTTGTGACAGAAAGGAAACAAACCAGAAAGTTAAGTCATCCCATGGGTAATTCCTTCCATTCCGCTTTGGGAAGGCAGGATCTCTTCCAGATAAAAGAACCACCACTGCAAAATGAACTCTGTGCTCTGAGAGGTTTGCAAAAGTCAGCATTTGACTCCATTCTTCTCAATCATCTGTGCACCTTGCAAGAGGGGAAATGCTAAATTCCTTTAAGAAAAGATCTTCCTGTATTTCTCTGTGCTCTGTTCAAATCCTGCAAAGCAGCTGGAACGTATGAAGCAGCTGCTCTCTCCCTGGGCTCTGCAGCTTGTCTGCAGGATCTGCTTTCAGTGGGAGCTTGCACTAGAGAAAAAGGTATGTCTATGCATGTCTATGACTTGGAAATGCAGAGGCAGCTTGTCCTTATCATGAGGTTACACAACAGCAGTATAACTTGCCCCATCCATCATCTAAAGTCACTGGTAACCCTGGGTCCCTAGAAACCATCTGTAAACTTCCTGCTTCCAAACCCTCAAAATAAATCAACTCAATATGGAATTTCAGGTTGTCACTACCTCCCTGCACAGCACAGCACCAGGCTACCAGTTCCCATTCATGCCCAAGTATCATGCTTTAATCAGTTGATACTGAGAGAAGGAAAGCCCAGCCTTCCTGCTAAGCCTGAGACACAGCTCTCATTGCTACTGTAGTCACAACTGAAGCCCTCCTTGGGAGAGTTCTTGTTTCATTCAGTAGAGAACTAAGATGCTCAGCAGAGCACAGCACCTGAGAAAAAAAAACTATTTCCAACTGATTTAAAAAAAAGGCAATTAAAAAAACCCAACATTAACCAAACAAGAGGCAGCTACAGAGACATCAGAGCCTCTCCTGAACAGTTTGCATCCGCAGCTCAAGAGGTTCAAGAGCAACAAATGCCTGGGACACATCTCTGGAGTCCCTGTGAAACTGGGATGGTAATGGTGAGTTAGGCAGCCTTACTGCAGGCCTGAGAGCAAAGGCAAGGCAGTGCTGCTGATGGGCAGAGGCCCCAGGAATCATAGAATCATTCATAGAATTCTTAGGGTTGGAAGGGATCTCAAGGATCATCTGGTTCCAACCCCACTGCCATGGGTAGGAAGCTGAGGTTGGGTTTTGCATTCAGCTTCCTGGAACTGCTGCGCATGTGCATCACAGCACGGAGATCTGACTCCCTGCTTGGGGCATCTGCAGCCTTGTCACATTCTCCTGGCCCTAGGGATCTTCCACTCCTTGGCCAAGGCAAGGAGGTGTCACTGCAACCCAGGCCTTCAGCAGGCATGCAGTCACCAGGAGGAAAAGCAGCTACCTATCACCCCAGAAACACCAGGAGCAACCAACAGGAAGGGAGTGGAGAGCACAGGGAAAGCTGCTGTCAAAACCTGTCAAAGCAGAAGGATGAACAAAGACTTGGAGACACCAATCTGAGGACTGATCCTGCACCCCGAGAGGGCAAGCAGAGCTGTTCCCCACCCTGGCAGGAGGCAGGCAGAGCTGTTCCCCACCCTGGCAGGAGGCAGGCAAAGCTGTTCCCCACCCTGGCAGGAGGCAGGCAGAGCTGTTCCCCACCCTGGCAGGAGGCAGGTAGAGCTGTTCCCCTCCCTGGCAGGAGGCAGGCAGAGCTGTTCCCCACCTTGGCAGGAGGCAGGCAGACTGTTACCCGCCCTGGCAGGAGGCAGGCAGAGCTGTTCCCCGCCCTGGCAGGAGGCAGGCAGAGCTGTTCCCCACCCTGGCAGGAGGCAGGCAGAGCTGTTCCCCACCTTGGCAGGAGGCAGGCAGACTGTTACCCGCCCTGGCAGGAGGCAGGCAGAGCTGTTCCCTGCCCTGGCAGGAGGCAGGCAGAGCTGTTCCCCACCCTGGCAGGAGGCAGGCAGAGCTGTTCCCCTCCCTGGCAGGAGGCAGGCAGAGCTGTTCCCCTCCCTGGCAGGAGTCAGGAGGCAGGAGGCAGGCAGAGCTGTTCCCTGCCCTTGCAGGAGGCAGGCAGAGCTGTTCCCTGCCCTTGCAGGAGGCAGGCAGAGCTGTTCCCCACCCTGGCAGAAGTTAGGCCAGTCTTACCCTTCAAGCGTCCGGCTGCACTTTTTAGTGACACAGGCCCATCTCGGATCAGCTTCCGGTGCCTCAGATCCTCCCTGGCAAACATCTGGCCACTCTTCATCCTCATGATGGACTTGCTGTCCGTGCGGCTGTAGATCTCCCCCAGACGCATCTTCTTCTCGTAGTTGCTGACTTTGCTGTTGACTGCAGCAATCACATCTTTAACGAGGTTTAGCGACTGAGTCAAGTCCTCGTGCTCCACTTCGTTTTCTTTGGACAGAAAGAGAAAGACCTCGATTTCACTTCATCCCCAGGTACTCTGCCTTCCTGGTTTTACTTCTTTCCCTCCTCTTCACAGAATCATAGCATGGTCTGGGTTGGAAGGGACCTCCAAAGGTCATCCAGTCCAAGCCCCTCTGCAGTCAGCAGGGGCATTCTCAACTAGATCAGGTTGCTAGAGCCCTGTCGAGCCTCACCTTGAATATCTCCAGGGATGAGGCCCCAACCACCTCCCTGGGCAACCTGTTCCAGTGTTCCACTACCCTCATGGTAAAGAACTTGTTCCTAACATCCAATCTAAATCTACTCTTCCCTAGTTTGAAGCCACTGCCCCTTGCCCAGTCACTACAAGCCTTTGCAAACAGTCTCCATCCTTCTTGTAGGCCCCCTTCAGGTACCCTTCTCCCTCCCAAATTCCCACATTATAACTTGTAATACTTTCACAGAATCACAGAATCAATAAGGTTGGAAAAGACCTCAAGGATCATCGAAGTCCAACCTGCCACCCAAGACCTCATGACCACTAAACCATGTCACCAAGTGCCATGTCCAATCCCCTCTTGAACACCTCCAGGGATGGTGACTCCATCTCCTCCCTGGGCAGCACATTCCAACCTCTAACAACTCTCTCCACGAAGAACTTTCTCCTCACCTCGAGCCTAAACTTCCCCTGGTGCAGCTTGAGACTGTGTCCTCTTGTTCTGCTGCTGGCTGCCTGGCAGAAGAGACCAACCCCCTCCCGGCTACAGCCTCCCTTCGGGTACAGGCTGCACTTCTATCTCTTCAAGAGAGTTTCACAAAAATACAATAGTAGAGTTCAAATGAGCTGGCCCAGCACCCTGTCAAGCTGAGTCTTAAAACTGTCCAGTGTAGGGGAATCCACTGCTTCCCTTGGGAGATGATTCCAATGTCTAACTTGCATACTTTGTATATGAAACAGTATAGAAGAAACACACAAACCAATCACAAATTTTAACCATTACCAACAAAAGCAAGTTGGGAGAGTGGAGTCTAAGCATGCTACAGACAGACTTAAAACAATTAAATCAAGGCAAGCAAGTAACTAATCCTAAATGGAGATCTGGAACTGAGTTATCTCATTACAGTGGTGTGAGACAGCAAGACTGATTAGTTGGTCCAAGAAAATCTGCTTCAGCTGAATCCTGGATCCAGGAAAGTTACACTGGAGGAACAAACATGTTTAGAATGGAAGAATTGTCCCTACCTTTGGTGTACTGCAGTATCCTTTGTAGAAGAACTGGGTACTTTGTGATTCTCTGTGTAACCAACAAGATACATTCAGAAATCCCCAGACGCCTCACCAGGGCGCTGCTCATCTTTTTCTAAAGGACAAAGATAAACATTTTCAGTTCTCTAGCAAAACACTCACTAGAGTGGACATCATTTTTCCACTGACTTGTTTCACCAGGTCCTACCTTGACAAATGCCTGAAACCTCTTGTCCTTTGAGTAGAGATCTTTGAAGTTATTCACTGCCTCATTGTGATGCCCGCAGAATTTGCCATAGGTTTTCTTCATTCGCTCAGCATTCTCACCAGAGAACTGCAAGACAGGAGACACACAGATCCAACCTGCATTGAGCTCCTGCTCTGACATTCCAGCACTGCCTGCCAGTCTCTCAAAACAACTTGATGAAATTAGACCAAAGGCATCCTAGACCAAGCACATAGTTCTTTACGAAGTAAAAACCCGAGTTTGGGACTTGCAGTAAGTTCACACTTGCTGCTGCTAAATTTGAGATTCTACTCACAAGGCTTAAAGCCAACAACAAAAAAGTCAAGACAGACAAAAAAGAAAGGTAAAATGACCACCCAGAGTTAAACAGCAGGGCAGTAACTCAGCCAAGAAACACTGGGGGTATTGTGCTGTGGGCTACTGCCTACTCTCCAAGCTATGGTTAAACCTTTCTGTGCCTTTCAGGGAATGCTTCTCTTCCCCACAAAACAAACTCAGTTGATTTTCATCATTAGACCTTCCTCTGATAGAACAAAAAGTGCTTTAAAAAAAACAGACATGGAGACTTTTACGTGTGTGAAGAAAGGTGCCACCAGCTGTGATTATCTAACAGGCATAAACAGGAGGGAAGGAAGAGTGCCTGGTTTCCAGCTGAGCTCTCAGAAGTGCAAACATTTTCCAGCACTTACTTGATTCACTAGGATGTCACCTATCCTCTTGATAACAAAGTTCTTTTCACTTTTGTCTGCCAGGGATTCCTTCTTCCTTTCCAGAATTCGTTGGAAGAAGTGACTGTGGATTTGCAGCAAGTTTTCCAGGCATGGAAAGATCTTGTCCACCACTTGTTGATCATACTGCAGCTCCTCCAGCATTCCTGCACTGTACACGTCATTCATGATCTTCAAGGTGCGGACATGATGCATTTCTGTCTGCATTAGCTCTGCAAAGGTTGAGGACAAGGGCAAAACCAAGGTCACTGGAGGGTACATGGGTGCACAGCACAAGGAAAAGCTTCTCTTAAGCAGCTTCAGGAAATTTCATGTCAGGTATTGAAACACCAATCAATAGTTTATGTGTGGGAGAAAGAAAGGGGCAGAGAAACACAGAGGGGCAGCTTTGGACATTGCTCCTGAGGTCTGAACATTTAAAACACTGTTACCTGCTCCCTCCTAACACCTCACTGCCACCCTCAACACAGAGCACTTTTGCCATACAGGATAATCCTTGCATTCTGCAGGAGAAGGCTTCCTAGCTATCTGCTCTACTGTAATGGAGTTTAAATGCCATCAGCAGAAAAATGAGGAGAGGCAGTGTCTGCTTTTTTTTTGATGCCTTCTGGTTATGTGAAATGCAGAAAGCAAGCTTTCACAGAACACATTATGTTTCTAGGAATTTCAAGAACTGGCTTCTGAGGAAAACAAATCAAAGTTCACTGACATAAAGCTTCCCAAACCCATACTTGCAACTATATCAAGAAGTTATCTACACTGAGTGGAAAAATAAGACGCAGGTATCTCACCATAAATGACATCTTGCCGTTTGACAACATCTTTGTTTTGCTGATGTAGGAACTTGCTGTCCACTACTTGGCTCCAGGATTCTGCCTCCAGTTGCTTGGAATCTAATTCCAGGTCTCCCATCAGCTGTCCCTCGTTCATGTCTGCACCTTTACAAAGCAATGTACCATTAGGATGTGGATAACTCATCTCACCTCAGACTCATTTATGTTTAGGCTCTCTCATCACACATTGCCCTTTAGTGACACAAAAACGCTCACAAAAAACTAAACTATGTATGGATCAGGTTATTAAAAGCACTTTAAAAGGTTATTTGAGTGTTTTTGAAGGTTATTTGCTAGTTGCACAAAACTAGCTCACCATTTTCACCCAGACCAAATTCTAGCTCAAATAAAAGACGATGAATTCTTTATCTGCAATGCAATAATATCACAGGTAAAGAAGAAAACACAACACCCAGTTGGTATTAATTTACATCAGGTAATCAAGGCAACTTAGATCCATCTGAGATCTGTGTTTTCAACCTTAGAAAGCCAGAACTGATGCAGGTGGAAGTGAACACCACACACATTACACACACACACACAGATGCGTCTTCAAGAAAGACTGCTCATTTGTGCAGGAGCTGGGAGATTTTGTCTTATCACCATGAGCATGGCCTCCTTTAGTCCTTAACAACTTAAAATAATTCTGCTATTTTCAGGTAAATATTGTCTAAGGTATAAAAACACTGATGATATCCTTAAAAAGCACCATAAATTAAAAAAAAAATAGAAAAAAAATTAAACTTAAGAAATTAGTTTAGCTGACTTCCAACTTCCAAAACTAAACAGTATATTTCTAACTTCCCCACTCTGGGGAAAAACACAAAAATGCAAGACACTGGCATGAAAAAGGTGACAGAGTGCAAAGTTTGTGGCTGTATGAATGGGCCAGAGGTGCAGGATGAAAGAGGAAATGTTGGTTCCTGAGCTAAATTCCAAGTAACTCAGCGGTAACTGAAACCTTCCAAATGTTTTCCCACAATTCAACAAGCAGCAGAAACTATTTTGTGGGGCTTTGTTTTGGTTTTTCACCCTAATATTCCAAGCTTAAAGTAAATGCACTTCAGTTGTCTGTTAGCAAGCAAAACCCTTAGTAGGAATGCTAAAATGGATGTTCTATTTCTGTAAAGCAGCACTGAGAGCTGCCTTTTGCTCTAAGTGCCATGGGGATCACTCACCTTCATCAACCAGTGACTCCATGGATTCATTCACCCGGCTGATTTTATGTAAGGAGTCTGTTGACTGTGACAGGAATTTCCAAGTGTGTATTAAGTTGTCATCATTCCCAACCCTGCAGGAAAACAGAGAACGGTTTAAGACAATAAAAAAAAAAATCTACTCTCAAATTCACAGAGGAAATGCATTAGAATATGAATCGAAAACCAAACAAGTGTTGCACTGTTATGTATGAAAATGGACTTTTATTGTTAATTTTCTAATTAATTTGTTTGTTTTCTAATGACTACCCTCAACAACCTGCAAGATCTGAGTGATCTATAAAGAATCACCCCTGAGGTTTTGTAAGTTGGATAACTCCTTTTCATTACTTTCCATTTTACAGTCACTTCCCTTCCTCATGGTCCCTGGTGTAAGCACTGCAAAAATGCAACACAAAAGGATATCCAAGAGCCTTTATGGCTAGCTCTGAGAAAGGTCAGAAAAAGGGACTGAAATTAATTTCACCATGAATAGCCACCAGGGCATACAAACTGTGCAGAGCATGTCCAGAACTCTGCTTTGATGAGACCTCACTTGGAGTACTGTGTCCAGCTCTGGACTCCTCAACGCAGGAAGGACATGGACCTGATAGAGTGGATCCAGAGGAGGCCACAAAAATGATCAGAGCACCTCTGTTAGGAGGACCGGCTAAAGGAGCTGGGGTTGTCCAGCCTGGAGAAGAGAAGGCTCCAGGGAGGCCTAATAGCAGCCTGCCTGTACCTGAAGGGTACAAGAAGGCTGAGGAGGGACTGTTTGCAAAGGCCTGCAGTGATAGGGTGAGGGGCAATGGTTTGAAATGAGAAAAGAGCAGACTTAGACTGGATGTTAGGAACAAGTTCTATACCATGAGGGTGGTAGAACACTGCAACAGGTTACCCAGGGAGGTAGCTGAGGCCCCATCCCTGGAGATATTCAAGGTGAGGTTCAACAGGGCTCTGAGCAACCTGATCTAGCTGAGGATGCCCCTGCTGACTGCAGCAGGATTGGACTATACGACCTTTGGAGGTCCCTTGCAACTCAAACCATTCTATGATTCTATGTCACTCCATGCTATTGCTTTGTATGCTGAACTGCTCAATATGCAGGTAGCGTAGGAAACATAAATTAGATGTTGTTCTCTGTTGTTGTTGTTTCTGTAACTAATTATGTACAATGCAGTCCTAAAACACCATAAAAACTGCAGCTCTGCTCCTCTACCCTATCCTTATGGACACAAAAAATTAGTATTATACCTGAGCTGCAAATGTGTGCAGCCCAAGGCAAGGGAATTTCCTCCTGGAGCCCAGGAGCTTCTCTCTGAAGTGGCCTTGAACATAACCAGGCCAGCAGAGATACCTCTGAACTCGTGCCATGACTAAACTGCCTCAGACAATCTGATTGTGCAGAAGACAGCTGCTGGTATCATACATAAGCTGAGCATCTCTGCCTTCGTGATCCTCTTTTGTACCTTTAACACAAACCAGAGTATGGATTTACTGTTAACAAGATCTGAATTGCTCTGTGCTGGCAGACGCCAGGTTATACACAGGTAGTCAGGTGTGCAGGGAGAGGTCTTACCCTGCAATGTTCTGTATTGAGACACTCTTGGAAAGAGCTGCAGTCTGCTGTGATCTCCTGTTGTTGAATATTGAGGTCACAGTGTTCTCATCAGGAGCAAGGATGGCAGACCGAGGGCGCTCCTTCGGCTGGGAGCCTGCAAGGGAAGGGTTGGAGAAAAGTCAGCTTCATGCAGCTGCTGCCTTCACTGCAATGGTGATGACTTAAACTAGGCTCTGAAGTTCACTTCCTTTTCTCTCTAGAGACACCACCACCTGGAGATCTCAGCTGTTAAAACTGCTGTATGAAGGAAAGAACATTGACCCCCTCTGCAGAACTGCCTGCATTGCTCAAAGATCTAGGTGAGATCTGCAAGTCCACAGACATGCATTTGGGACACTGCCTTTAATTTCACTTGGTAAATTATCACATGTAGCAATCTGCTGTGTTGCTGCTCAACTTCCCTGGGCCTACAATTGTCTGCACCTTCCTGCTTCTGGTCACACTTTTTGAGAAAGATTTCCCTAGCAGTAGATACCACAGAGAAATGCTAACCCTCATCTCACTGTCCTCTCACACATACCTGAGACTAAACTTTTCAGATCATTTCCAGATCTTCCCTTCTTCAAATCTTTTCTGCTTTCTAGAGCAAGACTTCCGAATTTCATGATAAATACCATTTATATCACATAGTGTGGTTCCATATAGTGACCTCCATGCTATAACTAAATCAGCTCATCAAATCATGGCACTACTGAAGTCATCTGAGCTATTTCCCTCCTTTCCTTTGCTCCTGGTCACAATGGGGAGCTCTGCAGTGTATATCTCAGTGCAGCCAGGAAAAGTTTGTTTGCTCCTACTAAAATTCAAACTTTCTGTTTTTACTACTACAAACCACAAGATTATTTAAGTTAAAAAAAAAAAAAGACTAATATTTTGAACAAGCATCCTCTCTACTTGTAACCATTTCTGTAAATACTCATAGTTGGATTCTTTCCTGTGTCAGACACCCATGGAGATGAGCTGCATCTTCCAGATTTTGTGGATTGATCAACTCTACAGCAGTCAAGCATTCATTCTACAGCTGAGATGTCTTTACATGTGCATGAACCTAGATGAAGGCTGCAGAAGTGGATGAACTTCAGCAGAACTTCTGAAATGCCAAACATTACTTTTTGTCACAGCAGACACAAAGCAGAAGAAAAGGAAGCTTTCTTACTTTTATTCCTCATGGTGACTGTGGGTAATGAAGAGGTATCATGTGCCTGCAGCATCCCTCTCTGTGGCTGAAAGAAAAATGAAATTCACTGTAATTTATTCCTCCCTTCTCCATCAGGGAGAAGGGCTGTGCCATGTAATTCATACTTTTAAAAGCTATGTTTTTTTCCTGAATTCTTTCAGAACAGATCAGTTCTTTGCTGTACATTTGTTTTAATACATTTATACACAAACTCCAAAATAAACAAATAAATGCACACACACATACATGGCCTCCACCCCACAGATGCCATCAACAAAATGGGCACCATAACAGGTGGAGAAATGTGCAGACAAATAGGAAGATAACCAGAGAACGTGCTGACAACATTGAAGAGAACTGAAAAGCATGATTGTATCAACATGAACATGCTTGCAGAACCACAGTGCAGAAGAGGTTCCTCATACTTGGGGCAGGAATAAATTCTTTGCATTCCTCATATATAACAGATACATTTAATAGTTTTCATTCTGCATTAGACACACATGGTGCTGCACTACATGGTGCTGCATCACATGGTGCTGCATCTGGAAACTAAGAGAGATGTCATTTAAAGGGAGCTGGACCCCCCTGAATTTTGCCATTGAAGTGTTGTGCTTGGTTTTCTTTTAATTGAAGGGTAGGAGAGAGCACCCCACCTTAAGGGGTGTACTGCAGGGAACAAGGCAGGGAACAAGGCAGGGAATTTGCTGCCAGCAAACACTCTGTGGTGCTGACCTGGAGCATACACAGAGTCCCAGGGATGATTTGAGGATTGGAAAGTCCAGAGGAGGGCCACAAAGATGATCCAAGGGCTGGAGCACCTCTGCTATGAGGACAGGCTGAGGGACCTGGGGTTGTTCAGCCTGGAGAAGAGAAGACTCTGGGGGACCTTAGAGCTGCCTTCCAGTAGCTGAAGGGATCCTACAGGAAGGCTGCAGAGGGACTTTTCATGAGGGTGTCTAGAGACAGGACAAGGGGGAATGGTTTGAAGCTGAGGGACAGCAGGGTTAGGCTGGATCTTGGGAAGAAGTTCTTCCATACAGAAGTGGTAAGACTCTGGAACAGGTTGCCTGGAGAGATTGTGGATGCCTCCTCTCTTGGGGTGTTGAAGGCCAAGTTGGATGAGGCCTTGAGCAGCCAAGTCTAGTTGAGGTGTCCCTGCCCATGGGAGGGAGGTTGGAGTAGATGACCTGTGAGGACCCTTCCAACCTAAGCCATTCCATGGTTCTATGAACACGTGGTTCTGAGGAATTTCAAGAGAGCTCAGAGAAATTATTCACTATAGCATAGGGGCTGAAGTTCTTTCCAGCAAGCTGGAATCACAGAATCAGCCAGGTTGGAAGAGACCTCCAAGATCATTCAGTCCAACCTTTCACCCAGCCCTATCCAATCCATTAGACCATGGCACTAAGTGCCTCATCCAGGCTTTCCTTGAACGTCTCCAGTGAAGGCGACTCCACCACCTCCCTGGGCAGCACATTCCAATGGGCAATCTCTCTCTCTGTGAAGAACTTCCTCCTAATATCCAGCCTATACCTCCCTTGGCACAGCTTGAGACTGTGTCCTCTTGTTCTGCTGCTGGAACCAGGGAGGTGGTAGAGTCGCCATCCCTGGAGATGTTCAAGCAAAGACTGGATGGGGCATAAAGTACAATCATATAATAATATCTGCATGCTAAATTGTTTACAAACTTTGTTTATTCTAGAAATCTCTTACCTTCATTTTGACCTTTGCACAAGAAGAGAAACTCTCCTTACAGCCTTTGTGAACAATTGCATTGCAGTCTGTCAAAAGGAGAATAAAACAACGACCAATTAAACAAAATCCCCACAAAAAACAGGTCAGTTTTTGCTGTTTGTAATCCAAACTGTTATCTTGCACAACTTTTGGGCATCATTGTGGTTTACATGAGTAGCTACAGATACTGAGAGAACAGGCAGCTTTCCTAGATAATTAGCCTTTTGTTGCAAAAAGTCCTCATGGAATTTAACAGCAAATTCTGGTTGTGTTGCTGAGGTCCTAATGGATCTTAAACTCAAAAGGAGAAAGGACTGAGTTATTCTTCTGAAAAAAAATTGAAAGCAGAAGGAAGAGACAGAATCAGAAAGCAATGGTAGGGCTAATATTTTGTCTGAAAACACAAACCCTTCTCTTATCAAGATAAGGATCCACAAGACAGGAAAGGAGCAGGAAAATTCATTTACATAACCTCAGACATAGCATAGCCAAGATCTACAGTACAGGAACCAAGTGCTACGGTACTACAGGATTATCAGAATAAGTAACAGAAGGATCTCCCAGGTGACCATGTCTGTGACTTCCTGCTGAAAAAACAGTCTGAAGCCACTGCTTTGCTTCAAACTCACCACATTTACCAATGCAAAGAGCCTTAACACCACCCTAGGCTGCAGACAGACCACAGCAACAACTGTGCACCTTTGTCAGAACGCCCTGACTCTGCCCATGAACTCTGCCAGCACATTTCTGGGAATCAAAGTTTTCAAAGATGATTAAAACTGCTTTGCTTTTATTTTTTTTTTCCTAATAACTGATTTGGAGCATTAACTCTGCTGACAAAGGAAAGCTCACAAACTGAAATGCTCTCAGATGAGATTGAGTAGCTTAGGGAAAACCTGTTATTTCCACTCATTCACGGAAAGACACATTAACGTTTTAAGTGCATCTTATGCTGTGAGCATACAGTTCTGAATTATTTCTAGAAGAAATATGAAAGGAAAAATTTGATGCCCAGACCAACAAAATATGTTCACATTCGTAAAACTTCTTATATTTGAGCCTATTCACCAAAAAGCCAATAACTCTGATATTTTGAGAGGCAAGGGTAAGAGCACAGGGCGTTGCTATTCTGTTGCTATCTCACAATTTCCTGTGCAAGAAAGACAGAACAGAAGAAAGAAACCTGCTTGTTCTTGCAAAACCCACAGGCTCTATCATTTTTCACATCAAATAAGGAAGAGGGACAGAACCTGCTTCTGGTGCATGAAAAGAGGCAGTGAAACAATTCAGAACCATTAAATTGACACCCAAGCCTTGAAAGCCTGAAGGTAGCTCTTTGGTATGCACCACTTAATAATAGAATTTTTGATTTTTTTTTTTTTTTAGATAAAAAAAAATGTGGTTTCAGGGACATTATTCCTCCAACTCTTCAGCAGGCAGGAAGCTGCTGCACATCCACTGTATCACCAGTATTAAAAACAAAACCCCCAAGAGCTTCTTTTTTGCATCAATGATTTAAAAAAAATTAGGGTTTTTTTGTGTTGCCGATTTGTTTTAGAACATGCTAAATCTTTCAGCACTTGAGACACTGAACTAAAATGATCCAGCACTTCAAAAGGCATTAATAAAATGTCATCCATAAGCAAGACAGAGCAGTGATGGCAGCAGTAAAGCACTGTCACTTCTACAGGAAAAAAAATTCCACAACAGCACAGGAACAACAGAGCCTCTGCTGCTGGTTATCAGTCAGTTTCCAGGGCTGACTGATGGCTGATTTTAACATGTGATGGGAAAAGGACCACTTTCAGGTGTGAGCTTACAACATGGGCCCTGACCAAACTTCCTTGTGACATTCATCTTCTGGCCAATGCAGAGAATTTCCAGCAATATTCTATTGTACCTTGAAAGATAATGAAAGAAGATCTAAAACATATGACATTGTTGGATTGCTTTAACTCGTTAGGACACAGAGAGTTACATCAGGGTATATTTGATTGTCTAAGTGGCTTTAGAAGCTGTTAAGAAAATAAAAGTGGAAAAAGGGAAAGGATACATTTGAGAGCTTGTAATTGTTGGGCTTCCATTTCTCATCTGTCTGACACAGAGCGTGTCTGATGCAAACAACTTGGCTGCAATCTCTTCTCTTCCAGGAAACTCCGACCTGGCATTTGGGATTCAGCTGGCTCCTCCTTCCCCTACTCACTGGAGAGGATTTACACACTGCTCATGCACCAGAAGGAACTGACAGAGACAGAGCCTCTTGCTGCAGCCTGGCAGCTGTTCCCATCCATGCTTCAACTCATCTCTAGGCTTAGTGGAGTAAAAAAATTACTGCTAATAGTGAGGAAGGGAGAGCCCTGAGCTGCACTAGGGAAAGGACAGTTTTGTCTGCATGGTGTGTAGCTGGGGGCTGCTGTGTAAACCAGATACTGTTCTGGCCCTGACCACACAAACACTGCTGAGCTTATCGAGCTACAGGCATGAGTAAGTGATGAGAAAAGAGAACCAAATCACCACTCTCACAGAAGCTCTTCTCTGGGTTTCCTGTGCTGCCTGCACTGTACTGCACGTACTTCACATGCACACAGGTATCTGCCACTTGCCCTGTGATGCAGTTTCACATACAAAGGGAGAAGAGGGCAGGTGTTTCCTTTTTATATCATGCTGTTCTGATTGAGGGCTCACTGAAGCAGTGACTCAGAGAACTGAAGCAATACACTCCAGATGGATGGAACATCTTTCTTTTTCTCTATCAGAAATACATTTTATCAAAGCACTTCAGCCCCAAGCCATAAGATGCAGCTGAAATAACTACAGTCCTCCAGCTGACTGATAAATCCCAACAAGCAGGAGCAGAAAACCCCACTGGGATGTCTGACAGTGGGCTAGGAAGGAGGTTGCAGGACATCTCCTTGCAGCCACAAATCATTTCAGTCCAACTTCCACAAGGCAAGACGCTGCTCCATGAATCACTATCTCCAGTCTCCATCCCACCCCACATCCTTAAAGCAAGAGGAAAATAAAGCAAAAGGTTTGCATTTCTCACAAGAAACAGAAAGAAGGGGTGGGGGGAGACTCTCCCTGACTTACTTGCACAGTAGTACGAATCCTTATTGAAAGGCTTCATACAGTGGTAACAGGTTGCTTGGGCTACAACAGAGGTTGCAGTGAAGAGATGTCCATTTAACAGCTTCTTGTCTTTTTCCTTCTCCTTGGAATCTTTGTCCTTCTCTTTAGTCTTCTCTTTGTCTTTCTCTTTTTCCTGCCGAGAGAAAGCGAACAAGCACCTTGTGATTTTCCAGTTCTCTAGTTCCAAATTCTTCAGTGTTTGCCTTTGGCACTATGAGGATATCAATCTGCACACACCTTAACAGTAACTCATGTGTCTGCACAGCTCTCTGTTAAGAAAACCCATCTTACAGCCCCCATGGATGTGGATTAACACACCACTGAGTCCCTTTTGCACAGGTATCTTCCCAGCACAGATGAAATGGAGTCAGTTCTGATGGCAGCTATTTTCTTCCACCTTTGTTTTGCATTTCCTTGGTTTAGTGACTCATCTCTTTTCTTCTGGGCTCTCATCAATCTCTTCAGCACTCTCAGTGCATCATGTGAAATGCAAACACCACATGCAATGTCTATCAAACCTTCAACACAGTTCATTTTTAAGGCCAACTCCTAAGACTTGTGCTTTTCAATTGCATTTTTTAATGGAGAACACAAGCTCCTCCTCGGTGCCTGTACAGCAGCACAGACAGGTTATTTCCACCTCTGTTTTCTTTCTGATTAGCAACTTTTTCCTATAGTTCCATGGAACCCCAAGTAACTATGTGAAGCTTTTTAGGGAAACAGATCTTTCACAAACTCTCAAAATATGGCATCACAGGAAGGCTGAGGAACAACAGCAACACCATAAAAGATTATCTCATCTTCAGGAAGCCGTGGTTGAACCTCTGGACTACTCAGCTTTGGAAAGATGACAAGTACAGCCAGCTTCTCAAACTTTTTGTAGAATTTTCCTTACCTTTCTATTGCTACCTTAGATAGAAAATGCTAAATATTAAATATCTGAAACCTTTTCCCCCCTGCAGCCTTTGGTGGATTTGGAATTCTCCCTAAGAATTTATAGGGGAACTCCAGAGAAGAACTCCAATCTGAATTAGAGGCACCATGGTAGATACATTTTATGTACCACCCTACAAAATGTTTACCACACAGTTCAGCTCCAGAACTGTATTTTAACTGTTGATGCAGATTTCACAGCATCTGAAACAGAAGCTTAACCAGAAATTGATAAAGGGTTCTGTGAGCTTATCTTTCCATTTGGTTCTTTATATGCCATGTGCCCCTGCTAAATACTGTCACAGCCTAAATATCGGTGAGCTGCAGAGCAGCCCATGTGAGCAACTGCCCTGAAGCAGTTAAATGAGCTATTGAGCTCTGCAGTCACCAGCAGGGAAACTTTTGAGCCTTTCATGACACTCAAACAATTAGTAACTCAGCCTAAGTTTTCCCTTCTCCCAACACATTCCAGGTAAAATGCCAACATCAGATTCTCTCCCTGCTAAGACTCATAAACAGAAAGTCTATTTACTGGCCCTCAAGCACTATTTTGTTCTGCAAATAGAAAACCCAGGAGTCTTGCTGTATGGAATAATCCTGTGTGAAGCAGAAAACCTGCCAGGAATAGTTTGCTTTATGGCACATCTTTGCCTCCTTTGAGCTGTCAGCTGGAATTAGCACTCCACATAAACCTCCACAGCTTCTACCTGCCTGCCTTTAACCATGCCCAGCCTGGCAGAAGTCAAGAACTAAAACACACAGCCTCTACCTGCCCACCTTTAACCATGCCCAGCCTGGCAGAAGTCAAGAATTAAAACTCTCCATTTTAGTCCTTGGCTGATGATATCAAACTGATGCCTGGAGTTTTCCTTCACTGCTAGGATCCAGGAGAAAAGATCACTCTACAGTCAAAGCAGATCCTGCAATTCACATGCTGAAAATGCTGAAAAGGAGATCCATCCCATATTTTAAATTTATCTGGTATTTAATGCAAAGTCCAGTAGTTCTAGTCTGAGATAATATCTTGTCTTCATAAGAATCACTGCAAAAAACTTTTTAATTAAAGCTGAGCAAGCCCAGGAAAAACAGGAAATGAGTGCACCACTTTCAAGGAGGAAACAGCAAGCTTCAGAGAGGGGCTGCCAGCCATGCTGCTGAAATACAAGGTTTTAAAATGAGTTGCCTTTTTTTTCTCTGTGACAGCTAATGGAACATTTTTTTTCCAAAGGACAGTAAAAGAAAAAGCAGTTTTCCTGTGGTATCAGAGATGCCAGTGTGACCTCAACAGCTGAACCTGCGCTGACAGGCAGCGTCTCGCTTGCGGGGCCCCCTGAATAACACTCCAGGCTGCAGCAGCAGATCCTGCTCTGAAATAACCACAAAGCTCTTACCTCCCAATGCTTCAGTCCTACCAGCCTCACTGTTACTTGAGGTACTTCAGCAAATCTATTCCACTTTATCGACATCCTTCCCCTGTGGGCAGGAAAGCTGCTCCCCACCGGCATCAGCCCATCGTGACCGGCCGAGAGCCGGCCAGGGGTGGCAGGCAAAGAGGAGTTGAGCAAAAGGGGGAGGGCCGGATGATTGCTGCTGACTTCCTTGAAGATGATTTTAGAGACTTTGCTACTGCTTTCATCTTGCCCTACCCTAGCTTCCACTCCTAAAAAACCCTCCCAAACCTAAAAAACAAATACAGGCAGGAAAGGATGGGATTAATACTCGAGAAGTCGCAAGTCAATACGAGACCACCCATTTAAAAGGCAGAGAGGGTGATAAATCAAACCCTCTGTGACGTTTGAGAGACAGAAAAAGTGGATTTTAACATACCTCAGTGTTGCTATGTAGTATTTCAGCAAACAAAGTGCTGCAGAAGATTTCCCAGACAGAAAGGTTTCACTTGTTTGTGCTCCTCCCGCTCTACAGGACACACAAATATTCCCCTGTCTCCCAGTCCTTTCAGACACTTAAAACTCTTCCTACAGACACTGCTGTACCCAAGTCAAGGAAAAGGAGAAATTACTCATGCTGGGTTTTGTGTTGTCACTTCCTAGGAACTGTGTACCAAAAATGAAGAACATGAGTAGCTATTTTTTTTCCTAGCTGTCAGATGCAGCACCTTTTTAACTTCAGAAACGTGAATCAGTGCACGCAGCTGATTTCAACAGACCTGCTGACTAATCCCCCCCAAACAACACAATGCCAGACATAGGTAAATGCACCCAAACTTCTATCAGTGTCCTCTGTAGCTCATACTACAAAACTACCTCTTTATATGCAGGATTTTTTTTTTTTACATAACTGTTTGCATCCTTTTCATAAGGAGCCATTGCCGTTAGCATTAGCAGGCTGAGGTGGGCTCACTTTGTGGTTCACCTCGTGGTGTGTTTGTGAGGCTTTAGAGAAAAGGAAAAACTGAGCTGGAAAGAAGCTGAAGGCTGCCTCTCTCCTGACAGGCCAGAAAGCAGCACAAACCAACTCTTCCTGTCCAACTTCCTCTTTCAAGGCTGATTGTTTTTAACTCTTACAGGTTTTCACCAGCCATAATGCTTCTGAGAAATCAGTGTTCCCAAGAATTTCTGGGTTAAACTATTTATCTGTACAGGTAAAGCTCTACAGATATATGGAACACAAACATTCCCCTGCCAGCAGAGTAGAAATTGTAATTGTCAGTAAAAGTAGCAGAATTGGTATGAGCTGCAATTTTTCTACTGCATATTTTTGTTGGGCTTTGGAAAAAAATCTTTATCAACAGCTTCAGAGGCAATAATCATGGAATTGGTGGTGTTGGAAAAGACCTCTAAGATCGAGTCCAACTATCAATCCAACACCACCCATGGTCATTAAACCATGTCCCAAAGTGCCATGGCCACACATTGCTTGAACATCTCCAGGGATGGTGACTCCACCACCTCCCTGTGCAGCCTGTTCCAGTGCCTGACCACTCTTTTCACATGAGTATTTTTGAGGTATTTTTCCTCCTGTGAAAAGTTTCTCCAGAAAATTCCACCAAAGTTTACACCTGAAAATGACTCCAGCTGCCTTTAAGGATCTACAGAAGTCTGTTATCTCAGCTCTTCACCTGAAAAACTGAAGGCCTGACATTAAGTACACAGCTGAACAATTGCTGAGTGCATTGTTTGGTGGAATTTATCTTAGTAATGAAATCACTAAAATCAGGCTGCCCTTATTTAACAAAAGCAGAGCAAATATCTCAAAGAATTTCTGCTTTATTTTATTCCCTGTCCCAATGAAACCTCTTATTACCTATCCAGATATCTCTTTCCAGTTCTTGCTCTGGAGATTTTAAGTTGGAAGCCAAGAACCAGTTAATTCCAGGTCTCATTCACAGGCTGTGCAAAACACTCCATGGCTTCTCTGTAGAGATTTGCACAGATTTTTCTATGTAAATTTATTTTATTTTATTTTACTTTACTTTATTTTATTTTATCTTATTTTATTTTATCTTATTTTATTTCATTTCATTTTGTTATTGTACTTTCTAGCAGGGACCAGCTCAGCAGCTCTGAGTTGCTGGCTCTTGCAGCTTGCATCTTAAAAGGCAGATCCATTAAAGAGGAACTGTGTGCTAGGATGACTGATCTCACAACAGCTGCTACCTCATTGCAAAGGTGATGCAATCTTCCAAAAATGTGCATCTAAATGTGTGCTGGACCACAAGAGGACATCAACCCAACTATTTTAGAGGAACACTAAGGCTGAAACTTCAAGTGCTTCTGTTAGGGGAAGGCTAAAATCAAGTTTGCTTGTGCAAATGAAATGAGAGCCTCCCATACATGCATGCTTCAACCAAGCTTGATTCTGGGATAGGCACAGTGCTCATTATGCCATTTTCATAGAATCATGGAATGGCTTAGACTGAAAGAGACCTTAGAGATCATCTACTCCAACTTCCCCACCATGGGCAGCGATGCTTCTCAACTACACTTGGCTGCTCAAGGCCTTATCCAACCCGGCCTTCAACACCCCCAGGGAGAAGGCAGCCACAACCTTCCTGGGTAGCCTATTCTGGTCTCATCACTTTTGTACTGAAGAATTTCTTCCTCAGCTCCAGTCTAACCCTGCTCTCCCTCAGCTTCAAACCATTCCCCCTTGTCCTGTCTCTAGACACCCTCATGAAAAGTCCCTCTGAAACCTTCCTGCAGGATCCCTTCAGGTACTGGAAGGCAGCTCTAAAGTCCCCCCTGGAGTCTTCTCCTCTTGAGGCTGAACACCCCCAGCTCCCTCAGCCTGTTCTCATAGCAGAGGTGTTCCAGCCCTTGGATCATCTTCGTGACCTCCTCTGGACACACTCCAACAGCTCTGTGTCCTCCTTCTGCTGGGGACACCAGAACTGGATGCAGTGTTGGAGGTGTTTTGTTTGCTATACAAACACTCATTAGAATATCTAATTATGTGTCTCAGGGGCTTTCCAATAGTCTTCAGCAACATATTAGTTACACATTACCTAACTATATAGTACATATTGCCCACTGTGAGGTATGATGCTCTTAGCTTTTGTCAGACAAGAAGTGAAAAATGCAACCAAGCCAAACCCCCTGCCAATATATTGATCTTCAGGGGAAAATCTAAGGCAACAACAGTCTGTCTTTGTGAAGTATTCAGCATTAATGTGATTATTTCTGCAACCAATGATGCTCCCAGGAAATTCAGCTGTGCTGAGCAGAGTTTAATCTTCAGCAAATTAAATCCCAGGGGTTTAAGGATGGAAAGAAGGGGGAAATATAAACATCAGCCATCACTAAAGGTCACAGCGTGGGCAACTTTGCTAGCAGTGCATAGGAACTTGGGAGCAAAGGTAAAAATAAAAAGAGAAACACACTATGCCCTTTGGCAGCCAGTGCCTTCTTACACCTTCTGTCCTCATTTTATTAAGCACCTGCCAGGTTCTGTAAAAATTAGACCCATCAGTCTAATTTTTTTATGAGCAAGCCATAGCTCATGATATAGCACAATCCGTTCTCTATAACACATGAGGAGGAAAAGAAGCAAAACCAGGAAAACACATCTCAGATGCGTTTCTACTTTGGGGTGCTATGATTTCCTGTGTAGCTTTTCCCTATAACCCCACTAACAAGAACGAAGAAACACAGAAAGTCAGGCAAAGACATAAATACCACCCTGTGGCAACACACTGAAATGCAGAACTCATCTCTGCCACCTGTGGGTCTTTCACAGCTGTATAAATCACAAGCAGCACTTACTTTGCTCTTCTTGCTGCTGGACATTTTATTCCTGAGGTAGCTGAAGGTGCGACTGACTTTTGTTACACTTTTTCCAGCAGGGACACTGTTGCTTTCTTCAGAGATGCTGCAATTAAAAAAAGAAAGAGGTTGCTTTAGTTCTTTTTTTCTCCCAAAGCACCTATTAAATGAATAGATAAATTTTTAAAGGACAAATGAATTTATTATCTAATGGATTCCCCTTACAGTGTTATATGAGAGAAGGCAAAGTGAAGACAAAATGCCAGTCCCATACTTTGCCATATATTTCAAGAAATCCTTTTATGTTTACAGGCAACTTTCATTCCCAAATCCTGCCATAGCACCCTCTGCTGCTCCCATAGTCAAGCAGCCACTAACCAGCTGGTAGCAGCTGCCCATTTACATGACCAGTTCTTGCAGATCACAGTCATTTAATCATTGATATTCCAGACAGAAAAGAGACTGACATGCAGGCTTCCTTCAAGAGAAATATCCTTCCAGAGAAGGCCATTTAATGAACTCTGCAAAGGCAGTGAGTGTCTTTAACAGAAACCACGCTGTCTGCAAAGCTTCCCCTGAGAAATGACAATACCAAGTAACAAACAGCAGTGGTTATTTGCATTAATTCAGGCATTGCTGAGAGGCCAGATAGTTTCTGACAGTCCTTACATGCACAAGCTGATGACTTCTTCAGCCTTTATGGAAGAATACGAAATTACAGAGGGAATTATTATTGCATTAAAGGAAAGGACATAGTCTGTCAGTGGGAAGTACAATGCAAAGCAAAAGCACAACAGAAAGACAAATGAAATCAAGGAGATGAAAACTACAGAGCAGAGGAGGAGAGCCTCCCAGTCATGAAATAAAGCTGAAGCTATCAGAGTGACACAGAGATCAGACACTTGGCTCCTCTGGTGCCACAAACATCCTTCCTCCAGAGAAGCACTATGAAAGGTTATCTCCTCTCTACAGCTTGCAAGGATGAAAAGAAAGGCACAAATCCATGATCCTTTTTGGCCATTGTTATAGAAATATAGCCAGAATTAACCCAAAGGAGGAACAACCACCCTGAGTGTAAAATATAACTCAGAGTAAATGGATATTGTTTGACAACAGACAATCTGATATGTTATTAGTTCTGAGCAAACACAAAGTCCTCTCAGATACAGAACCTACAACAGAATTTCATATTCTATCACCTAGAATATTCTTCAGCCTTTAGACATACAGAAGTGATTTTCACAAGCCTGACAACTTGTGATTTCAGCTGCAGTGCCAGGAAGGTTTAAGGGTGTCCACCACCACAGATGACCTAACAGCAGAAGTCCCACCAGAAGAGATATGGTACCCCCAGAATACTGTACCTCTGAACCGGGGAACCCGCGGGGCCGCCGAATGCCTGTGTACCTGGAAAAGATCAGAGGGGGTGGGGGGAGTGACATGTTAGACTGCAGCCTTAGCTCACTGATCTTAAAAACACAGTTTGCACATTTGGACAGTTCAAGGAGAAGAGGAAATGTTTTCCAGAAGTGAGTGTTTAGGATAAAGCCTGCTCCGTGTATCCTTAGGTGCTCTCAAATCAGATGCTGAGGTGAAAGCCTGGTTAGTGTTTTTATCACTCTTCAGCCACCAAGTGAAGGGTGGGCACCTGTTAAACGTGCTGGCAAGTCAGGGTATCTGAATCAGCAGTGCCAACTCAATGAGAACAGGTATAAATGAGAACAATTCTGCCACAAAGCTTTTATTTATACAGTGCTAGAAAGACTCTGTCGTACCACACATCCGGGTTTCACGTATCGAACTTTTCTGCTTGAAGAAATTATAGTTCATTTTCCCACCAAAATCCTGAAGCACTTCATAAAGAGGAAGGGAAACAAGGGAAGCCTTATTTCCATTTTCCACAGAACGTTACCAGCCTAGGGCTGAGTCACCAAACACTGTGCCTGAGGAAAGTCTGACTTTCGACATGAGGCTGAAGCCCTGCCAACGACACAAATCCTCTTTATGCCACGAGAAACCTGCTTGACAACACACTTAGAGCACATTAGGAAGCTGACACCATTTACCATTATACACTGAAAAACGAGGATCCAGAGGACACAGAGGGCTCTCTCCAGAGTCACTGGGCTTGCCAGGACTCCAAAACCCGCTCTGTGCATGCACTGGTTGCAGTCCTAGCTGAAGGTCAAGAATCAGCTTCTGCACATACACTGTAAGACGACCAGTGCTTGGCTTTCACATTCCATTAACATGTTAAAGCTGAGGGGGAATGCAACAGACCCACACCTGACATCAGAGGCAAAGATGATCCTCTGTCCACAAAGATGATCCAAGGGCTGGAGCACCTCTGCTGTGAGGATAGGCAGAGGGAGTTGGGGTTGTTCAGTCTAGAGAAGAGAAAATTCTGAGGGGACCTTAAGAACAGCCTTCCAATACCTGAAGGGATCCTACAGGAAGGCTGAATTGTGAGTTTTACTAAAGGAAGAAGAGGACAGAGCAAAGGGGAAGGAGGAAGGAGCTTAACTATGGAAGTGGGTAGGTATCACACCTGGGAAGAGTACAGGACTATCTTGCAGGAAGGGACAAACTCACAGTAAAGACTGAGAATGGAAAGGAGGAGAATTTAGGTATCTACAACACAGCTGGTGAGACTTTTTTAATTCAGGAAGCAACCAATACCTGTAGGATTAGAAAGCAAATCTCCTCATCCTGGTATGGACACAAGGGATGTGGGTTAGCTTCCTTGCAAACCTTTGATTTGAACCAACTAATGCAGCTGCTCTGAATTTTCTCTTTAGAGAATTATCTGCTCTGGTTTATTTCAACAGTCTAATAAAACATGCTTAAGAAAGAGGAAACATTTCAACTATTTTTGATATGACCATTTAATGAAAAAAACAAGAGTCTAAATGACTTTAATTCAATCTTCTGCCTTTATTGGGTTCTTTTTAGCAACAGAGTTTGCAGGAGGAAAAAACAGCTACCGTTAAACACTCATCTGTTTCCCAACTAAATTATTCTGACTCTAATATGAGGATCTTGATTTGAACACTTCGATGATTTAAGGTGTCTGGCTGCTTACCAGGGGAACTGTGAAGTTACAACCAAGACTTTCAAAATTTAATATCAGGGCTTCTTTCCTCCTACTTCTAGCAAGCAATGCACTCACTCCCACCTACCTCTTCTGTTAACTCCATCTACTGCAACAATCTCAAGACAAGTATTGTGGTTTTAATCGAAAGGTAAAGACTTTATTGCTGGTCAGAGTGGCAGATGATGATTACCTACCACATGGATACAGACCAAAACTAACCAGGTAAGACATGATGGTGCTGATGTAGAAGACTTTGGATTATAACCTTTTTATTCTGCCACTAGTCAGCACTCAGATACAGGACCAAGATAATGCTGTTAGACATAATGCAATGGGAAAAGTTAGTTCAGTGTTTGCAAGGTGAAACTTGAAGAGCTAAAGCAGAAAAACAGATTTCCCTTTGTGTCCACCCATAATGGCTGCAATGCACAGAAAACAATTACTTACTATCCAACTCCTCCTCCTCATCACTGGAAGAAGAGCCAATAGAAAAGAGAGTTTTAGACTTAGGAATGAGTGGAGAGATGCTGAAGGAGAAGGAGATTCGTCTCGATGGTCGAGTCCGGCCCTGGGCTGAGAAGTGGGTTAACAGCAGACATTAGAGTATGCTTGAAAATGCATTTAATAATAAAAAGGAGAGGAAAGAGGCCAAAGCAAACTAAAACCAAAGCAAAGGAGATGTCTGCAAGGCAGCTGGCTTCAGAAAAGGCATGAGAAAAAAAGAACTGAGCATGTGCACATTGTGGAGGACACAAGTTCCAGAGGAGACAAGCCCCACTGCATGCACAACTCCAGCTTCAAGGCTTTCCTTGGCTTTGCTGGCAGCTTTGTGTAGGGCCTCCTAATGAAGATTACACATGAACAGCTCTTTTCCCCAATGGAATACCAACAACATACTGCAGATCTCTGGACAAAGGGCAACTGCTTCACTGGAAAAACTGCCAAGGAATCAAACTAGAACTGAAGGTATTTGTCTAATGCTGCTTTACGCAGCAAAGTTGACAGCAGGGGGGTTGGAACTAGATGATCCTTGTAGTCCCTTCCAACCCTGACTGATTCTGTGATTCTATGATATTAGCAAAGATACTTCATCTGAAGTGTCAGCTTTACAGAAGTCTTTTATCTACCTGGGGAGGTTCTTGCCACTTCTATGTCTAAAAAGACCCAAAGATTTTGGCCATGTTATGCCCTTCAAAGTTTTCATCACTAAAAAGGAGACACCTAAATTTCCTTTCAATTACCCCATAACAAACCAGAAAAAAAAAATCCAAGCACCTCTTCTCCTGCCTTCTCCCAAAACTCACAGTTCTTGTTTTAAAGAAACTGCCTAAACTTGAGAAAAGATCCTCTGTACCCTCTTCTGCCCACATCTGAAGATGCCTGCCACAGTGCCAATTCAGCAATTGATCTGTGACATGTCCCATAATTGATTTTTAAGAGCAGCTCTTGCATAGCAGCAGCTTTGCAACAATTCTTCACAAGTAAGCACCATTTTCTCTAAGAGCTGTAGGAGCCAGATAGCCATTCTAAACTGAAATTGCCACACAGTCACCTATGGAGATGCCCAGGAAAAGGATTTCCCAAACCTTCTCATCATACAAGCACAGGTGGCAATCTTTGAGCTGTGACCTGACAAATGTAAGGCTGCTAAATACTCTTTGCTGACACGGTACATCAGTGTGTCCTGGCAAAGACAACTGGGAGAGGGCTGGGGAAACTTTGTAGGACCTAAGGGTCCTACATTAAGCATCTGCTAAACATCTTCAGTGCATATATTCAGGCACTTTAAAGTCATTCCACGGCACAGATAAATGAATTCACTTGCACAAGAGGGAAAAGAGGCTAAAGACTTTATCAGTATTAAAATTCCAAGAGAAAGGAGTAGCAATTCTTACTCTCTGAGTAAAACGTATCCTTTCAAGCCACACATAAAAAGGTTTTTTTTGTATTGCCTCCAGTTCTGGTGTCCCCATCACAAGAAGGACACAGAGCTGTTGGAGCGAGTCCAGAGGAGGGCCACAAAGATGATCCAAGGGCTGGAACACCTCTGCTGTGAGGAGCTGGGGTTGTTCAGCCTGGAGAAGAAAAGACCTTGGAGCTGCCTTCCAGTAGCTGAAGGGATTCTACAGGAAGGCTGCAGGGGGACTTTTCATCAGGGTGTCTAGAGACAGGACAAGGAGGAATGGTTTGAAGCTGAGGGAGAGCAGGGTTAGACTGGATCTGAGCAAGAAGTTCTTTAGTACAAGGGTGGTGAGACTCTGGAACAGGCTTCCCAGGGAGGTTGTGGAGGCCTCCTGCCTGGGGGTGTTCAAGGCCAGGCTGGATGAGGCCTTGAGCAGCTGAGTCTAGTTGAGAGATGTCCCTGCCCATGGCAGGGAGGTTGGAACAGAGGATCTCTGAGGTCCCTTCCAACCCAAGCCATTCCATGATTCTAACAAAACTGAATTTAGAATCTAAAAATACTACCTGAGGAATATCCAATGCAATGCAGAGCAAATTCCCCTGAAATTTCCTTCAGCTACCAGTCATAAATGACAATTGCCTAGAGGTGATTTGACTAAAACCATTTGCACACTTTTCCACTGTAAGCAGCACAAATGTAGAGGGACCCAGTGGAAGGCATTTAAACTGAAGAATTCTTAGCAAGATCCATGCATTAATTTTGTTTAGACTGCCTTTCAAAGGAGTTGCTCTAGTGTCCCAGACCTGAAGAACATGACTGGGCAACACTGCTTGCTTTCTTCTGCAGTCTACTGTCTATTTAGACTAAAAGTCAAGATGAACAATAATACTTCACTGTAAATAGAACCAGCACAGTTCAGTTCAGCTTCCATTTCAGCGCTTTTTATTTATAGCAGTTCCTGGCTTTATAACAATGCTCCAAACTGGAAATTTGCTGTCCCAAAGCTGAAAGCAGTCTTCCGAGCACTCCAGCCAACAGCTCTTGTGACCTCCCTCTATAAAATGCTGAGGGATTAACAGCTGTGAATGGCCACAGCAGCTCTTGGAACATCTGAGACATCAGATGGAGTGCAGGCTAGAAACTCAGTCTGGAAATTGCTCCTGCCTCAGTGCATGTGACAATAAACAGGCAAAACAAGAGGAAGTCCTTACTATAAGAAAGACATTGAGTTGCTGAGTATCCAGAGAAGAGTAACAAAGGGTCTAGAGAACAGGGCTGGTGAGGAGCAGCTGAGGGAACTCGGATCATTAATTCTGAAGAAGAAAAGGCTGAAGGGAGACCTCATTGCTCTCCACAGCTCCCTGAAAGGAGGTTGCAGTGAAGTGAGGGTTGATCTCTTCTCCCTAGTATCAGGTGATAGAAGGAGAGGAAATGGCCTGAAATTGTGCCAGGGGAGGTTTAGGTTGGTTTCTGCCCAACAAACTATGTTGATTTATATAGGTTGGAGATTATGAAAAATTTCTTTGCTGCAAGAGTGGTTAGGGATTGGCACAAGCTGCCCAGGGAGGTGGTAGAGTTCTCATCCCTGGAGGTGTTCAAGAAACCTGTGGCCACGGCACTTTGGGATGTGGTTTAATGGCTCTGCTGGTGTTAGCTTGATGTTTGGACTGGATCATCTTGGAGGTCTTGTCCAACCAAAACAATTTTATATGTTTATTTGTTTGGATTTAGTTTTTGAAGCTTTTGGGCAGAACATGCTGCTTTCTTCTCTTCCCACCCAGAGACTTTTGAAGGGAGCAGAGAATTTTTTTTAAACACCTACCACAAAATTATGCAAGAGTAATGACAAACTGAAGTTTTCCTAGAATTCACCTCCATGACATCAAGGACTTATTCTGGCCTAGTTCTGAAGCATTCTGCTGCAATAATATGAATGTAAAACCTTGGTGAAACAAGGGAGTTCCTACACCCAGACCTTCTTGTAGAAGGCACAGGCTCCTTCTCATGTCCTTAGGGTCATAATTCAAGTAACACAATTCCTCTTCCAAAGCCACTGAGGAAGAAGGAAGTGATTTACTGAAGTTTCCAAAGTCAGGAAAGTGTCAGATTTGAGAAGAGAATCTGTGACCTAAATTTTCAAGGTGAGTAATCCTTTTGGGTGCTCACATCAACCACCTCAAATGCATCGATTTTCAGAAACCACCTTCCTATAAAACTGAGTCCCTTCTGAGGTGTCACAAATTAACTGCTGAGAAAATAAAAGCTCACAGAGAGTTAGCAATTTTTAACTTCAGTGCTTAAAACTTCTGCCTCAAGGCAGAAGAGAGACCCTGCCATTGCTCCAACAACCCCTCTGGAAAGCTTACAACATCTTCTAAATATCTGAGAGGTGGGTGTCACGATAAAGGTGCCAGGCTCTTTTTGCTGGTGCCCAGTGACAGGACAAGGAACAAGAGGTGCAAGCTGGAGCACAGGAAGTTCCACCTCAACACGAGGAGACACTTATTTAGGGTGAGGGTGACAGAGCACTGAACAGGCTGCCCAGACAGATTGTGGAGTCTCCTTCTCTGGAGACTATCAAAACCTGCCTGGATGTATTCCTGTGTGGCCTGCCCTAGGTGATCCTGCTTTGGCAGGGGGGTTGGACTTGATGATCTCAGGAGGTCCCTTGCAACCCCTACCTTCTGTAATTCTGTGATTCTCTTTTCCTGCTCTCTGAACGAGACCACCGTGGCTAAGCCAACTCTAGAAAATGGCATAATCAAACCTGGCTACCACCAGCTCAGGTGTTGATGGCATTTTTAAAGCTGGTCATAAACCAGAGAAGAGTAGCAGGATGGCAAGTTACCCATTTCCAAGATGGAGGCACAAATTCTCAGCTGTCTTAACTGCCCGCACAACAGGCATATAGGAAGTCTCAAGGGACAGGGAGCCAAGCTTGAGCCAGCCAGGCTCTCTCAAGCCACTGCCAGCACGTTTTCTGGGAGCTAGCTGAGTTATTTATGGTCTTTGGTTAGCAACTGGATGCAATGCCAATAAACTGGTTGCTTCACCAAAAAAAATAATGAAAGCCTTCAGCCCAAGGAGGAAAGAGGTTGTACCACTGCACAGAGCAGGAGCCAGTCCGTTCATGAGACAGATCTGCCCGTGTTTTGGTTACTGTTGCTGTGGGACACATCCCTCAGGCCACATGCTTATTAATCATGGAAGAATGATGGCAAAGAATTTAAAAGAGTCTCCTACAATGCATCTCTGTGAGCTTCCTCCAGCAAGCCACCTAAATGAATAAAACACTTTCTTAAAACACCTGTCCAAGCAAGAAGTATGTTAATAAATGGGAAAAGATTAGAGACCATCACTGATTGACAAGACATGAGCTAAAATGTCAAGAAGGTTTCAGGCTGGCAATTAATAAAATGAAAAGATGTATAACAGCCTTTGCTAAGCACATCCAGCTGCAGCCTTTTGAGTTACTTCTTCAGCTGAAAGAATCAATTCCGTGAAGATACAACATCAAGTGCTTGTTATCGCTTCAATTAAGCTCAACTGAAAAATTTATCCCAATCATATTTTCTTCAAGAATGAGATTCAACAAATTGCACCCAGCTGCCCCCAAATATTTAACTCAAAATGAAGAGCAACACACTCCCACCACAAGGAGACCAAAAAATGGATTCTCAAGTTTCCCTGTATGAAGATTCAAAAAATCTAGCAGTAAGAAAATGAGATCTCAAGCGGAATTTACCTGACATCAAAGGAAGGAATGCTGAAAGGATGCAAAATCCAATTTCTTTTTTTTTTCTTTTTTTTTTTTTTTGTTTTTTAAATAACAAACTCAGTAAAACATGGTTTTCATACCAGTAAACTAATTAAGGAAAAAAAAAAAAAAACAAACAGAAACCAAACAAACCCAACAAATCGACCAAAACAAACTCAGCAGAACTGGAAACACCAGGGATATGCCGGGAAAAGCAAAACATGGATTTCAGCTGCACAAGTTCTGCCTTTCTACCCACAACCCTATGCAGCAGTGAAATATCTTTCACACAATATGGGAAAGCAGGAGCAGGTACTAGCAAATACTGCACAGAGAAGGTAGCAAGATTGCTTAATAATAGAAACAAAATGGATAAGGGAAAAGTGCATTACTCACTGTCCAGCACTGGTTTACTAATTGACATGAGAGACATAGATTTGGTCAGCGGAGATGAAACAGCAGAAGAACAGAAATTAAATCCTTGCGGCTGTGATGTTTGATGCATCTGCAGAATGGAAAACAACCACACTGAGTAAACATGTCGAGAACAACAGCACCTTCCCAGCTCCACATGACAGGACAGCGTTCAGCATTCACTGAAATTCTGACTTCCAAAGAGCAAAAGATGCAAACCATCCCAGCATAAGGTGGGAAACGCAAGTACCATGACAAATTCAATGTGTTTCCAGAGGTGGAACGCAATGGGTTTGTCTTCTCAGTGTAAGACAACTAACTACGCAACAAAGAGAAACTCTGGATGCTTGATTTTCAATGCAGCAATGTTTTGTCTTTTCAGTGTAAGACAACTGATTATGCATCAAAAAGAGAAACTCTGGATGCTTAATTTTCTTGCAAGGTATTACAGGACAGATGTTGTTAACTGTCTGGAATCAGTGCTCCTCAGCATAACTAGGACTTGGTTCAGCATAGTAAAAAACTGATGCTTAGCAGAGCACTCCCCCAAAATGCTACTCCTCAAAGCAAGAGAAGACACGAGAGTCTCAACATAAGAGCTCTCTTTACTGCCTTGATGTATAGCAGTCACTCTATGAAGTAAACAAATTGGTTGGCTAAGGATTCTGGCATAAAACCAGAAAATACTGGGACTGAAGTGTCTAACTCAGAAATCCAGAGTTATTTATAACATTTAAAACTGTAATTGCTTCTTTAATACAAAGGAAGCAGAGATTGCCATTGTAGCCCATCTGTCCTTCACAGCCATCACAGACTTCCAGCCCAACGAGACCGCTTTAGATTTTATTAATATGCAATTAAGATTTTGCTTGACTCCTGCTTATAAAAATGGGCCTTTGAATTCTGGTTATGCCTATGAAAAAGCCAAAATCTTTATTCCCTTCCTATGACGCTAAAATAAACCTGAAAACTTAAGCAGTTAAATCACTGCTTGGGACTTGTATGTATCAGGACTGCCAAAGGTAACACAAACACTCGTGGTGGCAGTCCCTGTGTAGGTTGGATGAGGCCTTGAGCAATCTGCTCTAGTGCAAGGTGTCCCTGCAAATGGCCTGGGGACTGGAATGAGATGATCTTCAAGGTCCCTTCCAACCCAACCCATTCTATGAATCTGTAAGTCTCACTATACCTGTGATTGACAATTCAGTTATACCCACCCTAAGAAGTCAGTAACTTTTCCATGATTATTCAATGCTATCAGTGGGAGAAAACTGAGATATTTCTTGTTCTCACCCCTAAGACTTTGCCCATCAACCACGCTGCCTCAAAGAACAAAGTATCAAATTTAACATAGTAGAAAATTCTCAGTGTTAAAGATGGGAGACTTTAAAAATATTATATATATATATATATAGGGTGGAAATCTTCACAGTGAGACTTTCACTTGGGAAAGTGACTCCCAAAGCATCGCTGTAGCATTTTCTAAATATCTATCAACAGATGGACAGCTTTACCTGGTGGTTGTACTCTCTGATTTCTCCTTGCTCAAGTTCTTCAGTGAGCAAGACCAGGGATCCACACTGATTGCTGGCAAGTGGACTTCGTCTGAGGTCTTTGGAGCTCAGACAAGAAGCCTCCAAGTTTGCAGAGGGCTTCTTGTTCTCACCAGAGTCTCCAGCAAGGCCTTCTAGGCTGTAACTGAACAGAAACCATGGAGGTTAGATGTCAACAAACTCTGAACCAGTGTCTTTCAGCAGGTAGCATGTTCAAGTGTAAAAGACAAGGCAGTCACTAGCTGAACTGTGCAGAGCAATGCTGATGTCACTCCTCACCATGTCACTGCTCAGTGACCAGGGGCAGTTAGCAGTGGAGGGTTTTCTGTTTCCTACCGTTGTTTTCTCCTCCTTCTTGAGTGGCACACAGGGAAAATCCCTCCAAAGACGTGGATATTTCCGTGAAGCCTCATTGCTAGTCTTTTATTAGGCTCTCCCTTGGAATAAAGTCTCCCAAATTAAACCACCCAGTATTGCACAGTGCTGCCTGTCCTGGGCCAACACCCCTCCCAGGAAACACAAACCCAGCTCTGGGCTGCCTGTAACGTTCATCTCTGCAGGCACATCCTCTCAATCTGTTTAGCACTTGCCACTGCACTAAGCGTTGGCACTGATAACAGCCCTCTTCCTGCCAAAGCTGTTTTCCTTTTTTAATCTGTTTTTCAAATATGATTTTTAATTCAATTGGCAGAATTGGCAGGAATAAAAGGTTTGGCCAGCCTCTGTAGAGACAGCTGCTGATAGACAAGTGACCTCTACAGAAAGGCACTAATAATGCTCCCTTCTCATCTACACAGAACATTCCCTCTTTCACACAGGATTGTTTCCATCTGGTCTACCTTGGCCCTAGTAGTCTGCTTCTAACCCTCCTGCTCCTCATGCCCAAGCATCTATAAACCAGTGAGGTTAATGTGCAAGTTTTACCAATTCATCTCCTGGTACATTAGCAAAACTCCATGCCTAAGGTCTGATTGGATGCCAGTTTGAAGCCAAGCCTGTCCTGGATATATACCCCAACTTGAGGCTCACCATGACATCTAAGTGGCCCAACAAGTTGACATTGAATTTATAAGCAAGTGAAATAGAAAACAGATTGAAGACTGGGGCTGTTTAGTCTTGAGAAGAGAAGGCTGAGAGGGGATTTTATCAATGTCTATAAACATCTGAAGTGTGAGTGTCAGGATGTAGCTGCCAAGCTCTTTTTGGTGGTGCCCAGTGACAGGACAAGGAACTACAGGTGGAAGCTGGAGCACAGGAGGTTCCACATCAACATGAGAATATATTTCTGTATAGTGAGGGTGCTGGAGCACTGGAGCAGGTCTGCCCAGAGAGGTTGTGGAGCCTCTTTATCTGGAGACTTTTAAGACCCATCTGAATGTGTTCCTGAGTTACCTGCCCTAGGTGACCCTGCTGTGGCAGGAGGGTTAAACGAGATGATCTCCTGAGGTCCCTTCCAAGCCCTAACATTCTCTGACTGCATAAGCTATTTAAACAACAAAAGGAGCTTAAAGTCAAGGTAGACTTGCACAGCAATGATTAAGGCTCTGAATTCCTTCAGAAGCATTAAGTGGCTGATAAATACGAATCTTCAAAGCAAAACCCACGAATAAGCAGATCTAGTTAATTTTTAAGCACTTTTTTCATGTTAATTAATGAGAACTGAGACTGAGGTAGTTACAATTTAATCTGCTTTAGGAAGATTTTGACTCAGCAATGATTTTAATGTACATCAATAAAAGGTGTTATAAAGCTTATTCCAAAACACCTGCAGAGAGGAATCAGTCTCATTTCTATCTCATTTCTACCAATTACTTAAGGCAGAACAGTATTTTTTTCCCTTTCAGTCCAAACTGGTAACAACAAGTTACAAAACAAACTGAAATACAATAAAATCAAGTAGTTTGTTGTGAACACAAAGAGCTCACAACTTCAAATATTAGCCAATAAAGGAGTTACGGTCTGTAATTTGTTGTGTGGGGTACATAGAACAAACAAAATTAAATCTGTAACAGTAAGGACAAACTACATTTTTTTTTTATTTCAATACCTGGTCTTCAGAAGAAGATTTTAACAGCTCTACCCACAACCAGCAAGAACTGCCAGAGGAAAGCTATAAAGCTGTAGAATGTGAGAGACTGGCTTCCAGGCAATATCAAGGAAAGACCTGACCTGCAAGCATTAAGCTCAACTCAGGGACACTGTACAGAAGATGCCAGCTTTAAACGCCTGGAATGTTTTCATCTGTGGCTATTAGATTGGTTTTGCACACCCAGTTTTACATGATTATTCTCTTTGAAGGAAAAAAACAGATCTTTCCGTTTTCTGTATGAACTCAAATCCTTTATGAGATCCATCCAGAGCAAAAGATTTGATTCTTTGGCTGTCACAGTTATCGTTACGATCGCTGCTGCGGAACAAAACCCCACACCGTAAAATCATCATGGAACAGAGCAGCTCAAACCAACAGTGCAGCTTCTTTAATGCCCACAGCCAGTGAAAAGCAGCCACCACCTTCACCTGCAGCCCAGCTCAGCAGAGCCATTGCCAAGGCTAACTGCTGGTAAAGCAGATGAAGCAAACGAACACGTGCAGGCTTCAGCCAGAGCAGAAGCGCGAAAGGCGAGGCACGGAAGCTGACAACAGGGTGTTTGCAGTGCTCCTTGGCTGCTGCTGCTGCTGCTGCACATTCATGTATACCATACCTTCTACAAGTAAAGTCAGGACCCATGGAAATGAACTGTACGCCAGAGGGACACCAGCTCAAACTGGGAACATCAAAAGAGGCAAAGAAAGGAAAAGGGATGTGATTATTGGGTTGTTACGGAACAGGGGAATGTTAAAAGACTCTCACTCTTCCATATCTTAAAAAAAAAAAAAAACAAAACACCACCCCAACACCAAACTCTGAAATAATGCAGTGGCTACTATGGATTTCTGCCTGCCAGAACACACCAGAGTGCCCTAAGTGACTGAGGTTACCACCAAACAGGTAGCAGCACAGCCCATGCTTCCCCCAAAAAGGATCCCATCAGCAAGTACACAACACACTGGAAAAACTGCTCCTGGTGAGGAGAGAAGTTCTGGGAGAAAGCAAGGCTGAAACACACCAAAGCCAGTTTTGTACAAGTAATCACACACAGCCATTGTGTTAGTAATGATTAGCATTTTTTCTGGTATCTCATAGCCCCGAATCAGAAGAAGAATCCCTTACAGGTATTTAATCTTCCCTCCACACAAGTATTAATAACCTCAAGCTACACTTGGGTAAAATAAGGAGGGAGTTACACTCTTAAATGCTGCACAGCAAATCAGTGAAAAAGGCTAGAAGTAAGAAAAGAAAAAAAAAACAAAACCAGGCTTGTGTTACTATGACCTTGGGATTAAATCAAGAGTCCTTCAAATAGTGCTTTCATTAGAAAACCTTTCAGCTCCCACACCCCAAAAGAGTCCCAAGGTGCATCATGAAAGACATCAGAAATGCAAATGTGTTGATTGTTATTTTAAATACCGCTTCTGCTATTTTTTCTCTCTGTCAGCTCATGGCACTATTGCAGGTTTTGCAGACAGAGAGAAATCAATCTTCTTGTCAGCTATAATATATAAGGGATCCCTAAATCCTGGAAAAGCTATCCAGGAAACATTGTCTGAAGGGAATTTTGCATCAGCACAAAACTGTCAGTGCAGCACTGCATATGTCCTGCTCTCTGGCCTGAAACCCCTACCAGGAGTGGTCACATCCAGAGCATGATTTGCTCAGGCCAGAATAAATCTGAGTATCCTTGGGCCCAGGATGTGTGAGTGCTAGAAGCCTCAGAGCACACAGAGGAAGGTTGAAAGCCACTGACTGCATCATCTCACGGCAAGTCCTTGCATAGTTTCCACACACAGTACAACACTGAAAGCATTCAGGAAGGGTTTACCAGTTGGTGTTCAGTGGTGGAGTTCACATAGTTGCTACTTATTTTAGCAAGGATGGTAATTGGGAGAGGATACACCTGATGTACCTGTGCTTTGCACCCCAGAGCTCCAAGTGTGCTTCACCAGTAGCTCTCAGCACAAAACCACTAACATTTTTCATGGACACATTCCTCCTCATAGTCTATCAGTATTTCCAAGTACTGGATCATCACTCAACTAAACCATCATGGTAGATACAAGCATTAGTGAGGGATGAAGAAACTAAATACCTTCTTGAGGCATGAAGAACCAAGTCCTGGCCACAGTAAACCCATCTCCATCATACATCTCAGTCAGCACTCTTAGTTTGGGTTCAATCTCCCAGCAGGTCAGTAAAATCTGCCTGGCACAAACTAGATGGAGGCTGAGGAAGTATCCCAAGGGAGGTATCATACATGCTTCCCCTCTCCTTGCTTCTCCTAGGCACCTGCTTGTGGACCCAGGACTATGAGGACTGGAGGACCCTTGGAGCTATGCTTATGTTGACTCATTTGCAAAAGTCAATAATTCATGTGGCTGCTTTCCAATTGGAGAAGAGACGATTTTCCTCATTAAAGAAATAATGCAACTTCTACACTAGATAGTGTGCCTCATAAGATGCCTCATTCCTGACCATCACCATCTGATAGTGACAACTCCAAGTGCTAAAACTGCAGGGAAGGGAAGCAGAAGAGTGGAGGGAGGGAAGGAGAAGAGCCTGGAAGTGGTGGAAGATCTCAAAGAGAAAAGACCTTTTGGCAAGGGCTGTGGAAAGTAGTCTTACAGAATTACAATCCTGCTGGGGAACCACCCACAATCTGTTGGCAGCACCATGAAAAATTGGAGGAGATCAATGCAAAGCATGCAAAGCCCCTTTAGAGAAGATGACTTGGGGAGGGGGAATGAACTGTTACACACATCAGCCTTGTGGGAGAGCAGAAACCATGGGAATTAGTTCAGGCTGTCACTCTGCAGCGGGGGTTAGAGAGGATGATACCAAAAAAGTTGGGAGGCCAGGAAAAAAAATTGTAAGAGAGAATGTTTATGAAAGAATTAACACACATTTCTGATGTGACTACATGCTTTAGGTTGTCTGCTCGAGGCATTGTCTTTATTCTATATATAAGCTCAGAGTTTCAGGGTATTATGGCTCTAATACAGCTCCTACAGAGAAGCCTTAACAGACAACTGGTATAAAGATGTTCACCTGCATGAGCTGAAACCAGCAAGAAAGCAAAAGCAAAGCCATTTCATTCAACCAGCTGCAGCTCTACAGGGGTTTCTCCAACTCTGAGCTCATGTCTGATGCATCCCCTCCCCAGGTGACCCTCCTGCAAGTCTACAGCACTGGGTCTCTGATGTACTTTACATCGCAATTAAACATGCTCACAGGTAAACAATTATTGCAACACAGCTCCAACTCTTACAAATGGCAAAGGCCAACAAAATGGTATCTCAGATTTCTCCAAGTCATTAACCTGTTTTCCTAGAGTAAATGGCTTGAGCATCTGCTCTGTGGGGCAGAAAAACTGCCCTGGGTCAGACTGGAGAGGGAAAGCAGCCAAGCAGAATACACAGCTCTACCACCAAGGCTTTCTGAGGTACTACAGGTTTACTAACATGACAGTATGGAGTTAGTAGACATTCAAATGCAAAACAGTTAATCATGTTAGTTGGCTTTGTACCTTCTCCTATGAATGGGAGGCTTCTTTATACCATCCCCCAGAACTCGCATTGAACTGAAAATGAATCATGGAGAGCGGTCAGCAGCTTGAATGGAGAAAAATGAACGAATGGCAGCTGAAGAAATAATATCCCTGACACACCACCAACAAAGGGAGTGAACACAGAGGGAAACCACAAAATTAAATATTAAAGGAAGTAATGAATCTCTTTTCCTCCTCTCTCACTCACAAATAAATCTGTTTGTTGTTCGCTTGATTTTTTTTTTTTTTTTGGTACAGCAAGAAGGTTTTCATAGGTATTGACCACGTTGCAAATTAGCTGGTGCCAAAGCCAGGTCAGTTTAAAGTTTAGATAAGGACAAACTATTTGACAGAAGCTTTTAGCAGCTGTGATTAACACCAGCTCCAGTTCTGCACCACTTAATCCATCAGTGAAAAATGCTGGCATTTCTTTCCTGGGACCTGAAGGTTAAAATCATTGTTGAAAGACAGGCATTTGAAATCAGGAATTAACTGGAGGATGAACATCCTTTTGTGGCAGCCCTGTTACTTTGCTTTGTGTTTTTAACAGTAGAATGCAGACAATGAGGATTATCTGTGAAGTGCATTTGAGAAGGGGAAGTGGGGAGGAACTGAGCATGTTTTCACATTGTATTTGAAACGATTACATTAGTTTGATCTTTTCTGTGAACAAAGCTTTATGCTCATTCCTCTTACAAAGAGAAAACATCTAATCCTAGAAAAGACCAACTCCTACAACAAAAATAAAAAAAAAAAGATTTTTTTCCCCCCATAGTCTCTTTGGGTTCTGCATCAGCAGCTCTGTTTAACCTTGATTTAGCTACCTTTGCCGTTGAGGAAGGATCTTCTGGTGTGGATGGGGGCTGCATCAGGCTGCAAGACCATTGCTGAAGCAGAAGGCACCTCTCAGAACAAAACTGACCATGCAGCCAGCCACCCCATTTCTCTTCTCAGCTGTGTAGCCTAGTTCTAATCTTTGGGTTGGTTTTGACAGCAATTACAATTCATTTGGGTCATTTTCTGCTCATTTAGTGAGTGCAACCTGCTCACCTATGAAGTAAAGAAGTGTCACTGGATGCCCAGAGAAGGAGAGAGCACTGAGAAGATGCATTCAACAAATCCAAGTGCCAGGTGCTGCACTTTGGCCACAACAACCCCATGCAGAGCTACAGGCTGGAGTCAGAGTGGCTGGAGAGCAGCCAGGTGGAAAGGGACCTGGGGGTACTGGTTGATAGCTGGCTGAACATGAGCCAGCAGTGTGCCCAGGTGGCCAAGAGAGCCAATGGCATCCTGGCCTGCATCAGGCATAGTGTGGCCAGCAGGAGCAGGGAGGTCATTGTACCCCTGTACACAGCACTGGTTAGGCCACACCTTGAGTGCTGTGTCCAGTTCTGGGCCCCTCAGTTTAGGAAAGATGTTGAATTGCTGGAGCATGTCCAGAGAAGGGCAACGAGGCTGGGGAGAGGCCTTGAGCACAAGCCCTATGAGGAGAGGCTGAGGGAGCTGGGACTGTTTAGCCTGGAGAAGAGAAGGCTCAGGGGTGACCTCATTGCTGTCTACAACTACCTGAAGGGAGGTTGTAGCCAGGAGGGGGTTGGTCTCTTCTCCCAGGCAACCAGCACCAGAACAAGAGGACACAGTCTCAAGCTGCGCCAGGGCAGGTTTAGGCTGGAGGTGAGGAGAAAGTTCTTCACAGAGAGAGTGGTTGGCCATTGGAATGGGCTGCCCAGGGAGGTGGTGGAGTCACCATCCCTGGAGGTGTTCAAGAGGGGATTGGACGTGGCACTTGGTGCCATGGTTTAGATAGTCATGAGGTTTAGGGTGACAGGTTGGACTCGATGACCTTTGAGGTCTCTTCCAGCCTTCTTGATTAAAAAAAAAACAAAAAACCAACTTAAAGAGGTGGCAGGAAGTGGGAGCAGCACAGGTCCTGACCAACAGCATAAGAAACCTTGCTGAGGGGCTTGCACTCCAGGTTTGCAAAAGTCAAGTTACAATAAAGGCTTTTCCCCTTCAAATGGAAATCAACCTACTGCATATAAAACACATGAATAAGCAAACACTCAAAATTAGCTGATTTGTATGAAAGTCACTTGTTTGGGCTTCACTTCCTCAGTATTTGTTGTTGCTTGCTAAGCAACCAGAATCTCAACATCTCAACAGCCACGTATGAAGAGAACAAAGGGGGGGGGGGGAAAAAGTCACAACAAAAACCCAACACCAAATAATCCAAATTCCTTCGGAAAAGAAACATAAATCCAAACAGGAACCAAGTTAGCATCCAGCTTTTCTTTTTTAATTAACCTATGTGCCAGCCAGCCTTATGTAGCAGCAGCTGTAGCTAAGAAACATCTGAGAACAATTAGTGTTCCTTTAACTGAAATGTCCCTGCATTTACAATGCATTTTCCCGTATCAGAAACAGCCTCCAAAGCCTGATGCAGGAGAACTTAACCCCATCTGTTAAGTGTTAGCAGTAATTTCCAGCTATGCAGTTTAGTAGCCTCAGAAATCCTTACATAACAGGTCCTACACTTCAAAATAAATCTCTCTAAATGAGTTTATGAGCTTATGGCTCATTCTGCCATAAACCTGCACGGATACCTTATGCTGACTCTTTTGTAGCTTTAAAAAATATGTAGAACTTCATTTAAATAATACCTGGGGACCCAAAATGAAGTCAATAAAAGGTGGCAGAATCATATAGAATCATAGAATTGCTAGGGTTGGAAGGGACCTCAAGGATCATCCAGTTCCACCCCTCCTGCCATGGGCAGGGACACCTCACACTAGATCAGGTTGCTCACAGACACATCCAGCCTGGCCTTAAAAACCTCCAGGGACGAGGCTTCTACCACCTCCCTGGGCATCTAATACTAATAATACTAACAATACTACTACTACTACTACTACCGTCTTTCACTATGTTGCTATGTTCCTGAGTCTTCCAACTTTGGCTCTAAAATCTGACAGGTCTGTGATACTCAGATAGCCACAGCTCCTAAGATGGAAAGGATGCTGTCTCTCACTGGATTATCCAAATGGGTCAGTCACAACTTACCATGAACCCACTGTAAGCAGACAGCTTTAATTAATGATATCACCAAATGCAATGGCTCTGCTTATCTCAGCAGCAGACCTCTGGACATGAAGGCAGCAGCAGGCAGCCTGCAGAGCAGCTCTGTGCTTGCAGCCTGTATAAACCACAGCTCTACACTGGAGAGACTGGAGGATACAGCACCCTGACCCTGCTAAAAGAACTGCCCATTCCTGCTCTGATATTACCAAAATGCATTAAAAACATTGGCCAAACCCCCACTACTTTCAGAACTTTCAGGTTTTGACCCCAAGCCTCAGACAGCTCAGATGCTGAATGGTGCACAGCACAGCAAGGAACCTTACATCAACTGTGTGCATCTTCTTTCATCTTCCTCCCCACTGAAATGTGGGGCTGAGCACCTTCCCACAGTCACTTGGCACCAACATTTACACACTCAGGTGGCTGTTACAGCTCTCTTTCTTGTATTTTCTGAGAGAATAAACAGGAAAAGGATGCTTTTGAATGTTCCTGGTCACCACTGGGGACACCGGTGACTAGCTCGGTGGGACTTACTGTCCACGAGAGACTGAGCTGGAATCAACTCTGGGAAATAGTCACTACTCATCTCACCACTGTGAGGAGCCTCCACACCTTCTGTTAAATCCCTGCTGCTCCTGCTATCTCTTAATACAATCAGAGCAATAACAGTCATGTTTATTTCATGGTCAATGAGATTTAACACACCAATAATTCCTTTAACGAAGCTCTTCATACAGAAAGGGGTGGTGGCAGTTCAAACAGAAGTCCTGTCCCAAGGTAATTTCATTTGCTCTGGAAAGCTCCAGCATACCGCAGGCATTAAGTACTTCAGTCTTGAAAGTTATTTAAAAAAAAACCCACACAAACATACATTAGGAGATTGCCTTCACCCCTCTGAGTGAAAAACAAAGACATCCACAAGTGACATCCTCAGTTTTCTGTTCTATCATGCTGAGACTAAAGCTTAAAAAAAGAAATGTGCATGAGTGGGTGAAAAGTAAACAAAAGCAGTTCCACACTGACCTCCTCTGATTTATTTCTGCCTCATTGGTGGAATTCTTCCCTGGCCCCCAGCTGTGCCGACGGAAGGGTGACAGTGGCCGCATGGAGTTTCGTAGAACAGAGGAGTGAGTGGGCACGTCCGTGATGCTGTCCAGCTCCTCTTCCTTCTCTCCTCCCTCTGTGGCCACCATGTTGGTGCAGCTGCCATCCAGGCTGTGCCTGTCCCTGGGCTGGACAAAGTTCACTGTTGGTGGGAAGGGAAGGGATGTGTCGCTGCCTAGGGATGAGTTCCTCTCCAGGGACATGGTATCATCCGCAGAGGAACTGGAGCTGGTGATATCACAAGCAGACTGCTCCTCTTCGGGCTGCTGTGGATAAGAAAAATTAAGAATAGATTAAAGGAGAATCATAGACTGGTTCCAGTTGAAAAGGGCCTGTAAAGATCATCTACTGCAGCTCCCTTGCCATGGGGCCAGGACATCATCCACTAGATCAGATTTCTTCTCAAGGTCCTGTCCAACCTGACCTTGAACACTGCCAGTGAAATGAATACATTTAGCAATTTAAATAAATGCAAATATCTTGTATTTCACAGGAGCTGAGAGAGTTCCCAGTTGACAGCATGAGGCAAATAAGCCATCACAAAAGTGAGAGCTTCTGCTCTGCTATTAACAGAGGTTGAAACACTCTGCAGAGCAATCTCTTCCACTGCTTGAGTCTCTGGCTGCCCTAACCCTGGGCTGCCAACTTGGGTCCTCTGCCTGACTCCTTTCTCCAATCCCACATTTCATCCTGCACAGCAAATCCTGCTCCTTTCTCCATTTCTGGCTAAATCTGTAACTGGCCAGGGTGCCATAAAACTGCCAAAGGTTCACAGAGAGCAGTTAATGGAGAGCTGGACCATCCTGACTCCTGATGACAAACTCCAGCCTCTCCTGTGGGACCTGGGATGGGTTTGTAACTCTCAGTCATGAGACCTCAAGGGTAACACACTGTTCCACTGCATCAGGCAGCACAAAAGGGTCAATTATTCAACAGCAGAAAACAGACAGGAAAAATAAAAGCTCAAATCCCTGTCCTTCTCTACTTTCCATTCAGCAAGAAGCTAATGCCAGGGTTTGCAGCATTTTTCAAATCCAACTGCAATTGAAAAATATTGTTCCACAGGATCAGCCACCCTGTATTACAGGTCTCCAGTCACACTGCAATTTTTTTTGGTTCAGTTTGCTCCAAAAGCAATAAAGTGGAAGCCAAACTGGTTCCCTTTGGCCTGAGGCCACATGCTGACCATACAGCCCACAGAGCCTGTGTGTATTCTGCGCTCCCCATGGCAAGCATAAAAAAACCAAACCCCAAGCATCTCTCTGACATCACCTTCAGCACAAAACGGTGTTTGCCCCGAGAGACAGACATGGGGAGTTTCAATTTCTTCTCCTGCAGAGCCCTGTGTTGTATCATTAAAAGTAATAACAGGCAGCATAATCTGCCAGGCCACATATAACAGACTGCTCGGCAAAGCCACCACCGTTCATTGTCTTCCACCAGCAGCCTTGCTGGGGCTCAGCACAACAAGCTGAGCTCAAGCAGCTGCAGGCTGTCAGCTCTCATTTGCAAGGTGACAACTGGCCACAAAACTCCGTTAGTAGAAAGGAGAGATGGGCATCAAAACCCCCAGAGGGCAGGATGAGCAGGAGTGGTGCTGCCCCATGACAGTCCTCACCTTGGATCCCACCACCCTGACTTCTTTTGAGCCCAACAGTGCGAAACATTTCAGATACTTTTCTGTGTTGTGTTGGGTTTTTTTGTTGTTTGGTTAGGGTTTTTTGTTGTTGGGGTGGAGGTTTTTGTTGTTTGGTAGTGGTTTTTTGTTTGTTTGTTTGATTTAGGAAGAAGTTCTTCACCATAAGTGTGGAGAGACACTGGAATAGGTAGCTCAGGGAGGTGGTAGAAGTCCCATCCCTGGAAGTTTTTAAGGCCAGGCTGGATGTGGCTCTGGCCAACCTGATCTAGTGGAAAGCATCCTGCCCATGGCAGGGGAATTGGAACCAGATGATCCTTGAGGTCCCTTCCTACCCTGAAAATTCTGTGATTCTGTGTGTGTCTTTGTTTTTTTTTTTCCTGGGCACATGCTGTAAGCTAAAAGCTTCTTATTAAACTGAATAAAAAGAAATGGAGATGTTTCAAAAGTATCCTAATCAACTATTCCACTATTTAGAGGGAAGCCCTGTCTCAAATGTGGCAATTTTTCATTCTCATATCAGTTTAACAGGTAGACAATAACGTCCTTAAGGTGGATTAAATAAATGCTGTCACACTGTTTCCCCTCTCCCATCCATCAAAGACAAAAATGAGGTGGGGGGGAGGGGAAGGCATCCACAGCACACCACCGAAGTATAACACACCCTTTTAAATACAAAAATACTAAAAACCATGCTAAAAAATACTAACCCTCCAAAAGCATTCATTTCATGGTTAGAAATGTCAACCAGAAATGGTGAAGCTGTGCAAATACTTTCATGGTGCATTTAGAAAGTATTGGACTTGAGACATTTAAATATGAATTGCAGGGTTAAACCAAGCCAGAAGTGAAATGGATGCTCTGGGAAGTTTTTGATGATGTTTGGTATTATTCAAGATAATCTGTGAGTCATGATGAGAGCTTACTGAATTGCTTAAATCCAGACAAATTAAATAGTCATTATGTGGGTAATACTCCTTCAGCAGAAGAAACAGCCTGCTTTGCTTTGCTGAGAGGGACAGCAAAAATACTGTTAGATGTTGGGGTAGCACAGCATCAGGAGAGAGAAATAAGCCACTGGCTGGGCAGTGGGAGGATGGGACAGTTTGGAAAGGTTAACTTGGGATGGAAATCTAGCAACAAAATTGCAGAACACCAAATTATATAGGGAGGAACTGAAGTAAGCTGGTGAGACACTTCTTAGGGTGTCAGGTAATGATAGGACTAAGGGGAATGGATCCAAGCTAGAGGAGGGGAGATTTAGATTAGACCTTAGGAAGAAGTTCTTCACCATGAGGGTTGTGAGACACTGGAACAGGTTGCCCAAAGAGGTGGTGGAAGCCTCATCCCTACAAGTTTTTAAAGCCAGGCTGGACAGGGTTCTGGGCAACCTGATCTAGTGGAAAGTGTCCCTGTCCATGGCAGGAGGGTTGAAACTAGATCATCCTTGAGGTCCCTTCCAACCCTGACAATTCTGTGATTCTGTGAATAAAAAGAGGAATTTGTTGTTTCTCAGATGAGAATACCTCTCCAGTTTAAAATGCAGAATTCAAACTGCATCCCTAGCAGGGAAGATTTGGGTTTCTTACTGCTAAACTGCAGTTCAAAATGCTATTTGAAAACTAGGACACACATTGGGTCCGTTTCATGTCACTTCACTATCAGATTGACTACAGAACACATTGAACAATTCCCTTCAGCCTGATTTAAATATTTTTAACTTTTTTTTTAAAAAACAAAGCCAAATAGTTAATATGAAAGACCAGGACTCTGCCTGAGAACTGCCAAGTATGGCTGACACATCTAAGAAATATCTGTATTGTAGCCATCTCTGCAAAGAATTAGCTGTCTACCCAAGTGCCAGTTAATATGCACTGCTCTTTAATCCTATTTGAGTAAGAAAATACACTCTGCAGATTAAAAATGGTTCTCTGGTGTGTTTTGGCTGGTTGTGTTTTGTTTTGTTTTCTCTAGAGGAAAAATGTAATATTAAACAAATACTCATTTTCTTCAAGTCAGACTTTGCTGCTTTGCACCTTACTGAATTCAACCCTTAACTGGGAGCAGGAAACTCATGGCTGTAAAGAGCCTTTTCAGCCATGGGTTTAATGGGCATTTCCTTTGCTCTCAGAAACATGACTTGGTGAGAAGGTAGCAAGAAAAAAAAATGAGATAAGGGATTAAAAAAAAAAGTTTTCTGAGCAAGAACGTATGTACTGCTTCATGAATAGGGATAAGAGACATCACTGTGTTGGTGGGGGGTAGAAGATAACCTCTTCAACTAAATCCCTCCATCTGTTAAGGTCTTGTTAAGTGGAATTAAAATGTTCTTTCAATCATTTTGGTGATGACAACACACAAAGCGCTGAGCTTACTCTGTCCCCTGATCTTTCACGTGGCAAAGAACATTAAAGGTCCTACAGGATTAGAAAGACGAAAAAACTCAACCCTGGCATCCTCAAATTTACTTGGTGTATCATTACACTAAAAGAGTTAACACCCTTGGTTGGCTTGATATATAATCCTGCAGAGTCTTGATGTATAACCTAGCAGAATCTTGATATATAACCTAGTAGAGTCTGGATATATAATGCAGCAGAGTCTAGTAGAGTTCTTTATTCCCTCAAATTAACCTCAATAACCTCCTATTAACTAAATACCAAAACTTTTATGATTTGGAGTGAAAGAATCTTCCCCTGCTGAAAGCCCCCCTCTCCCCAATTTTTATTCCTTTGGGTTTGGTTTTTTGTTTCCCTTTTCCTGCTTGTTGGGGCTGTGTTTGTATTTATTTAAGAGAAACAATAATTTTGAACAACAGCAAGGAACGATGCAGCTGTGTATTTCCTCGAGCAAACCAAAACAGGGCTAGAAATTAAACAAAAAAAAAAAAAATCAAGGGAGTTGAGCTGCAACCCCTTTGACAATGATCTGTGGGATCATGGCTTCCCAAGGGCCTTTTGTCTGACTCACTTCCCAAGAGGCACATTAAAAACTCCCCAGTAACGCTGAATTTCAGTGGCAGGTTAAAAGTTAAGATGAGCAAAGCGTATGGGCTACGCCCCAGGACGCTGCCAGATGATTGTGAGAAATGACCTTATGCAGCATTAATCATTCAAGGAGGAGGGTGTTGCAGAGCCTGCCCAGATGGCTGTCTGAGACAGAGAAGGAAAAGCAGGATGACGAGGACATGGAAATGAAGCACTGACGCAGAAAAAAAACCCAAAACATTTTGCTGAAGCCTTAGACCTCACTTTGGAAGCGATCTCTGGATTTCAGGGAGAGCCTCCAAAGTCTGAAAAAACAAGTCAGGTTTTCATGCTAAAGCTCCCTGGACCTGGCTGCTCAGTACATGCCCTTCAGAGCAAGAAAAAACAGGAGGAGACAAGCACAGGACATCCTTGGATGTTAGGAACAGGTTCTTTACCATGAGAGTGGTAGAACACTGGAGCAGGTTGCCCAGGGAGGTAGCTGAGGCTCCACCCCTGGAGATATTCAAGGTGAGGTTTGACAGGGCTCTGGGCAACCTGATCCAGTTGAGGATGCCCCTGCTGACTGGAGAGGGGTTTCGACTAGATGGCTTCTGCAGTTCCCTTCCAACCCAAATCTTTCTATGATTCTATGACATGGCAATCAAATGGCAAGGAAATCAAACAGCAGGGACAGTTTAAGGTACCTGCAGATTTTGTGACACCCACAGATTCCCATTCTCATGGTCCTGGAGCAGCAGCGCAGCCTAAATTATATGAATTTCAAGTGATGTCTTCGGGAATACCTCAAAGCCCCTGGGCAGCCAATGGCTTACTTTTCCTACATTTCTACTAATGCATTAACACAGTTAAATGAGCAGTGATTTATACAATAAAGAAACAGCTCAGACAGAAGTTCTGCTCTTGCTACATACAAAGGGCAAACAAAAACAGGACGAGTAGTAACAACAATCATGACACTGAAAGGTTTGAGATTCTCTTTTTGTTCATAAACATATTCTTTCTTCCTAATTTGATAGGGAAATTGTAGTATTTAATAGGCTTCTAACTAACCACCACACCCCAGAGATGGATCTTGTAATATTTTTCAGATGACAGCTTACATCCAGCTCCTATTTTAGTGGTTATTAAAAAGGTTTATAGACTGTATTTTTACCAGTTGGACTCAGTAGACTCAAACCAACAAAAAACTGAATTAAGGAACAAGCTCACAAAACTAAATTACTGTCTCTGGTCCTTCTAGAAATAACTTTAACTACAGAAAAGATACTCAGATAAATTCTGAGGAAGGAGACAAGGAATCAAGATCGCCAGCAAAGCAGAGACAAAAGAACATGACTGAGGTTGAGATTAGCTTTGAATAACTTCCTAAACTCAACTCAGAAACCTTTTGAACCCACTTGTACATCAAGTCTGCAGTTCATTGCATAAGGAGAACAATGCAAAGGCTGCCAAATTAAGATACTCCCTTTCTCCAAAGTAAAATAATTTCCTCCCTCTGCCTACTTTCCACTGGCAGTTGAAGATCTGCTTTCCCCAACACCTCCTCCTTTTCCCTGCAGCATCAATACTACATTGCACTGTCTATTCTTTTCAATTTTTCTTTCTCATTTTTGGAGAAGGAAACTTTCCACATAAAGGGAAAATAGTTAAATGTCTATGAAATTTGTCCTCCTACAGCACTCTTCTCCCACACATCCCCATACAAGCATTAAATCAGGCTCCAATGGCAGCTAGCTGTCCTAATTGGCACCACCCTACACAACAAAACTGAAGACCAGTCTTGTGTTCTGATAAAACAGCCTTACAGTCTCACAATCCAGGGTCCTGCATCACTTCAAGGGTAAGATGGGAAAGGGTGAGGCTGGTGATCTCTGTGCCCTACACCATGCATTAAGAATGACTCTCCTGTTCATTTATAGCACGAGATCACTTCGCTGGGGCCGTAGTGTTTTCCGTCCTGATGGAAAATACTCACCATCATCTGATTTGATTTAAACAAACAAAAAAATTCTGTTTCATTACATATATTTCTCTGAAAGCAAGTGTGAAACCTACTCTGAAAGTTTTGTTTTTCAGAGCAGGAACCATGCCTGCTCAAATAGGTAAAGCAGAGCTGACTGTAAGCATGAGTTCAAGGAGCAGAGACGAACATGATGGCTGCTCTGAAGAAGGTTCATATCCCCTTATATTCTGCATCACTACATTCATGGAATACCAGGTTGGAAGGGACCTCAAGGATCATCTAATCCAACCTTTCAGGGTAAGAATACAGTTCAAATGAGATAGTCCAGCACCCTGTCAAGCTGGGCCTTATTCCTTCTGAGTGATTTTTCATCATCTACTTATGGCAAGAAGAATATAAATTGCCAGCAAGATGATTCTTAAAAAGCAAAACCTAATCATCCTCCAAATACATCTGGGCTGCTCTGATGCAGACAGCAAAAGACTGATGCTCAAGCGAGGCATCCTCTGCTCAGGAAGCTGACTCTGTGTCTCAAGTTTCATCCACCCCTCCTTCCACTTCTCAGCCATGAGCAACACAAAGGTCAGAGGAATGACTAAGGTTAGTCATGACTTCTGCTGTTGATTTTAAGCAAACTTGAAAACATTTTCCATCTACTTGCATGCAAAAAGGCACTAGAGGTGTGTCACCCAGGCAACAAAACGATTCACTGCAATCGGCCTTAAGTACTTAGAGGGAGTGTTTCCTTCCTATCCCGGGAGTCACGGCTGGATTTAGGATTTACAGCAAAGCATTGGTTCCTCTGAGAATTACAGTATTTAATTCTGAAGGTGTCAGTGCAGAGGTCATTGCTGGCAGGAGAAAAGCTCTTTGTGAGGTGAGTTAAAGGTGGCTTTCGCATCAGCTGTGCAATCCCAAACGACCTTGCAAGAAAATCCACCTTTTCAACTGCTCTGCTAGCACATGATTTGCTTTTGGACAGCCCAAATCACTTGCATCTTTCTAACACTGGGGTTTTTGGAATTCTGCTGCTAGTAAATACATCCCTCATGTTACTGCACATGAAAAGGGGACCGGATCCTTCCAATCTATTCCACTCCAGGATAATCATTTCCAGGTTTCGAACTCGCCAGTGAAACCAAAGTGATCTGTGTTTGCAGTCCCAGCTTTAGCAAACCAGGCCCTGCAGGGCTTTTAACCATACCCAGGCTTTCCTACCTTGCCAAAGACGAGGTCTTCCATCCCATCACCAGACAAGGGGAAGAGGTCAGACTCGCTCCCAGACTCTCTTTTAAGGTGACTCTGTGACGAAGCACAGACGCTACTCAGCCCATCCTCCAAGAAGCTCTCACATTCTGTTGGGGAAAAGCAGAAAGAGTTATGACCTGATGCTTTCTGTAGCATCCACACATCCAACTCGCATACTGTCAGGAAATTCAAGGATTTAAAAACTGCATAAACTACCTGCACTTCCCAGAACTGCAAATTTCCACCTAATTTATTCCAGAGTTTAAAACTCCTTCTTAGTGCATCATCCAAGTGCATGGTACAAACAAATTCTGCATTGAACAGCCACATATGCTGGTAGGTTGAGCTGCTACATACCAGGTATCCAGCTCTGAGCGTAACAGGATGTTCCCCATTGATTGGTGTATTCATTGGGTACATTGATTGATGAGAAGCTCACCATGAGCTGGCAGTGCCCTCATGCAGCACAGAAGGCAGCTGTGTGCTGGGCTGCATCAAGAGGTGTGCAGCCAGCAGGGCAAGAAAGGGGAATCTGCCCCTTGACTCTGCTCTGCTGAGACCTCACTTCAAATACTGCATCCAGTTCTGGTGTCCCCAGCATAAGAAAGACACAGAGCTGTTGGAGGGAGTCCAGAGGAGGCCACAAAGATGCTGGGGCACCTCTGCTATGAGGACAGGCTGAGGGAGCTGGGGGTGTTCAGTCTGGAAAAGAGAAGACTCCAGGGGGACCTTAGAGCTGCCTTCCAACAGCTGAAGGGATCCTCCAGGAAGGCTGCAGAGGGACTTTTCATCAGGGTGTCTAGAGACAGGACAAAGGGGAATGGTTTGAAGCTGAGGGAGAGCAGGGTTAGACTGGATCTAAGGAAGAAATTCTTCAGTATGAGGATGATGAAACTCTAGAATAGGCTGCCCAAGGAGGTTGTGGCTGCCTCCTCTGTGAGAGTGTTCAAGGCCAGGCTGGATGAGGCTTTGAGCAGCTGAGTCTAGTTGAGAGGTGTCCCTGCCCATGGAAAGGAGGTTGGAGATGATCTCTGAAGTGCCTTCCAACCTAGGCCCTTCTCTGATTCTATGATTGCAGCAACTGCAAAATTAGATTCCTGCTCACTAAATGTAGAAACAAACCTTGACAGTTTGCTTGCTTCCTCAATTAAAGAATCAATTCCCTCTACGTGCCAAGGTGCTTTTAATGCCTATTGGGACAATCATTTCATTCCTTCTTTGATACACCTCACTGAAAATGCACCAGCATGACTTCCACGACAAGCTTGACGTTTTTAAGTGTTCATAACTCCTGGCTTTTAAGTGTAAGCACATTGCATCTCTTTCTTCTCAAATGCTTCCAGCTGTTTGTATTGGGTTGATCACCAGCACAGGGACCACAGCCATGAGAAAGCCTTTCCTTTCCAAAAACCTTCACAGACATGTATTTGCATAAAAAAATGTCTGCACAACATTTCATCTGTTCAGCCTTTAGGCAAAAGTATTACTGACAGCCTTGGCAATGACCAAAAATTCTTTTCTTCCAGCTCAAAATATTTCCTAATTATTAGGATTTCTTTGCAAAAAAAGGTGTTATTTTGCAGCCTGCTCTAACTAAAGAGATCCAAAGCTATGCTTAGCTCCCTGGAGAGGAGCCAGGGCAATAAAACACTGATTCCCTCTTAAATTACACCTAACTCCATCACTGGCAACATCAAACCTACACATCAATTCAATGATGACAGGTTTAGGTAGCTGAATGCCACCTCTTTCCCTTTCCCATCTTTAACCTGCACAGCTATCAAGCACTCCAGACACAGCCCAGCTCATGGAAGACTTCACTCTCAAAGAAAATAATTTACTGCTGTCAGTGGGGCTGCCCCCATTTAGGGCAGAGGGGAGCTGAAGCTGGTCAGAAACCTGATGGTATTGTGGAGGAGTTTCCACGCTGTGGGGAATTGGAAAAGCACTTATTGGAGGTGGTGTAGCTGCTCCCCAGGCTTCCTGCTCTTTTGGTTAACCTGGAAAATCTGAACTGCTTTTCCATCACCAAGGGTGAGAAGAGAGGGAAAAGAGAATAAGAGAGGGGAATTTATTTTAAAAAAAGAAGAAGAAGAAGAAGAGAAATGCAAAGAAGAGACAGAGAGGCTGTAAGGGAGCGGGCCAGGGTGCTGGCCAGCCAGCTGGCAGCCAGCAGAGCATGTCCACAGCCCAGACTGAAAAACAAAGGGGCTCCAGCCACGTTCCAGTGGAAAACCATCAGGGACAAGTCCAGGTCTGCCAGGGGACGGATACCTCACCCCAGTGATAAATCACAAAAGGCAGCAAAGCCTCCTCTGCAGGAGCCTCCAAGGGACAGAGGAGATGAAGGACTGCGGAAGGATGATGAGGAGTGCCAGGGTCTCCCTACATACCTCAGCTCATATGGCCTGAGAAACTAATTCCTAAACTCTCTCTTCCCTCCACTCTCCTTCATTTTCAGTTGTGTGTGGGGACAAGAATACTTCCCCATCCTTTTTTCTCAGCAAATTGGATTCATTTTCTTTGCTTAAAGCTGCAGAGGCACTGCACAGTGCTGAGCTTCATCTCCACACCTGTGATGCAGTGAGCCCCAGGGACTGCAGTGCCATGACACAGGGACTGTGACTCCTCTTCCACATCCAGCCCTGCTTGCTGCATGTGCTGGATTTACAGTGGAGCCATGCTTATCTGCTCCTGTCTCTGGAGGGGCAGATGGGAATACACACTTCTGCACATACCAGAGGCAAGCAAACTTACACAGCAAAAAGCCCTAAGGAGAAAATTTCCAAGCGAGTCTCTTGCATGTATTTCCCGAACCCTTGTGCCCTCCGAAACAGGGCTGAGCCCTCCAATTCTGTGCTGCTAGCCATGTATCTGCTACACTCCTCCGGGGATTTCATTCCAAAAGTACTGAGAGAAAATGAGAAGCTATGATTTCTGGAGTTACCTTCTAAGATCTGAGGACTCCATCCTTACAAGCCATTTCAGCAGGGGGAAAAAAAAGTCTAATTCCCAATCAAGTTGTGGATTTTTCAGTTAGCCACATTACAACAGCTGGTGGTTTCACTGATGTTAGGTGATGCCAGGTTTTTCTTGCCCCCTCTACATTGCACAGCACCATAGTGCAGCCAGAGAGATGCATGTCCAGTAACAACATTATTTCTAGAGACGCCAGATCCAGCTTGAGATTTTTGTGCTGCTTCAGCCTGACCAGAGAGCACATTAATCAGCTTAAAAAGCTGCCTCTATCTCCTTGTGTTACAGACATGTATCATTATAATTAGCAATATTTATTTCTGTATACAGATACTTGATTAATTCATATTAGATCAATTAATATTATATTTCTATAGTCTGACATTGCCTTAGAAAACAAGCACCTAACTGGTACTGATGCATGATTATAGATTTGGCAAGCCATAGATTCATAGAAAGGTTTGGGTTGGAAGGGACCTGAAAGATCATCTAGTTCCAAGCCAAGTGAGCACACATCATTTTGCAGCCCCAGAGCAAAAATCCTTGCCTGAAGTGTAAAAATATCACATCAAGAGGCAAGGGATTTGGGGGGACAAGCAGAAAAAAAGCAGCATGCTGATAGCACAGGTTCTCCTGTAACACACCCCTGAAACAGCTATTCAGTGTTCATGACTCGTCTGAAGAGAGCACTCTGAAGGAAAAATAAAACTAAAAAAGCACTCATTTCACTTCACTGGGAGCTAAAACTTTTACCTAGAAAAAATCCCTTGGGTCAGGCACTCCCATGATCCCTTCATAACCTGCACTCTGTAACGACTGGGTCTGAATTTCACATCTGACACTCAGTGTGATTCGATCCCTGGTTTACTTTCAAGGCTCTCAGATCAACTGAGGGAGATTTGGGTGAGAGTAGCAATGAGAACAGAGCAAGCGGTGTCCTCTCCAGGAACAGTCCAAGCAAAGTCACTGTTCAGGGCCCTGACAAATGACTCCATTTGTTTTGAACATGCATAATTCAATGAAAGGAAATGCTTTATTTCTTATCTTGGACACCAACACTTGTTTGAAACTTGCCCAGACAAGATTTTCTGTCCCAGTGGAAGAGCCAGAAAGCACCAGCCAGCACGCAGGGCTGGGAGCTTGGCATGGATGGTGGGCAGGGTGTGGGAAAGATGGCTCTGAACAGCCTTCCTGCTTCCTGAAGCCTGGAAACTATGGCTGCTTTCAGAGAGGAAAAGTAAAAACACTGAAAAAAAAAATTCCAGCCTCTGATGTGGATCTAACCACAGATTCAGGAGTTTAAATTTCTGAGTTTTTGTTTTCCTGTATTAGTTTAGTTAGAAACCATGCCCGTGTGCCCCATCGTACCTTTCAAGTTTATTAAAAAAAAAATCCCAAATCTGAAATCCTGAAGTGTTTTAAATGTGTAATTACTTCAGAAGGTGACAGAGCAGACCGTTCGCTGCAAGGCAAGTGCTACAACCACGTGCTAACGACGACTCCGGGCTCGTGCACTACACATCTCTAGTCTGTGCATTTCCCTGTCCAGACAAGGATGTCAAAAATGAGAAGGAAAAAAGAGGGAAAGAAAAGGTGAGGAGAACCATGGGGTTGCTTGCCCAGAGCCACCACCAGCAGAGTGCTCACCTGTTGACTCCCGTGTCCGCTTGCGCTCCAGCAGGGCAGAATCAGGGCATGGCTCCAGGGAACACCAGCTCCCACGGTTTATCTGAAAAACAGACCACAGCATATCAAACACAGCCCACCTGGGGTCACGTCCCTACTAGGCCCTTTCTGCAGTGTCACTCTGCATTGGCCAGTTGAGAGAGGCTCTGAAAAAAGAGATTTGGGTGCACTGATTGATGAGAAGCTCACCATGAGCTGGCAGCGCCCTCATGCAGCCCAGCAGGCAGCTGTGTGCTGGGCTGCAGCCAGAGCAATGTGGCCAACAGGGCAAGAGAGGGGATTCTGTCCATTGACTCTGCTCTGCTGAGACCCCACTTCCAATCCTGCCTCCAGTTCTGGTGTCCCCAGCAGAAGGAGGACACAGAGCTGTTGGAGTGAGTCCAGAGGAGGCCACAAAGATGATCCAAGGGCTGGAACACCTCTGCTATGAGGACAGGCTGAGGGAGCTGGGGGTGTTCAGTCTGGAGAAGAGAAGACTCTGGGAAGGACCTTACAGCTGTCTTCCAGTACCTGAAGGGATCCTCCAGGAAGGCTGCAGAGGGACTTTTCATCAGGGTGTCTAGAGACAGGACAAGGAGGAATGGTTTGAAGCTAAGGGAGAGCAGGGTTAGACTGGATCTGAGGAAGAAGTTCTTCAGTACAAGAGTGGTGAAACTCTGGAGTATGCTACCCAGGGAGGTTGTGGCTGCCTCCTGCCTGGGGGTGTTCAAGGCCAGGCTGGATGAGGCCTTGAGCAGCTGAGTCTAGTTGAGAGGTGTCCCTGCCCATGGTGGGGAGGTTGGAGTAGATGATCTCTAGGGTCCTTTCCAACCACCTAAGCCTTTCTATGACTCTATGATCTATAGTTCTGGCTTCATTTTGTGCCAATAATAAAAACATTAGAAGTAACCCATAATTATTTTTTTGTTAGCATTACTAAACAAGCCACCAAAATAAGCCAAAAAACTTTATATCTCAGTGGAAAATATGACTTTGAGGCAGAAGTTCAGAGGGAAGATGAGCCAGCAGTTAAGGTACTAGCTGAGGACTGAGGAAACCTGGCTTCAGTTCTCACTTCCATTTGTAGCAGCAATGCAAGCAAGATCCTCCTCTGCTTCACACCTTTGGTTCACTATTTACAGCACAGCAATTCCTCACCACCCATACTGCTGCACAGATAATTAACCAAGAGTGTACAGTGCTCTGCTAACGTGGAAACTAGGGCTAGGGAAGTGCCCAGGTCATGGTGAGAATGAGAAGCACTTTATATTTGCATGAACTTAAATGATGATGATTTAGAAACTCCCACTTCAACCCCAAGACACACCACGTGTTTATTTCCACATCAGCCCTTTATCACCTCACCCTGTCCCTCATCTTTTCCCTGACTTTCAGTCACTCAGCAAGGGTGACTGATCTGTTCTCAGCCTTCTCCTCTGCCTGCCTATGCTTCACCCTTCTCACTTGGCCTGAGTTGTCCAGCACTTTGAATTCTGCTGTGCTATCTACAGCTCTTGGCTCATCCAGTGTACACTATCCATGGCTTTTGTCCATGGTCAGCAGGAATCCCTTTAGCTCACTCTGCTTCAGCAGCTCTGCCATTTCTCCTCACTGAACATTGTGAAATGCAAGCAATGTCTCAGTTGGACAACCCCACATCCCACATCACAAAATCCAGAGGTTTTTTTTTCCCCTCCTGATTTGCCTCAACACAGAGAATCTTGCATGTTACGTTGGAGCTAAAAGCAAGCTACTGAAATGGGTGACTTCAATTTTATCTAACAGCTCTTTATCCTAACCACTCTCTGGTTTTCTTCTTCTCCATTGAAACAATTTCCTTCTCCCTCTGTTAAATTGAGACTGTTTACTATTTTACTTTTTGCCTCTGACCTATCTTCAAACCTCCTCCGTGATCTTGCTCCATTTTTACAGTCCCTTAAGTCTCATTCCCTCAGTGTTCTCCCTTCTCCCCTGTTATGAAATGCACTGTTTTTTCCTTTTTTTAAAGTAAAGACTCTCCTACCCTTGACCTGACTTGCTGCTTTGACTAATGACCCATGTCCTTCTTCTGTTTCTCACTGAGATCATGGAACTTATTTGCAGATGTTGGCTGGTGCTCCTTGCCCTTCACCAGAGGGGCTCCTGCCAGCACCTCCACTCACCTCCAGCTCACCACACCACAGTCAGCACTCCACTCCCTCAGACCTGTCAGCTGCTTTCTACAACACATTTCTTTTCCTTTGGTTTTGTCCTCCTCCAAACTTCTGTGATGACAAAATGGGGTTGGAAGGGCTTTTGACAGGTCAGCTAGTCCCTTTCTGCTGATCCAAGTCAGGCTCAGCTGTCATCTGAGAGGCCTTAATCCTATGTACCCTTAAATCCTCCACCGGCGAGGATGCTGTGACCTTCTCCAGTCAGCAGCTCTGGGGGGAGGCAGGGAAGGAGCCACCACAGCCAGGTCTCAGGGTAACCTCAGTGCATGCTCCACCTGGACATCCCTCCCTACCTCCATGCAGTTCTACAGGCTGCTTTTCTTAGATGTGATGTACACTTCCTCCCAGCTGCTTGCTGCCTCTGCTCATACATATCCATCACACACATGTTCATCTAAGATCCTACACAGATCCAAGAACCTCCCCTTCCTTGCCCCTCTGCTCAACACTCTTGTGTGCACATCTTCTCCCTTTTACACAGATACACATTAAATGAGAGGTGGAGAAGGAAGGAGAAGCAGTTTTGAAGCCTAAGAATGGCTTCTGAATGTAACTCCTCAGAACAATGATTTTTTTTTGTTTAATTTTAACTGCATGGACAAGAGGATTGTGGTCCATCTTATTCCAAGAGAAGAAAGCTATCCCCTGTTCTCAGTGAGGCTGAGGGTATCTGAGCTTCACTGCAGAACACACACATACTATTCTAGTCTTAAAAGAGATGTAAAGTCAATAGATACCACATTATGACTGTAAAGTCAATAAATATCATGTTAATAGTCTTTTCTCTCCAGGCAAAGCAGAATTTATTTTGCAGCACACCATCTTATATTTTGCTAAAGGCAAACCTAGAGGTTGAACCTGGGCACACATAGGAGGACAAATGCAAATGTGCTCATGTCCATACAAGACATTTCAGATATGAAATCAAATTCTGCCTCCTTCTGACTGGCTTGCACCTAATTCCTTCCTCATCATACTGAGCCAGATCCTTCTTACTCTTAAAGCAATGTATGCCCATCAAATTTAAGAGAACTACTCTTAAGAGAGGTGATTCTGTCCCTTGCTCTGCTCTGGTGAGACCCCACCTCAAATACTGTGTCCAACTGATGGTGTCCCCACCACAGGAAGGACAGAGAGATGTGGAAGTGAGTCAAAGTTGGTCACAAAGATGAACACAAAGATGAACAGCCTGTCCTCAGAGCAGAGGCTGGAGCACCTCTGCTGTGAGGACAGGCTGAGGGAGCTGGGGGTGTTCAGTCTGGAGAAGACTCCAGGGGGACCTTAGAGCTGCCTTCCAACAGCTGAAGGGATCCTCCAGGAAGGCTGCAGAGGGACTTTTCATGAGGGTGTCTAGAGACAGGACAAGAGGGAATGGTTTGAAGCTGAGGGAGAGCAGGGTTAGACTGGATCTGAGGAAGAAATTCTTCAGTATGAGGATGATGAAACTCTGAAATACGCTGCCCAAGGAGGTTGTGGCTGCCTCCTCTGTGAGAGTGCTCAAGGCCAGGCTGGATGAGGCTTTGAGCAGCTGAGTTTAGTTGAGAGGTGTCCCTGCCCATGGCAGGGAGGTTGGAGTAGATGATCTCTAGGGTCCCTTCCAACCTGAGCCATTCTATGACTCTCTGATTCTCCTGATTCACACCAATACCCCTCTTGGAAATCACTAATTAAACACCTTGTTCAATAACTATCAGTAAGCAAGCAAGCTGTGAGGAGGCCGAAGCCCATTGGTTGCTCACCAATAGAAGCAGCTCTATGAGGCTGAATGAAGAGTATATTTTTTCCTTTAATAGAATCAATTGAGTCACTCACTGAAAATGCATTATAGACATTGGCATGTTTTCAAAAAAGATTTGAGCATTTTTCCCATTACCCAGCCAGTTCTCTCCTCTGTCCTGTGACTTTGCCAAGTATTGAAAACGTCTGGGATTTTTTTTTCTATCCAAAAAAAAAAAAAAGGAATGAGAGAACAGCACTGAAGTTTAAGGTGCTGCTTCAGATATACCTTAATAGCTAAAAAAGAGAGCGTTAGGAATGAAGTATTTATGCCAGAAGTCCTAATGCAGGAACAATAACAACCATCACCATCCAAATCCAAAGAAAACCACTACTATATACAAGTGCTCCCTATGCCAAAACGAGCCCAGACAGGATTTGAGGGAGGTTTACTGCTTGCTCTCAGGAAACTGGGTGGTCCACAGACACTCAAATCACAAACCTCACTATCCACAGCACTGCCACTCCTCCTCCACAACTCTATCCTGCTCCTACATATTCAGGACTGGAGACTGCAGGTACAGCCAGTGAGGGCTGTAGAGAAAAGACCATTAAAAAGCACCTTAAGATCAGGGGTTAGGCAATGAAGAGATTTGAAATGGGCTTGTCCTGGGATTTTGAGGACATTTGTGCATTATGGGTAGCAAAAATGTTCCTCCCTGTGGGGATCTTATCAACATCTATAAATATCTGAGGGGTGGGTGTCAGGATGAAGGTGCCAGGCTCTATTTGGTAGTGCTCAGTGATAGGACAATGAACAATGGGTACAAGCTAGAACACAGGAGGTTCCACCTCAACACGGGGAGACACTTCTTTGTGGTGAGGGTGCTGGATCAGCCTGCCCAGAGAGGCTGTGGAGTCTCCTTCTCTGGAGACATTCAAATCCCACCTGGCTGTGTTCCTGTGTGACCTGCTCTAGGTGACCCTGCTCTGGTAGAGGGGTTGGAGCTGATGATCTCTGGAGGCCCCTTCCAACCCCTAATATTCTGCGACTCCCTTTCTTCCTTCAGTCTCCCTATGCTAAGAGAAGCCCAATGACAGGATCACAGGCTGGTGGTCCCTGAAGATGATAAAACCTCCACACGCTGCCTTGCCTACAGTGATCACAGCCCTCTGATTCTGGGCACCCCAAGTGCTTGAGGTGAGAGCAGAGGATGCAGCGGTGTTCAGACGACAGAAGGGATACAAACCAGCCTCTGGGAACAGAATTTCAATACCCAGCTTTTGAAAAAAGGCCAGCAGAGAGCCAGCAATTTTCCATGCAGAAGCCTGAATGTTTGTCTGCAGCTCAGACATAGCATGAATCATGGGAGCACATCCTCAGGCACCAAAAACTGAATCCCAAAGGATTTTCTGTTTGCCTGTGAAACACCAGCAGACTAAATGTTCAAAGAGGGCCTTAGGACACCAGCTGGAGCTGCAAGCAGCAGACTTTGATCGCTCTTTCTGGACACACACTCCATGTATTTCCTGATTCTGGGACATCTTCCTGCAGACACTGAATTTGAAACCTGATGTGACTTAATGCAGAAACCTCTTGCATAAGAAAAGGATGGCACTGGACAATCTGTGAGACAAACGGGATTGGGATGTCCTCTACCACATGGTAATGGTGAGTGACTCCAGCCTCTGTTCCCTGGCTCTTCCTTCCCTCCCCCTGCACAGCACTCTTGGCTGAGGAGTTCTCTAACCCTCTCCAGTCTTGTGTGGTGCCTGCCCACAAACACCAGAATCAGGACCCTCCTTCTCAGTGATATCCAATGATAGGACAAGGAACAACAGGTACAAGCTAGAACATAGGCTGTTCCACCTCAACACGAGAGACACTGTTTACAGTGAGAGTGATGGAGCCCTGGAGCAGGCTGCCCAGAGACATTGTGGAGTCTCCTTCTCTGGAGACGTTCAAAATCCACCTGGATACATTCCTGTGTGACCTGCTCTAGGTGATCCTGCTTTGACAGGGAGGGCTGGACTTGATCTCTGGAGGTCCCTTACAACCCCTAACATTCTGTGATTCTCAGAAGACATTTCCTAATGTCTACTGTTGGCAGAGCAGCATGGTAGAAAGCTTGCTAGAAACACTTCCCTGATTAGGGGTCAGTCAATACCTGGCTCCCATGTCCCTCTCCTACCTTTCCACCATGGAAAAAGTCCTTTTTCCCTCTGTTTTCATTTTAATGCTTCACACCTCCCATTTGACAATAAAGAAAACAGGCTGACCTCTCAGGAAATCTGCTGTTTTAAAAGTTTGTACTTGTCAGCCTTGCTGGTAGGGAAATAAATCAACATCTCCAGAGCAAAAGGAACCAGATGATTTTAACTTTCATTTCCTAGCGAATCTCTAGGGATTCATCTACCCTCCAGATTGCTTTAACTTTGTCCCGAATTTACAAGTTTCCATTTCTCTCCTTTTTCTTTTCCCAGCTTCCAGACTAAGTTCTACACTGCAGCTAAAACCAGATACCATTGTGCACAGGAAAAATATTTAGTAGGGTAATTCTAGCTTGCTTGGTGCATCATTAAATACTGAGCAAGAGCTGACAGGAGTTAAACTCAATTATAACCATCAGGAATTATACAATTTTTAAATTTTTTAAAAATTTAAAATCTTAATTACTCCCTAGGAACTACCTGTTATTTTTCATTGAAGAAGTTTGTACACGTAACTGGAACTCAATCTTTATTCTGAGCAGCTTTTCACTTTACAATTCCATTTATCATGGAATTATCCTGTTGCTTCTTAATTCCTAACCAGAAACTAAAGCAACAATTGATACACTCTGTTCACAAAAAGAGTCTTTTAAGATCCTCCAAACCTCTTTTAAAAGGAGCATGAGGGATGGGGCACAGGGGAAAGCAATTTCCACTGTGTTCCTTCAACAGCCACTGATTGAAAACCCCCCTTCATGTACACAAAGCTAACATCAAGGGGTAAAAATCACTGCTTTGGCAATCTTGCCACATAATATTAGCAGCAGACATATCAAGTTGCTTGCAAACTGCAGATTATTATTTTTTTTTTATTTAAATTGTTTTGCAACCTTTTAATGTATCTTCTAAACTGGAGGAGATTTTCCCATGCAGATGAGGAACACAAAAAAAAACATTCTTCAATGTGTGCCAAAAGGGCCAAAGTGACAACACTTGCAAAGGTTTCTACAGAGATTTATCTTCTAGCACTGTGAACATTCCACCATGAGCCCCTCATCTTTACAGAACTGGTGACTCTATACCAGGACAACATTTTTTCAAGCAGATCCAAAGTGACCTTATTGACAGTCAACAAGTGAGCTATAGAGAACTACACTAAAGGATTACACCAGAAGAGGCTCCTACAACCACAGGACATTTTAAATGACTGAATAAATTAGCACTTTGTGGTGAAAGAGCAACACTGAATTCCTAGAGTGCACTTTTCTCCCTGTCAATGTCCCAGCTAGGGAAAGGAAGTTGTGCCCCAAGAACATTTTCCAGCCCTTGGAACTGGGATGTCCTCCACAAGCAGAATTAATAGTTCTGGTAACAACAAACTTTAATTAAGCTTTAAAAATAACAGCAATGGCTTTGCATAAAAACCATCTCTTGACCAGAATGGGAGAAAAATTCCCACAAACATTTATGTGTCTATGGAGAAAACATCAGTTTCATTTCAATTGTCCTTCCAGTTCTAATTCCACATGAGGCACAAACAGCAAAACTCCAAAGTTCTCCAATCATAAATACTCCCTTCCATAATCAAACCAGTGCAGACAGATGCAGGAGGAAAGTTCGGAGTCATTTTAGGGTCACCAAGTTTGATGAGACACTGAATACCCATCATCCAAGGACAGTTCTTTCCTCAGAAGAACTCCAAAGAAGGAATGAACATGCTTGTGTGCCAACCACAAAACCCCAAAACTTTAGGTATGTTAATATACAATGGAAGAAACTTTAGTTTCTGTTCATTTGGGGACTTTCTCCACACACTACTTTTAGGTTAGGATGCTGCAGATTGCACTCGGACTTAGTATCCTCCCATGCAGTAGGGTAGAGCTACCAGAGCAATCCTTTGCCAGGGGCCAGAATAACTAATTGAGAAAGCTGCCCCTTCAATGCCAAAATGCCTACATTATTTGCATAACATTGAGCTGGCTGGAATTGTTCAAGAACAACTTTCTGATCTTCAACTATAAACTGAATGAGATCTGCTCACCTGAAGAGCAGCTAAATCAAACTTTGCTTACCTAGCTATAAAAAAGCTTACATCTTAATCATAGAATGGGTTTAGGTTGGAAGGGACCTGAGAGATCATCTACTCCAGCCTCCCCACCATGGGCATGGACTCAGCTGCTCAAGGTCTCACCCAACCTGGCCTTGGACACTCCTACAAAGGAGGCACCCAGAACCTCCCTGGGCAGCCTATTCCAGAGTCTCACCACTCTTGTACTGAAGAACTTCTTCCTCAGCTCCAGTCTAACCCTGCTGTCCCTCAGCTTCAAACCATTCCCCCTTGTCCTGTTGCTAGACACCCTCATGAAAAGTCCTTCTGCAGCCTTCCTGTAGGATCGTGCTGGAAGGCAGCTCTAAGGTCCCCCCCAGAGTCTTCTCTTCTCCAGGCTGAACACTCCCAGCTCCCTCAGCCTGTCCTCATAGCAGAGGTGCTGCAGCCCTTGGATCATCTCTATAGCCTCTGAACTCCAACAGCTCTGTGTCCTTCTTATGCTGGGGACACCAGAACTGGAAGCAGTATTGGAGGTGGGGGTCTCACCAGAGCAGAGCAGAGTCAAGGGGCAGAATCCCCTCTCTTGCCCTGCTGGCCACACTCCTCTGGATGTAGCCTAGGACATGATGTTTTTCTGTCTAAGTTTGAGCATTCATGTGCAAAAGTGAAATGCAGATAGAAGCAGTGAGCAGCTATAAAACATTTCTAGTTGTGACTGCTCAGCCTCTCATTCCCAGAGCAAGCCTGTTCCTGGTTTTCCAGCCCTGCAAAGCACAGTCTGTTCATCCAGACATGAATGCTTTGTCTAACTGTACATGCATTTGCAAGGTGCCAGCCAGTGTGGTTTCTGTCTTCTGTCCCTAGATAGTTATATTTGTGGTAGCAGGCACAACATAAAAATGAGACAGGGCTGCCAACTCACACATGGGCACACTGACACTTCCCATTTTTGGGTCTTGGAATAACATAGCACAGACTGCTTCACCCAGAGCGTAGCTGCTCAGAGCTCAGTCAAGTGTTCACACAAGCAGATATTCCACGTGCCCCACATCATCTCCCTCATCTGCAATCCCAGCAGGAAAGATGATGGCCAATATTTATGCCATTTCCCTACCACCCAGGCTTCCCAGCAGAGCAGCAAATCAGGGTACTCAGTAGCCAAGTTCATCACATTTACATTGCTGCAGCAGCAAGAAGAACCACAGTAAAGATGAAGTCCTGTGTCCAACAGAGGCTAGGAGACTGATTTACACCTTGCCTCTTCATTTTTCATATGTGAGGAGGAGGAAAAAAAACAATGTTAAAGCTAAAAATCATTGTGTGCATCAACTTCCAAAGGTGCTGAGGGTTTTCTTGGGCTTTTTTTGGTAATTTCATAAGCCACTGTTTCAGACATACTCAAAAGACGGAAATGGAAAATTCAAGCCCCACCACACTGTCACTTCAGAAGCCAAGTGCACTGCAAAATAGCTGGTAGGAACCACAGCTCTTTTGTGACAGTATGTCAGAATAGTTGCAATCAATGCAAATTTAATCCCATCTATAAACATTTAGCAACCAAACTGACACAAGCTTCCTTGTTCACAACTTGTTCCAGTTGTTCTACTCCACCAGCTGTTTCTCTTTCCTGTGTCACGATCCTTGAGTTCCTTGTGTTAACATGAAGCAAACACATATTCATCTACCGCTCAGAGAAAAGATGGCTTGTATGAGTCAATCTGTTGGCCAGCCTGAAAGCTGATGGTGCTCAGCAGCTTTCTTCTTAAAATTTCATGCAGGCACAAATCTAGTGGGTTGAGAGCAGCTTTGAAGAAAGAGACTTGGGTGCATTGATTGATGAGAAGCTCACCATGAGCTGGCAGTGCCCTCATGCAGCACAGAAGGCAGCTGTGTGCTGGACTGTAGCCAGAGGAGCATGGCCAACAGGGCAAGAGAGGGGATTCTGCCCCTTGACTCTGCTCTGCTGAGACCCCACCTCCAATCCTGCCTCCAGTTCTGGTGTCCCCAGCATAAGAAGGACACAGAGCTGTTGGAGCAAGTCCAGAGGAGGCCACAAAGATGATCCAAGGGCTGGAACACCTCTGCTATGAAGGCAGGCTGAGGGAGCTGGCGTTGTCAGCCTGGAGAAGACTCTGGGAGGACCTCAGAGCTGCCTTCCAGTACCTGAAGGCATCCTACAGGAAGGCTGAAGAGGGGCTTTTCATCAAGGGGGAATGGTTTGAAGCTGAGGGAGAGTAGGTTTAGACTGGATCTCAGTACTAGGGTGGTGGTACTCTGGAATGGGCTGCCCAGGGATGCTGTGGATGCTTCCTCCCTGGGGGTGTGTCAAGGCCAGGTTGGATGAGGTGTTGAGCACCTGAGTCTAGTTGAGAGGTGTCCCTGCCCATGGAGAGGAGGTTGGAGTAGATGATCTGAGAGTTCCCTGCCATCCTGAGCCATTCCATGCATCTACGATTCCCTGACGATGTAACACCCATAATGGATTCTATCTGGGTTTGTTTTTATTGTAAGGTTATTTACTTCCTTTTCAATACATGGAACTGAAGAATCTCTGTCCTGTTGACTGACCAAGATGTGATGACTCAGATAGGGCATGATTTTATTTAAGTATTTTAATTAAAAGCAAAGCAAACCAAAAATGCCACCTCCCAGCTCCGCCGTTAAGGGTCTGATCGGGCTCCCATTAACGTCAAGAGATGATCTCCCACTGACGCACTCTAGCTCTGGCCCAGATCCCCAGAGCATCAAAACTTAATTTCATCTTCTGGTTATGTTATAGAAACCAGCTAAAGCATGAAGGAAGGCTAAAGAATCAAGCTGGAGCTGATGGTAACTACAGCTGTGACTAGCACCCTCATCTTTGAAACATCTGCAGGCTGTACAGCCTGCATTGGGAGCAGCACTGCGTGCACACATGCACACATACATGGACACTGAGTCACTTGAAGGAACAGACAGTAAAACCCACACTTTTTAAACTCAATTAGGAAAATACTAGTGGGAACTAACCAGAGCCATATTTTGTTATAAAAATCCAAGCTTTGTTGAACACGAAAAAAAACCCACCCTAATTTAAGGAACTGATGACATCAGGAATACTGAAGTCGGATAATTATAGTGAATTACATTTCGATGCAGGCATTCAGATACTCTTCATGAAGAAGAAGATTTGTGTTTGTTCTCATAGCAGCTGAAGTTATCAGGGCTACCAGGTCTTATTCCAACAGTTATTAAGCCTTCATTTCACACAAGCAGTGTGTGCAGAATTAAGTCTACATTTTTTTTAATGACTCATAGTGTGGCTAAAGATTGAACACCAAGGGATTCGATCTCCTCAACTAGCATCGTTTACATTAGAGTTCAAAAATACTCAACAGAACTGAGCTGGCAAAGAAAACAAGCTATTTGTGTCACCGAAGTCCAAAGCAAAGATTCAATTAAAGGAAAATAATTTCTAAATAAAGCAAGCTAACAAGTGTCAGGTCTATTTTAGTGCAGATAAAGCAGAAGAAGAATTTGAAAATAATTTTTCAATACATTCTCATCTCAACTCACACCAGGGCACGAAGACCCTAAAAAAAGAAAGCCATTCAGTCATGCAGAAACCCATTGCCTCAGCTAAGGAAAGAGAGAAAAAGAGACAGGGAAAGGAAATGCTCTTCCAGGAGTTCAGTTCTCTAAGCTGGGCTGTGTTTTGCAGTCCCTCTGGCCACTTTCCTATTTCCATCCACTTTGCCAGGAAACTGCTGAAGCTCCAGCAAGCTGTTACAGAGACAGGACATTCCCAGACTGCCATTGTGCCATTTGGTGGAGCACTTGCTAATTTTAGATTAGAGGAGGAACACACTGGGACAATTAGCCAAGAGCCACTCCTGGCTCTAGCTCCGGCCCATCTTCAGACAAAACTCACACCCAAACAGTAAGTCTGACAGCAACACCCTACAAACACAAACAAGAAACCAGAAGCAAAGGAGGACCCAACATGCCTCCTCTGGCAGAATACACCTTTTGGGTGGCACATGCACTGCAACCCCAAAAGCAACCACTGGAAATGAAAACCCTTTGCTGAACAGCACCTCACATAGCAAACCACTTGCAATGGGGAAGGTTTCAAAACAGGAGGAGACCATTTAATGGCAGAAGACAGGGAAGGAGCTCTCTGGAAGAGTATCTGACTGCATGCACGGGATGCAAGGATAATAATAATAATTGGCATGAAACGGTTTGGCAGCACTCAAAGCCATCTCCATGCTGACGGGCTAGAGCTCTTCCACCTGTTGCCCCTCACCATCCAGCTTGGGGGACAGGTATAGCGAGGAACAGACAGATCCATGAGAGATGGGGAGAGGAATCAGTTAAGTAAGCATAGACAAGCATCCTACCTTTAACAGCACAACATCTACAGTCCTGTCCACCTTGGAGATGTCGCACAGGCTGTATCGCCTCTTGTGGCGCTCGTACATTTTGTCCAGGCAGGTGGGAGCCAAGGAGCAGAGCCCAACATGAACCCTGGGCTGACTGCACGCTCCAGACCTCTCACATATGTGCTCAGAGGAGTCCCCGTGCTCACAGGAGTCTCAGCACAGCACAGCAGCCTCCGAGCCTCTTAACAGGAAAAAGAAAATCCCAGAGCTGCGACCGGCTGATAAAGTCTTCTCAGAACAGATTTGCTTAGACAGGCAATGCAGGAACTTAGAGCAAACAGAAGAGATTTGCAGAGAGCTTTATACATATAGGATTTTTTTTTTTTTTTTTGCTAAGAATGGTATCAGCTTTCCTGTTATAGTAATAATAAGAATAATTATTAAAATAAAAAATAAAAAAGATAAAACGTTTTCCAGACAACCTTGATATCCAAAAAAAGCACCAGAATGAAAATCCTGCCTGGAGAAAGAACAAAAAGCCAGATGTGTGCAGCAGGAACCCTGACGCTCCGAGAGGGAAGGCAGAAGGTAGGCTCAGCCACAACGGGTCTAATTCATGGAAAAAAAAGAAAAAAAAAGGGGGGAAAAAAAAAACTCCAACCAAGAACCCAGCCGATCACGGTATCCAACGCAAATACTGTCACCAATGGGTTTTTGCTTTCACCTCCTTGGGCACTCAGAGAAACAATTCAAAAAGCTACTTTCCTCCTTTTCTGAGTCAGTCCACTCTTCAGCAGATAGGAGTGCTTGGATTTTGCCTTAAGTTTAAATTTCTAATGATAGCACAGGGCAAAAGGAAAGAAAAATAATCAAATAAAGCCACTCCCCTGCTGATTTGGGCTGGGACGTCACTACTTGCCTTTTTAGTCCTGCACCAGTGTTCTCCCAGCTTTCAAAATTTCTTTGCAGTTGTGGGAGCATGATTCATCTTTTCAGAGAGAGGGGAAAAAAAGAAGGCGGGGAGGCAGGGGGGGAAGCAGCAGCTTTTCTCCACCAGCCTCTTCCACCTCCGGCTGCAGGCACTCGGTTGTTTGCTGGGTCCAAAAAGAGACTGAGAAGCAGAAGGACTGTGTTTTCAGAGAGGCAGAAAGACTCTTCCCTCTCCCCCAGGCCAGATGAATAAAAGACAATTTCAGGCTGAGCACTTCCCCAAAAGAGGAATGGAAACTTATGATTTAATCAGTGCACACGAGAAACAACAACAACAAAAAAAAAGGAAACCAGTCATTTATATTTTCTTGTTGTTTTGCAGCAGAGCAGAAGATTTCAGCACCCTGTACTCCAGAAAATACAAATTTCTCTCTTTAGAGCTATTTTCCTTACAAAAAACCAACCAACCAACCAACCAAATAAAATTCCCAACAAGCCCATCCTAAAGATTTTTTTTGCCTCTCTAATGTTGGGCCAGTCAGATTTTCTCCCCTCTCAATAGCCCATTCACATCAGCTGGGCCCTGCATGCACACTGCCACATGGTTTCCTGTTTTCCAACTGCCCCCCTTGCAGCCCCCTCCACTTTCCACCCCACCCTGACCTCTCGAGGGATAAAATCTTTCCATACTTCCCTGGCTTTAGACATTCTCTCATTCACCGATTCAAAAGGGAATGGGGGTGGTTAAAAAATAAAAGGGAAAAAGAAAAAAAGAGAGAGAAGAAAAAAAGGGGAAGGGGGTTTCTATGTTTGGGAGTTTGTGGTGAACAGAACTTGCTGTTGGAAATGCAGGAATTGTTAAACCCAGGCTGCAAGGCAGGAAGCACAGACATCAGAAAGCATTTATCAAGCCAGTGTTTAACTGCAGATCTCCAAAAGCCATCCTCTGCAGCACTGGGTGAACCTGCCCACCTCCTGCTGCTGGGATTCACTTCCCTCATGGAGCTTAGTTAAGGGTTTGTAGGTCTTTTCATCCAGCCCTGCAGGGTAGCCCTGGTTGCCCATTTGTATGAGGTGCTTTGTAACCACCAGCTCAAGTTCTGGCAAAGGGGACTCAAACCCTGCAGTCTGTCAGAATGGATAAAAAATGAGGTTGGGGGCATTTGAATGCAAAAGGAGTCTTCTAAAGGAGATCTGAAGCCATCTGCTGTGAGTGGGCACTGCAGCTCCTCTCCTTCCAGAGCTACTCAGTCTTCTGGCCATCCCAAAACACTGCCCCAGCAGTGAGTAACACAGGAACTGACTCCCCTCTGTGCCTCTTTGCTGCAACTCTGAAGAAGAGGAGTTTGCAGAACCACAGAGTACTATTTTGGGCTCTGTTGGAAGTTGCACAAAAGCCTGATTACCCTCTAGATAGAGTGAGCTAAGAGCATCTTCTCCTAAGACTACAGCACATCTTGGTGGCACATAGACTGGGTACCACTCAGAGGCCCACCTCTGAGCATCATGCCATGAACGTCCTCATGCACTGGAGTGGGATGGGGACTTGCAGTGGATGAGCTCTCCCAGGAAGTGAAACAAGTATGCTCTTACCTACTAAATGCAAGGTATCTCCACCTACTTTCATTAGGCTCCAGTCTCTCCCTCACAACCCGAAGCTTCATCTCTGCCACACCACCAGCTGAACTGAGAAGGATCTCCTCTATGAGGGTCTCTTTCAGCTACAATCCACAGCTCAAGATCTCAGCCAATGACTCTCTTCTCCTCAACAACGAGTGGAGCTTCTGCTTTCAGTATTAGGACACCCACAAAATGTGGTAGTGCTTTGGGGACTTTCTGGAGCCACCAGTTTTCTCCACAAGTAATGAATCCCAGCAATCATGTGCCTGTCTAGATGAGGAATCAGAAATGGCTGTGACAGCATTCCAACCCTTCAAACACTACCATAAAAGGCAGGGATTTCCTCAAATCTAAATTTGCAGGACAGGAACCAATAAACAAAGCGTGTGAATTTAGTTCAGGTGAAGGAATCTGCAGCAGCAGTCACTGTGCTTGAATGGTGGTGTAATGTCTCCTCATGGAGCACTCATTGCTTTTTAACTGGTAGAGCAGTTTCATTTTGGTTTCAAATCAATTTAGTTACAGCTGCTGGTATGCAAGGCCAAGATTTACCCAAAACAACAACTGCACAGCTCTGTCCAGGAGCTCAGCTCAAAGCACTTCACCTCTGAACTTGCAGCACCCCTCTGGCAACCAGAAGGAGATGTTCAGCTGTGGGACTCAAGCAATGGAGAGGAGACTGCTACGTGAGCATCACTACTAACTCCAACAGTGCATCGTCTACAGAGATGTGAGATAGGTCCCACTTGTAGCTGCATCAACACCCAGTCTTTTGTGGCTCATGTTATCTCACCCTTCCTACAGGTATGAAGAAATGAGGAGCATCTCCTAAAGCAGGTGGGAGACACACTGGAGATGTGCAACCTTCGCAGCAGGAAGTTTAAAGAGAGAGGTACAATTTTTCTGAGCTGTGCACAAGCATCTTGGTATGGTCAGAAGCCACAAGTAACCCAGCATGTGCCTACACAGAGCAGGAAAGAACAGAAAGTTCAGGTGCAAGGTGCAGACAGGGAGCTGGCCAGGGAAACTGCCAGGGCAGGTGACTCTGGGCACAGGATGTGCCCCAGGTCTCAGCACGCATCCATGCCCTACCTGTGAATTAGGATGATGACCTGCCTTCTTCCACTATTGTGTGTCTTCATCTACCAAAGTTTACCAGAGGAGTGCTTTTGAACTCCTCTACACCTTCAGCCACAGAAGGAAATAATCAAAACAAACCAACCAACCAACCAACCAACCAAAGCTCCCCCTCTCTTCCTTCTCTTTTTCTTTTAAAACTTAAGCTTCCACATCCTTAATTTGTTCCGAGAGTTTTCCTGTGGTTATGTTCCTGACTCACAGCCAAGATCAGGAGGCCAGTGATGACTCCAGACACCCAAAGTCCATCTCCATCTTCATTTCCAGACTTTATTGTTGAGGAGTAGAGGGGGGTGAAACTGAATATAAACAATTAGAAGATAATGTGCCAGACACACTCCCCGCCTTGGAACAGCATCATCCTCTTCCCACATTAGGTGGGGCTTTTGCTGCATTGTTCCAGGCGAGAAATCTTGCCTTGCACACCCAGAGCTGTGGTGAGCAGACACAGAAGACAGGCTCAGCCCTGCTGAAGAAGAACAAAGGTTTCCAGTGTCCTTTGTCCATCTATTTAAGGCACTTGAACGGCATTCTGTGTGTTTACAGAGCACGTGATGTTTATGCTCACAAACACAATGCATCAGGCAATCAGAAGGTGAAAGACTAAATGAAAAAAAAAACCAAACAAACCCAACCCTGCTCCAACAAGCAACTCATTCTCTTTTTTCAACGAGTTGCTCAAAATGGAGCAGAGATGTGAGGAGCAGCAGCCCGGGCCACTGGCTGCTGATGCGACAGTTCTGGGCTCCTGATTGGAAACATCTGGAAGCGCTGAGCTGCTTTGTGCAGACAGGAGGAGTTTGAAACTATCCAATCGTTTCATATCCAAACCAAAGTCCAGCGCTGTGGATTTCAAGAGAAGGAAAAGGGGGGTAGAGGGGGGGTGGGGATGATGGTGGTGGGAGGGAAAGGCACCATATGACCTGTAACTCATCCAGATAAAACTCCTCCTCCTCCTTTACCCGCTAACAGACTCTTAATGACAAGGAAATCATGGCGCTGCTGAAACAGACTGCACTATTGTTATCTGGTTCAAATTACTTTTGCCATGTCGTTATGAAACACTCAAAATGATGCAATCTGCAGAAACACTCAGGCCTATTAACTTCTGCAACTGTGGCTCTGATAGGAGTTCACGGAGCAGCAGATGAAAGGAAGCCCTTCTCCCTGTTTTAAGCAAGTCAAACCCCACTTTTGGGCATTAAAGACAGGAGAGAATAAATTTGTCAGGCAGTAAGAGAAAAGAATTACAATTTCAGTTGCTCTTTCCCGTACAAAAAGTCAGCCTTTTTGGAAAGGGATTTTAAAATTGGAAGTTTCTGGCACTCGGAGGGATAGACAAAACAACCTTTTTTTTTTTTTTTGGCTAAAACTAAGTAAGGCAAAGGAAATGTGCACTTCAACACTGCAAAGCCTGTAAGAGGAGCATGTCCAACTTGGAAGGAGTGCAGATCCCTCGTGTCTGCTGGGAGGCAGGTCAGCACCCGTGCCAGAAGAGACTGAGATGGACACTTGAGTCTGGATTTTGAAGAAGACCAGGCAGCTGCTGAACTTGTGACCACTCACACCACAGACCTCAGCAAAGAGCTCTGGATGGCATTCAATGCATTTCTCCTTTTCACAGGAGCACTGCAAGGCTGAGAGGAGCTTTGTGACTGACCCACTCCCACCCTGCACTTTGGTCCAGGCCTTCATCCAGAAGGCCAGCCATGGCATGACCCATCAGCATCCCACTAAGCAGTGTCCTCTCCACAGCGTGGCTCCAAAAGGCTGATTTTGGATTCCCTGGTAAGTTAGGGCACAGAAAGGTGAGTCACTGAGAGGGACATGGACAGTCTCCCATGATGAGACATCCCAGGGATCCCATCTGTGGCAAATGCTGTGCTGCTGTAAGGGGGAAGGTGAATGATGAAGGCAACAAATCTTCACAATCCCAGTCCTACAATACCTGCTCAGCTTAATCCTTGCAGCAAAGTGTCTGAGGTACCTACACAAGTTATACTCTCCAGCCTGGGAAGCCCAGACTCTCCTAAATGTTTGCTATTTAAATCATTCAGATCTTCATGGGAAGGTCTGGAGAGAGAAATTTCCTCACAGAGTAAAGCCCTGTTTTGGGATGGCAGAACTGAGCTCAATCTTAATGTCCAAAGAAACCACCAGCCGGCTGCAGCCTGTGTCTGAGCTCAAAGACAGAGCCATCTAACACAGAGATCCATAGATTGCATTGGGTTGGAAGGGATCCTCAAAGGTCATCTAGTCCAACCCCCCCTGCAGTGAGCAGGGACACCTCCAACTAGATCACACTGCCCAGGGCCACATTGAGCCTGATCTTGAACGTCTCCAGGGATGAGGCCTCAACCACCTCCCTGGGCAGCCTGTACACAGCTGAAGGACTATGAAGGAGGCATGAGAAAGGTTTGGAAAGCTGTCTGGATACGTGGAGAATGTCTTTTGAGAAAATACAAAACCACCTTGAGAGACCTTCAGCCGTTTCCTGACCTTCCCTTTTCTCCTATTTCTCAGAAACTCGCTGTACATTTGTCAGGAATTTCAATTGTCCAAACAACCTTCGGAGAAACGCTAAAGCTTTCGTCTGCCATGGAGCATGCCTGAACATCCTTCCAGAGGAAGTCAACTGCCCATCCTACTGGCTCCCGAATGGTTACAGGAGAAACACATCCCACGCAAAAGATTAGCAACCCCTCAGCTGACTTGACATCAGTTTGCAACATCTCCTTCTGCCTCTACCAAAAATAACCACGGATCGCGATGTCTGGCTGGCTGAAGTGCTGTGGGATCTTGGACCACACCACAGATTTATTTAGTTTGTTATGGGAGCTGAGAGAAAAACTTCTGGCTGTCAGATACCAGACTTGTTGTTTTGCCTTGTGAATTCCAGCATCCTGAAAACAGGGAGTGGATAAAGCAGGAACAATCCCCAAAAGAGGCTGTTGAGGAGCACCTGCAGAAGCAAATCTGTCTCCCAGACTCAACCTGTGCTGTGTTCCCTGTGTGCTCTGGGATGCTGGCTGCTCCTCCCCTCAGCAACTTCCCACCAGGACACAGGGTCTAATCACCTTAAGATTGGGTAAAACACGAAAATAATGGGGGGTTTCATAAAGAACAACATAATTTTCAACCAAGATACCTGGACAGGAGATACTGCTTTGGTTTCAGAGCTGGCTCAGCCCAGCCTGAAGCTGCTGGCAAAGGGGACTACCAGAAACATCCACTTTTTCACTCACCCAGCACTAAAGCTGGTCACATTAGCTTGGCCTCAATTTCCCTTTATTGATCTATTTATTTCTGTTGCTGGTAATGAGCATGCAACAAGCAATAATCTTTGCTAATTATGGTGATGCAAGCCTCCAACTCTAAAGGCAGGAGTAAAATTTCTGGGATCTGGAAAGATAATGACACAAAGGTATTTAAAGCAGTGACACAAAAGTATTTAAAGCAGTGACTTACAGGAATTTTCAAATCCCTGTAAATGTTCTACAAGGCATTTGGAATTGGTTGGCACAATATCCACCACACATTTGAACACCTGATTGATCCACATTGATAGCCAAACAAGCAATGTCCACCAACTCCTCCTACAGAGGAGCTTTGTAGGAGATGATTGCATTTATCTCAAATGCATCAGAAAGGGGATTTCTCATCATCTCTAAAGTTCCCAAATGCAAAACTTAAAGGAATTTTTCATTTTCATACCATGCATGATTTAAAATAAGCAGATTGCTAAGATAGGCATAGGATATAAGAAAGCATTGATTTACACAAATAAAACCCATGTTTGTTCCATCATCCAACAATAACAACTTCCAGAAAGAGTAAAGCCTTCCATAGTTCAAGGTATGAGGTTAAAAACGAGGATGAGCTGTTGTGCAGGAAAATAGACCACCTCACATTTGCAGAGTGCAGGAAACATCACACTGTATTCCAAACCAGCAGCATGATACCTGTTGCTGTAAGCACGGCACAGCAGCAGACAGACATGGCCTGAGTTGCTTTGCCATGAAGTGAGCCTGGTGCCACAAAACAGCTGGTGGATGCTTTTATCTAAAGAACTTCTGGAACTGGCTAACTCCAGAGACAGGAGAGCAGATTACATAGATGAATTGGTGGATAAAGCCCAACAAGAATGACGTATGGTATGAGTGAGGAAAATTAATAGACAATATAAAAATGACACATCTTGAACTGAGGAAATTATTCAACTTCTACCATTCTTTCATGCCTCCAGATTAAGGCACTGTAATCTAACTGACAAACAGAGCAGGGTCATTCAAATGAATAAATCATGCCAGAAAATGATTCAGCTTCCCTTTTTTTTCCCTTTCCTTTCCCCTCCCCTTTTAACTGAGTTCCTAGGACTCAGCCCTTGGGAAGTCCATACGACCCAGTGTATTGTCCTGGCCGGGCACTCCATCAAAAGGGAAAAAATTATCTCCTCTTTCATCCTGTAACTTGAAAATCTGGGAGGGGAAGTGATGGGAAAGCAAAGCACCATACAAATGCACCAGGTGAATTTTTGGCTTGGCTGCCAACGAAGGCAGGGGATTGAAGACACTGTGGTATATGTTTCACCCTTCAAGTGTTTTTTGTTTGCTTTCTGTGGAGGAGGATCTCAAAACCAACTGGTAACCGAGATGCTCTGACTGTGGCCGAGCCCCCCTCTCCCCAGCAGTAACAGACACTCCAGCTCACCCTCCTACCTACACTCACATCCAACCAATATTTTCATGCCCTCTCTACGTGCATTTGGAAACTTGAAATAAAATCCAACGCAAACTTTGAGAGGAGGCATTTGGATTCCAGCTCCTGCCTGGGAGGTCTGCTGGAGGACCACATGAGTATTCATTTGCTCACTGTTTTATCCGTTTCCCTGGTAGTCCTCTATAAAGAATATTAAACAAATGTCTTTACAGCTCAAGAGCCCAGCAAAGAATGTTGACCCTGCAGAAAAAAAACCTGTTTTAACAATTTTTATCCCACTTTTACCCCTCTGTTCTATGTAAGGATTCATGGAGTTCACTAAGCCATCATAAAGGGCTGTTGTATCAATACATGCTAACTGCACTCTCCTTTTTAGACTAATTGTAGAAAACTTTCCTAAAGGAATTTCAGGACATAAACCCTATGCAAAATTACAGCTAGATATGTGGAAGTATTGTCATCAGTGAGGAATTTTCTCAACTTTTGACACTGCTCCAGAAAAATAATCAAATATTGATTTCCATGGTTATAAGAGAGATGCTACAGCTCCTGCAACAGCTTTTCAAAGACCCCTTTACAGTAACACTTACTGTTGCAGAGATAATTCCAAAAATGGAATAATACATGCAAACCCCGCTCCTGTTTCTCTCCACTCAAAGTTCCCAGCAAACACTGGGAATTTTGGGTAAATACAGATGTTTTAGGATAACTTTAGTTACATGAGTTTTGTGCTCCCCTCTCTCATTCCCCACCTGCCACAGCTGCTGCACTTCCCATTCATTTAACAGCTTTCACCAAAAGATAAATAAACAAATTTGAGCCAACAGAGAGTGATAACTGGGGCCAAAAAATGTCCAGACCCAGCATTTATTATATCTGAGAGCCTTGCAATATCCCTGAGTTATCCTACCAAGTTGGGTTATCCCAGGAGCTGCAAAGGTCGCCGTGTTGCAGATAAGGAAAACGTAGCATCTGAAATTTCTTGCCAGTGACGACAAGGAAAGGGTTGGTTTTGTTTTCTTAGGAAGAAAGGGGAAAATGTTCTGCAGCCCTGTCTTTCAAGGCTAAAATCCAAAACATTTATGAGACTGAAAAGCAAGAAAGCTTGAAGATAATCAGCAGAACTGATGCCAGTTCAATCAAAGCAAACCAGTAACAGCAACTGGGAGGAATACAGATTACACAGCATCAAATAAATATACAAAATAAATATATCCCTTTTGTTATGCAATGGTTAAATAATTTAAGTAGAAACCTCTTCTAGCCCAAGTTAGAACTGATGACTACTCAGCTAGTCATTTTGGCTATTACATAGCATTAATCTCTGCTGTTTCTGAAGTTAGCCTTTCAGAGAGGAGAAGGGAAAAAAAAAAAGGCAACTTCAAAACATGCAAAAATTAATGAAAGCCATATGTGGGATACTGTCATTATTCCATGTTTATAAGAGGATCAGGTTTTGTTAAATGGGCTTATTTAATGCAGACGCATAAGAAAAAATACCCAGCAAAAGATCTGAAAGCTATTGAAAGGAAAATATTTTCTTTGTTAACCCAAGCAGCCAGTAACAAGCAACAAAAAAAAAAAAAAAAGGACACAATTTAAACTAAAAGCCACTATATATTTTGGTGCAACTTTGTTTACAGCTTCACTGACAGCTTATAAAGCTCTCCTAAGTAGAGCAATCTCTTCTAGATGTATTTTACCCTTTTGACCCTTTTCATCCCCATACTGTATTTAAGCTGGGACAACCTAAAAATCAATGGCTTATGGAAACATCTGTTGGTACAGGCAGATGATTTAGACTTTTTTCAACAGCTGTTGTTATTTTATGCCTTTTTTTTTTTTTTTTTTTTTTTGGCTAGGTCAATCGGTAAGACTGGAAGAAAATATCAGCTGGGCTTCTTTCCTGACTTTAGTCTTACTTGAACGGCTGCAGTCAGTGCCCTGTTTCCTGCCCTGTCCTGGGAGTTTGGGGTGGGGGGGAAAGTGCCCCATGTCTGGTCTTGCTCACCAGCCTCAGACAAGAAATAATGAAAATACAGCTCCTAAATGAGCACTTATCTCATTTATTCACCTAAGTATTGGCTTAGAATACGCCCTGTTGCAGCTGCTTTCTGCCCTGCAGCAGGGAGCTAAAGCCCGCGGCACACTCTGCTCTGCCCAGCTCCCCGCTCCCTTTCCCAATTCCAACAGCGCTCCACAATAAACCCCAGCTTTGTCTCAGCTCCCCTCCTGCTATTTCATTGCTGGGATGCAGACATCTGCCAACATCCTCCGGAAAAGATAACACACAAGAAATATATTTTAAAATCCAACCTGCCAAAAGGTTCTCCATGCTCTGACAGCCCTACTTACCAGAAGTGAACATTCATTGCTCTCAGTAAGACATGCATAAAAACAGAACGTACTTTTCTTGGGAGACTAATGCTTACTTTAACAACAACAACAACAAAAAAAAAAGGGGCAACAAAAATATCTTATTTTTCACTATTTCATTTGGATTCTACTTGAAACAGTATGTTTCTATATAAATTGTTTTCTTGAAAGTGAAGAAAACAACTTAGAAAGCTTTTAAAGTCCTCCAAATATATTTTTTTTCAGTGTACATTTAAACTGTTGAGAACCCGAGGAAGCATATACTCCAAGAATGTATCTTTCCATGCTTTTTTTAAACAGAAAGGACCTGCTTCATCTTACATTCCAAACTTCTTAGATCCCTGCCATGCACTCCTGGTGTCACCATCAGTATTGAGTGAATTGTGACAACCCTTGCCCAAAAGGACAGTGACAAGAAAAGCCAGTTTAAACAGAAACCATTTATCTAAAAGAGGAAGAGTCCCAGGTTTGCAAGCAGAGGAGATATTTCAGCATTAAAGAATTCTAGGAGCTACTCCAAGACAGAATTTTTTTGTTGTCTAGTGCACTGTAAGGATTGTAAGAAGTTATTTATTTAGTCTATATACTCAGATTTATAACAAAGGCAGAGGATCTGTCTATACTCCTCTGGGTGCTTTTTGCATCATTTAAAACATATGAAGTAAGCCTCAGCTTCCTCAAAGACAGAAAAGTAATAAACAAGTCTTGACAAGTAAAAATCAAACTCTCTTCCCCAAACATCCAGCTATGAACAAAAAAAGCTTTTAGAGGTTTCTCCCCACATCTCCTTAAAATGCAATTAAAACCAGAATTTGCAAAATGCTCTAACACCCATTTCAAGGAGCAAAGGTTTCTCTGGCTCCTCTTCCCCTTTTAACACAACAAGACCCAATGTCTTTACAGTCAATGCCTCCCTTAGGGCATATGCAGGTGGAAATACTTGAAAATGGTGTAAGCAACCCTTCTTCTCTTTTGAAAGGCTCCAAGCAATACATTACCACTGGCGGTTTTGCCCCTTACATGCAGGCATTTGAAGCTAAGACTTGCTCATCTCCTCCTGGGCAAAGGGTAAGTATGCAATTCCTCACCTTGTTGTGGTCAGTGAGTTAAAAATAGTGTAACAAACACCAAGAAACACTTATCTCTAACAGTCTATCCCTTGCCCATGCCTTTGTGATTTGCAGTGTAGTAATTCAGAGGGATGGAAGAGATTTCTACATTCCCAAGGAGGAGATCTCAGATTGAAATCAATGTTTCAGAGCACTGCACCTCCAGCCTTTGAAAATGTGTATTTTGGAAATATTCTCCCTCTCAATCACTTTTAGGCATTCAATGAGTCCAGCTGTGTTAAGAAACTAAGCAAAAGTTCAGTGTCAAGTAAGTGAGGAATATGATCTCCTTGTGATTTATGGAGGTAAATACAGTGTCAGACAGCAGAAAAACAAGTCACTTGATGCTAAGCAGACTCAGTACCAGGGCTCAGACTAATGAGTTAGTGAGGGTGAGGCTTCATGTTCCTGCCTCTTATCTCACCAGCTGGAAGGACAACATATCAGAAAGGAGAACACTGCCAGCTGGTAAAAGATGGGCAGACCCAGCACCATGGTACCTGCAAATACAGTGTTGGTGTCTGCAGCAGAGCAGAAGGAAACATTTCAGGACAGGGAGGCACAAAAGTGTTGGGTGATGGTAGCAGAGTCCACATCAAGGCAAAGTCTTTAGGGAGCAGTTATGTCTCTAACTAGGCTGTGGAAATCATAAGCCAAGCATCAGTCTTTCTGCAGATCTGCATGGAGAACAGCGTAACGTGGGTTAAACACAAGCTAGCAACAAATCCTCTGCTTCAAGCCACACAAGCAGAAGAGAAAGCAAATGAGATAGCCCAGAAATATTGGCTCTATCTTTTGGATTAGTCTCTTGGGCACAGCTACCGCCTTCATTTTCCCTGAGTACATCGCTGGCACTCAGATGATAAACACAGTAAGAAGGGAGGGAGGGAGCAGCCAATTTCACCACTCCTTAAGGGAAAATCAGAAAGTTAGCTACATCAAATAGATGCTTATTTTAGGCACACATGTCATGCAGAAGTGAAGCAGAAAGAAGGTGGAAGGAGAAGAACCTTGTCAGCTGTGCAAAGGAAAGCCTGGTTTAGAACTTGCTTCCATCTGCTAACTCTTACACAGCTGATCAAGTACATTTCATTAGACCATTGCAAAACTGTCACATTCTTGTCCCAGCCTCCATGTTGGGGGTATTCCAAAGCAGAAGTCCAAAACACAGACCACAGAAGTAACAACAACCAACTGGTGATGGAATGAGGTAAATCACAGTGAGAAGAAACTCTTATGCCTTATGCCTATCTGCTCTGGGGTCCCCCAAAAAGTCACTGCTGTCCCTGCTTTTTGCATTTGTGGAGACATCACCTCTTCTTCTCTGTGACTGATGACTAATACAAGTCTTCTGAAATTCAGAAGCTCGCTTTCCTTGAAAGTTTTGATGAATTTGCTGCTGTGACAGCAAGGACAGCTATGGCTGACCACAGCCAAGCACAACACCATTGCACTGCTCTGTCTTGGGGCTTTGTAACTCTGACTTGCAGCTGCCTCTGCATTGCCAACTTCCCCCCCTGCTTCCATACCAGTCAAGTGCTTTTATTTATCATATGCTTGGACACCAAATCACTCAGTCCTTCTGTCCAGATTAAGATATTTTAATCACCCACTGCAATACTAACTGCCCTGCTTTCACAGTCCCAAGCTTAAAGCCCTCTCCATCACCAAACTGCCCCATACTACTGTATGGGTCCAGAGGAGGACGACGAGAATGATCAGAGGGCTGCAGCTATAAGGACAGGCTGAGGGAGCTGGGGTTGTTCAGCTTGGAGAAGAGAAGGCTCCAGAGAGACCTAATAGAAGCCTGCTAGTACTTGAAAGGGGCTACAAGAAGGCTGCAGAGGGACTGTTTGCAAAGGCCTGCAGTGATAGGATGAGCAGCAATGGTTTGAAATTAGAGGAGGAAATTTAGGTTGGATTTTAGGAACAAGTTCTGCATCATGAGGGTGTTGTAACACTGCAACAGGTTGCCCAGGGAGATAGTTGATGTCCCATTCCTGGAGGTATTCAAGGTCAGACTTGACAAGGCTCTGAGCAAACTGATCTAGTGAGGGATGTCCCTGTTCACTGCAGGAGGGTTGGACTGGATGACCTTTGGAGGTCCCTTCCAACCCAACCCATTCTATGATTCTACTGCTCTGCCCAGTGCAGAGTAGGCAGCAGGAAAGATGTCCCTGACAAAGCTACAGAGCGGTCAATCTGCTCACCGCGAGCAAGGATGCTGCATGGAAACACAAACATGTAACCTTTTATCTCATCTCATGTTTGAGCAACAGGTTGATCCCAGAAACATTCTGCAACATAGTGGAGTCACTCTGGGCCACACCAGGATGTGAGCCTGACACCCAGCAGGACCAGCAGAGATGGTGGAGGAAAACAGCCAGAGACTTCCACCTCGATGTGAAAATGGTGCAAGGGAAGACAGACCGCCTAAAAAGGGGGAGAGGGGCAAGGAAGGCTGAGAATGATAACAGAAAGGGGAATCTGTGCAAGTAGCATGAGGCTGAAGGCATTTTGAGTCCATGTTTCCATGGAAAGAGCTTTAACAGTGCTGGGTGAAATGCCAAATACATTCTCATAACCATTCATACTGCACGAATGGAAACACTGCAGAGATGTGCTCCTTCTGCCTCCACTCCAGCTCTGCATACAACTCACTCTCTTTTGTGCTTTACTTTTTCCTTCTTACTCACACCACTCTTCTCATCTTTTGCTGAAAGATGAAGCCAGAAATGCTATGTCTGGATACTCCAAAGCTTGTTATTCCTCATCAGTGGCCAGGAGAACTGCTTGTCTCTCAGACAGCTATCACTTTCTGAAGATTCTGATTGCACTGCTAGGTTTCACCTTCTAATGCAGATCAGAAAGATTAAGAACACATCTCGAACCATGCAAACACCAAGTCCATACAAACTTGCAGGTTGCACAGGTCAGGCAATGCCATCCCACTGCAGTCCTAGCCCTGGTTTGGTAGTTTGGCTAAAGCTGCAGCATATCACTCACTGGACATCCAGTGCTGATGGAAACGCTGGAAGCAATGGACAGCCCAACCCTTCTCACGGTAACTTACTCAAAGATGTTTCCTATGTGTAGGATTATTGTCCACAGCTCCCCAGATGGCAGACACTGTTCTGAACCCAGAAGGAAAGCTTTGCCCAGGTCTCATCTCTCTCTTTTGAACCTGGCCCATTTACAACACAACCCCCTTTGGGCTGATGCAGTGAAGGAGGAACCATGGTGCTCATCAATGGCTGTCACCGCTGAAACCATGACCCAGTGGTACCCAGGGGCTTTCTCCCTACTTGTATCACTTCTTACTGCAGTTCTCCTTCCAGGAGACTTTCTGGATTTGGCACAAACTCCCAAAAAGCATTCTTAAGTCCTGAAAACCTATACTTAAGAAAACCTGCCATGCAGGACAGCAGTTAGTGCAGGGCAGCAAGAGAACTGAAGCGCCAGGCCACGACTCCTCATGAAGTCCCAGAGCAGGTATATGGTAATACAATAAAACCCCTGGTTCTCTGTATCCAGGAGGCTTTCCTCTAAGGCAGTGTAGCTATGATGAACTGCAAAAAAACCTCTCTACAGAAAAACACACATGCTGACTTCTCTGTATTGTGGAGTGCCAACTTCATCTTCCAAAACATCAGAACGGATCGGTTCCATCAGAGGGATGTGATACACCAAAGTACCCATTTGTCATACTGCAGTCCCCATTGGTCTCCCATGTTATCATCTTCATTTCCTCTACATTTAGAACAGGAATTCAGTGTGCAGTAACCATGTCTACCACACAACAATCACACCACAAAACTTTAAGGGATTTCAAACACAGATAAAAGAATCCATGTGATACAGGAGATGGAACCATTCAGAAACAGTATTTTCCTTCTCAAGGTACACCACCCAATGCCAGAATTCCTTTGCTACAGTAACAATCCTATACATCCTTATTTTAGGGATCCATACTTTCATGGCTACATAAAAAAAATAAAACAATGCATATAACCACTGGAAAAAACTCCCACACTCAGATTTTCTATAGTGGAAATCCTTTAGCTCTGTGTTTTACCAACTGGTGAAATCATGGAGTCTTGATCCTAAAGAGGGCCTCAGAAACCTCCTTTTTTACACTGATGTTAAATAATTTGTATGACTGAATCCCTTTGTCTGAAGCATGCCAAAAGCAAACATTGTGGGAGATTTGCAATTATTAAACAGTTGTCTTTAATCTGCATCCATCTCCAGACCATGGCAGGAATATATACACAGCTCTGCCTTTGAGGCAACAGCCTTTGCAGATGGTAAATAAAACTGCATCTAGCTCTTCATGCTTTTAACAATGAGTGTGAAAGAGTTGAGGGATGAACTTCCTTTGCAGCTGATAGTGGCAGGATGGAAGAGCCAGATCTTTTATGAAAGGAAATTAAGAAATCATGAAAAAATCCCCAACCACCAACTATCAGGGCTACAGGCAGCTGCCTTTGCCTCTAAAAAACATTGTCTGTAGTGGCTGAAGGGGCAAGGTGTACAGCAGAAGTAACTCACCATCTCTAGAGACCAGCAAGGGCAAGCACAAGCACCATGGCCAAGCAAGCTGCAGGGGTGGCACAGGACCCTTCATGTGCCCCATCCTGCCACAGGCTCACGCTGAGCCAAACCTAGGAGCAGCATCTTTTTGCTGTCGGGGATTTGGCTCCGTGTCCATCTTCTCTCCTAACATCCGTGAATCCTGTGAGTGAGCTTTGAAGATGACTGTCTCGAGCTGAGGATTAGCAGTGTTCAGGAGAAAAAGGCATCCCAACTGCAGCATCTGGAGAAACCCAGTGCAGGACAAAAAAAACCCTGCCACAGCAGTTGTATAACTGCCTTCCTGCTACAGATTGCAAAAGCCAAGCAACAACTTCGTCTGGTTTGAATTCCTGTTTCCCCTGCTTTTATTCTAACTCCTTGCAGCATGGACCATGGACTCCACAGCTTACCCAGGGTGATCTGTTCTGCACAGCTATGAATTTACTCCAGGGCTGACTGCCTGACAGAGTTTCCTCTTCCATCCTCTGCTTTGAGCATCCGGGGCAGACACAGGATGCTGGTGGGTGTGAGAAAGGGCTCACAGATGACTGGCCCAAAACCCTGACCTAATGAGTATGTGTGTGTCACCCTTTAGCATTAATGCCAGGCTTAGGGCAGGCTGGTTTTGGCTGGGTTTTTCCATGTTTACACTGGTTACAGGACAACATTCACAACGAGAGAGTTACACAAGGGATTTCAAGAGGCAGGGTGAGGACACAGCATGTTGTTAAGGATGTACTTTCCACCACTGGACCCTGCTTTGATTTGTTTCTAACACTTCAGCCACTCACTCTCTAATTGTCCATGCTGGTGGAAAGCTTCCCACACTGTTCTGCAGGTCCTTTGAAAAAATGGGATTTGCAATCCCATAACACCTCCACATGCAGACAAGTGCAGATGGAGAAAACACACTTGGTTTTCACATGGATGACCTGCATTGTGGCAGGTCCTCAGAGTGAGAGGTGACTTGAAGAATTTCTTTCCAAAGAAATAAATTGGAGCCTGGAGAACCCAATGCTTGGGTCACCAACAAGGTTCAACAGTTTTGAGCCATGAAACATCTTTCTGCTACCTTGACCAACAGCCAGTAGCAGGCTCTCCTCCTAAGGACCAGCCACTAGAGGGGAGTGGCACTGCACACCTTGGCCAGAATTTTCCCCACTTATCTGCTGACTCCAGGAAACAGCAACATGGGAAACTTGAGCTGGGTGGCAAGGAAAAATCCCTGGCTCTTTCACGCTTACTGTCCATCCCAACACCCATCCCAATGCCATGTAGGTATCACTCTCACAAGCCTTTTCCCACCCAGTCCAGCTCGTTTCCTCTTCCCACCTCCATCTCCTACAGTCCTGCCATCCCTGTGCCCTTCTTGAACAAACCCTGCAAGACTCCATCCAAGCTGCTTGCTCCTCTTCTCCCTAGTCAGCGAACCACACATCTGAGGGGGCTACAAACCAAAAGCAGTGGGCAACAACAGATCTAGGGCTTTGTCCTGACAGAGCATCATTTATCTTATCTGTAACAACTTCCAGGGAAGGTTTCCTAGCCTCCCTAGGTGGTCTTGCGACAGTTTCACGATGATAACAGAATGTTTTCTCAACATCCAGCCTAAATCATCCTGGCAAATTAGCAAATCAGTAAATTAAACTGCCACGGAAATCTGGGACTTTAATAACCACTATTACATGTTGGCAGGCTGCTGGATTGCACAAGAGTTTTCTTTTTGTTGCACTGAATAAATTTAATTCTTTCAACCTCTTCTCACGTTTCTAATCTCCTCTTGTTGCTCCCTTCCGGACACTTTCCAGCATGCCTGTGTCCTTCTCAGAGCAGAAGCACCCAAAACAGGGTTCAATGACACCAGTGATGCCTCAGCAGTGCCACACACAAGTCAGTCACCTCCTGCACCTTACAGAGGACACTCCTTCAATAAAACTCAAAACAAGATTTGTCTCTTTTGCAATATCCTCTCACTAATGATTCATTTGTGGTCCACTAAAAGTCCTCTTCTGCCTCATCCCTCTCCAGCTTAAACCTGACTGCATTTTGATTTCGTACTCTCTGCAAATGAAACACTCTGTGACTGGTTTTATCTCTTATCTGGATGCACTCTCCGATTTCTTAAGGTCACTCTGAACCCTGACCCTGTTCTCCCAAGTGCCTGCAACCCCTCCCAATCTGATGTCATCCCAGAGTGCTATAAACACGCTTCCATCTTCCAAAATAATGGCTGAAAATATTGCAAGCTTTCCCCCAGCAGGGATCAGTGCAGAAATACAAGCACAAATCTTTTCCAAGCATCATTCTCTCTGAAGATATTTAGCAACCTCACATCTATGTGGCAGGCTGCAGCTCCTGAAAACGCAGGCATTAACTAAAGGCTAATCCATGTGGTAAAGGTAGGATGCATTAAATTGAATAAGAACTGATTAATGAAATTAGTGGATACAACAAGAAGGCCATTTCCCAGTGAACTCTGTTGCTGGGGTCAGCCAGCTACACTTTGTCAGTCACAGGCTTAGACAAGCTGTTAGATCTTATCCAGCAGTGCAACCTTAACCATCCTACTACATGAAGACAAAGATTCAGCAAATAATGAATCATAACTGAGTTCTAGGATCAACACAAGAAGAGATGGGTACAGTTCACTTCAAACTGTTGCTTTACCTTTTGTGATGTTGGAGCCACCAGGCACCATTTCTAAATTATTTTATTGTCACTGTATGTAGAAGCCAAACTTGACTTCTCATCAGAGCTAAGGACCTAAAGTTATCCCACTTTAAAAAATGCTAAAGTCTATTTTTAATAGATCACATCAAGTTACTGTCCCAGTTCTGCTCCAGATCCTCAAGCAAAGCAGAAAGATAAGGACCAGGGGAGTCTCCAGCAGGATGTGCCCAACACAAAAGGAGCTTGGGAAATTCTGGTTACAGAATTTCCAGAGTTGAACAAGCACAACCTCTGAGAAAACATTCTGGAAATTCTTAAAAAAATTATTTTAATTGAAAAAAATATTTTTCCATTTCTTTGTTTTCAGTGCTTATAACCCCTCAAACCATTATTTTCCTAAACATTTTTCAGCTGCAGCTTTTCCACAACATGCACCAGAGCCTCTGTCAAGCAAAGCCTTCTGAAAGGACTACACGGAAAACCACATGCACAACCTGACAACACTAGCATCAAAATCCAGCTAATTCTCAGCCTTCACAAACCAGCTCACATGAAAGAATTTTCCCTCTTCTCTTCCCCATGTACTCAAGCTTACTGTCATATTCTCAGCCATAAAACAAGAGTTAATGCAGTTTCCAAGGGCACAGAATCCTAGAATGGCTCAGGTTGGAAGGGACCTCAGACATCATCTACTCCAATCTCCCCACCATGGGCAGGGACACCTCTCAACTAGACTCAGTTGCTCAAGGCTTCATCCAACTTGGCCTTGAACACCCCCAGAGCCACAACCTCCCTGGGCAGCCTATTTCTAAGATCCAGCCTAACCCTGCTCTCCCTCAGCTCAAAACCATTCTCCCTTGTCCTATTGCTAAACACCCTCATGAAAAGTCCCTCTCCAGCTGCCACCAGCACCAGTGTGGCCTCAGCTCCCCACCAGGTGCAACAACTATTTGCAACTAACTGCTCTCACTAACCACAAAATGGCTCTGTAATGAGAAGGCAATGAGCACCTGAAAGACTTCTGGCTAAACACCACCAAAAAAACCTCCAAACAAACCAACAAAAAGACAAACCCGAGGCAGCACTAAATAAAGCAGAGACAGGACAAGGCAGGAGATGCACACTGCACAATGGTTTTCAGCAGCCAGTTGCCTGCCCAGCCTACACGTGTGAATTAAGCTCTATTTATAAGTCTTCCACTGATTTTTTTTTTTTAATGACCTTAATATAGTGCAGTTGTTATTTTGTTTCTGTTGAACTTAGCAACAGGAAACCCTGTCAGTCCTGCAGCAAACTTTCCATTGCCCTGGCACTCCCATTCCTGCACCACAAAAGCCAGGTTTCTAAAGAGGTGTTTCACGGGGTGGAAGGGAGAGGGAGAAGCAAGCACACACACACATAAAATCAAAATGCCTGTAAAATATACAAAATGGAAGTCAAATTCTTTCCCCCTCCTGTTTGAAAGGAAAAGACAGTGTTGTAACTTGCATTTTCTGAAGATATCTTACTTTACTACCAGACACCTAAGCATTAGTCATGAAAATTATCTTTAATAATGCGTCAGGAAACAAAAAGTAACTCCTCACCATCTTCACACTTACACGCTCCTGTTACAAAAGGCTTACTTAGCAGACAGCGCAAATCTTAGCTTGGAAAGTTAACTCTCTCTAGTCCCTGGCTAATTTGCCAAGCAAACAGCTACAGAAACTAAGCCTTAACTTGTCAAAACCAAAATAAACCTGATTCCATTACAAGCTTTGGCACGACCGTCCTGCCGCTTAAAGAGCTTTAACTGTGGGATGAGCAAAGTTTTGTGGTGCTCCACCCTGCAATGTGAACTCATCTCTGCAATATTTTCTCTTTTAACAGCTTCATCATGCTAGCCTAACACACAAACACAGCTGCTGGATGGCAACCTGCACCAACAGGGGCTGGGAGCAATTTCGCATTTACAAAACACTTATTTTTGTTTTTCAGGAACAAGAAACTATATATAAAATACAGGAGCAAATGCAAATCCAGCTAGGAAAATTAAGACTTAAAATAACCCAGATCTTGATAAAGCAGAACATGTATTAGCAGTGCTTTGAACTACAATTGCACTCCTGTCAAGCTCAATATTCCTTAAAAATAAATATGGAAGGACTATGTGTGATTTATTTATGGCAAAACACAACAAACAGAAAACAAATCAACTGACTTCTGATCCCTGGCATGGCCTTTTTGTATTGCTTCACCAACATGAACAATGCACTTTTCCTTTACATCTCACCTCTGCACGTCTTCCCACTATTAATTTTCCTTCCAGCAAAGGTGCTGACGCTCCCAGTCAGCAATGCCTTCAGCCCTCCAGATGCCTTCAGGCCTCAGAGTCTGTACATGCACCAACACTGACCACAACCACGATTCCCTCTGCTAAAAACTCCCTGGAAGTGCAAAGCATGAGAGGGAATGGAGAGATTCACCAGGATCAGGTGTGTGCAGGGTCCTTAGGGGTGCTGCCACCCCCCCCACAGCATGGCCAACCACAAGCACGTTACAGGGCATCACTTTTATCAACTTATATACAAAACTTGGTACAGCTCAGCCTCAAGAGGAACACCAACTAGGTCACAACACAAATGCAGCTTCATCCAGCAGTTGAAAAAAGCAAGGTCCCATGGTATTTTTAAAAGGCTGAAAGAACGTCACAGTGACAGATGCTGCTCAGCTTTGCAAAGGCTCCAGAATGGAAACCATGAGGTTTGGTGGTCAGCAACAGCAGCAGCAATTTCTTTAAAAAGCACAGGAAAAGACAAGGTGACAAGGCCTAAATGGCACTCACCACTTCCTCGTGGGCTGTGCTCTCGTCACCACCTTTCAGAAAATCCACCTCGTCTTCGGTTTTCATTTCCAGCTTCCCTGTGAAAACAGAGGGTTCATGTAGGCAATTTAAGAACAAACTGCTTTCAGTGCTGCTGATATTTTTCTGTTTATTCAAACCAGTCTCAAAAAAAAAAAAAAGAAAAAAGAAAATCCAAGACCAAAACCCATCTGACTTTCAACATCTGGTTTCATTCCTGACTTTGCTGCTTGTTTGTTATTAGTTTTCACAACTATCGTGTCTGGAACTGAAGGAAACCATGAAACAGCAGCAAGCACAGGGTAAGACTCCTGAAAAGCTCTAGGTGAGGCTCAGCACATCTGCATGTATTTGACTATGTATTTTCTTGGCCTTTATTCACCTAGTTAAAGAATCAAAATTTTTGCTGCTTTTCTTCTTAGCACAACCTGCAAATAAGACAGGAGAGCAGCCTTGCCTTCTCTCAATAGGTACTTTAAGTGCTGCAAAAATAAAAAAAATAAATCACAAGCTTCAATCCCACCTGCACCGCCTTACAGATGATGATAGGTCCCTGGACCAGGAAGGCAAACTCTTTCCTGATGGAGGTTTATGAATTCCCAGCTGATTTTCTCCTTCCTCATGCACCTGTGATGGTGTCACCAATGTAGTGCTACAAACATCATGTCCCAGCTGCTTTCTCTGCCCAGCAAAGCTTTCATTAGTCACCATTCCCCCAGGCTTCCCTTCTGTGTACCTTTTCCTGGCATAAAGTCAACACCCTACTCTTTCAGCCCTGAACTAAGGACTCTCACAACACACAGGATGCTTTTAGAGGAGAGAAGCGATCTTTAGAGAACTAAAGCCACCCAGACGGAGAGCAGCTATGTTAGGGCTAATCCCACCTCTAATCCCACTCCCTGCCTCACTTCCACTACAAACAAACCCTGGATGGATGGATAACAGCTTCTTAAGGGCAGAGTAAGTTTGCAGTAAGTTTACCTGTTCAGGGATTCAGCAAGAGGAGCCTCCCACATTCACAGGGCAATTGCTGTAACAACTGTCACCATTGGTGTTCCTTTGGCATTAAAGAACACTCTTGATTTTGGGGCTACCTGGTTTTGCAATGTTCTATTGATAAACTAATCCAACCTCAGTGAGTCAATCTGGCATCATTTCGTCTCCTTTAGAACAATTTGTGGACAGACTCTCAGAAGTCAGAGGCAATCCTGTAAATTTCTGTCAGTCCCATTTCATAGAATCATGGAATGGCTTAGGTTAGAACAGACCTCAGAGATCATCTATTTCAACCTCCCCTCTCAACTACATTCAGCTGCTCAAGGCCTCTTTCAACCTGGCCTTGAACACCCCCCAGGAAGGAGGCAGCCACAACCTCCTTGGGCAGCCTGTTCCAGAGTCTCACCACTCTCCTACTGAAGAACTTCTTCCTCAGCTCCAGTCTAACCCTGCTGTCCCCCAGCTTCAGACCATTCCCCCTTGTCCTGTCTCTAGACACCCTCATGAAAAGTCCTTCTGCAGCCTTCCTGTAGGATCCCTTCAGCTATTGGAAGGCAAAGCAGAGATTACAATTACGATGAGGCTTAGGGTCATGGTGATGCTGAGATGGTTGAGCTCTTGGTCCAAAGTCAGAAAACTTAAGGAAGAAACCTGTAGTACACTGAAGATGGGAGAAGAAAGTGGCATAGTGATGTTCCACACTAGGTAAGAACTGGAGGATGAAGAGCTGTGCCCTCAGGATCAAATTCAAGGGGACAATATTTTGCACTCCGCCACTTCCTCCTAACCTTGTGTTTGCAAACATCTCAAATGAACAGCACTCTAATGGTACCACAGAGGTCACTGGGGCGTAGAGCACCTTATCACATGTGGTATCATCACTGACATTTGTTACTGCCTCATCCTGCTGCTCGAACAGGGGAAGTAAACACTTTTCCACAGGGAAAATGCCATCCAAGAGCATGAGGTGAAGGCTGGTAAAACTCAAACTAAGCTGATACTCTTCTGTCTGGAAAAGAATGTTTTCTTTAACTGCTGAGACACACCAGGGATATTTCTCCCAGGAGAAGATCTAGGGAGCAGTGGTTACGGTATTTAAGGTGCCAAACCCCAACCATACAGCCTAAGTTCACCAGAGCTGCTTTCTGCCAAGCAGCTGCTCTACTTGAAGGTGTTTGGTCAGTAAAGCATGCTTCACTTCTTTTCTTCTTACCCAGCCTGGCTACTGTGATATGATTTCATACCTGTCTGCTTTCTTAGTGACTAGCATCTATCTACATGACCAGAACCCATTCCTCAGCTGCAATGCAGTTCTGTCTAAACCTAGTAGCATGAGGAGCTGCCTTCTGAAAGTAGGATCTTCTGGACTGATCCCCTTCCTTCAGTGCTTTGTTTAGTCTTTAAGCATTTGTCTGGATAAGGTAATTGTCACTCTGAAGTCTCTGTTTTGGGGGAAGGCTGAAACTAATGACATAATGGAGGCAATGACATAAACAGGAGTTTGGGAGTTACATATTTGGGAGTAAGAATATAAATAACAAAAAAAATTAAAGAGTTCAATGATTTAGAGTAGTGGCAAAAGCAATTATCAGACAGTTACATCTCTGATAAATTAGCATGACAATAAAATCCTCTGACCACAAGTGTTTCTGAGAAACAGCCTCCTGACCCACACTTCCTTTGGGAAGGGCTTTATTGTAGTCTACTGAAAAAGGATCTGATTCATTCCGAGCACTGGCTACAAAATACTCTGTACAAACCCAGGCTGCAGGGAAAGCTCCCCAGCACTGACAGAGCAAAGAAGAACTGACACAAAGAACAGAAGGCTGCTACTCAACTAGTACACAAAAGAAGCTACCCAAAGCTTAGGCATGGACATGAAGAATGTCCACAGCAATAACAACAAACAATAAATCTCTTCTCTTGAGTTGCTGCCCTATCAGAGTTCTAGCTGCTGCTTTCTAGGAGGTGAATTTCAGAAGTATTTAAAATAGTGAGCTTGGATTCATAGCAGTTGCTTGTTTCTGCCTTAAGCTAATATTTGATTTTGGGCTTCTCTGAGCAATTCTAAAATTCTTCAAAAACAGATATTCCATATGAAATTTTGATTCATGCAGTATCCTATGGCAAATAAACAATTATTCTTTGTGGAGAGGTCAGACTGTTCTGTTCCACACCTTTTAACCCTAAACCCTTATGTATTTTAAACCAGTGACAGAATCCCTTCCTTTCCCAATCTCCCCTTATCCATATTATAACACATGATGATACCTTAATAATTCCTTCCTACTTCAGTCACTATCTTACTGAATTAAGATTTTACAGTCACTTATCCTTTTAAAACCTTGCCTAGACAATTCACACCTCCAAGAATCCAGCCAGAGATAAGGACCTGGACTATAGGAGAGAGCTGACAGAGCAGAAAGCTCCTAGAAGAAAGAAGCCCTGCCAGGGACAGACTTAGAGGAGCTCCTGTCCAATTGAACTGTCAATCCACCATGGGACTCAAATAGGTTCTTTCTGAAAACACCTTTCTAATCCATCTTTAAATCTTTCTACCTATTTAGTAATGAGCTGCTGGCTAATGTTTACTGCCTGCCTCCCAACAAACTTACTTAAAATCCTGAACTCAACAAAAATAAAGATTTGCTGAACCCACTGATCCCCCCAAATCAATTCTTACCCGTCTCCAGTTATTTTGCTATCACAGAACAAATCCTCTGCCACCACCTCATTCTGCAAACTGAAGCAGCAGCTCCCAGCATTAAAGCCATGAAACAGTTTTCTAGCTTTACAACTTCATGATTTATATCAGGGTAGACCTTTTTAATTGTTGTACTGTTGTGTTAGTTTGCTGCTGAGAAAGCACAGAGGTGCTGCACCATTTTCTCACAGCAAATCAAAAACTGGCAAATGAAAAAGTTCAGCTGCTTCCAGTCAGCAGCTGCCTGAACAGGTGGAATACAAAAGCTCAGATTAGGTGGAATATAAAAGCTCAGATTAGCTCCACGCCTCAGCAGAGAATTCACCTATGACTGAATTCCAGACTGGAGCAACAAACCCAATTTCTCTTTCATTCAATTCTTCCCTTTATTTCCCTTTTTTAGTTACCTGGTGCTGTTTCCTACTAGCTCCTGTCGCAGGGCCACCAGTCGTCTAGGCTGCCCCCCAAGTCCTACTACTCTGCCCCATCACCACTCCTCTGTGGGGAACGCCAGTCCTGCTTCCCAGCGGACAGCAGCAAAGAGGACTCATCAGCAGAGTTCCAGTGCTGCTGAAATGTGCTGGAAAACACCGCCGGCTGCTCTGCCCAACACAAAAAACTTCACAGCCCGGAAAAGGCAGTGGGGGTAGGGCTCCCTGGCTTTTATAAATGACCTAATACTGCCAATTAGGAAGTGGCTCTGCACAGTTCAGAGGGACACCAGCAGCTGCTTCAAGCAGATGAGCAAAGAAAATGTAGGACAGCCCCACTGTAGCCTCTGACTCCACACTAGCAAAAGTAAGGAACAGCACTAAGCAAATAAACCTTCAGGTCCACACCAAAGCATGTAACTTGAAGATACAGTAACCCAAATAGCTCCCTCCTATTCATTCCTTCTCCAGGCAGGACCCACATGCTAGGAATTCTTCTGCAGAAATTCAGAGGAGATGATGTCCTGTCCTTACCTCCTCTGCCAGCCAAGCAACATGTATCTGAACTCAAAATTTTAACTTCAGATTTTTTTCTGTCTTACAAGAACAACCACAAAGACCTACACTCCTACATGCTTCAAGGCAGGCCTCCTGCTCTTATTTCATTTCCTTTGCTGATGAGAGACTAGGGGCAAAACTACAAAGGAAATAATTAAATAGGAAAGCAACTGATTTTTCCTACCTGCACCAGACTCAGCTTGTTGCAGTGCTGGGTTGATATTCTTCTTCTTCGCTGAGGAACTTAAATCAATCTCTCCATTAAGGCTGGCTCCCATATCCACTGCAGCCTGTGGCTCCAGACCCTCTTTCCCTGCAGCTAGTAATTCGGGGGAACAAGGTGTCTCTGCTGCAAACACCACTGCATCCAAACTTTTTACCATTTTAGGGACTTTATCCAGAGAGGAGCCATCACCTGCTGAATCCAAGCTCTTTACTTCCACATTTTCCAGCACAGCTGCCTCAACATCACCGAAGGGAAATTCAGGTACAGCTCGACTCTGCCTGCCCTCAGGCTCAGGCAAGGCCTCCTCCTGAGCTGCTTTTGCAGAGGGACCAGCATCACTCTCAGCAGCTGGGCAAATGGTGTCGGTGCTGGAGTCGCTGTCACACATGGGCTCCTCTGCAATGGGCTGCAGGGCCGCCCGGGGAAGCAGGTTTTCCGTCTCCTCCTGCTGCTCCGGATACGCTGCGACGGGAGTTATTGTCACTGGCCTTGACTCTTCCTTGCCCTCACAGACATCACTCGGGGCTCCCGTTTCTGAAGCATGCTTTAATTCAGGGGTGCTGCTGGGTGAGGAGCTTTCCACATCCTGTGACTTGCCCGCTGGTGCAGGTCCGTGCATGGTGCCTTCTCCTGCACCCAGTGCCCCAGCCTCGCACACTTCTTTGGCACAGACTGTCCCTTTCACTCCAGCATCCGCGTTGCTGCTGCCTGCCACAGGCCCCTCCTGACTGCAGGCAGAGGGTTTCACAACAGCCTCAAGAAGTACCTCCGACAAAACCTGCTCCCTGCCACTTGCACAAGCCTCCTGCTCAGGCTCAGCTTTGTCTCTTTCAGCTTGGTGTGAGAGGCTCTGCTCCAGAGAGCCCTTGTCCCCTTCATGGTCCCCACGCCAGCTGGCTCTGGCAGCTACCCTGCCATGCTCCCTGCCGTGCTGCTGGGCGAGCTCTGCCGCCACCACCACCGCTTCCTGGTTTTGTTTAGATTCCTCATTATGAATTACAGAGGGTGTGTCTATTAAATTACCCTCTGCACAGTCTGCACCCTTGGCACACATTGCTAAGCCAGGGTCATTACCTTGCAGAGCTGGCTCCTGCCCGGGAGGTGCCACTGCAGCATCTCCCTCCTGACTCGCAGCCGGCCCCTCTCCTGTGGGCAGTGGAGTGAGTGGTTTCACCTCACCACACAGCTCCTCCTGCTCTGAAGCACTTTCTGCTCTCTCTGCTCCAGTTTGTACAGGCTCTTTCTCTGCCAAACTTGTGTTCACACCCTCTGGAGGGAGTGATGCAGGCTCACGTTTGCTCTCTTGAGCAGCGTCCGGTTTTAAGCTGTCGCCCATTTCATCTTCAACAGCAGTGTGACAAGCAGAAGGCTGACAGCTAGCAACTTCCTGACCTCCATCTGCAGAATCACTGCTTCCTCCATCTCTGCTGCTGTTGGTATCAGTTCCTGTTGGCTCCTCTTCAGAGGCTCCACTGCCTTCCATTGCCTCAGCCACACATTCAGTGATCTTACTGCTTTCCTGGTGACAGACAGGTTTTGCACCGCTTTGGTTAAATCCAGCGGTATCATCATCTGCAGGCTTAGCCTCAGTGCCATCAGTTTCCATACTGTCTGTCAGAGAGAGCAGGCTGGATTTCCCATCTGTGCAACCTGCTTCCAGTTGTCCTTCTTGTTTCCTGCTGCCACGGATTTGCAAGCCAGGACCAGATTTTGATGCACACGGGGGCACCTTCACCCCATTCACTGCTGGCAACACTGCCCCTGTGCTTTCAGTGACATCCTGTCCTCCTGTGACACTGGAATCACTTTTGCTTTCCAAGAAGTCACCATTTACCTGATCAGTGCATGAGTCTGCTCCATGCTCTTTGCTACCACTGGTCTTGCAAAGGTCAGCAGAGGCATTGCCAGTGGCACTGTCTGCATCCATCCCGCCACGCGCTGGTGCCACTCCCACATCTGCATCCTCCTCATCTGCACACTTGGTGCCATTGAAAGAGCCAAGGAGGGGCTGAGCAGCACTGGTTGACTCTTCCTTAGCTGGAGATCGCTGCTCTAGGTTTGCAGTCCTCCTTCCACCGGCCTCAGCCATCCCATCTTTTACCTGCTGCTGGCCCACAGCTCTCTCAGCTGCCCCTGCACAGTTCCTGCATTCAGTCTGGCCCATAGCCACATCCACACCCTCCAAAGAAGCTGGGGCTTCTCCTGCAGTTTCAACCACAGCACCAGCACTGCCAGCTGCACGCTCCTCAGCAGCCTGCGCTTCCTGACGGGCACTATCTTTGCTGCACAAGCCGGCCTGATCCACAACGACTCCAGCAGATGTCATTCCAGCTTCCTCATTTGTATTTCCACAGGAGGGAAGATTTATGGCACCGTTTACACTTGCACACGGGCTCACTGTGCAGTCCTTCTCCTCTGATGTAGTCCCTGAGCCTTCAGCACATGCTGGCCCCTCCTCTTCCTTTCTACTCAACGTCTCTGTGTTTTTACTTCCACAGAAGCACTCTGGGCTCTCTGCATGCCCCAGGCTCAGGAAGTCATTTGGTGCATCATTAAAAGCTCCCAAACTCCTGCTGTTGCATTTCTCCTGGCGGGTTTGGTCTGAGAGCTGCCCCATGTCCAGCTGAACAAGATTGGATGGACTTTCCTGCCCTCCTCTTGCCATTTCTTCCAGGCTCTGAGAGGTAGTGGTTGGGTGAGCATCTGGTTCTGCTTCCTTCACACAGCTGTTTGCAGGTTCTTCCAGTACAGGCTCTGTCTGCTGCCTTAAACTCTGCAAGGAGACCAAAAAAAAAAAAAATTGAAATAATTACTTTGCTCTGTCACACATTTACACTGTCTCCACCTTCACACTGTTCCCACCATGTACAAGATCTGTACCTACATAATCCTAGTTCATGCAGCTCCTGCTCCCTCTGCACCTCCAACTTGGTGCTGCCTAGGACAGAGTTACAAATGTACTACAGTGGGGATTTCAGGTTAACTTTGTTACATAGTAATACTGAAATTATTAGAATGACAGAAACGTTGGCTGGAAAGAGCATCTGGAGGCCATCTAGCCCTACCTCCTACCTGAAGCTGGGGTATAGCCAATGCAACACCAGATCAAACATGACTTTATCTTGCCAAGTCTCCAAGACCTGCAATGACAGGAGTATCCCACCACTTCTCTGGGCAATCTTTTCCACCATCCTCCCATGAAGAAGTTTTTCCTAACAAACAGCCCAAACAACTTGAAGCTGAAATTTGTGCCTCTGCCCCCTCAGCACACCATCTGCCACCACTGGGAAGAACTCTAATGTTTGTAATTGCTCTTCAAGCAGCTGTAATCATATTTCTCGAGTGCACTTAAATTCAAGATGAGTAAACAGCAGAATTCAGTCTAGCAAATAATGCAAATATATACCAGCCTAGTCCCAAGGGCCTTGAGCAAATGCTGTTTCAGAACAACTTCAGATCCCTTCCTGTTGGCACGCCCCAGTTCTCATCAGCATTGCTCAATTTTCTCTGTATTGATGGAAAGGCTACTTCAGGCGTGGGAATTGGCTGACCATGTCCAAACATTGCCACTTGTCTCCTGTTCCTAGGACTGAGTTAATCATCTAATCTATTCCTGAGGACTGCATGCATAATTAAATATCTGAACTTATTTCCTAAATGGGAATAAAATCTTGAAAATGATACTATTAGAATTAATTTCTGCTTTCTCCATCCCTCTCTAATCTGCATATTTCTCCCTTGGCACCTGCTTTGTCAAGGATCCCACAATCTTCTACAGTTTGATACAATCAAACCCATGCTTAAAAGGAATTGTTTTCAATATCTCCTTTTTTTTATTCTCTTCTCTGCAGCATAACAGTTCCCACCTGTTAGAAAAAGTGTCTTGTCAAATCAGTGAGCAACCTCAATCCTTCCATGCACACTCCACAGAGCTCCCTTGATTTGCTTGGGGTTTTGCACCATTTCAAACCTGTTACTTTTTACATTTATTAGCAAAACCACTTCCCAAAATCCCATGCATCCTAGAAGCCTAACTTAAACACACCCCTATAAACTTTAAGACTCTAGTTCTCAGAGGAGGAGAAATTTTGGATGGTAGGAATGAGTTCTTTATCATGAGGATGGTGGAACCTGGGAACAGGTTGCCCAGGGAGGTTGTTGATATTCAACCTGGAGATATTCAGGTGAGGCTTGACAGGACTCTGGGCAACCTGATCTAGTTGAGGATGTCGCTGCTGACTGCAGAGGGGGTTGGACTTAATGACCTTTGAAGGTCCCTTCCAACCCAGACCATTCTATGATTCATACAAAAAAAGTCAGCTTGAGCATCTTTTTCCACCTGAATATTAAAACTGCTTTGATTGGTGCGTCACAAGCAACTTCTGGGCACTGCATATGCAGACAGTGGCTAAAATCATCACTGTCACCTTGAGGATATTGTGTTTACTGATCTTTCCACACACTGAGGTTTTCAAACAGTGAGCACTGCCACTGGATCACTGATTCACAGACCACCAAATGCACCTCTGGTGCTTGTCATGCAACTCCCATCTGAACTATTCCTGATACCCAGCTCCCACATATGCTGTCACCTATGCCAGAGCTCCCTGGTTTTGAGGCATCCCAAGACAGCTTAGCATGGAAGGCAGGCAGCATGGCATCTGCACCCATCATATAGCACCAGGGATGGGACACAGGGCTGTCCCTGCAGTGGTACCCATAGCCTGCAGCTATTTTAACAAGGGCAAACAAACAGGATTCAAATGGCGTGCCAGACGTCTGGTGGCTGTAACCCCAAAGTAGAGCAGAGAGATTTCACTGCTGGTTTCTAGCCAGAAGGGACAGACACACAGAACACCAATACTTGCTTGGGAACAAGTGAGTTTCTCAAAAGGAGGGGCTGTGGCAGCCCCAGAATCCTCACAGTGAAGTCACTCTGCTGATAGCTGAAAAATAGAGCCGTCTCCAAAGGAAGTCAGCTGGCTCTTAACTGACCTAAAATGAACCTAAATGAAATAATTACAAGGCCTCTTTCCAAATTCAAATCAGATTAGATGTGAAGTGAAACAGTGCTGGAAAGAAAAAGTCTAAGTCTAAACATAGCCTTTTCTGATTTCATTGTCAGGCAAAATGCACCCATCTGGCATTCACTGGAGCAAATGAGCAGCTAGCTGGATATGGTCCCCATGCGAAGGGGAACCAATGTCATGGTTAGCTTGGGCTTGCTGCTCATGCCACCAGTTCCTGCTTAGATTTGGAGTAATTAACATCTCAGATGCTCAGGGAAGGGTGAAAATGGCTCAAGAGTGGCCCGTACATCTGAATGTCCTCCCAAGACTGCTGCCTGCAGACAATGATTCTCACCTTCCTGTTGTTTAGATGCCATACCTCTGTAACAGCAGATAGAGAAGTTGAGGAAAGAATAGTCCCACAGGATGCCAGCTGAACAAGACATATTGGGCACTTCTGAGAAGTGGCAGGTCAGCTGTTTCACCTTCCTATCCTGACTGAGACCCCATGGCATCAATTTTAAAGCAGTGAGAGGAAATGATTCCAAAGACCCAAGCTTCCATGGTCTGAGAGGAGCACAGTGAGGAGACTATTATGGACAGAGATCCCATGTGCCCAGTGCAGGTTTGTTCTCTGTTCCCCGTGTTTCACTGAGGTGCAAAGGAAATGGGAGTTTTCTCCATCACCTGCAACACAGACTCTCACCTCAGCCTCCTGATACTGAACTTTCCATCTGAACAGAGATGGACTCAGCCCCCACAAGCTCTGCTGACTTCAGAGTCCACCTTATGCTTCCCAATGACTGCCAGACATTCCAAAGGGGCAGTGTGCCTCTGGGGAGGTCTTCCCTGCCCATCCAAGCAGGTCTCAATGTAATGGAGTGGACATTAGCTGGGATCAGTGAAAGCCTATGAGGTCAAACAGAGCCATGCTGCACAGCCCCAAGCCTACTTCTCTTCTGAGAGAGAAAATCTGCTGCCTAATAAAGCTTGATCAGATGTCCCCATGCTCAGCAGAGAAGAAAGCAGAGCGGTGATGTTTGACAATGACACCCAGAGAAAGATTTAGGTAAATACACCCCTGACAGGTGCCTACATATGGAAGTCCTCCCCAGGAGCCAAGCTTCAAGCAGCCAGCTCTGCTCCTCTTCCATCACCTCAGCCATTTCCTTACCATGTGCTGGTGGCTCTGCATGTGCATCTGGAGGTGCTGTATGTCACTCTCCAGGCTGGCTGCTGCCCCCTCCCTGGCGTCCGCTGTCAGCATGTAAACGTTGAGCCCGCGGTGGTGCTTCACGCTGTAGTCCCCCGAGTGCACGGTGTGAGACAAGGTGCTCCAGGAGTCCGGCTCCTTGGCTTCCTCTCTGCAACAGAAGCAGCACAGGTTAATCTGCAGGCAGGCAGGGATGCTGCATTGCAGGACACTCAGGCTGTTCTTCACCCTGGACAGTCATCTAATCAACAGCCCGAGCGAAGCAGAGCACCGGCTCCAGGGCCAGACAGACAAATAGACACGCATGCTTCTTGGGCTTGAAAATTAATGAGATGTAGAGAGGAGGCCAGCCACAAGCTTTATTTCACAAGGTCCTTCTCAGGTAGGGAGAGCTCCTTGTTTTCCCCAGACTATGAAAGACAGCAGAAAGAGCACAATAATTACTTTTAAAATGGAATTTATTGCAGGTGAAGATCACCAAAGCAGCTGCTGCAGGGCAACAGAAACCTGAAAGGGACAAGTTAGAAGAAATGAAGATTATCACAAGACTAGATGCTAACATTTCTACACCAAAACCTGCACACTGCTTCACAAACACCCAAGTCATCGAATTGTAACCATTTTTTCACTCCTGAAATGAGTTTAGCTTGCTCCATGAAACTGCTTCTGTGAAAGAATTTCTTAATGTTATCAGACTTCGTCCTTCTGTAGCATTATGATTGATTTTCCTTTTACCGATCAAAAGAAGAGAAAGGAAAAAAAGATGCTGCTGTAGATCAGAATGAAGAAATAACTCAGCAGTTAAATGTATTCCACAGCAATTTCTATTCAGTCATATCCTTTTGCATGTCAAGCCTGGATTCTGCACAGGCTTCTGACTCGAAACAGGAATCCTTTAGGTCTCATTGAGCAGCACAGAGGCTACATCACCCCTTGAAGGGGATGAGGAAACATTTATCTTACCAAAGTGTTAATTTAAAGCTTCAGCTTTACAGATTTAATTTTGAATCAGAACTGATTCAGGAAACCCAAGATATTCAGTTGTCCCAGGAGAAGTCGACTCACAGAGCATCCCCCCAAGAACTGCATCTTGTGGGACAGAACTGGAGCAGTGACCTGCTCAAGGGTGCAAGAAATGGAAGTTTCTCCATTTTCCTTTCACTAGGGCTGCATCCACCAACAGCCAGCCCCAGCTGGGAGCAGGTCCCCTCCCCGTTGTGGAGACCAGCTCCTATCACAAGAGGCATCCCCAGAAGTCCCTTTGCAGCATAGCTCAAGATTTCCTTAGAAGGGACAGAGCTGTGATTGTCACTAATTAGGAATTCAAGAAGGCTCACATACAGCAAATGCATACCACCAACCAGGTAAAATTATCATAGAATCACAGAATGGCTTAGGCTGGAAGGACCTTAGGGATCATCTTCTCCAACCTCCCCACCATGGGCAGCATCTTTGTCAATTGTTTTTTTTCTCACTTTGAAAGCAAGAAGTGCCCACCTAGCAAGCCACAAGGCTATGTCTCTGGGAAGCCACACAATTTAGAAAGCAAAGTTGTAACAAGCAAATGATACCACAACAGGAACGGGCAGAGCAGGGTGGGGAAACAGTTGGACAGTTCATCACAGAGATGAGAAACCTGTGTAGATGACAGAGCTGGCAGCAGCTGCCCCTGCTCCGCCCTGGCACAATCACCCACCCCCTCTGTGACTCATTCTGCTTCAAATCTGCAAGGAAATTGAGACAAAGCAAACTTAGAACTTCCACCATTCAACTCAACTGATTTCAGCAGAACTACTCTTGATTTAAATAGAATCAATATTACCACAGAAAAACAGAAGGAAGCATCTAACTTTTTTGTGGTGATTAATATAAAGCTAAGGAGGCAGTGAAGTCAACTGAGCCATTACAAGTGACTGCAGAAATGTCCTTTCTTTAACAAGGAAACACAGACCTTTCTGTCTGCAGTATTTTTCTTTTCAGCTGTCATATATGAGAGACCACTGTACTCAGGGCTACTCTCAGAGAACAAGGAGGCAGGGAGCACAAAACCCATATTCATCCACTCATGGGGATAACATCAGCCAGATTAAAGAGCTGAGCACAATGAGCCTGCTCAAACTGAGCACAATGAGCCTACTCCACTTTCTCATCAGCTTCAAGTACACTTGTGAGCATCTTCAAATCATCACCCACAAAGCAGCCTGCACTACTTGAGGCTTAAAGGACCCTGAGTGACTTCAAAAGCCTCAAAATCTGGAGTGAGATGACAGACAAGCAATGTCCCCTACAACACTGTGAGCATGTCCACCCCTCCTGCAATCTGCCACCTTCACGTGGCCCAGACAGATCGAATCATAGAATGGCTTAGGTTGGAAGGGACCTCAGAGATCATCTACTCCAACCTCCCTGCTATGGGCAGGGACACCTCTCAACTACACTCAGCTGCTCAAGGCCTCATCCAGCCTGGCTTTGAACACCCCCAGGGAGGAGGCAGCCACAACCTCCCTGGGTAGCCCGTTCCAGAGTCTCACCACCCTCACACTGAAGAACTTCTTCCTGTAATCATTTCTACTTACAAAGACAGCAAGTTCTTTTCATATTCGTGTTGCTGATCTGTGTTGCATCTGGAAAGGGCTTTAAATCTTTTGAAAACAACCCCAGATCCTTCTCACACCCAGTCAGCTACAAACAAGTCCAAGCTCTCATAGGTAGTCACCTATGCTACACAAAACTAAGCTGTAAGGTAGTGGACAGCTCAATCTGCTGACTCCTTCAAATCATCCTTTTCACACATTGCTGCATCCTGGTACTAGCAATCTGCAGCAGAGAGGATAAATGAGTATCTGCAAGTGTTAACATTTTTGCACACTACAATTTCTGTTGTTCAGGCAACCACTTCCAAGGTCAGGTAGATCACACAAGAAGACACTCTTGCTGTTTGTCTTTGCATATAGAGCTTAACCATTCGTCTTCCCTGCACGTCTCACTGCAAGCCCTGGGTTTTACTGAGAGAGAATAGACTTAACACTTCTTTTCAGTCATCAATTTTGTACTCCTTGGTTGTGAAAGATGCTGATTTTGTACAGATAACCAATCTCTGGAACAGTTGTGTAGAAGAACATATCCAAGCTGGTCTAGTAAGAGATAGGAACAGATACACAAGTATTTACTGAAGATTAATTAGCAAAAGTGTACCTAGAAGCTTCAGCACTGGAGGATTCTGAAAATCTGCTTCTGTTCAGCACAAAAAAAAAAAAAAATCAGTTTGCTGCAGTTTGCTAGCAACAAGAGAAACCTATTGTCTTATGAGGTTTAGCCATCCTGGGCCAATTCTTTCTCATCCTCCCTTTTCAACAGCTTCCCATCAAAGCAAGTAAAACATACCAAGTGAACTCAAAATCTCCAAATCCAATTGTTGCAGAAGAAAGCATCTTGCTTGGTTATAAAATCAAAGACTGCTCAATAAGGTTGACAACAGTCACTAGCTCAACACTCAGCACAACCATGCCTTGCTCCACTGAAAGAGCCTGGCAGAAGTCCTCTAGTACCCATCCCTGCTTCTTCTGCATCAGTCTTTCGTCCCATGTAAGCACACCCTGAAGAGAAATTGCTGCCTTCAAGAAAGAAGAGACTTAACCAGCTGGCCCTTCATCTGTGAAAAGGTGTCTCAAAGAGGGATGCCAATCCCAAACGGTGTGAGTGGAGCAGCAGACAAGCCTACAAAATACTCTCGGCCATGTCCTGCTCAGTCTGGGAGCTGATGAGATTGTTCAAACTGGAGTAGCACCTTCTGCTTGTTCAGTACATTAGACAAGAGGACAGGTAGTATCTTTTAAACTTCCCAGCATCACCCAAGTAGACTTGTCCCTGGTGAAGGAGCAGCTGTACCATACTCCTGTGCTGAATCTCTTCTCATCTCATGGAGGAGCAGATAGGATGGCCCCAGGCCAGTGAGCAGTGGAAAGAGGGAGAGGAAAGCCTGCACCAACCCAGCTTCCTGCAGATATGGGTGAGGTATTTTTAAGAAGAAGGAAGATAAGTGAGCAAGAGAAAACTAAACAAAACAAAAAAAGAGTAAAGGCTCTGCCTGCCTTTGAAACTGTGCTGGGTAATGAGGGTTTGAAATGCAGTGGTGCTAGTGCTCCTGGCAGGCATCTTTCCCAGGACAGAGAGAACAGATTTTAAACAGAGAAGAGAGAGAAAAAGGAGGGAGGAAGAGATCAGAAGATTGACAAAAAAAAGCTTCAGTGGGCTAAGTAAAACCTTGTGTTAGGAGGTTTATCCCACAGCCTTACAAATGGGCAAGGAAGCAGTGTGGGAACTCAAGGTGTCATTTCCTGGAGATATCCCCTCCAGATTTCTGGGCTGGACTTTGGCTGAAACAAGACAAACTCCATAGCATTGCCAGCTCTTACTGCAAGCCTGACAACAGCTGTAGGTTTATTCCGAAGGCACCAGCTCCTAGATTAATGTAATAAAGAAGGAAAAAAAAAGGGGGGGGGGGGAGAATCACCTGAATCACCTTTTTTCTGTTTGTTTTAAATTAAACAAAGCTGCAGTGAAACACTAGGAAATGCTGGAGTTTAGATGCTCTTATCTGTCATGCAAACAAAAACTAAACTGAATTTCAATCTTGCATTCCTTTTATTTCTATTCTTATCATATCACACTGAAAAGACTAGATCAGACAGACTGATAAAAAAAGGAATGGTGCCTACTGGGACAGGATGCTGGACATGCAATTTAAACCAAGCCAACAATCCCTCCTGTGAAACCCCAGCACCCAACCAGACTTAATGCAGTCACCAGCATCTTAGACATCTGATAGAACTACAAAGCTATGTGCAGAGGTGTTGGGGTAATAGAGACTTTGTGTATGTATGACCACCAGCTTTGCACCCCCCATCTTTAGTGATACACAAAACACTAATGCACACAAACACATTTTTGCTCCTCCTCATTTTTGGAGCCATCAACATGCATTGTTACGAGAGACTCAAACACAAGCAACTAGGATGGGCTAGAATGGGTTAAACCAGGTAAAACATTCATCATTTTTAAAAGATATTTACTAAACATGACATTTAGGTGCTTCCAAGAGTTCCATATGACCCAGGAAAGTAGGAAAAAAAAAAAAAGGTTCTTATATAAGAAAATTTTATAGATCACTCCCTAATTTGAATACTTTTGGTGCTGAAGGAAAGAGTTAAAGTTCTTCTGATGTAGAAATGATGACTAACCTCTTACAGTGCTTTGCACAAACACAAACTGCAGTGGGTTCAGACACTGAACTGAACTCAGGAGTGCATGACCTACCCTCCAATACCAGATTAAATATCTAACAACAGGCTTCAAAATAATTAATGCTAACATTGCAGTCCACTGATGGACACTCTACAGTAGGAAATCATGCAGGAGAAGCTGGCTTGGTCCTTCAACAGTTCTTTGCAGGCAAACATATCCTAAGAACAGCAGATGTAGGGTCTGTGCTCCTAAACCCAAGCACTTCCTAGCCTTCAGTGTTCACTGTAGATCTAAAACAAAGCCAGCAAACATCCAGCTCCAAACTGTCATCAGCTGTATTTGCCAAGAAGTGAGAAGTGCATGAGAGTAACTGTTTGTTATTAAATGCACTTCTCCATTTGTTTTCTTTTCATAGCCTTGTCTACCAACAAAGATACTAGACTCAGGATGTGAAGCTGTAGGTCCAACAAAACTCAATGTCAACTTGGAGTCTCAACAGTAAACAAGAGAAGTTTAAGGTGAATCTATGAGAGGTACTGAGGAGTGAAAACAGATGCTATCTGTTGCATTTGAAACACAAAAGCACAGTCATGGAGACTCCTTCATCAAACAGTGTTTTCTTTACAGCTAAAAACAGCATCTCAGATCAGGACAAGTGATATGGAAGGAAGACTTGTCTCTGCAGAACATCTCTGTGTGCTGCAAGCAAGTGTGACCACAGACTCTGTAACACAACCCAAAGATGATCGCTTTGGCTGCCTCTGACACAGCAGTTTATGAAGTTGTCTTCTACAATAATCTGTCCAAGCTCCAACCTCCACCATCAACGTCACTACTCCTAGTAAATCTGCTGCAGAGGCTAAATATGAGTATCCTAACTGGGTATCCAGCTAACTCATGCCAGAGGCCAAAACCCAGCAGTTCTGGGAATTCACTTATCTGCATTTTCTAAATTTATCTTGAAATGGAGCTGACCTATCATGATCACTTACCAACCACACAAGGCTCTTCAGGCTTTATGGACCTTGTAATTCTGGGCATCACCTCTGAATCAGGATTGCTAGGGAGGGAATAATTTTCTTCTCCTATCTTACCAAAAGTTCTCAAATATCTTTTTTCCCCTCCTCATGGACCAGTTTATGTGAGAATCATTTCCCAGGATCTCCGGTTTCCAAGCAGGGTATCAGAGACAGTAAAAAGCTGTTTCCACCACACAAAGCCTCTCGTCTCTCCCTGTTCAGAGGTTGATACATACAAAACAAAGGAGAGTAGGGAGCCAGCAAATGAAAATACAAGCCTTCATAGGCATGTGGGAACACACTAGAAAGTCAGTAAAAGCTGGAGCAGGCAGTGGCTGAGTAGGTGGAGAGAGAGAAAACAAACTCTTCCTGCTCCATCATATTTACACCTGGTTCCTCCATCACCCTACTCCCAGTCTGCTCCTCTGCTGTGGCCAGAAAAAAAATTCACAGCACCTCAGCTTCTTTCAATCAATTACACAACATTGCTTAAAACAATAACCTTGAAGTTCAGCAATACACAGTCACAAAGCCAGACTCTGTTTGCTCCCATACTTCTGCAGCTAAACAGCATCCTGTGAACACACATCTCTCACCACGTCCTCTTTCAATGCTTTTCTATCATCTCTGAATTCTCCTTTAAATGCTAATCTGGTGCCAGCACTTGGAAAAATGAAGTCAAATGTTCTTCTCTCCTGCCAGACCATAGCAAGTCATACCCTAAACCTCCTGCCTGGCACCCTGAATAGCAATCAAATGGATTTGTTGCTTGTTTTGGGGAGGAAGAACAGAAGGAGAAATATCAGAAACACTAATAAACTCTTCAGCTGCTGATTCTGCTTTGCCAGAAATAAAATTGAAAATACACACAGCATCACCTGCCCATGTGGTGCCAACCTTCTGGCCACCTGCCTGTCCCCAGCTGCATCTAGCTCATTGTGCTCCAAATAAATACTGGGAGAGCTGGTGTAACCCAGGGGAGACTCAGAGTTCCCAGCTCATAATAATGGCAGGGTGCACAGAGGAAAGAGGGGTTCAGCCTGCACATTCTCTGCTGGTATACAGCTGCCACAGATCTGGCACTGAAGTCACAGCAGTCAGCAATGTTTCCAGTCAGTTTGAAAAGCATTTGCAGCACATAGGGCACTTTGCCTACACAAAGACTGGATTTAATGCAACTAACCCAACACCAAACTTCAATGAAAAATGACATCTTGAACTGTCATCCAGACTGGGCAGGGCACTGTAAGAAAGGCTTAAAACTAAGACCACACTCACTGCTGAACATGAACTGGATGTTTCTGAAACTAAACACAAGCTTCAAGGACTTTCTAAATGGAGGAGCGAAGAAATAAGGTACCTGGGCTGCAAAGGAATGAGGTGCCAGGCAAATCCTCTTGCAGCTCTGGTTCAGAAAAGCTGAGAAGTTTACTCAGTTATAAAACTGAAGGGACTGAAAAAGCTTCCTCAGTTGAGATGCAGAAGCACAGAGATTACAGGTCACAGACTTCACCAATTACTTAGGCAACGTCAGAACAATAGCAAGTGATAACCATGGACTGCAAAATGTTCATAAAGCCTTTCTGCTATCAGTGACCTATTCCTCATGTGTGTTAATTAAATCAGTTTAATTATGGAAACACAGACTCATACTGACTTAGGAGTTTCACATACTGAGCTTCCCGGTTGTTGAGAGGAGATTTGAAAGAAAAGCAATCCCAGAGCTGTGCAGAAGTGCTTAAAAGCAATAAGCAAGCAGAGAAAACAGCGAAATTAAGATTAATACTGAAGAACTCAGAGACTGTTACAACTCTGAAACTTCTCTTTGAAGGGATTAGTAAAAGGCAAGCATTTTCTTAACGGGTTCTACATTTCTCTTACACCTCTTTTTTAGGGGAGATAAATAGCTCTCAGCTGTGAAGGAACTACAAGCACTTGGCTTCACAGGAAAGAAAAAAAAAACAAACAACCAAACACAATACTTTGGGGTTACTAGACAGAACTGCTCTGCAGAAATGGAATTAGAAATAAAATCAGTGCTTGTATATTTTACAAAGCAGCATCCCCAACTTCCCTGAGATTCTGCATGCTCGCTGTCTCTTGGAGCCATTTTCCTCGCCTGACTTGCAGAGCACTGGAGAACATGGAGCTGGCAGGCAGATTGTGTTACTACACCAAACTGCATTTGAAAACATCAACTACTGCAGACTGCAGCTGTCCTGCTGCAGAGGCCAAGTTACTCAGACACAGCATCCTACTGCCACTTAATAAACTCTGCTGCCTCTTTACAGCCAACCTTTCTCTGAGGAGAACAGCCCAGCTCTGACAATGCCACGCAGCCAGCACTGGCCAATTTCAACACAGGGAACTAACAGGCTTCAACCAAGGACCCTTTGCTTTGGAATTCACTCTGAATAGACTCTGAAACTGTTGAAACTCAGAGGCTGTGCAACCTACCTAGTTTCCAAAGCTTTTTAATGCAAGTAATTTATTTAAACTCTGTTTCGACTTTTATTTAAGAAAACCAAAATAATTGCTAACCAATCTGCTAGCAAGCAAACAAGAATGTTCCTAAAAAAAATCCATGTATATTTCCCTTATGCTATCTGCATCCTGCTCTCCATCTTCAACAGCCTCCTCAGTTTGGCCTTGAAAACAGCAGCCCATGCACCTTTCCTGACAGGGGATCATATAATGGCTTAGGTTGGAAGGGACCTCAGATATCATATACTTCAACCTCCCCACCATGGGCAGGGATGCCTTTCAGCTAGACTTGGCTGCTCAAGGCCTCATCCAACACCAGGCAGGAGGCATCCATAACTTCCCTGGGCAGCCTATTCCAGCATCTCATCACCCTCGTCTGAAGAACTAAGCTCCAGTCTAACCCTGCTCTCCCTCAGCTTCAAACCATTCCCCCTTGTCCTGTTCTCTAAGTACCCTCATGAAAAGTCCCTCTGGAGCCTTCCCGTAGGTTCTCTTCAGGTACTGAAAGTCAGCTCTAAGGTCCCCTTGGAGTCTTCTCCAGGATGAACACCCCCAGCTCCCTCAGCCTATCCTCATAGCAGAGATGCTCCAGCCCTTGGATCATCTTTGTGGCCTCCTCTGGACTCATTCCAACAGCTCTGTGTCATTCTTTATGCTGGGGACACCAGAACCAGACACTGTATTTGAGGTGGGGTCTCACAAAAGTCAAGGGGCAGAATCCCCTCTCTTGCCTTGCTGGCCACACTCTGGCTGCAGCCCTGCACACAGCTGCCTTCTGTGCTGCATGAGGGCACTGCCAGCTCATGGTGAGCATCTCAGCAAACAACACCCCCAAGTCTCTTTCTTTCAGAGCTACTTTCAACCCACTCTGCACCCAGTCTGGATTTGTGCCTGGGACTGGCCCAACCCAGATGCAGGACTTTGGACTCTGACTTGTTGAACCTCATGCAGTCGGCATGCAAGATGCAAGAGACAGTGCACAACAAGCTCAACACTACAGAAAGGAATCTTCAAGGGCTGCACAATTTAAATTGGAAGCACCTTTCTTTCGCCTTTTTTTTCCTCTCCATGAAGAACTGCAACAGCTGAAAAGGGACAGCTCATGCAATAAACAGAAATTGAAAATGTCATCAGTGTAATTAGTTTTTGAGAAAAATATTTACACTGCAGCTGAATTAAGCTGCTTTGCAGCCAAAGGCTGGCAAAGCTGCAACAAGGGAGAAGGTTTTGTGTCTGCTTTTTAATGGCTGTATCCTAATTACAGGAAAATTTCACCCTTTTCCAGTGCTGGCTGGGAGAATCATTGTAAAATGCAGGGTCCCACAAATTAGCAAGCAAGTGAACAATAAAATCCCCCCAAGGATAACGCATCACAAAACACACTGCATTCATTTATCTGGCAAAGTGCAGCTTAATTACTTGTAAAAATAATGACTCCTTTGTGCAGCCACTCTCTCACATGCGTTGCTGCTCTGTGTTCTGCTGAGTGGTGCAAGTCGAGTGCCAAATTTCGTGCATATATTGTACAGCATGCGCAGAAGCAGAGTGCAGAAAAGAGGCTGGACAGGACCCATTGTGTTTTGACAGCATATGAACGACAGATACTCTCTTAATGGAATTTGTCTGCTTTTCTGCATTTTGAAACTCAATATTCATCCTCTTAATAGGGATTTTCAAGCCTTGATCTCATATCACTGTAGAAAATGCCATGCACAAGAAAGGTCTTTTCTGGGGAATCAGGCTGCGCCTGTTTTGCAGCTGTCACCCTTCCATGGGGACAGGCTGTGGCAGTCCCCACGTCACAAGGTGCCCCACCACCCATTGAGAAAGGGGTCCATGGCTTGTAGCATCCAAAGATTTCTGTCTGCAGGGCTTCATGGAGATGTCAGGTTTTTCAGAGTAATGGGGTATGTGGTATGGCTCTCAGACACATTTCCAACCAGCAGTCCAAGAGGAAAACTAACCCTAATGGACAGTTTAAGGACATTCAAAGAAGAACAGGAGCTGGGATCTTGATGGTACTGTTTCTAAGTTGCTAGTGTCTTATTTTCAAAGATGAACTGTAAAGGTCATCAGAGAAATCCCTTGGAAAACAGCAGCAGCACCCATTAAAGGGAATGGAACAGGGCAGAGCTGTGTAATACAAGTACTCTTTTTTTCTTTCCACTGTGCAAGAATTGCCATTCCAGTATTGGACCCAGTTGTGAAATCCTGCACCAAATACATGAATAGCTGCTGTAATAGTTTTGTTTACTTCCCTTTTTTTTAAGTTACCAGCTCTACTCATATTCAGATTACAAAATTTGCTGGGAACTCTACAATCAAGTTTTGGCTAACTTAAGCTTTCTATAACAAAGTTTTGGACAATTTAAGCTTCTTGACAGCATATAAAGTCTGCTAACGTGGTTATTCTCATTTTGGAGAACTTTGCAGCTGTTGTAGGATGAATTTGCACATTCCAGCTTTACAAGTCAGCCTGCAAGAGTTGTGTCTTTTCACAGTGTGACTGCTGAAATCATCGGAGACAAAACTAACACTGCTGTCATCTCTGTATCAATCACAACCAAGAGTGGCACAAGAAAAGGTTAGAGTGCAGCTCCTGTCCTATCCTGAACCTTCCCTAAATATGGCATTGGGTCACTCAGCATAAACCCCAAGCACCTGAAAACTCCATTCAGGAAAAGAAAGTTAACAACAAAGCCTAAGAGAGTCAGGAATCAGAGTAACACACATGCAGGCTGAATCTTTTCTTCTTCACAACCACCCACCTCGAGACTTATGTACACTCCTTGTCTTTTTTAACCTCAGCTTTTGAAGACTGATCTCCAAACATTTGCTACTCAACAACTTGCCATCCTCTGAAGGGTTCCAGGTAAAGCACTGCAGCAAATGGTCATGCCACAAGTTACTTGCTACGAGCTTGTAAGATTTGGCTGCTCGTCACAACCACTCAAGAAAGGACAGTTTCTGTTGTTAAATACTTGCATTCTTACCTCTTTTTTTTCCCCTGTGCTGGTATCCTCTACAAGATGCTGCCTTATTTCAGTACATTTATCATCATTTCACAGAATGGCTTAAGCTGGAAGGGAACTCAGAGATCATCTACTCCAACCTCCCCACCATAGGCAGGGATATCTCTCAGCTAGACCCAGCTGCTCAAGACCTCATCCAACCTGGCCTTGAACACCCCCCAGGGAGGAGGCAGCCACAACCTCCCTGGGCAACCTATTTCAGAGTCTCAGCACTCTTGTACCAAAGAACTTCCTAAGATCCAGTCTAACCCTACTTCAGCCTACCCTCCTTCAGCTTCAAACCATCCGCCCTTGTCTTATTACTAGACACCCCTCTGAAAAGTCCCTCTGCAGCCTTCCTGTAGGATCCCTTCAGGTATTTAATTTAATAAAATCCAAATCTACAAAGTACAAGCACAACAGTCAACCACCAACACCATGAAGCCCACTAGCTCCCCTCTTTTGTGCAGCTCTGCTTGTTGGAAGAAAAGATTTTCCATTTGTGTTTGCATAAGGTTTGTCTTAATTAGTTGATATTACAGTGACTCACTTCGGGCTTTAAAAGAGCTGGAAGCTGAACAGTGTGCAACAGAAAAGGAGAACAGAATATTATTGCATTTCCCCTAAACTCTAAAGGCCTGTCCCCATTGCTGCTAACAAGAGAGGTATTTTGCTAACAAGAAAGTAAATGATACAAAATTTGGCTTTAAGGGTAGAGCAGCTCTTGGACTCTGTTCAGTGATAATGTTCAGCAACAAAAGGCAAGCATGATACAGAATGGACAACTAGCAGAGGAACCATCAAATCATCCTTACTCTGTCAAAAGCTGGTGCAGCTTCTGGTAACCTCTCTCCAAAGCCAAGCTTACAGGCGTTGCCCCTTCATTGTTGTGGATGCTGAGAGCTCCTCTTCCACCTGGCTGCTGGAGCAGAAACCACGTCAGCCGCAGCAGGCCCAGCCTCACTGCGAAATGCATCAGAGTTTCCCGAGGGATGTTCTCTGGGGAGAAAGAAGGGGAAGAAAAAGAAATGGGAATTGGTAGGCTGTGAGTTAGGTGAATGTCTTATCCCCACCTCCCAGCCACACCACACACCACTGGTGTGGAGCTGCCAGCCCAAACGGTGAGGAACCTGGAGCACCTGGGAAAACACACTGGCTGCCAATACCCAGGAGGAAGCAGTGCTTTGAAGAGAGGGACAGGCTACAGAGGGACTGGAAGTGCTCAGGACCTTGCAGTGTGAGACTGACCACAGCCTTCAACATGACAGTAACATTATTTCATCACCAGTCACAGCAATCACCAAGCTGCAGGATTTCCAAACAGATCCCAGCATGGACAGGGGTTTTTTTAATTCATATCCAAACCTTCTCTTCACATTCCCAGGGCCACGTTTTAGTAACAGAGAAGTTTTCTTATTTAATGAGATGCGGATTTGTCCCATGGCAGGAAAAAATGATCAATTACATGTGAAGCACAAATCTAAAGCAGTTATATAACAAAACAAAACAAATCAAATCAAAACAAAACCAAACAAAACCCAACCAACCAACCAACACCCAAACAGTTTAACTTATGGTGCAGGAAAGAAAACCCAAAAATGGAAGGGTTTGCTTTCCTGACTTGATTATGCCCGAGACCAGCTACTCTCAGCTTCATACAGTAGCTCTATCATTCTGAGTAGCAGCAATCTGCTGCTGCTGCTGCTTTTTACATCTAATAACTGTGACCTGCTAATTTGGTAAAAAGTCACTCTTGAGCCTGAGCTTTCATCTCAGGAAAATATCCCCCTACTCTAAAAGCTGTATCCCTAGAATGATGCTCTGAAAAGCTTCCACCAGCAATGAGCTCCAGATGCACTGCTGAAATACAGTATTTACAGATCAAAGCCTGTTAGTTCTCTATGAAGGGTAAAAGCATTTGGGTTAAAAAAAACCTGCAAGACATAAAAATTTGTTCTTTTTATTAACAAAGGATTTCAGTATTGACTGGCAGTTACAACAACAACAAGGCACCAACTGTGTCTCACTAAGCTATGCCAATGAGCACACTTGGTATTATATCTTTAATATCACCGAGCAATGATTTCTTGGGTTATTAATTTGGTTGCCAGCCAAGCCTATACAGCAGGTTTAGAAAAAAAATAATAAAATGTAAGTACATGATGGCTTGAGGATTTGATTAACTATTTTTTCCTCAGTAAGTGTGCCTCAAGAGAAATCACTCCCTCAGAGTGCTGCTGTTTTTCTAGGTTACTCGCTTTCTTAAGGGACATTGTTAAGACCTTTGGTGAAAAACAAAGCAAAAACGGGCAGTTCTCCCCTGTCTGACACAATTTTTCCCAACTTTTTGGATCAGTTCCTGAAGAACTACTCTGTATTCAAGAACCAAAAACTTTCTGGCACCGGCTCTCTTCCGAATGACTCCAAATTAGGTCTCTGGGCTACAAACCAATCCTTTCCCCCTAACTTCCTCTTGATTACCGTAAAGCAAAACCATGCTGTCCTGAATACATGAGCATGTCTGAATGAAGGTTCCAGCTGGTTAGAGAAAAAGGGAATAGCTGAGCTCAGTCAGAGACAAATTCTCAGTCTGTGACAGAGCAATGACAAGGATTTTGGTATTAAGTACTATGGAGTGTAATGCTTTAGGAATAAGCAACATAACAAGGTACTTAGAGTTCATGGTTGTCACAGCCTTGGACTTACCAACGAAAAATAACATACCATATAGACAGGCATAAAGAAAAAGCCTCTGATGAGGCTGGAGAAAGTGTCGGTATGTGTGAGACTTACCCAGAGTGAAAGCAGATGCCCAAAGTTTCACTCAATGAACTTACACAATACTCCTACGCTACCTGTACTACCACACCAACAGAGTCAGCTTGCAGAAATAAAGCTCTACAGCTCTTCCAACTGACATGGAGGAAGCACACAAGCACTTCTGCTGGAGCAAATGACAGCTGCCTGCATAAAGAATGTGTTGCTCTGGCCTGACCATGTCTGTTCTAGCACAGGATCTCCTCACTGTAGCTGCTTTATTGAAAGCAAACATCCTCTCTCAAACTGAGATGGATGCCCTTGCACAGACCTGAAAAGACAAACATGGATCCCTGAGCCAAAATGCTACCTGCATTTGAGAGCCCCAGAATTAGGTAAAAGCATCTTCTACTCACCAACTCATGGTTCACTAAGATCATAGAATCACACGGGTTGGAAGAGACCTCCAAAGGTCATCTAGTCCAACCCCCCTCCAGTCAGCAAGGACATCCTCTACTAGATCAGGTCACCCAGAGTCCTGTCAAGCCTCATCCTGAATATCTGCAGGCATGGGGCCTCCACCACCTCTCTGGGCAACTTGTCCCAATGCTCAACCACCCTCATTGTAAAGATGTAGGCAAATACTCATCGTGCCCCTGATCCAGGAGGGTGCCCCTCTGTCTCCTATTTTCCCACACAAAATTCCTCCTCCCAGTTGTCCCAAACACCCATCTGATGTCATCTGCTCGTATGACTGCAACTTCTGAAAATCTCACCTTTCCCATTCTTTTGAAACAATCCTATCATCCAATTAGTGGACACAGGAGTCCCAGAGTTTGGATGGAGGTGTCCACAAGCACAACCAGACTGAACATGGGCCCTGCCCCAATGCCTTTGAGCAAGGCCGACGTGCAGAGGAGGTGTGTACAAGAAGACATGGCGTGTTGCCATCCAGAGCACGTTAAACACACAAATTTACTATTCAGGCCTATTTGGAAAGATCTGCCTAACATATAAACTGGCATGAGGCCATCCTAACAGATGGGCACAGATGATGGCAGCAAAGAGACAAGCACTGTACATACAACAACTGCAGGGGCCCCAGGCAACAGCTTTTGGAAGTTTTGGGGTGTGCAAAACTTGCAGAGCTCCATCAAAAAGGCGTGTGCCATCTGTGGGAAGGATTAACCACTAATGCATAATGAAAAATACATCTGTTGGTGGATGCTGTTGCTCAAAATAAGATGAAAGCTGGTCTGCATCACGTACAGCAGTGTTCCTGGGTGGACAGATCCCTCCAGTCTTCCTATCTTTGAAGGGATGAAGCTTTTAACACAAAACGTTGGAAACCCACTCAGCGATTTCAAGGTCTTGTTACAGTGCAAGATGCTTGTCCCTGACATACAGTAACAAAAGCTTTAACATGGAACAGCCAGAGCTGCTTCTCCTACCCTGTATCAAGCATGAGCTCCTCATCTTAAAATGCCTGGCCTTTCAATGTCAACTGAAAGTTTCTTGTAATTAGGAAATCGTGGGAATACAAGACACACGATACTGGGAAGGCCAAGTTGTTTTGTTCCTCTCTCATTTCCTAGTAATAGGCAAGAGTTGAAACATATTATTATTGTCCCATAATGGCAGGGCACTCTAATCCAGCTGGCAAAGCAGAAGACTTCAGATACATTATTTTTATGTGCTTCTTTTTGCAGCTGTGACACACAAGCAGACAGTTTATCTGGGTAACTAAGGATTACATTTGCAGAGAGTACTGTCAAATGTGCTTTGCTGATAGCAAAGGATTACAGTTTAAGGTGCCATTAGCACAAAACAAATAAGGATTGAAATGGAAAAAAAAAGCAACCAAGTTTGGGTGTGACACATCTGAGAACACACAAATTCTCCTCAGAGGAAAGTAACCCACAGTGAACTGCTCAGTCTCTCCAACAGCTCTGTGTCCTCCATGCCCTGAGATACGGCATGTGTGTCCTCGGCATAAGGACACAGCGCTGTTGGATAGAGTCCAGAAGAGGGCTGGAACACCTCTGCTGTGAGGATAGGCTGAGGGAGCTGGGGCTGTTCAGCCTAGAGCTTTAGAGGTACCTGAAGGGATCCTACAGAAAGGCTGCAAAGGGACTTTTCAGAAGAGTATCAAGCAATAGGACAAGAGGGAATGGTTTGAAGCTGAGGGAGAGCAGGGTTAGACTGGATCTTCGGAAGAAGTTCTTCAGTACGAGGGTGATGAGACTCTGGAACAGAATGCCCAGGAAGACTGTGGAGGCCTCCTCCCTGGAAGTGTTGAAGGTCAGGTTGGATGAGGTCTTGAGCAGCCTTTTATTATTTTTTTTTTTCCTTCATAATAAGTACTTTGATTATTTTCTTCAGATGTTCTCCCTTTCTGTAGAAAACCAAACCCAATAAAATGACAATCTCTAATCACAATGACACTCTTGCTGTGCTGTACACTGAAATCCCACTGCTTTTATATATACATGAAGTTCTTAAACTTGCAACCCTGATCCACTCAATCTCAAACCAAGGCAAAGGATTTCCCTGCCTACCCACTTCCTACCTGGGGAGCTCTCAGGTGTAATTTTCTATGCAATTTACTGCACGTGGATGTTTACTCTGCAGCATTTCTGGGAAGCTGTACATACTCAAGTAACTGTATGCCTGAAGTTAAGAGGCTGATAAGTCTTTTATCTAATGAGAAGGTCTCCTAGTTATCTGCCTGTAAATGGTGGCTATCTTCAGCTCATCAAAGGGACTGCTTCTCCTTAAGCTGCCAAGGGAATGTCTTCATGTGTAGTTGATCACCGCAATCCTCTGCCAACCAGCTCCTGGAAGCTCACAGCACTGAAATTGTAACCATAGGTCTGGGTTTCACTGTTTGCTTGTCAGGTACCAAAATGAAAAGACTGTTTCCTCCAAGCTTTTGCCAGAATATTATATAAAAGGAATTCTGAAAGTGATCTATTTACTCCTGATAATTAAATGAAGGATTAACCTAAGTTTTTCCCTCATTTTACTTCTGCCTTTTTTTATCCCCAGTACAACACAAACAAGCCACAATCACTACTCATACCTCTAAATATCCTGTTCTGGTTTTCCTAGTTAGCTTATTTTCTCTTCAGTCATTTAAAATAGAAAATCCCAGTGTTAGGTTTACATTGCATGCATCCTCAGAATGCACCTTCAATTTTGATGTCTAGATATAAAGGGTAACAATCTGTTCCATTTAAACAACCATCTTTAAACGCCACTTAGAACAGTAAATAAGCCTGCCTTTGACAGCAGTAACAACTCTGTTCTTCAGAAGGTTACAGTGCACTGGTAATAATTAAGAAGGACATGATTATACAGCACCTGAAAGTAATGCTGTGTTTAGAATACCATGGTAACAGGAGTAATCCTTAATTATGGGTATTTTGAAATTGCAGATGCCATCGAGTTCGTACAGATAGATAATTAAGAGCAAGGTCCAGGAATTGCCTACTGCGGAGGGACGGGGTGTGCTGGAGGAGCAGCACAGTCCTCAGGACACAACTGCCCAAGGGCAGCAGCAACGAGGACAGCAGCTGTGCAGGGAAGTCAGGACACTTACCCAAGCGGGTTCAGACACTCTTGACCTGCAATGTAAACCCCTTCCTGGCCCACACACCCTGCCCTGCCCCTGCAACTCAAGGACAGGCAGCTGCACCAGCTGAGACGCACCATGCATGGCACTGCTTCCTCCACTTCCTTTGGCCTCACCGCAGGTCAGGCTTTCTTTTGCTATCAAGTTCATCTAATCAAATGCTTGAGTATCTTCTCCTTGCCTCAGCAAGAGAGGATGGAGGAGCCAAATGACCTCTGAGGTCAGCAAACTTGATTGCTCCTATCCCATGTTCTGATAGTATGGCACTAAGTGGGATCTAGAAGATACTTTACACTCCCAAAACCCAATTACATGAGACCTCTGTAACATATTTTGTATCCATGGGTAAAGAGATACTTAAGGCAAGTCTTTTTGGCGTCCTTTTCTCTAAACTAAGGATTAAAAGACAAGACTTGTTCTCTGACGTCTTCTACAAATAGCAGTAGCAGGCTGCAGCTCGAGAGTCCTACACAGCAGATGGGTTCAAGGAGAAGGAGAAAAATGAGACAGAGAGTGGGAAGGCAACTTAGAAGTCAGATACAAAACATCTTAAGAACAAACCAGGCACCAAAATTATGGCCACTGTTATAGGAAAACAGATCAAATCCCCACAGGTCCCTCCTCTGCTCTACAGTCAGGTGTTAATTGACTGTGCTACCTCTCCACAGGAATGTAATGTTGATCAGAACACCCTGAAATGTAAGTGCAGCTTTTGAGAGCAGCTGTCATGAGGAAGACCTTGAGAAAATAGTTTATACATACATACATATATAAAGGGGAAAATACTCCATAAAGCAATTGTTACCTAGACACCTTGAAGTCAAACCAGGCTCACATCAGAAGGGTGAAGAATCAGGAATCTGGCCAAGAGTATCACAGAAAATTAAGCAGGGAACACCACAAGACAAGAGCATTGATAAATGGTTTAAGAGAGAGGATTCTGTTATGTGAACCTGCTTTTCCCATCAGGGATTCATGATACCCAGCAATGGCTCTCCATGGCTGCCAAGGCTGGGCACAACGCTCCACAGCACTGGCTGCTGAGCAAAAAGCTCATCCTCAAGCCTCAATCCTACAAAAACAAGGTCCAGTGTTAAATTCAGCACAAAGGGTTCATTCAAAGCTTCCTGAGGTCCACATGAATCCATTTATTTTTCCAGTGGATTTTGGGTGAAGAAATAAGAACTTGTGATCACAAACAACTTCAGTCATTCACATTGTACCAGAGTAACAAAAATCAATAAATATTTGGTTTTGAGGAAGTTAACCAAATCCTTAAAATAATATTACTGTGGGAATCAACTAATGTCAGTGCATTTACTCTTTGGACAATTTGCTTTTAAGCAATAAAACTTTTTGCTGTTCCAGGCTAATGGGGAGAAAAAGAACAGAGATGAACTTAGTGGGGTTTTGAAAATGCTCTGATGACAATACAGGAAGAAACGTTCACTTTCTTTGCAATTTGTTTTAATAGAAATGGTGTCTAAAAAGATAACAAAGGAATAAATGTAAAGACTGCCGACTGTGTAAGAGATTAAGATTACCAAATTACTGAAACTGAACAAACTTCTAGGTCAAGAAGCCAACTCAAGTAGGTTATCTACAAAGAAACATGAAAAAAATGGCATTGGAATGTTTGCAAATGTCCCCCAGCAGTTTTAAGTCATCTTGGAGGAATTTCTAACCTGCAGCTGAAAGGATAGGCTCTTTGCAGTTTGGCTATATGGAAGTACTACACCTTTCATTTTGAGTAAAGAATGAAGACCTTGCTTTGGTAACCAAAACATAAGGAGATGATTCCTGCATAGCTTTGTCCACAGTAATCCTGCATTTTTCCATACTAAAAGGTCAAACCTCCTAATGTGTTAGAAAAAAAGGGGATGCTGCAGTAACATCACAGAATCACAGAATGTTAGGGGTTAGAAGGGACCTTCAGAGATCATCCAGTCCAAACCCCTGCCAAAGCAGGATCACCTCGGGCAGGTCACACATGAACACATCCAGGTTGGCTTTGAAAGTCTCCAGAGAGAAGGAGACTCCACAACCTCTCTGGGCAGCCTGTTAAGTGCTCTGTCACCCTCACAGGAAAGAAGTTTCTCCTCATATTGAGGTGGAACCTCCTGTGTTCCAGCTTATATTAATTATTCCTGGTCCTATGACTGGGTGCCACTGAAAAGAGCCTGGCACCTTCCTCTTGACACTCACCCCTCAGATATTTACGGACATTGATAAGATACCCTCTCAGCCTTGTCTTCTCCAGATTAAACAGTCCCAATTCTCTCAGTCTTCACAGGAGAAGGGATGAATACAAACTGCTGAAGATCATTTCAGTGATGCAGCCACCAGTCTGCTGGTGCCTAGGAGCACGTGGAGTGTTTCTTTCTCCTTGGTGTGTGCACCTTAACCACAGACTTTGCACTGCACAAACCTACTGACACAAAAGATTAGTTAAACAGCCTCAGCACATGGAGCTAGGTGTTGTATTTAGCAACTTCTCTGCCCTCTGAGGCGGGTGGCAGCAAAGAACTCCCTACCCTCTGCTCAAAGATTGCTCAGTGTTGGGTGCAGGCACAAACAAGGAGAGGCCTCCACAGGGAGCGATCTCTACTCAAGCAGCAGCATAGAACTGTGTGTGCCAGTGGATCTTCTACCCAGCTTCTGCCTGCAGAAAGGCCGTTGCTTCCTGGTTTTGTAAGAGCTAGGCTCCTACTTCAGTCCTTACAAAAACTGACTTTCCAACTTGCTTGACCATCAAGCTGCAGCAGTCAGGGAGCTGGCTGAGGCTCCCAGCTCGCTCCAGCGTTCAGAGGTTTTGCTGAACAGCAGCGTCTTGTTTCCAGCCCACAAGAGTCCATAGAGATGTGCCAGCTCAGAGGCAGCACTAAAAATCTTTCAAGAAGGGATCTGACATTTTCTTTTTGTTCTCATTTCTATTGTATTTTCTCCTTTCAGAAGGTTATTTGAAGTATCTGGTGCTAACGTTTAGCAAAACGTGAAATATGAATCGGAATAGCTGTTTGCAGGTAGTGACACGAGGCAGGACATGGTGTGACTGGAAGGACACTGGTCAGGACATGGAAACATTCAAAGGCTCCCACAGCCTCAATCTTTGCTGTTCTTTTCTCCCCTACCCCCAAATCCAACCCACGAGCACCAGTATAGGGGGTTCTGCACTTTACCACAGAAGTTTTTCCTAATCTAAATCAGGAACATCTCTTCCATTTCACCCTTGCAAAACAAATGTTGTGACCAAAAGGGTGCTTGAGTGTACAAATATTTCCTGCCCATCGCACAAATTCCAGCCCCCCAAAATTCCCTACATGTAATTATCTCACTGGAAAAAAACTAAGAGATTGATCTGCCTCTAGCAATAAGAAGCTAATCGGAGGATGAGAGACAGACCAAAACATCAATAACCTGCCCTTTTCCACTTATTTATGACTCACAGCAAAGGCACATTTTATAGCACTAATATTCCTGGATGCAAGTTGCATTTAGTGCCATTGGTTTAATTCCCTTTTGTCTACAGAAGCCTCACCACAAGATGCCTCAATGCTCAGTGATACAGAGCTCCCCTCTTTCTCACTGTGGATGCAACAGATGCTCTACAGGTCCATTAGCATTCAGAACCCCACACAATCACAACTTCCAGGCACACAAGCACATGCTCAGCAAATCAATGCAAAACTAATGGCCTGATTTCCCAAAGAATAATCAAAGTAAAAAAGAGAAAACACATCTCAGCCTTCCTGCAAAATAAGCAGCAATTCAGAGCTTCAAAGCTTTTAACTGAAGATCACTTTGATTGTATTTTTATCACCTAAACCAGAAAACTCTGCATTATCACAACTTTTTTTTTTTCTTTACATCCAGAAAGCAACATCTGAGTCTTCCACAGAGAAAAAAAGAATACCAAGTGTTTATCTCCTTGTAAACATGTGACAGCAGCTGAATTTCTCTCTGGAAACCATTGAACACAATCAAATCTTTTAATGCCTGCTAACAGCTTGAATTACCTGTGGATTGTCTGTCTGTACACTTTACAAAAGCAGTCAGCAAGTTGGTGAAAAATAAAGCAGCAAGATCAGAACAGAGTTTGCTGTGCCACATCCCATTCCTATTTGAGAACAGATGCTTCCCAGCCACATTCCTTAAGGGAAACCCTGAAAATTCACAGCAAGGATTTGTACACACTGCAACTAGCCCCCTCAGTCTCCCAAAATGCTTCCTTACGCTGCCTTGTGACACAAGAGAAAAGCAGAATTCCACAGACACAGCATCCCAAAGTCCTTGGACCTTCTGCTTCAGCAGTCAGCACAGACTTTGGGCTAGCCTTGGGGTTTATTCATAAATTCTCACTAACCCTCACTGCTGTGGTTAAGGGACAGGCTTTCCCACCTTTGCCTTCTTTTATTTGCAAAATTGGAGACTGTCTGTGTTCACCCAGCTGCTGTGCTACCAGGCATGGGAAACAAATCCTCAGGGGTTGAGCCACAACTTCTTAAAAAAAAAAAAAAGTATTTATTTTACACATTCCAGTCACTTAGCATCTGTGCTATGAAATGAACATTTACCAAAGGTGCCAGATTCGTGGCACAAGGGTAACAGTCCCAGGAGCATCAGACTTCCTACAGCCAGGTTTCTTTCAGGGAATGAACATTTACCAAAGGTGCCAGATTCGTGGCACAAGGGTAACAGCCCCAGAAGCATCAGACTTCCTACAGCCAGGTTTCTTTCAGGAAATCTCAGGAGCCATCATGATGCTGACACACAGACCTTGGCATGCACTCAAACCAACCCCTTCTGGGTATATGTTAAAACAGTGACCATTTACAGCAGCTTGTGCTGTGTGATTACAAAAGACACAGAGATACCTCAGCTCCTTCTGAGAGGCAAAGCATAGGCTGCACGTTTAGTAGGGGCACACTGGTGCAGACTGTGTCCCACCTGCGAGCACAGAGGCCAATACACCTGAAGGACCTGTGGAGGGTTCCAAAAGCAGGGAACTGTTTCTCCCAGGCTTTTTACCTCCTTTTCAACCACAAAATCCTCACGCACGCCCTAGAGGTCCTCACCGGTCAGGGACTGGTCTGCTCCCAGCACGTTCCATTCTGCTGGCAGCTTCAGGTGCCGAAAGGCCAAAGCCACTTTCTCATCCAAGAAGTCCACATCAGCAGCAGGTGGCCTTGACCTGTCCAAGAACCTGGTGAAATTCAGTGCCTGCTGATTGCCGGCACAGCTGGCCAGAAACTGGGCGGCATCGTAGGCTTCATCCTGGACGAACTGGAAACTCTCTTCTGCCACCACCAGAACAGGATGACCCTCTCTGGAGGCACACAGTGCCACCTTCACTGTCTCACAGCAGTCATGGCCTGCAAAATAAAACCAAGGGAAATGGTAAAGAGAGCAATCAGGCTGACGAAGCGCAACGGCACTTAGCATCTTTGCATTAAATCAGGTAAGACCAAGTTCTGGAGAGTCACAGCTCTAAATTAAACACTGTCTTGGGAATTGGAACCTATCAGAGAAGTATTTTTTACAGACTTTAAAAGATGTGTAACTCTTCTCTGCTTGCCACAACATAAGCCAAGAAATACAAGCCACTCTTATCTGCCCAGACTATTTTTAATCAATAAGTAAACTCGAGAGCATTAAGTAATTCAAATGAAGATTTTGCTAAGGTACCAATGGAAATGACAAGTCTCAAGCAGATTAGATGGGCAATTTTTCTTTTCAAGCTCCACAGGACTCCAGTAACTTACCAGAAACCAGAACCTGAGTGCTGCAAGACTATGTACTCCAAATGCTGTCACAATACTTGGCTGGTCCAAAACCCAGCACAATTTCACCTAAACAAAGACCTGAAAAGCAGCAATGCCTTGGAGAGTGCAACCTTGCTCAGGCATGCCCCGCACATGCCCTCAGATCTCAGGCTCACTGCTGCACCTGCTCTTTGCATCCGAGTTCACATAAAATGAAAACTAAGCTGCTCCTGCTAAATAAAACCACGGAAATGGTCACTTTCCATATTTACCAAACAAAAAGGTTGAAAGTTTAATAACTTTTAAGTTGATTTATTCACTGAGGGCAAGAGAAGCAAGAAAGGGGATGCCCTGGCACGGCAGCAACTTCATTGGCTCAAAAACTTTAAAACAAACAAACAAACAAGTAAAAACCCACACCTTTTTGCATTTTTAAAAAGAAGAAGAAAAGGAAATGTATCTTATGTGTCCAACACAGCTAGCACTTGTAATTGTCAGCCATGCCCCTGCAATAATAAGGTTTGTGTTTCAAGTTCACGGTGCGGCACAGTTTCTTGTCCCAGGCTGGGACTGACGTCATGGCTGTTTTTGCCAGAACAGCATGGACCCTGCACTAATTACTGGAAAAGCTTCTTTTTGCCCATGACCTCAGCATACTACCACATTCATGAAACCCTGCTTAATTAAATACAAAATGATGATTTATTTTTTAAAAGGCTTGAAAATTCAATTTAAGCCCCTATTTGTGGTCAGTGGGAAAGTTTCCTTCTTGTGTCGGGGCCCTTTGCTGTTGATTTCCCTGACAAAAGGAAAAATATGTCCCTAATCTTCACGGTCTTTCAGCCAACCTTCCAAATCTGTTCTGAGGCTTTTGGCATCTAGACAGGTTTTGTGTGCTGAAAGAGGGGATCCTGAAGTTAATTGAAAGGTCAAAACTGCTATTAGGACACTGTGGGTAGCACCAAAATTGTCAGAGACAAGGCTGTGAGGCTTCGTAAGGAGAACAAATGCAGCTGGAAAGGTATCAAAGACAAGCGTGGAAGGGGAGGAAAACACACATGGATGTTGCTGCAACAGCTCAATACAACAGGAGGCTCTGAAGCTGAAAGGTGAGAGAACCTCTTTTTTTTCAGCACCAAGCATCTATTAGCACTGTGAACACTGAAGGAATAGATTTACTACTGTTGATGGCATAGAAAAGAGTAAAGGTAGGAAGACCCCAAAACCACTGCACTTGCATTCTAATACATCACCAGTCAAGAGGATGGGCAGGGGTCTCAGCAGCCCAGATGAAATCCAGTCACAAATTCTACTCATCCTCACAGTAGAAGCCCCAAATGTTTGAGGGAGGAGTGGGGGATGGTACAACTTTGAGGGAGACTCATCTTTCATGTAGTTCAGAACTCTACATCCCTGCCCCTAAATCTTTTTGGCTTTGCTCATCTTCCTAAGAATATCAGAGTAAGGAGCAGGTAGGGATAGGACTAGGGGGAATGGATCCAAGCTAGAGGGGGGGGAGATTTACATTAGATGTTAAGGAAGAAGTTCTTCACTATGAGGGTGGTGAGACACTGGAACAGGTTGCCCAGGGAGGTGGTGGAAGCCTCATCTCTGGAAGTTTTTAAGGCCAAGCTAGATGTGGCTCTGGGCAACTTGATGTAGTAGAGTGTCCCTGCCCATGGCAGGGGGGTTGGAAATAGATGAACCTTGAGGTCCCTTCCAACCCTGACAATTCTGTGACTCCTTAATAGCATGAGAAACACCAAATCTTTATTTAATGTAAAAAACAACATCACCAAAACAACAACGAAATAAAACCACCTCTTTTCTATCTAGTTCCATAAGAATCTCACCTGCAAGAGCACCTAGGGTATGGCCACTCTGCCAGAAAGCCACTGGACATTGAAGCAGAAGGCTAATGGGGCCCCTGAGCAGCTACAGAGAAACACTTTGGGACAATCTTTTCCTTGTCATGAAGCCAAACAGCTCTTCTGTGGGATAGCCAAAGCTCCTACGTCATGACAACAGCTAGAGAAATCTCAGCCAAGACACATGGTACATCGTGGATGTACACAAAGTTCCCTTGGATGGAGCATGTGTTGAACACCAGCCCCAAAATCAGGCAGAGCTACAGGATTGTTCAGTGCGACCCAAGGGGAGGTGACAAAAAGGCCATGTCCTGGTCTGCAGACAATGATGGTTCTCTTGAAACTCCCCAGATATTTAACACAGCCTTGAAAGGAGAGGTGACAGAGCTGATGATCCATTTTCATCTAATAGGAACAAACAAGCATCCTGCTAACCCCTGGAGAATGCTCTTCGAAAGGGCAACCGGTCGCAACGCTTTGATGTTCTCCTTCCTTACATCTGAGAAGATGTCAGACTCGGCGGGTAAGAGTCTGGGACAGGTTCTGACTTTTGGCAAAGAGTTCAAACAAAAGAGAAGCCAGTAACCAGCACAGCCAATAATAAAAAGATTGCTCAAGAGGTCTCTGCTTTGAAACTGCTACAGGAACAATGTAAGCAAACATGTCCCCAACACATGAACCTTCTGAAGGAACTGGTGGTGGGGCAGTGCTTCTCTCCACATCAAAGATCATCACTTCCTTCTCCTAGGCTGATTTCTGAACTTCAACAGAGCTTTTTTTCCCAGAGCATTAGCAAAAGTGAGCTAAGCTTTCTGGCACTCTCAGGAGCTAAGTGGTTATCATCTGTAAAACAAGTTCAAATCTGTTTTAACGAGGTTAAGTAACTTGCTCAAGATCACAAAGAGCTCCAGGCAGTGCCAGAACAGACACTCTTGGTCTTGGATCATCTCTGCTTTTGCTCCAGCTGGTGGACAGCAGGGCTTTCTCCTAACATGGGTTAAACACCAAGTCATACACTTTGCAAGGGTCAGAGCGCTCAGCTGTCAACGGTTGTAATTCCCTCATACACCTTCCCCAGAAGTGGAAGAGAATAAAGTCTGACTCATTAAAAAGGCAAAAATATAGCTGGGTGTGCCAGGAAGGGTGATGACCCTATTTATAGCCCAGTTATAAAGGTTTGCATTTTGGTAGGCTGAAAACACAAGGAGATGAATAAATCACACCGAGGAGGGCACCTGCAGAAGGGAAGAGAAATCTTTGTGCTTTACAAGGTGATCAGGTTCACAGCACCACCCAGCACCCCTCCTGACTGCCTTCAGCCTGCTCCAGACATCAGCCCCTTTGGCCAAAATAGCAATCAAAAGCAAATGATGAAATACTGCGCGTTGCCACACGGGTATCACCCAGCAGCACCCCAGTTCAAATTTAACTCTTCTGACACACACAGTAGTGCAGAATTTCTACCTTGCTGGTGTCTCAGACTGCACACAGTAACTTCACAGTGCATAGCCAGGCTTCTCTTCTTTTTCTTTGCCACAGTATGACATTAAGTCAGTTGTATGGTGCTGTGATAAAAGTCGAACAACCCACTCCCTCAGTTCCTCCTGCACTGCATTTTACTCAATTTCTCCTTCCACTCTTCAGTTACTTTAGCTTGGAAACAATTCACTGCTTGGGAGCTGCCCTAAGAAGTTCTAACATACTGCAGGAAAAATATAGAAACTGAGAAACTATTTCAGGCTATGCAGAGATGCAATGCTGCTTCTGCTGTGATAAAGAGAATTCCCCATCTTCAGATAAAACCACACTTGGGAAACTATTTTAAATGGCAACAACTCTTGAACTGAAGAATTCCTTACTGGGACACTTAATGAAGCTTGCTTTGGGGAAGACACAGGAACAAAACCAAAATAAATTAAAACAAGGGGTTCTGGTCTCTCTGTACTTATGTCTGAAGAGATGAGATGCATCAGGATGGTAACATTGCTGCCTCTATATGATAATGACGCAAAACAACGAGCAGAAGAAAAGATGATGGAGCTGGAAGTCATTAGCAGACCAGCTAATGTGCAGCCTTAGACTTGTTCATCCAATTGGTACCTGTCTCTTTGGTCTGGGATGTGGTTCAATGGGCAGCAGCAAAACCCTTCAGACTTTCTCATTAAACAAGGTATACATGGAGACAAAACACCCCTAAACAGAGCTTCAATAAAACATGATTTCATTTCCGGCTCCTCCACAAGTGGAAATCCTGTCCAAACCTCCTATTTTCAGAATTCACATTTGAGCTATCAAACAATGGGCCCCTAGCCTGGGCAGCTATTTACAGCCCTGCTGGAAGCACGTGTTTGGGTTTGCCTGGTAGGTGACCAAGGCCCCCAGTGGTAACTGCATCCTCCATGGGTTGAAAGGGCTCTTTATCAAGAGATTTAGGTAGGACAGGAAAGTCAGATGACAAATGCAGTGAATCTCGTCATGGAGCATCCTGAATTTGCATCCAAGAGATGATGTGATCTGGTGGTTTGTGGTCAGGGAAGCCAAGGGATCTGCTGTGGCCATCCTGAAAGTGCTTCTTTTCTGCTTCAGAAATCCTGAATTCTGATTTTGCCAATCAGGGCTCATATTTTAAGTGTTACAGAGTTATTGTATTCGCTCTTGCAACACAGGAAACCTTATGAAATACATAGGCACAGTACCAGCAAGAGACAGGAGCCTTTGTTTTGGCTTTTAAACCCTCAACTGTTAATATGAAGAGTGTGGAAAGAAGTCTTTAGACTGTTAAGGCCCTTTGTATGCCTAAAAAAAAAAAAAATCTGTAAGTGCAAGACCTCACACATTACATCTTAAATCATTTCAATATAGATTCAATCACTTTTTCCTGTGACTGATGTCATCTAGAACTGGCATCATTTCCTTTTAATTACACTGCCCACAGCAATTAAGTAAAGCAAAGAGGATGGACTGCAAAAAGTCTCCTTGGCTATGCTGGTTTATTCTATTTTAGGGTTTTTTTTTGTTTCATAATTAAGATTATTTTCAAATCCACAACTGCTATTGCCAAGTGGTCATTTGTTATGAAACTTGTTTACCCTTTTGGGCTACGAGTACAAAGAAATTTTAATTCATTAAATATAGCTTTTTCTATGAAGAAGGAAAAAACAGCCTGTGGAGAAAGAGAATAAAGCATCAACACATGTAAAGGATTTCACAGCACAAGTTGAAAATAAAGATATTTCCAAGCAAACTGAAACTCATTTTCAGTCTATCCTTTTGACTAAAAGGAAGGAAGAAAGTAAGAAAAAAGCCACAAACCCCTGAGAACTATGGAAGTAAGAAAAAGGTGAAGAATGAACCTGCTTCTCTGCCTTAGCTTAAGCACAGAGAGAAAGCTCCCAGTGAGTCAAAGCATTTGGAGCAAATGGGAGTGTTTTAACCTTGTGGAAACTGCTGGCAACCAGCTATCAGCAGACAGTTTCTCTCCAAGCTCTTTTTCTGCCTCCAATTTTGCTCCTCCTCCCCTCTGAAACCCATAGGAGAATCCTGCACCTTTTGACATCAGACATCAAGGGTAAAGTGATTGACTTATATACAAGACACTGAAAGTGTGCACACAAAGGAAATTCTCTCTCACAAAATGACCTTACTTACTGATTCAGTGACTTGCCTTCTAGACAGGGTATTGCTTAAAACTTCACTTACTTGACTGGGAGCTACTGCAGCTCTGCATTTACACCACTGGCCTGTCTCCCCCTATTGGAAATTTCATTTCAATCTCCTCCACTGAGCTCTTCTGTATCTCCCACATGCCACACACCAGTCTTCAAATGCAAAATAAAATTTCTGCTCAATAATACAGCCATTATCACCATGCACAGCAGCTTGCACTAAATGCACCACACAAATACGTGATCTCCCAGCACAGCAGCTTGCTGTGGGAAGCTCTCTCCTGCAAGACAGTCCAGTCTCCCACATCTTTGGTTAGTTTGTTTGCCAGATCATGATTTGGGCCTTTTTATTCTTAGTTGTTTTTGTTGTTTGTTTGTTTGTTTGTTTGTTTTTTCCAGCAGGGGAAAAGCTGCTCTAGCAACAAAGGTAGACAATGATGCTGTGGTCTTGCAGTGAAGGCATCCCTCATTCATGGTCAGGCTTGATGAGGCTGTGAGCCACCTGACCTAGTTGGGAATGCCCCTGCCTACTGCAGAGAGGTTGGACCTTTAAGAGTATCTTTCAACCCACTGCATTCCATGATTTTATGATCCAAAGGTCTTGGTACACAAAGCATCATCCACTGCCTGATTCCTAATTCTTGTTATGCCAATGGCATACTTTGGTACTTCAAGTTATCACAGATCAGCTCAGATGAGAATCAGTTTCTTACACAGGGAAATTATTTCCCTTGTATTAACTTGGTCAAGCAGGGCAGGACACTCACCCCATCCCACCCCACCCTTCTAAGCAAGTGCAGAAATACACAGAAGCATTTTCTCCTCTGAGTGGCTGTTAAATCTGGATTAAGCCACATTTTTAGGTTAAAAAAAAAATTCTGCCCCCACAGATCTACACTCAGAAATCCTTTATTTTATTATGTACAGCAATAAAAGCTTACATTTGAACAGTCCTGTTAACTATACCTACATTCAGGGTGATGATAAAGACAGCCTAAGAAAGAGGCAGACTGCTCTAGGAATTATGTAAATTGCAGCAGTCATTTGACTTTGCAGTTGCAAGCTTTTATTTAGTGAAGTCAGGATACAGAGAATTTTCACACACAATGAGAATTTAGGAGGTGTTCTGACAACTTATACTTTTATTCCATTTTCTTTAATTTCTCATCTAAAACCATCAAATGCTGTTGAGATGTTTAGTTATTTTTTTAAATGTAATTTCCCTTGAAATCTTTGCTAAAATATTCTATTGCATTTTGGCAGGAAATGTAATCAAACAATTTATAGGGGTTTTATGCCTCCATACCTCACCAAAACTACTGACAAAGTCATAGGAAAAGGCTTCTGGTTTAATTTTTACATTAGCTTTAACAGAATTATGTTTACCTCTTTCACCTCAGGCCTTGATGGACTTTGTCTGAAGTCTCCTGGGGATGATAGGACATTGAGGACTTGGGACAAGGATGAGGGAAGAGCCTCCAAGCCCAGAAGGGAAGCAGAGGAGGTTCAAGGCAGGTAGGCAAGGAGATTTGTCATACCCTTGAGTGAGTCAGCCCTTCCTTCACCCACCTGAGCTGTCCCTGAAGGGCAGCTGTACTCCCAGGGATGGGCAACACATCTTGCATTGCAGGGACAACAGAAAGATGCTCAAAGCTGGAAGCAAAGGGCAAGATTTTGGCTAAAAGCTATTTGCAAGAGTTTCCTTGCAGAGCACTTGGGAAGTGCCCAGGCTGGATGTTTAAACAAGGGCTGGTCTCCCACACACTGCCTCTTGTTCATGGCTAATCCTGCAGTGAGGTCAAATGACACCAGCTCTGAGTCACCACAACCATCTCCAAGGCAACTGGCCGAATATACAGTGTAAACACATGATTACAGATTCACTGTTGAGTGCAGGAAGGGGAAGGAGGAGGAAGAGCTGGGCTGAAATAAGTCATGCTTTTATTGAAATCAGAGTAGCCAGTGCTGAAGCAACACTGAGGAAATGCATCAATGTCAACAGCAGGATTTTCCCATTTGCTTATCAGCACCACCTAAAGTCCTTTTTGCTCAAGTGGTTTCTCCAAAATGAGGTAGGAGTATGGAAGAGGTTGAAAGCCAAGTGGCTGCTTTATATCTGAGGTGTCAACCCCTTCCCTTGCACTGCAGCCCCTGACACTGCTTTCTGGGACCAACAGGATTTTCCAAAAGGCCCATTAAAACTTTGTCTAGCTTGTACAAAACACAACTGCATTTTAGGACAGCACCCATCCCTACCTGGCAACCTGCTCTACAAGACTGCAACTGCACCCAGTGAAAAGGAAAGAAAAAACCAAACGCATTATAACTAGAGCAACAAAAGAGAGCAATTCCCTCCTTTCTCTCTGCCCCACGAACGGAGCTGGATTTCCCACTAATAGCCACAAAAAGAGCTCCAGGGAGCCCTTCCCAGTGACTCCATTATGTTTGGGCTGGCAGAGCCCAGAGCATCACCCTGGGTACCGCCTGGCAGCTGCATCCATCCAGGGCTGCTGCGAGGACGTCAGGGCCAGAGGCAATAGGAAAACCTCACTCCCGCCCGGAAATCCCATCAAGTAAGCTGGTTCCCGCATGGGCTGGAGGGAACACTGAAGCTTTTCAGTTCCTTTCTTGGCGACACAGCCACGGTCCTGAGGGGGAGGTGAGGTCATTGCAAGAGGGGCTGGCAGAGCCCCACGCCCTCCACACAAAAGCAGGGAAGGAGTCTCCCCTTCTCCCTTCTCCGGGAGAAAATAAGCACTCATCTAATTGATTGCACAGGGCTCCGGTCGTCACTGACTGTAAAAAGACTTCTCTTCCCAAGCCAACTGAACTACTCAAACAGCACAAAAAGAGAAGGAAGTAGAAAAAAAATACAGTGGCTGACTTTTAGCCACTCGTTCCCAGGAGGGAAAACTCTTTAGGCCAAATTTTACTTCACGAGCATCTCACATAAAATACTCAGGAGACAGATAAAAAGGTAAACCCAAGAAGGACATTTGATGGCTTACACTATGCTGTGTCTAGTGAAAATGTCAGGCATTCTTCTCACACTAGTATCAACGTGCTGCATAGCAACAAGTCAGAAAGAAAGGTTAATGGTAAGGACCACAGCCTGGAACATGCTCATTCCCACGGTCCTGAAGTCACCAGAGGAAAATGCTGTGCTGATTTGTTTTGTTTCCTTACCAGCACGAAGGCTTCTCAGGAGCTGTGGGCTTGTGTGAAAACCCACCCTGCCTGGACCAGCAGTGCTCAAGGGATGCCACCACACATCACCTGCCTCTGCAAGAGTGTCAGGAACTCTGTGCTGCTCCGGTCTGCACAACAGGGTTTAGGGGAAGAGGGCTGCGTTTCACTGGGAGGACAGCAAGGACCCTCACTGAGTTAAGCAGAACCCAACACCGGGCTTATCAGGCTGTACACCCTTTGGAGAACAGCACTTCTAACCTGGCCAAGGTGTCTTCCTTGAGTTTTTGCTATGTCATACAAGTTGGAAAGGACCTTAAGAGGTCATTCAACCACCCTACCATGGGCAGGGACACCTCTCAACTAGACTCAGCTGCTCAAGACTTCATCCAACCTGGCTCTGAACATCCCCAGGGAGGAGGCAGCCACAACCTCCCTAGGCAGCCTATTTCAGAGTCTCAGCAGCCTCATACTGAAGAACTTCTTCCTAAGATCCAGTCTAACCCTGCTCTCCTATGTGTACATAAACTATTTGCTACAACAGAATCCCATAGCTGCCCATTCGGTTACTGCTATCTCAGCCATCTAATTCTAGCAAGATCAAGCAAGAAGATTCTTTAAAAGGTAAAAGCAATCATCCAAACACACCTTCTACTCTCCATGAATGTATAAATGAGGAAGAAGACAACCAACAACCTTACACTTTAGTCCACTCAATTTCACCAAATCTCAGAGACTGATACCCTGACATACAAAGACAGACAATAATTTACCAGGAGAAATTGTCTCTAGACTCCCAGGATTGATCTTCCTTGTGCTTGTGCAGTGTTGGACAGTTGACCCAGTGAAGACCAAGTAAAACACTACATCCTCTTCAACTTTATCTTCCTCAGTCAGCTGCACTGTAATAACAGAGTCACCCTAGGAAAAAGGACAAGAAAAAAAGGTTAGGTTTGCACTTGCATCATAAAAAAGAAAACTTCTCTGCTTACAAGGTTCCTGCTCCTGCTGTTCACAACAACTTGAGGCCCACCCTAATTTTCCAATAGACAACTTACCTGCAGCATGCCTCTTAACATCCCAGCCAGGCAAACAGTTAGGAAATAGGTTGAGCACAGCTCTGGGAAGAGATCTGTAGAAATCTCAGGGGTATATTCAATACAGCAGCTTAATGTGGTGAAATCAGACCAAGGCTGACCAACATGAGCACTAACTCCACACAGTTTTCATGCACACACACGGATACACACAACCTTCCATGTATCCATAGCCAACAGAATTGGGATAGCAGCCTGAAATTGCCTCTGTCATCATAAATTCTCTGAGGAGAATTAACTCCAGCTCAGCCAAACCAAATACATAAGCCCTGGTGGCCCAGAAGGCCAATAGTATACTCAGGTGCATGAAGAAGTGTGTGCCCTGCAGGTTGAGGGAGGCTCCTTTGCTCTGCCCCTCTGCTCAGCCCTAGTTAGACCACATCTGGAATACTGTGTCCTGTTCTGGGCTCCCCAGTTCAACAGGGACAGGGAACTGCTTGAGAGAATCTAATTAAGAGACAGCCCTGCCCATGGTGGGGAGGTTGGAGTAGATGATCTTTAAGGTCCCTTCCAACCTAAGCCATTCTATATACTCCTGAAATTCATACACCTGCAAGGACAAGAATAGGAGCAACAGCCACCGGCTGCAGTTTTCCATGAGGTAGAGAAGGCAAGGAAAAAGGATGGCTTGGAGTTCTCACAGGACTAAGTGAACCGTTCCCATCTGGTTTCACCAGACATCATTTATCTGTCCAAAGAATTATATAAACAAGACACTGAGAACAACAGACAGTGGCATGACCTTCTGCCCCTTTCCTATCAAGATCAAAAGCAGTTGGATGCCCCAGTTTTACACTGCAGCTGCATTAGTCAGCTCTCTGCCACCGCCCCACTGAGCATATGGTTAAGGCTGCAAATCTGGAAAAGATTTTTCTTATTATGATGATTATTATTTCTTTCTTTTTTTTTCAGATTATGCAATTATAATTTGCATATCCAATGGAATATGCATGTCACTGCATTTAGAACCTCCTTAAGCTCCCTCAGCTCGCCCCTTCCCTTTGTTAAATGCAACTACTACAGAAAACCCCCAGCCTCCCAAGCCCTCCCATACACTCCTGTGCTGCATTAGCATTGCTTCCCACGCTCTGCCTCACATTTCCCCCTCTTCTCCCTCATCTCAGCTCCTTTTATGCCCCTTCACAGCTTCCTCCTCTGATCTGGCCTGTCTGATACCTCTCACCAGGGGAAGGATTGCATTTTGTTTTGACAGAAACAAGTTTTGCAACGCAGTACACAACCAGCCCCTGGTCTTAAAAACAAATAGATAGGTCAGGTCTTATAACAGACAGGAAAGAAAGCCATGAATCCAAGAAAGACAAATGGAGCAGTGAGGCCAGTTTGCATTTCCAGAGGCTGCAGAGTTACAAATGTACACTTCAGGAAGATCTCACGTGATCATATCAGACCAGACTTCCAGCTGGGGAGAAAGGAACCATTTAGCAAAAGCATATAGTGCAGCTAGTCAGTGTTAAAATAAAAACAGGTGCAAAAAAAAAAGAAATAAATCAAGCTTTAAATTCAAGCATGACCAGTTCACATGCTGAGCTGAACACTGAATATTCCAGTTCAAGCAAAGGGATCCAGTTCTGAGAAGATGTTCAAAACAACCAAAAGCTGAAGTTTTAACCTACAAACCCTTTGTGCTTTGCTCTTTTGAACAAGGACAGATGTAAAACTGTTAAATTGTTCCTCCCTTCAGGCAAGAACACACAAAGTACTTAAATGGACTTAAAATGCAGGTGACTTTTCAGGATGATTGTATGAAATGGTGTCTTTCAAAGGAGATTTTTCTATTATTTAACTCAGAAATCAGGTACAGCTAGTCCAGGCCCTGTGAAAGGAAAGCAAATCCACACAAAGTACATGTGACAAGACACCTGTCCCTTCATGCAAACCACTCACATTTTGAGGAAAAGCAATTTAATTTGTTAAGGCCAATTTGTATCACAAAGGACATGCAAACACACAGAAGAAACCTCTGCACCAGAGGTTCCACATCACCTGAAATCTCTTTAAGCCAGGACTTTAAAAACAAAGATAGCTGAAGTTCTTCTTAGGTAGATCCCTGACCTAATTTTGAAGGTGGTCAGACCAGATGACCCCCAGCATTCCTTTCCAACCAGATTATTGCACTTTCTGTATTTGTATTTTATTTTCCTTGACCTGAGTCAAGTCATAGTATCATGGAAGGGCTCAGGTTGAAAGGACCTTAGACATCACCTACTCTAACATCCCTGTCAGGGGCAGGGACACCTCTCAACTAGACTCAGCTGCTCAAGGTCTCATCCAGCCTGGTATTCAACACCCCCAGGAAGGAGGCAGCCACAACCTCCCTGGGCAGCCTCTTCCGGGGTCTCACCAGCCTCATACTGAAGAACTTTTTCCTAAGCTCCAGACTAACCCTGCTCTCCCTCAGCTTCAAACCATTCCCCCTTGTCTCTACACACCCTCATGAAAAGTCCCTCTGCAGCCTTCCTGTAGGATCCCTTCAGCTATTGGAAGGCAGCTCTAAGGTCCCCCAGAGTCTTCTCTTCTCCAGGCTGAACACCCCCAGCTCCTTCAGCCTGTCCTCATAGCAGAGGTGCTCCAGCCCTTGGGTCATCTTTGTGGCCTCCTTTGGCCTCACTCCAACATCTCTGTGTTGTCCTTCTGCTGGGGACACCAGAACTAGAGACAGGATTGGAGGTGGGGTCTCAGCAGAGCAAAGGGGAAAAATCCCTTCTCTGACCCTGCTGGCCACACTCCTCTTGGTGCAGCCCAGAATAGGATTTGAGATCACTGCTGGGGAAGAACAAATCATCATCATCTTGCAACAATTCAAAAGGCTTCTCTTCAGCTGTGTTGAAGTAGCAGATTATGGTGGGATGGTCTCCACCACCCTGCCATTTTCTCCTTCAAGGCTAAAGGAGAACACAAGATATCCTTACTATAATAACTGAGCATTTTTGTTTGTTCTACTTGAAATTTCAAGTTGCCTTCAAGTATCTTCATCAAAGCTGTTAATGTGCCACTTAATTGCTGTGTGCTTCAGTTTACTTACAGGTGTCACAAGCGACCTCTTGATTGTATTTTATGTCTGCATGGTGTGGTCTGAGACCTCAGAAGCAAGAGAGCAAAGCACTAAATAAGAAAGGTTGTCTTCCTTCACCACACATCTCTGCTTTTCAGTTATTAACAATTTTATTGTCTGCTGCCAATTTTAATTTGATTTTTTTTTAAAGTTTTATCCAAACAGCACAGAACAAACCTTTCTCTTTCCAACATTTCTGGAGTTAAAAAAAAATCAGTTAAACATAGCCAAATTCCTTCAACCCACATAGAAGACCTTCCAAGAGATCTATTGCATTCAACCTCCAAAAACATTTTAATTGAAGTGTGTTTACCTTTATTCATTTAATATTGTTCAAAAAATGTCATCTGTTCAGTATCACTGCCACACAAGGTGGTTATTATAACCTCTCTTTCATCCCAAATGGCTAGAAATGGGAGGCCAGCCTGCCAATATCCCTTTGGTGGAAGTACAGTCAGATCAAAGCCATTCTCTGGAACGCTCCAACAAATAAGAATAATTTAATTTCAAAACCAGTTTGGATCGACTAATATTTACTTGGCTTAAAGCCCATTGGAAATGAAAACATTCCACTTTGGTCCATTCAAGAAAGAGGTCACCCTCTCCCTCATTCAGATCTGAAAAATCTCTGGTTTCAGATAGCTGTAATGGGATGGAAGGAAGGTGGATGTGGCTCTTGCCTCTAAATGTATTCCCTTTCTCAAACTCAAAGGAGAAAGACAAGGCACAAGTACAGTAGAAAAGCTGAGCCTGACCTTGAGCTTTAAACTACTATAAACCACTTCAGAAAAGGATTTTAAGAGTGGCACATCTCTGAAGTTTCGGCTCAGTTAAGGAAGCAAAAATGCAATTAGCTCTAAAAATGTCTAAATGCTTTACTGGGTCCAAACCCCAAAGCTAGAGGGACAATGCACCTGTTTGCCAACATAGTTTGCTGGCATTAGAACAAATCCACTTTTTTAGATGTATTTTTTTCCCCTAATGTTGCAGTTAAGGTCACACAGATTGTGTGTAAGCAAAGTATGAGCAACTCCAAGGAATCTTTCCTTCTTTCTCAGCTTTGTTTACTGTGCCTGTTAAGCGGAATTACAGAATCATAGAATTGTCAGGCTTGGAAAGGACCTCAAGGATCATCTAGTTCCAACCTCCCTGCCATGGGCAGGAACACTTTCCACTAGATCAGGCTGCCCAGAGCCACATCCAGCCTGGATTTAAAAATATCCAGGGATGAGGCGTCTACCACCTTCCTGGGCAACCTGTTCCAGTGTCTCACCACCCTTATGGCGAAGAACTTCTTCCTGAGTTCTAATCTAAATCTCCCCTTCTCTAGCTCGGATCCATTCAAGACCTCATGATGAAAACCATGAGTTCCAGCCTTTGGATCATCTTTTTGGCCGTCCTCAGGACTCACTCCAACAGCTGTGTCCTTATTTTGCTGGGGACACCAGAACTGGACGCAGTGTTCGAGGTGGGGTCACATGTGAAAAAGGCAACTGCAAGGCAGCTTCAGAAAATGGAGTAGACATAATCTTGCATCAAAAAAGTCCATTACCATCTGCACAACAAGATCAACAGCTAAACTTTTGCTCCCAGACAGCATCCCTGTCTCAGCTGAGTATCTTGGAAGATCTCTCCCATCTAAGGTCACTTCAGGTTGGTGCAAACATGTGCTTAACCCCCTGGAGAACCACATCTGCAAAGGACACTCACAGCACGTGGACATCTCCATGCAGAACAAAACCATGTGCAGCCACTTGGGCTCCTGACTGCAAACGGAAATGTGTGTTTGGGCAAGTATTTTTAGAGCAAACATGACAGTGGTCTTGTCTCCTGGAATAACCCTTTTGATTGAGAAAGGCTTGGATCCAAGTTTTTCCATGTCTGGCTAACTGCTCTGGCTGGTCAGCTGCAACAAAGGCACCAAGTGCTATCACTGCTGGCTCATAAGACCAAGGGATGCTCCTCCACTGCAAGAAAATAACCTATGTCCAGCAAACTCTTCTGGGCTGCTATTCCCAGGTTAAGAAAAGCTCAACCCAGAGCTGGACTCCAGAGATGGATCCTACCTTCAAAATATCCAACTGAGTCCTTTTCCCTCTCTGCTTTAGCATGGGGTGAGCTGTCAGTGGACCTCATTTAATTCTGAGTGTATTTTCTCCCATAGGAACATTACAGTGCTTCTAAGTGGCCTCCTGGTATTTCACACTCAGATGTGAAGCTGCAGCTTGAAGCATCCATCTCCTTTTGCAGGTATGGCCATACAAGCTCCAAGCACACATGCAAAGGAAGGGACCATGGGAGGAGACGAGAGGTAGCTGTTGCAGAGAGCTAACAGCAGTCACTACAGACATCCTCAGTTTTGCCAGAAAGTATTGACTCAGGGGTGCATTTAGGAGAAAAACCACAAATGCAGTTTCTTCTGCAGAACTCCAGTTCCCAAAGGTAGGGCTGTGAAATTGGTCTGAACATGAGGGGCTCCTCACCTGGAGATATCCCCCTTGATAGAGGCAGTGACCAAGTCACTGGAGAAAGACAGATGTCATTCAGCTGCAGTGTTGCAGCCTCCTGCAGATAAAACCTCCAGGGAAAGAGACTCCAGAAATAAACAGAATGGCAAGCTGCCAAGTGTGGGGTACATTTGGCTTGGTTTTTTAATAGCCCATGACATCAAGCTCCTTGATTTTAAGAAGAATGAAGCAGAGATGGGCTTTGTTTTCTTAAAATAAGTTTAAAAAAAAAAAAAAAGAACATTAAAAAAAATAACAATGAGAATAACTTCCATGGTCTAAAAAAAATATATCTCCAAACTTCACCTTATTTCCCTTTTAAATTAACATGCAGTGCTATTTGTGCCAGAGAAAGGTTTCAGGTTAACAACATGGATACTGAACCCCTCTGATGAGGAAGACAGAGTTTGCAAAGCAGTCTCTGAACCCATAGGAAAATACAATTGCAGACTGCAATGTCCTAGCCACAGGCCACCAAATGAGCAAGACCATGGTACATGCTGTTTCTCTGCCAACCCACACAGCAAGCTGAGGTCCTACCTTCCATGTTTCACTAACCCTGCACTGAGCCAAGTGATCTCTTCCAATGCTAGCCACAAAGCCATGACTGAAACACTCACATGGATGTAAAATAACTTTCTTCTCTCCACCACTTTCTTCCCTCAAAGGTGAGAACGAATTGGGTCCAAAACTAATATTACCTTAGCATGTAGATGGATAAAATGTTGGTGAGGGCTAAGTAAAGATGCAGAGTCAAAGAGCATTTAGTTAAGACTCTTTGTCTGACAGGCATAGGTGGGAATATATGGATATCTACAATGAATACATAGATATCTATGATGAATACATGGATATATATGATAAATACATGGATATCTATGATAAACAGCCCTGAACTGTTGACTCCAGGCCCAATCTGGCTCCCACAGACCCATCCTGAGTGGGACCTATGCTAAAAACACAGCATGGACACCTTTGACTTGCCTGTCTGCAGAGCCAGTGCTGTTATGGCTGATTTATCCATGTGCCACAGCACATCCCAAGCCAGTCCAAGTGTCCAGTCCTGCAGCAGGGTTTATTTGCAGAGAGGTAAATGGTTTGAGAAGAGTAAGGGGTGGATTTCCTACTCTGAACCAGTGCCAGCAACACAAACTCTACAGAAATAGGCACAGGTGAAGAAATCTGTTATCAGTACCCCACATCCTTTGACAGAGCGAGTCCCTGTCAGCTTTCAAATCTATCATCTCAGAGATGAATCTTTATTGAGTGCCAAGATGCTATTGTAAGTATTACACAGACATTAATCCTGGCAGCTTGAAGGAGATCTCTGCAGACTGCCAACACAAAATCCATCAAGGTAAGGGGATCCTGTTAGTGCTGAAAGAGAAACATGATTTATCTCTATGGGCACATCTTCGTGACATACCACTTTGCTACACAGAGCCAGGCAATGTCTTAGATGAGGCTGCTAATTGCTAATTTAGTTGTATCACTGCCTTAGCACCAGGTTCCAGGAGCTTTGCAAGCACTTAGGTTACCAGCACTTGCTCAGAGCATGCTTGGTGCTGGACTGTGCCATGCAGACAGATTTCACAGAACGAAACAGTCAAGGTCATTCCTAGCACTGTTTATTTAGCATCCAGGAAGAAGGGATAAAATTAACAATGAAATTAACAACAAAATGACAAAAATCAAAGAATAGAAAGGATGAGAAAGTGCCATTCAGCTATGAAAACATCTAGGGAATAACTGCTCTGGTGATTTCATTGTTTGGGGTGAAAACGGTAAAGAAAATATTGATTTAATTTTTTTAATTTATTTGGGCAGTTTAGTGCTAACCAGACCATTCACTTCAAACATTCTGTGCTTTCTGTATTCGTGGTCTCTACTGCCTGAATAAGCAACTATTGACAGGAAGCCTAAGCCCCTTCCACCACAAACCCCACACAGCTCTGGTTCAGAGAAGGAGATATGGAGGTACACAAGCAGTAACACATCAAGGGTTGCCCTCTAAGCTATGCAGGTCTCCATGTAGTGCCATCACATGAAGGTGAAGACAAGAGGAAGGATGGGGAGTTCCTCTCTGGAAGAATGTACCTTCTACTACCATTCAGCTTCCACAAGGACTGGTCTTACCATCTGATTTTTCCTAGAAGTTATGGAATCTACTGCAAACACTTCCTGTAAAACACACCCAAATTGAAAGGAATGTCTAGCTCTGGCCTCATCCTAAAACCTCTTCTGTTCTTCACTACACTGTTAGAAAACCAAACCAGATCATTTTATTACCAGCTGCTTGAGTGATTGACAGCAATTCCTGCTAATTACACAGCAGTAACAACAAAATTGTAGTGCTTGGGAGAGAGGCAGGAGGGGACAGAGGGGACTTGGGGGTGTCACTTGTCGGTTGATGAAAACCTCAGCATCACCTGGCAATGTATGCTTGCATCCCAGAAGGCCAACCGCATCCTGGGCTGCATCAAAAGAAGTGTGAGCAGCGAGATGAGAGAGGTGATTCTGTCTCTCTGCTCTGCTCTCATGAGACCCCACCTGCAGCACTCTATCCAGTTCTGGTGCCCCCAGCATAAGAGGGACATGGAACTGCTGGAATGGGTCCAGAGGAGGGCCATGAAGATGGTCAGAGGACTGGAGAACCTCCCCTATGGGGACAGGCTGAGAGAGTTGGGGCTGTTCAGCTTGGAGAAGAGAAGGCTCCAGGGAGACCTTAGAGCAGCCTTCCAGTAGCTGAAGGGGGCTGCAAGAAAGCCAGGAAGGGACTTTTTACAAGGATTTGTAGTGATAGAACAAGAGGGAATGGATTGAAGCTTGAAGATTTAGACTGGAGATCAGGAAGAAATGCTTTACAGTGAGGGTGGTGAGACACTGGAGCAGGTTGCCCACAGAGGTGGTGGATACCCCCTCTACAGAAATGTTCAAGGCCAAGTTGGATGAGGCTTTGAGTGACCTAGTCTAATGGAAGGTGTTCCTGCTCATGGTTGAGAGGTTGGAACTAGATGATCTTTAAGGCCCCTTCCATTCTGAACCATTCTATGAATTCTGTGAATATATATATGTATATAAGGTTTGGGGAAAAAATATATATATATGTATCAGGTTTGAACAGTAACATCCAAAGACGTAAAAGAGGAGAAGGATGGAGTGTTCCTACTACTTCAGCTTACTCTACAGTACAGCAAAACTCGAAGAAACACAGCTCAGTCCATTTCAGAGCCCTCATTCTCCTGCCAGCTGCAATATGTCCTCACCAGTCTTTAAGCATTTCACAACTAAGAGTACTCAGAGCTACTGGAACGATAGAGGCACTTAATAAAGTGACAATTTTTTTGCTGTTAAAGAATAGAGACCATTATAAACATTATCTTGCTGAAGCACCTCCCCCAGCCGCCACCACTAGACAGATGACACTTTGACAAGGCTTAGAAGAAACACTTTGCAACAAAGACGCAGCAGGCAGGCAGGCAGGCAGGCGGGCGGCAGCCCCGGGAGTGCGTCGTGCGGCAGAACCGCCGCTGGGTGGCACTGCAGAGCGCCGAGCTCTGCGCCCAACTCTGCCGCGCCTCATTTCCCACCGCGCCGCAACCTGCGACTGCTCTCCTCGGCAAAGCAGGGCACAGGCAACTGGGCACAGGCAACTGCGCACACCGCATGCAACACAACCTCCAACAGCGCCAAGGAAGGGAGAGGGCACCACTGAAGGGAGAGGGCAGGAGGTTATTGGAAAGCGTCGTGCCTTCATCAAGTCAGGGCCGGGAGGTTTTCCTCCCCCTCTATTCTGCGCTAGTGAGATGACACCTGGAATGTTGTGTCCAGGTCGGGGCTCCCTAATTCAAGAGAGACAGGGATCTGCTAGAGAGTGTCCAACAGAGAACCACGAGGATGACTGGAGGACTTGAACATCGCTGCTGTGAAGAGAGACTGAGAGACCTAGGGGAGTTTAGTCTGGAAAAGAGAAGGCTGAGAGGGGGACCTGATCAATGTCTACAAATATCTGCGGGGTGGGTGTCAGGATGAAGGTGCCAACCCTTTTTGGTAGTGCCCAGTGACAAGACAATGAACAAGAGGTGAAAGCTGGAACATAAGAGGTTCTACCTCAACATGAGGAGACAGGTCTTTAGGGTGAGGGTGACAGAACGCTGGAACAAAGGGAGGTTGTGGAGTCTTCTCTGAAGACTTTCAAAACCCACCCAGATGTGTTCCTGTGTGACCTGCCCTAGGTGACCCTGCTCTGGCAGGGGAGTTGGACTGGATGATTTCTGGAGGTCCCTTCCAAACCCTACCATTCTGTGATCAGCATCTTCACAACCACTACTCTCACATCGGCTTTGCAGTCTGAACTGCCTCAAAATAACTGTCAGCACTTTGTTACAGAAAATAAATCAGGAATATGCATCCTGATAAATGAGATGGGAAATTTGTTTGGTTATTCTAAAGGTAACAGAAGGATATTTATGAACTCTATCAATACATTCCACAGAGAAGCTGAAATGTACTTTCTTTCTCTCAAACATTAAGTTTTGATCTTCATTGCTCATTCCTTCCAAGAGGATGAGAGGCAACACTGCCAGACAGCACTGGGGATGGGATATTACAACCCCTAGCATCTTTCCAGATTATTAACCAGCTCATCATCTACCACAAAAAACAGCCCTAAATTCAGAGCCCAAGACACATACACCATTTCACCCAGTTTTAATAAAATTTCATGTGACAATGTAAGAACTCCTTCTGCAGTTTCAGAAACGGGCTGGAGCAATCTAACAGCTCCCCAAAACAGGAGATGGAGATTGTTCCTTCCTTTGCTTTCCCATGTACATTCATGTTACAAAGCAGTGGTGACTGAAGGGCTGAACTTCAGACAAGGGCTCCAGACTTTAAGCCAGACCGTTTACTGTTTACCAGCACATTCATACTCACAAAACAGGATCAGAGAAGAAAAGATCAAATGGGTAATTATGGGAGGAGGGCTTTGAACCTAAATCACTAGCACTTTTAGTTTCAGATAATATGGAAGAAGGGTTGAGAAAGGGCCTTTGAGCAGCAATTTAATCAATGGCTTATCCTGGAGGAAGGTGATTCTGATGGCCAGAAAATCTCTTCCGACTTCTGCTAAAGCTGCCTTCAGTAAATACCCAGAAGTGACTCCACAAGGAGACTTATGCAGATCTCACAAGCTAACAAGAGCCTCACTTATGGGGAGCAAGTCAAGTGTATGGCCTCATGATAACCAAACTATGCAACCCCAAGTCCTCATTTAGGTACCCAGGACTGAGAAGCAGCCAGCAGCTTGCCAGAGAACAGTGCTGAGCTCAGGCAGGTGACCATTTCACAGTGGATGGAATGGCTGCTTCCATGACGCAGGTGAGAAACTGGGAAGCGGAGGATTAAAAGAATCTGCATCAAGCACTTAAGTGACAAAAACTAAAGGATGAGATCAAGCAAAGTTTAGCAAAGGAGCTGTTTTGCCTCCAGAATGAAAGCAGAACCAGACAAGCTGCAATGTGCTCCTCTCAAAAGATCTCTTCACTCAGGTACCCCAACTGACTTCCAAGCCAAGAAGCAGGTTCTTCCACAGCAACACAAGCAAACCTTTTATTTGTAAAAGGTGCTCAGAGGCCTTCCACTCATTCATAATTCAAAAGACATTTTGAAGGTGGGGCAGAATACTAGTTTATCATTAAGGAGAAATCAAATACCCAACAAATAACAGCCAAGGGATTTATCAGATCCTCTCAGCACAGAGCTGAACTAAACATCAAGGCTGGTTCTCCCCTTGCCTAAGGACCTCAAGAGAAAGACAGGGCTGCTGTAGAGTGATTTTCCTGAGAAATTCCCACATCAAAAGCATGTGAGGTATGTTCTACTTTTTCTGCTGGGCTGATCTCAGCTATTCAGGCATCCCAGTGGCCTTTGTCACCATAGATGCCACTAAGCAAACAAATTCAGCTTTAGTAGAAAAGTAACTATGCCACAGCTGCCAACCTCACAACAACATTTTACTGTAGGATTAAAAAGTTATTTCATCTTGTCCTTTTGGGAGAGATTTCTGAAGATCATTAATTACCTAGCACACAACAGTGCACAAGTCACACCTGAGATGGTTTCAGCCATGGTAACTCATCTTGTGCCAGGCAGGCATGCCCACACAGCACCTCACTGCACTCAGGGGCATGGGGAACCACAGCACCTGGGACAAGCACTGCTGCCACAGTGTCTGTATTATGAACTTTTTTCTTTAATATTTTAATATTTACTCCAAAGGGACGTTGCTGTTGTTAAAATATGAACATCAAAGGTCATTGCAATTGTTTTTCTCAGGAAAACATACCCTGCACCTCAGAAGGCCATCATTCTGCATGAAGTATGAGTGAGTGGGAGAAAAATCTTGTAAACATTATCCTTTTCTTCTCATTTGAAGGCAGGACACACTGAGAAATCTACAGTAGTTCATTTATTAACAGAAGAGAGGACCTACTGTACCCAAACCCCAGGTTATATTAAAAGAGGGTCAATGCATTCCTTCTGATGCTTTTGAAGTTCATACTTCATTAAGCTGCATGACGTTTTGGCTTGGAAGTGGGAGCTCTCATCTCTATCAAAACTCTCCTTGAGAAACTCTGCAGGTTACACAGCTCATAAGTGGCAGTTTATACAAGAGACTCCATCCACAGACCTGATTAAAGACCAAAGTCAATGGGAGCAGTTTTATCAATTAAGTGTTTGCCCTCCCATGCAATCATCAGTTATGACACATTTGGGTTTGTCACTCCAAATAACGTGGGCACACCTTAGACAAACCACACAGAGGAGGAGTGCTGTGATTTAAAACAAGTTTGTTCCTTTTAATCAAAAAGGAAAAAGGAAAGTTTGCAGTAATACATCATCCGTCTGCAGCTGCTAATCTTTTCCACTTCACACCCACTGATCATTATCAGCACGAAAAAACATTCCTGTCTTAAAGGCAGATCTAAGGTTGTAGCCTTGGAAGCAATCAAGAGATGACACTTAAAGCTTCCCAACTCGTACCCTGCATGTCACCCCAGTCATTTCCCAACACATTCATAACCAATACTGCTCTCAGGTTACACTTCTAAAAATGCCCCCAGCATTGATTTCAGAGTAGCAGGAGATGTGACTGGGTTAGAAGAATGATCAATAACCTTACAAAGATGCTACAGTTAGCAGAGGTGGAAACCAGGAGCCATGCAGGTCACTTTGGAGGGATGATTTTTCTGGAGACTGTATGCAGCTGAAGACTCAACCTCAATCACTCACAGACACACACTTTCTGTTTATTAAAGTTTGGTTAGAAATAAGGACATAGCTTGTGATCCTTGATCCTCTTGTAATTAAATCTCTTGCTGAACTGTAGTGGTTTAACCCCAGCCAGCAATTAAGCATCACACAGTCGCTTGCTCGTTGTCCCCCAACAAGGGGATGGGGGAAGAGAATTGGAAGGGCAAAAAGTGAGGAAAACCTGTGGGTTAAGAAAGGAACAGTTTAATACATGAAATAAAAATAAATTGTAATGAAATTAAAATAGTAAAGAGAGAAACGAAGCCCAAGAAAGACAAGTGATGCAAATGAACACAAAAGCTCACCACCAACTGACCAATGGCCCTCAGCCAACCTTCTCTCTAGTTCTATTACTGAGCAATACCTCATAAGGAACATCCCCATGGTCAGGTAGGGTCAGCTGTCCCACCTGTGTCCCCTCCCAACTTCCTGTGCCCCACTGCCTACTCAGTGATGGGGTGAGGAGCAAAAGAGACCTTTATGTAAGCACTATTCAGCAGTAACCAAAACATCTCCTGATTATCAGCCCTGCTTGCCCCACAAATCCAAATCACAGCCCCATGTTAGCTATTATGAAGAAAATTATCACTATTCCAGCAAAAAGCAGCACAATAACACACTGCTGGACTCTCAATTAACAATAACATTTATAGAAGATCACCACCTTCAACTTTACAAAGCTCTCTGCCATTCTCTTTCTCTTGCCTGTGTGATAGCAACAGTTGAGTTTAACCTATGTGACTAATCTACAGAGAACTTAATGAATCACAACAATAAAAAAAGGTCCCTTAACACACCTCCATTGTTTAGAGCACTGTCAACCCTTTTTTCCTATCCACATACTCCTTGATGACCTGGATATTCCAATAACAAGTTGACAATAGCTAGGAAGTGCCTTACAATATTGAAGCTGAAATACTGACTTTTGTTGGTAGATAAATGGGATGGGCAGCAGAGGTCATTGCAAGCATTTACCAAAACCAAACAAAACTGAAGCTCCTGACTTCCCATCTCCTATCAGCCAAAGAGTTCTGCAGGCCTCCCAGCAAACAGAATTGCTTTTTGAGCTTTGAGATGCCAGGTTTCCTGAGCACAAAGCCCCAGGAAGATCAGAAATAAGGTTTGAAACACTGCCCTTCATTCTCTGTGCTGTGCCCAACAGGAGGTTCCTGTATTGGTGGGACATCACTGACAGACAGAAGGGATGTGGATGGAGTCAGTTTCAGACTTAATGCAGTATTTGTGCATCAGTACAGTCTGAGGTAGCCAGACAAAGGACTGTCCAGCCACATGGACTTTATTTTGCACATCCTGTAGCAAAATGCACCTGAATGTACCTAAATGACCTTGTATTGCAGAGAAACTTTTCCATGGAACATCCACAGCTGCATCAAAGGGTGTGTAAATCATGATCCATATAATCACACCCTGGGAAGAAAACAGCCCACAAGAACAGCAGCAACACAAGTCAGATACACTCAATCCAGTCAAGTGGCAGTTGCTTTTTGTAACCTTGACTTGTGCTAGTGAAAAAGCTGGGAGATAAAGTTCATGGTTAAAACCCTCCCCATGCTATGCTGATTATGACTCTGGAGATTACCTCTGCATCAAAGTCAAGCTTGTACCACAAAGTTTAAGATCAATGCTGTAATATTGAGAACTCAAAGCTTCATCATCACAGCTATATGAACTACAGAACACCTTGCCAATGACTTCCCTGCTCTACCACCCTGCTTCTTCAGAACAGCACTGCTGGCAGCACAATTAGAGGTACCACTAGGACCACTGATCAGATACCTGAGGAAGGAGGAAGCAGCTTAAACATCTTCATGCCAAATTCACAGCACAGTGTGAAGCCCCAGACTCTGCAAAGCAACACTGCTCTTTATAAAGGCAATTACATGCTGACTGTGGTACAGATGGGACAGCTGCTTGACCCACAGCCTGTTTAAGCCCCAGCATTAACGGTATGACACCACACTGAACCTTCCTCATGCTATATTGAGGAACACTTTGCTGCCCTATCTCTCCTGGCAGGGGCTCCTCTGCCCCATGACTGCACTGCTATGAGCAGCACCAAGCTCTGGGCCAGGACAGCTCATTAAAGTGTTAAGAGCAGGTAGCAAACAGCTCTGGGGAGAGATATGAATGCTCTTGGAGGGACCAACTGAACAAGCCAGGGGCTGCTTGTCTGCAGAAGAAAGCCCACACCTGCAGCCACCTCACTGACCACCAAACAGTCAGGAAAAGCTTACATGGGACAAACTTGATCACAAAAACATGGTACTCTATTAGAATATGTTTTGCCCTTTACCTCAATCTATTACAAAGGCCAGTAGTGCCCCCATAACAGGCTGTGACCCCCCAGGAATTAAAAAGAAGGTACCAAGAAAGATGTAGCCAGTGGTCTTCTCTCTGTTTATGTACACTGACCTGAGTAATACAAGAATCTCTGTCCCTCTGTTAGTGCATACATGGCAGTACCATCATTATAGAATAGGTTGGGTTGGAAGGGACCTCCAAAGGTCATCCAGTCCAACCCCCCTGCAGATAGCAGGGACATCCTCCACTAGATCAAGTTGCTCAGAACCTTCGCAAGCCTGACCTTGAATATCTCCAAGGATGGGGCCCCAACTACCTCCCTGGGCAACCTGTTCCAGTGTTCCACCGTTCCACCACTCTTGTGGTAGAGAGCTTGTTCCTCCTAAACCTCCTCTTCTCCTCTCATTTCAAACCATTGCTCCTTGTCTGCACTTACACTGCAGGCCTTTATAAACAGTCCCTCTCCAGCCTTCTTGCAGCCCCCTTCAGGTACTGGCAGGCTGCTGTTAGGTTTCCCCAGAGTCTTCTCTTCACCATCTCTTCCATCACACATGAAATTTTGGTCCCAAGTGCACTGGGCATCTTGGGTTCCCAAAACACTTTTGATAATTGGAAATCAATCTGGGCAACCTGCTGATTATCAGATAGGATAAAAACATTCTCTAGCTCTTAAATTGGCTTCCAGCAAGTGAACTGGAGACATATCTTTTCCTTTATCCTCCTAAACAGAGCTCATAATGCTGCTGGTGAAAAAAACTAGAAGATTTCAGGAAGAAATTCATGCAAGATTAAAAAATTAATAAACAAGTTTAAGTAATCCTGAATTTAAGATATTGGCTTAAAAGAAGAGGAGAGTTAAGAATTCAATGCAAAGATGTCAAGAATAAAAGGGGAGAAATTTGGAGGAAGCAAATTTCCTGAGAGTAGGCCAGAGAGGGGAGACCCCCTGATATGTTTGCATTGCCTGATATTTCCAGTCATCTGCTTCAGAGATCACATTCCTTCCCAAGAAATGCGCAGGATACTGCTCAGAAATGCTACAGGATCCTGTAAACAAGTTCAAGGAGCCTATAGGCAGAAAAACAAGTTGACATCTTCTTGAGGTTTGCTATTCACCTCCCAAAGGTCAGGCCACAAGACTGTTGTTGTGCCTGCCTTTTGAACCCAGAAACACCTGGAAGATCCATTTTTCTTTATGTTCTGCACACCCCTAACAATTCTCAGATGAGCTGAGCTGTCAGTAACAAGACACAGAAAGCAAAACTCATCTTAAAATGTACAAAGCATTTATAGTGAGAGCAAAGAGAGAGACTAAACACTGAATTCTCAATGTCCTCAAGTTTCTTTTTGCCCCCCTTCTGCCTCTTCCTTAAGTTACCAAAATTTGTTTGGAAAGGTAGCTGATTTGCATATACACCTGGCCAGGGAAAGAGGAGGAAGACAAAATGGGAGTCTGGTGTATTAATAACACTGTCATTGACTTATTTGCATGGTAAAGCAGCACTACACTGTGCCATACAAACACTGTTTCACACTGGGCAGCATTTGACCTCAGCCCAGTCCTCCTCACTGTCACATGGGGATGAGGACATTTAAGTACAGCACTTCAGTGTTCCACATTAAATACAAACCCACACACAACAGTGGGAAAATAAACTCAGGCAGCAGATAAGACTGAGAAAACAAAGCTTCCACGCTAGTTAGGTCATAGAGACATAAGGATAACTTCAGCCTGCTTTCTACCATTCAAGTGTTTCTACCATTGCACCTACAGCATACATTTTTGTTTGTTTGTTTCATTCTCTTCTATTGTTTCTTCCTTTTTTAAAGTATCCTAAGTTTAAATGAAGTTTCTTCAAAGTCAAGGTGAATTTAGCAGGCTTGTAGTGTCATGACATTCAGGCAACATTTAGTTTCAATTTAGTACTTTTCCAGTACCCAAAAGGGTCCCACCACAAGAAGCCTGGAGAGAGATTGTTTCCAAGGGCCTGTAGTGATAGGACGAGGGGCAATGGTTTGAAATTAGAGAAAAGGAGATGTAGACTGGATGTTAGGAACAAGTTCTGCACCATGAGGGTGCTGGAACACTGCAACAGGTTGCCCAAGGGAGGCAGTTAAGGCCCCATCCCTGCAGATATTCAAGGTGAGGCTCAACAGGGCTCTGGGCAACCTGATCTAGTGGAGGATGTCCCTGCTGCCTGCAGGGGGGTTGGAATGAATGACCTCTGGAAGTCCTTTCCAATCTAACCCGTTCTATGACTCCAAAATACAAAATATTGGTGGTGTAGTCCAGGGAACACACTCTCCCAAAGTCAGGCTACACTACATAAGTGTTTTAATCTTGCTTCAAGCACAAGACTTGGTAAAGCAAGTAGAAAATAAATTCCAATACAAGCTTCCAGCTGGTAGGCAAAATTTAAAAGCTTCCCTAGCATTAAAGGTCAACATGATCCACTGCTCACAACACACAACCCTTTCCAAGATACTGGTCTGTCACCAGCCCTCGTCATTTCTCCTTCCTTTCCACATTTGCAAGCAATTTTCCCTCCAAACTTTCCACCCTTGCATCCAGCTCTACCCTTTTAGAGGAGGTCTGTGTGTAGAACCAGAAGCACAGGAAGGCTTCATCAGCTAAGCCTGCTCTGGATACGGAAAGCAAACGGTTACCAACCTGGCTGGCAGCTTTGGCACCAATGTAACACACATGCACACACTCCCACAAATCCAAGTCTAATTTGACAGTCCCCATGTTCTGCAACAAAGCTCCTATTCAAGAGGGAGAGGAAGCTTGTTCCTTATTAACATAGCCATCAGGGTTACAAGCTTCCAAGAGGCTGATGTAAAGCAGCAGCAGCAGCAGCGCTCCCAGCGCAGCACAGACATTCCCTGCTTCCAGTTCCTCCCCTGCCACGTTTAAAACTCTGACCAGGAAAAAAAAGAAACCAAAGCAGTATCACAGTGAGCAAGCACTGCACGCTGTGATGCTCTGTTTTCCACACAAGCAATTTCTTCTCACAGCCTCTCAACACATCAAGTCACAAGAGCGCAGTCATGCACTTGAGAAGGCTTTGGGGAGGATGAAAATATAAAATAAAAGCAGGAGCTGCCTGCAGGGTGACAGCATTACCTGCCTCAAAAACTGCATTAGAATTCTCTGCTGGTAGGAAAGGAGCTCTGTGGCTTACCTGAGTGCTGCCACTCAGCATCTGCAACTGAATTCATACAAACAACATCTTTGGGGAGCAAAGAGAAGAAGCAGCAGCATCTCCACAAGGGGGGCTGGGGGAGTGGGGGGGAGCATTTTATGTGATCAGTAGGAAAGCAAAAAACCAAAAACAAACAAACAAAAGTGCTTGAAATTTGTACTCACATATAATGGAGCTTGCTGTGGATTAAGTTTCATGACCTCGGAACACTGAAACAAGAAAGAAAATCCAAATTTAAGATACTTCTCTTAAAGTTTTAGGCACTTCAGGAGCTGGTTTAGCACCCATCTCTTACTTCTTCCAACAGTCACCTTCTGCACAATGATTTTCTGTTTTCCATGGGATCAGCAAGGATCTGTCTACTTTTAATTTACACTCACATTAAGCAAAACCAACTCTCAACTGCTTGGTAGAGCAAAGTGCTCCTCAGCTGAGCCCCCAGCAAGGTTAGCAGTAATTACCATTATTCATCTTACCAAGGTGACTTTAGTGAAGAAACTTTCATCTTCCAGGTCAGTCCCTGCAATCTCTGCATAACCTGGGGAAAGTTATTTGCATTGAGCTCTGAAATCAGTTGACCCAGAATTCCACTTGCATTACATTCTCCGTTGCAGTTGCAAATATTCACCCTACACAGAAGCCCTACGTTTTCATTTAACATTTGTATTAGGCAGTCCAGGGCCTAAGATGAAGGAATGCAAAACAATTGAAAATGGAATTTCTGCTGTTGCTTGTGCCTGCAGTACTGGTAATGCTCTGCAAATACTTCAAACCCTTTTGAAAAGTGATGAAATTCCACTCACACACACACAAAACCCAGCACAGGATCTGGTCATACTTTGTTCCTTTCCAAATCCCACAGTTTGCCTTTAGTGAGACAGAAATTAAACCACAGCCTAAATTTTCTTAGCTGATTCCAGCTATCCTTGCTCCCTCACACACTCTCCTTTATTTGACAAAGAACTGTTTTGTACTGGATGCTTTCAAAATGCCTGAGCTACCTGCCAAGCTTGCTCTTCAAAACAGTCCTTCTGCAAAAGGTCCTCAGAAGCAGACAGCAGATGGACAAATATTTTGGAGGTTTTAAATCCAGCCCAATTCATCCTTATTTTCAACCTCAAGATTCCCCTTCTGATAATAGGAAGCCTCAAATGGTTGTGCTTGAGAGTTTTCACTGGATTTTCAGCTCTTACAGACTGACTTAGGAACAGAGGGGACTCATAGCACTGCCTATCATTTGACCAGGTGAGCTTCATAAACTCTGCAAGCAACCCACACTTGTGCCCTACATCATGCTCCCACTTTTCCAGTCCTACTGAGGGCTCAAAAAGAAACAAAACCCAAACTGCACAAACCCTGCCAATCTCCCTCACAACTTTCCCAACCCTCCTTTTCCTATTCTAAACCTGGGCATCTCAAATGGGGACACCAAAACACTATCCAGTTTATTGTTAGTAATGGAAATTAACTCCCCTTGAAGGCCACTTTGTATTTGGATTTTTACAAAGTCTCATTGTAATGGACAAATTCCTTCAAGAATCAAAATTAAGACCCATTGGCTAACACATGATTTTGATAGTATTTGGATATGACTTAAACACAACCAAAAAAAACCCCACCAAAACCAAACAATTACAGCACAGAATCAAAACAGTTGTGTCTCAAATCACGATGCTTAAAGGAAGTTCACAGAACAGCTTAAGTTGGAAGGGACCTCAGAGATCATCTACTCCAGCCTGCCCACCATGGGCAGGGACACCTCTCAGCTAGACTCAGCTGCTCAAGGCCTCATCCAACCTGGCCTTGCACATCTCCAGGGAAGAGGCATCCAACAATCTCCCTGGGCAGCCTATTCCAGAGTCTCATCACCCTCCTACTGAAGTTCTTCCTCAGATCCAGTCTAACCCTGCTCTCTCTCAGCTTCAAACCATTCCCCCTTGTTCTGTCTCTAGACACCCTCATGAAAGGCTCCTCTGCAGCCTTCCTGTAGGACCCCTTCAGGTACTGGAAGGCAGCACAGAAGGTTAATATAAAGCATTGTCTTCTCACCACATCTTTTAAGCCTTGACAAGTTACTGACCAACTTTGTGTTGATACAAGATGGTGTGATATACCTTTAAAAGACAATCTACACTTCTGCATTTAACATCAACTGTTAGGCTTACCCCTAATCCCCAAAATTTAGCCATCACTCTACACTAGCAATATTACTACTGGTTTTCCTTGGATAAGGTGCAAGTTAAAGGATGTGACATGAAAAATTCAGGAAGGCATCATGACAAGTTTGTATCTGCCCAAGACACCACAGGCAATACACAAATTCTACTCAAGTTCCTCTCAGCTCTTCACTTTTTAACTTTTTTTTAATGTCTATCACCTATTTCAGTTTCTCAGCAGTTTACTCTGAGAAAAGGAAGTGATTCTAACTGAAATATATTCCTGCCTCCTTTGTTAACTGAAGAGCTTTAACTCTGCCCCATCACAGTTATGCTATTGTCACTCTCACCATTACACACAATAAATTCTGTGATCTGAAAGCAAATTCTATCTATGGTCACTCACAAAGCAAAATTACCTCAGGGAGACCACACCTGGATTTCAACCACTGCTGTTTGCTTTGCTTTGGCAAGCCCATGGGGTACCAGCCATGCTTACCAGGGGATTCTCTCTCTTCTCAGCAAAGCTCTGGAGGGACCTGTATTACACCAAACCTAATGCTCCTTTCTGTGGTATTTGGGCTGCAGTGCTGTAGAACTGATCAGCTGTGAGCCCTCTTCCTGCTTTCACAATTTTTTGTACAGGCTGCCAGTCTAACACCTGCCACCAACACCCACCACACCCTCACAGAAAGGAGAAACCACAGTACATGTGCTCCATCACAACATCTTCCTCTGCCAAGTCTATTCAGAGTGAGAAGCTGTTACATTGCACATCACACTTGATACACCCAAGGCATTTTAGCTGAAAGCCCCAACATGCAAACACTGCTCAAGCTCCTTTGATGAAGTTTTTCCTCATCCCTTTATGAGGCAGCTGAGTTGAATGTTCCTTTTAAGACTATTGGTGGAAACCAGTAAGAAGAGCTTTCCTGTGCTGTCTGCACAGGCTGCACTGAAGGTATCAAAGAAACACCAGGTGCAGGACAACATGCCCTCAAGAGCATTTAGGTTCCTGTAATTCAAGGAATAAAGTGAGATGGCATCCTCTGGTCTTTGCCTTCCAACAGAAGTACAGAGCATTTTCTCCTGCTCCATCACCTTTCCTATAGATGTCTAAGAGCAGCTGAGCAGAGAGAGAAGTGGGAAAGAGAACAATATGTACAGAGAGGCAAGGAATGGGTGGGTATTAAAAATTCCCACTAGGTAACCTCTTTCTGTGTTAAAAGTTTGTTTTGGCTGTAATGAAACTGCCACAAGTCACAGAATCCAAAAGAAGTAAATACTTGAAATGTGAGGAAGGGAGAACATTGACACTTCTCATTAAGGAAAATAAATAGGAGGTCTAGGAGTTCAAACTCATGAGCAGTTTTTGTTGGAGTTTGTTTCCCTTTGTTGTTTGGGGTTTTGGGTTGGGTTTGGGTTTTTGGTTGTTTTTGTTGTTGTTGTTTGCTTTGGGTTTTTGCAAAGGAAATTTCATTGCTGCTGCACTGCAGAAGGTGACACTGATGAACACTTGTCCTGGTCAAAGAAGAAAACAAAAACCCTGGAAATACTTCCTGCAGGAAGATTTGTATTTCCCTTCACCATCACTTATCTTACTAGCTGGCCCTTACATCAGTTACTTAAAATGATTCCTCATTTAATAATGCACATGCCAGGCCAATATTTCAAGGGATGTAGACTTGGTTTGCAAGAAGACAGGCAAATTTGGAAGATATTTTATTGTATTGCAAAGTGCTTTGGCAAAAAGAGATGAGAAAAACCAAGTGACAGATAAGGCTGAACGACTCCTCTGCGTCAGCCAAGGACTAAATTTAGGTTTCTGGACAAGCAAACTTCTCCAACCAGTGGAGAGGCAGGAAGCAGCCTCTAGAAAACTTTTCAAAACTTTAATACAGTAAGAAAAAGGGAAAACAAAAGGCAGAGCATACTGCTCATCATCAAACCAAGATTCAGCAGGGTAAATTGGACTACTGGAAGTAAAAACATGAGGGGAAAGAGGCAAAAGCTAAGCTGTGTTTTCTCCTATATTGGAGGAGCACATACTTAAAGCTCATGCCAGCTAGAATTTCCTCTATCAGATATCATAGCCTGCCATGAGATCAGATCTGGACAGCACATGAAGTATCCTGAAAGCCAAACTAACAAGAAAAGCCAAATATAAATCCCACTTCCCTTGCTCAGCTCCCACCTAGCAAAAGAAGTCAAGCTATGGGCACCCTCATCGCAGCCAGCAGATTCTTCTCCAGGAGCAGTTGCCTATATTTAAAACATTCATTTTGTTTCTTCCAAATAGCTAAACCTTCTAGGGGGTTCACCACATGCTCTACAGCCATCCAGGCACTTATCTTGCAACGTTTCTGGAATTGCATTAGGTTTTTCCCCTTAGGATAACCCAGTGAAATCCCTTGTGTTTGCAAATCTGAAAGGAGGTCATGAAAAATAAAAGTCCATGTTCAAGCTCTAAAATCCACCATGGTTTTAAACACTGTAAAGATCTGCACAGGTGAGTAAAATCAAAAGCTACTAAAAGTCTGCTCAAAATGGGTAGGATGCAATAAAACCCAAAGCTACTAAAATCTCCTCAAAATGGGTAGGATATCTTTCCACTCTGTTCAGCATTAAAGAATGAATACAGAGTGTTGTATTCAAGTCTCTTCTAAAGAACTTCAGTGCTATTTTGCACAAAATTTCATGGACAAGGACAAATGACTGCTTGATTTCTCTGGATATGTTAAGATCTGACAGGAAAAGGAAAGAAAAAAAACAAACAAACCAACCAACAAGCATTTATTTGCCTTACTGTGGTTCCCAAACCCTCAGTCAGGATTAGTGCTCCATGAGTGACGTGCAGTATAAAACATCAGTACAAAAAAAAAAAAAAAAAAAGTTTCTGGCCTGAAGAGTTTAAAAAGAACAGGCAGTGAGAAGGGATACAAACCCCAAGTGCCTAAGCACTGAATCTTCTTCATCCACTACTGCCAGCTACCATTTAATTTAACCTTAATTAGTTGGCTTCTTTCTTTCATGCATCTCAAAGTATCTACCTTGAAGACAAATCTGAAAGTGAGGCCAATGGTCCTTCAGATCAAGCAGGCCATGCACAATCAGTAATGCCAAACATCTTTGAACACCACGTAGCTAGGAGCTGCCAAAATGGTTTTTCCGTTTTCCCATCACACCACGTTCAAGGCTTTTATCAAACACTGGTTTCATCACCCAGCTCCTGCATGCTTCCTGGCATCCACTCCAAGCTGCTCCTCTCCACAAACCACACAAGGAGAATGTAAGAAAGCAAACATTGTGCCCTTCTCAAGGTCTTAGCCTCAGAGTTGTCTGATAGGGGGTTTTAAATTTTAATCAGAAGGAGAGCTAGAGGATGGGCAGAAACATGAATGACCACTCTCACCTCTAAGAGCTGACCAGAGCTGCAACAAGCAGAAGGATGAATGGCATTTAATCCATCTGGAATGTCTGGGGAAGCTCACCTATCCCTTTCCCTCACCCTCAGAGGGTATCTTCATTTTTTTCTAATTGAATTTTAAGGGGGAGTTAGGTAAATTCCCATTTTAGATCTACATCAAGTTTAAGCTTTGCTGAACCCTACCTGAATCTCATCACTTGACCTTTTGTTTGTCCCTTTTAGCAGTTGAGTTTAGAAACAAGGATCTGCATTTGCAAAGCTTTAACCATGCACTCCCAGCCCTACCAAAAAGCAATCCTTGCCATTAAGGGCCTGTGGTTGTGGGCAGGGAAGGACAGCCAAAAAACACATGAAGAATCTGATGAAGTTACGGATCACAGGGAAAGCATTCAAACAGATAAGCAGAAATGCAGAGAAAGAAGCATGGCTTGGCAGCTGTAAGAGGGACCAGACCACAGCATCCCTGGGCTGAAGGACAAAGAGGGGAGTAGGAGTGGTTCATTTTGGGGTTTTTTTAACTGCAACAGAATTTACTCTGTAGAAAGCCATCCTGGTTTGCAAGTACTTCAGTCCATGGAAGGACTAAGCTTTGTGACTTCAATGCTTCCCTAGGTAGTTCACACTACTTACATCCCACGGGCATTATAGAAGGCACTATTTCTGCTGGTTATCTGGAAGAGAGCAAGCCACAAACAGAATTTCTTTTGTACACTGCCACCAATAAATACATCCACAGTGGGCAACCTGTCTTAGAGCCAATCCTCAGATCCTCATCCTTCAGACAAACAGCCCATAAGCTGTAAAACAGTTTGAAGAAATCCAGGGATTTCCAGGGAGCACACATCCACTGGCCTTGCTGGGCTGCATGACTTCCTTTTTGTAGGGGGCTGCACTACCAAAATAAAACCAAGCTTCCAAAAAACACATCACTCCACATCCAGCAAAGCACAGTGTCCTCCTGGGTACTCCCCCACACTCTGGTTTTACAAAATGTTAATTTATGAAGTGCTTAGAAATATCAAGAGGATTTGGTTTCAGGTCCTACAGCGTCCCTGCTCTAGACTACACAAGATAAATAAAAATGAGGAAACAGCAAGCAGAGGGGACTGGAGAGGAGACTAACTGGCCATATAGAGATGAATTCCTGCTGGAGCCACGAACTTCATACAAAGAGGACTTAAATGGAAATGCCTTTCACAAGTTTATTGTTCTCCCCTAGTGTCAAGGGAATTACTGAGCTGGAATAGTCCCCTTCTCTTATGAGTGGTATATGGCTTTACTGCATTGGATAACTCAGTCTCCTCACTTTTTTTTTGTTACAACACAGTCATTTAAAAAAAAGGCCCTGCTTGGTTTGGGGGTTTGAATTTTCTTTTATTTTTTCTCCTGTATAAAAAGTCTGAAAATGGAACGAAACAATGATTTGGGGAAGTTTTATTACATATGTTTTCTTGTTTGCTACTTCTCCTGGCTATCTTCCTGCAAGGATCAGACACTTTGTCCCACAAACTTTATTCAATATTGAATGCCAGAACTCACTACAAAATTAACAAGCATTCTAATTGGTGTATTAATGCCCTCTCCTCAATATCCATGTGAAAAGAGACTAAAAAAAAATCCAGAACTTCAGCATAGGCCACTTCTTCAAAAACATGTTTGTCTAAATAGAGTAGCTGCAATTGCAGTGATGAAAATAAACCTAAAGACAAAAGAAGAACATAAATCCTTTCAGGTGTCATACTAAATGAAGGATGATTTTCCCTATAGCTATACCAATGCATGGTTTTGTACACCTGGTCAGAAACAAGAGGCTGGAGGAATCTAAGTAACCCATCCCAAGTTTATTTTGCAGATACATAAGAAAGTGATACCACCAGCAAAAGCCATCAACTGTGGAAAGGAGAGGAGGTGAGGAAACAAGAAACCACACTTCAAACCTGTGGTAGCAAACAAATTTCCAGCATAGTGCAGCATTGTGTTTACTGTCACAGCTGAGTATAGAACTGGAAAACAAAACAAAACAAAACAAAACCAAACCCCAAATATTTGTGTACATTCACCTGAATTTATGTAACTTGAAGGTTATGTTTTGTCATTAAACTGATTGCTTAAACAAAAGCACCCCTCCTGCAGCATTTCCACAGGTGATACTGCTTCCCAGCTGCGTCCTGCCTGCAAACAAAACCATATGCTGCCATTCAGTTACAGATGCACAGGAGTTTCTTTTGGCTGCAAAGGATGGAAAGGTTTAAAGGAGGTTTATTTTTGTGTTGGCCTGGCTCTACCATTGCCTTGCTCTGAAGGCACAGAGGTCAACCCAGCAAAGCCACCCTTGGGAAACCCAGACACACAGATTGCTTTCACTGCAAGAAGAAGAAAAGGAACTTGGTGAAGCCCTTCCCCCAGGAAAAAAAAAAGATCTAGAACATATTTAATCAGCCTAAAAACCCTTCTTTTTTTAAGTGTTGGAAGCCTCAGTACCATGGGCTTCACTTTCAACAGCACACCAGACACAAGTCAGGGAGTTGCTACAGCTGAAGAACTTGCAGGTTATGCTGCAGGAGAGGAGCTGAGAGCCTAGCTGCAACAAAGGCTAGCAGAGATTTAATTGACTGATGATTTAGTAAAATGCTCCGAATATAGATTAACTCACTTTGCCTCATGTAGCTCAGCTTCCTGGCTGTAGGAACAGGCCCAGTGCTGTTTCTGGGCTGCCCAGGGGCTGCACTCACTGCTGCTCCAGCTCACCTGCACTCCCGCCAATTCCTGGGCCACACTATTTCCCTTTCCCAAATGTATGGCAAAATAATGAAGCTCAGCACAAAGCTAAGGTACAGGCAAGCAAGTGCACATATGAATAAAGAAATAAGCTTAAACCTTTTCCATTCTGCAATCCCTTACCCAGCTCTGCCAGCCCTCTCTTACTCCAGAGGTGAATCTCCAGCCAAATGCCCCTAGTCTTAGGATTGCTTCATCTTTTGCATGATTGCAATCTCATAATTTGTCAAAGAAATAATTTACAGAATCACAGAATTAACCAGGTTAGAAAAGACCTTCAAGAGCATCAAGTCTAACCTATCACCCAACACCATCTAATCAACTAAACCATGGCACTAAGTGCCTCATCCAGTCTTATTTTAAACACTTCCAGGGATGATGACTCCACCACCTCCCTGGGCAGCATGTTCCAATGGCAAATTACTCTTTCTGTGAAGAATTTCTTCCTCACATCCAGCCTAAACCTCCCCTGGCGCAGCTTGAGCCTGTGTCCTCCCCTTCTGTCACTGGTTGCCTGAGAGAAGAGAGCAATCCCCACCTGGCTACAGCCTCCCTTCCAGCAGTTGTAGAGGGCAATAAGGTCTGCCCTGAGCCGCCTCCTCTTCACCAGGCTAAACACCCCCAGCTCCCTCAACCTCTCCTCATAGGGCTTGTGCTCCAGATCCCTCCCCAGCTTTGTTGACCTTGTCTGGACATGTTCAAGCAACTCAACATCTTTCTTGAACTGAGGGGCCCAGAACTGGACACAGGACTCAAAGTGTGGTTCAACCAGTGCTGGGCACAGGGCTGAATGACTTCCCTGCTCCTGCTGGCCACACTATTCCTGATCCAGGCCAGGATGCCATTGGCCTTGGCCACCTGGGCACACTGCTGGCTCATGTTCAGCTGCTGTCAACCAGTACCCCCAGGTCCCTTTCAGCCTGGCTGCTCTCCAGCCACTCTGTCCCCAGCCTGTAGCTCTGCATGGGGTTGTTGTGGCCAAAGTGCAGAACCCAGCACTGGGATGTGTTGAATCTCACGCCCTTGGACTCTGCCCATCTGACCAGCCTGTCAAGGTCCCTCTGCATGGATATAATGGATCACTTAATTCCTGCCCAAAGACTCAAAGGCGATGATGCAGCATAAGGTAAATGAAAGCAGCACCACTCCTCACACCCAGCAGAGGAAGGCAGCATCTCTCTCAAACGTGCACATCTGGTTCACCTGCTCCTATTAGCAGACAAAAAAACAAATGCACAAACTTCCGCTCACAGCAGCTATCGCTCTGCAGTCCATATGCCCAATTTCAGATAAAGATAGATACTGCAAAAGTTGGAAAACCAGAGAGTAGAAGGATTATTAGCTAGCTCTAATTATACAAACTGATCTCATCCTCTTGTCATAAGCCTCTTTCCTGTGTCCGGAATCTATTTGTACAACATAAAGGGCAGCCTTTTGGAAATGTCCAGGGCTCATCAACACAGGCTGAGTAATTTCCCATATTACAATACAGACATATTGGGCATCCAATTCACTTGTAACAAGATGTAACCTTGCCTTCACTTGTTCAATTTTGTTTCCCCCCTACTTAAAAATATTCCTCCTAGCAAACAGCATCTAAAAGACACCAATTCATAAAATCCAAACAACATTTCAAAAGGAGCTATCGTGCTGCTGTAATAAAATTAAAATCACAGAGCACATCTTCAGTTCAAGTAGCTGCATCCTAATAAAGTTAAGATCTAGCAGTCAGCCTGAATTAAAGTGCAGCATGTACGCAAAAGCACACATTATGTTTATACTCAAATCAAGTCCTCCAACAGGTTCTGGGCCAGCTGACACATGAGACATTTATCCCAGGCTCAATTATTAACCTCCAAAAACCCTTTGCAGCCATTCTAGATGCCTCTTCAAAGGATTTTTACCTTCTGATACACTTTGTCCTCTGAATACACATTTTGGCAGGAAATTATAGGCAAGTTCTCAGTGGTAACCAGCTCAGCTTTGCAAGAGTGATTATTGACTTAACTAGGAAGCTCTTGAGAAATCTCCCAGTTTCAAAGGACAAGTAAAATCAGAATTTTCTGCAGAAATGGAGTCCCTCCCAAAAGGTACCAAGCTGGCCAGCCAAAGCATCAAAGCTGCCAGTGGCTTCTGCAAACAGATGCATTACATGGGATGAACAGTGCCTCCAGATGCACAGCACCAGCTGAAGAACAGTGGGGAGGGAAGAAAAAGATTTGGGTGTATTAAACCTCAGTGAATACAAAAGGATAAACACAGGGATAGCTGTTATCAGCACCCAAATGCCTGCAGGCGTTTACAAGGGGAGAAAGCAAAGCCTCTTAATTATTGATTTGAAGAAGTCTTGACTACAGCAGTGCCTCCTAAAAAACAGTCTTCTCCACCTCACTCTTCTCATGACTCTCAAGGCTGTGTTTTTCTAGGAACTACGTTGAGCAATTATGGTTTCAAGCAAAGGAAACAATACCCCCAAGCCCTGGAGCTGGGTGATAAGGCCTTGCTTGCTTCTCCCTATGCCCCCAAGCCCCAAGTGCAAGTACTGCTCTCCCCAAAACACAGGTTGTGAGTGGAAAACAATTCATGAGGCCCAAAGTACTCTGCATGCTTTTATGCTGACAAACATCATAAAGTATTTCCCAGCATTTGCAAGCCAGGGAGTTACCCAATGAGTATTTTACTAAGCGCATGCACCAACCTTAACTGCTAAAACTAACAGGTATAGTTGGAAAAACAACTAGCATCAAGACCAAGATGCAAAAGACACCTCCACTCTCATTTTGGGCAGAGCAGCTTCAGTGCCCAAATGAGCTTTTCCTCCCTGAAGAATGTATCAGAGCTACTTTGGCCTTTAGGTCCCCTTTATGCAAATGCCCATGCTCTGCAGCTCTTGGCATCACAGACTCACTCAGGGAAAGCCTGGTTGGCACTTCAGTCCAGAAGAGGAAAACTTCATCACAAAATTCAGGTTTCCAACTGGAGAGTCTGTGCTTACCCTACTCCCTGTGGCACAGCCCATGCACATCTGCCATTGCAAAAATCAATTGTTTCTAAGTGATTCTCCTTTCGGCTCACAAACCTACGGGAAAACATTCTCCTCTAAAAAATACTTTGGGTAGTGACAGGATATGCTCTTGTTCACCAGAGCATCCCTTCTAAGGCATGACAGTTTCAAACAACACACATAATTCACCTGGCAAGTGCAATAAGGGCACTTTGGACTTCATCCCCAGAGAAGAAAAAAAAAAAAACCCACAGCTGCAGCTCTGTTCCCAGGACACTACACATCCATGTTATACCCAACACGAAGTAAAGCCCCAAGCAACAGAAAGTATTACATCTCAAAATCTGATAAGAGAGAACACTCATTCCAATCTGACTTTTAAATGGCAGCATCAAATAATAAAAATCCAAACAAGCAGGGTTTCTACCCAATTCCATGACCCCATCTTCTGGGTTCAAGCCTTTCTGCAGCTAGCTCAGGATCAAAAAAAAAAAAAAAGAAAAAAGAAAACCAACTTTGCAAAGGGACACTCCACTTTGCACCTGAAATACTTTCTTTCCACTGCCTTTACAAAGTGGCTTTTCAGACTGGTCCCTCAGGAATGGAAGGGGTTAAGTGCCCACATGTCCCAGCCTCTTCAGTAAATCATTTATTACCCCAGCTTGGGGACAAGCAGCTATGCAGAACCAAGAGCCCACGCTGTGCAGCTGTTCACCAGCCAGGCAACTCTCTGCACTTATAACACAGGATTAAGCTTGGAGACTGGAAATACACTGCTCTATTACTGGGGTTTGGTTTGTACTGGGGTTTTTTTTTGGTGGTGGTGTTTTTTTGTTTGTTGGGTTTTTTTTTTCACCCCCCAAGTTATGCAGCTATTTTCAGTGTCATAGAGCTCATTAACAGGAAGTTCATTAAGTAGTAACCACTACATGAATGAAATGAAAAGAACTATCATTATAAGCACAATTATGGAAATGCTACACCAGCAGGCAGAAAAAGGAAAGGCTATGAGAATGCTGCTCCTAATCTTCAATTTAGTCTTTCCCCCCACTCCAGATTCTTCAGAGGAGGCACACCCAGAAA